>NC_090443.1:689485287-690171756 GCF_031143425.1 Pleurodeles waltl | reverse complement strand
TAGACAGAATGCAGCTTTTCTTTATCTATCAATTTTAGATACTCCACTTTAAATCCAGTTGAATACTCTCAATCAATGTCTAATTCCTGTAAACAAAGACACAAAAACTCATGGCGAGGGAAATATACTATTATACAAACCAAGTAATATGAGTCTCAGTAACTATAATGGACAGTCTATGGCCATGAATCAAAATGATTTGGGGCTGTTTTATCTTTTATTTCCTCCAGTGTACATTAAGCTGTCTTTGGTGATTGGCTGCATTTTTCTGCTGCGATGCGGTCCAGGTGTCTTGTTTTGAGCTCCGGTTCGTGCATTGGGCACTGGCAGCCTCCCTGGCATTCTCTTCAACTTACCTGCTCAGTTCTTTTTCCTTCTTTTTCTTCTTTCTTCTTGGGTCTCCATATTGCCACCTTCTGTCGTGGTTGTCTTCCGAGCATGCATTGTGTCTTTCCCCTTCTACTTGGCTTTTCTTCCCATTCATTTCTGTGTAACCTTTCCCAATCCAAGATGGTGTAATTCATTTTCCTGTTTTGCCACTTCCTGTTTTATGATTTTTAAGCACTGCAGTTCCTTCCTTCTTTGCCTTGCAAACACTTCCGTCTTGGTGGTGATCCTCGCTCCTGTTTCCAGTTTTCTACTCTCTCCTTCTTATTTTTCCTGCAGTTTTTACCTCTATTTTTGCCTTTTTTCATTGTTTATTTGTTGTCCTCTTTTTCAGGAGATCCTGTGATAGAGGTTTTTTCCCATTACTTGGGTTTTTCCAATGGGACACCTTCTGGAGAGTACGGTCTGCATTGGCGTTGTTTTCTAGTCAGCAACACCGTGGCGACTAGAAGGGGTCGCCCTTATCTTGGCCAGTCCACAACCAGTAAGAAACCAGGCGTCCATCCAAGTACGGCAGTAAGAGACGTGACTGACACTTTCATGCATTTTCGCAATGGTAAGCACCTCTTGCAGAGAGGGATTATCCATTTGCCACAAATTATCTCTTTTTTTTATCTAAAACACATCCCAGCATTAGTTGGTCCCTCAATCTTTCTTCAGAGTCAGCCCAAAATTATACGTGGATGCCAATTTATGTAACTCTGTGATATATTTCTCCACAGATTTTTCCTGATGCGGCATTCTCTTCCCAAAGTGATATCTTTCGAGTACTGAAAACTTTGGGAAGATAATGCAAATCTAGCTTTTTTGTACACATTTCATATTCATTTAACCCTGAGGAACCGCTGTCAGAAAGGTCTGGAAGGTGCTCAAAAACTTCTTGAGAATCTGAACCCAGGCACACAGGCATAATGACCGAAACGTTCTTCTTTTTTAACCAAGGTAATGGTGGATCACCTGGAGGTAAAAGAAAGAAGGGAGGTGTAGTAACATTTTGCATGATGTTTCAACTACTTTTGTGTATAGATAGTAAGAATAAAATAAGTCTATTGATAATGATAAAGAGATAAGTATAAACTTAGGAGCAATCAAACATTAGTGAGGATATTGCCGTAACCGCATCCAAGTGTAACAATTTAACAATAAAATAAATTAATCAATTACAATACATATCACCAGGTGAGCATATCACATTGAATCTGGTTAAGTCACTTTCTCTCTGTCTAGAGCGACTGGTGTGGTCAATAGTGTTTAATAAAGTCCTTAACTGTCAAATTGGTGTGCATGTCCCCGCAGACACACAGCAGCTTCAATTCATTTTCTGAAGGAAACAAAATTACTGCAAAAAGAAATTACAGCAAGATCGCTCAATTAGACTTAGTTGTCTGAAGGTGTTGTGTCACTGCAGACATGCTGTAGAAAGAAGTGTGTGCCAATTACACTGAGCTATCTGAATGTGTGCGTGTCACTGCAGACACGCTATCACACAGCAATTTAAAAATGTCCTGCTGGAAATACTGATGGGAGTGCCTATCGCTGACACAGCGGAAGACACGGATTAGGTACAACGCACCGTGTGTTATTCAAGAGGAAATCGGTCTTGTTTTCCTATGTAGCAGCCATGGTGGTGCAGTGGAAATGCTTGTTGCGGTGACGCGAGATATTCCGAACAGCGCTTCAAGTGAAAGCGTGCGAGCAAACAGTATCATGCTAAACCTTTAAGCCTTAAACAATGCAGCCTCTTGATGTTTTGGAACCAGCATGAGTCAATGACGGGAATTCGGAACCAACACGAGTCAATGATGGGAAAGTCCCAGAGCTTGATTAGTAGCAGGAAAAGTCGAGGTGAGTACAGATGTACTAAATAATTGAAAAACAAAGTAAGTGACACGTTCTCCAAACCAAAAATATTTAATCAATGAAATGGTCAATGTCAATGCATCCACGGCAACTCCCTAGACCTCCACGGCAGCTTTTTAGTACAGAGCTCTGAGGAAGTGAGCATGGCAAACAGTTGCAGATCCAAAAATAGACTTCTTCTGGTTCCCGTTAATTGTAGTCCTCCAGTAAAGCCAGATAGATGTTTGGTCTCTCTCTTAGAAATTAATTAGAAATCCGAGTGAGAAGTCAGGGAATTTCCCATCCTCGTCTCCAAATGTAAAATATGCTCAGGATAACAAGACCAGAAAGCTTGATGATGAGCAGGTTTTCTTTACTCAAGTTCATCTGTAGGAGAGACCCCAATCCACAGCCCACCTTGGATCAAGTGCCCTCACAGATTCCAACCGTCTCCCTTAGTAACCACTCCTCATTCCAATTGTTTTACATTACTGCATAGATACATATGTTCTGTATCATAACATAGATACAGACACCACAGTTCTCTCACATGAAAATAGTTTTTCAGGTGATTTAAAACATAAGCTAAAGACAAGAGTCTTTTCTAAACAGAGAGCTAAACTTCATTGCATATCTTCTTGGTTTTTTAACTTACTGTTGTAAAATACGCTCCAAGAATGCTCTAGCTAGAATGCTGTGGATGACCTCTTCTGTTTTCAGGTAAAACTCGTCCACCAGTTGCTTGTTAAAACCTGCTTCCCTCTTACTTTGCCTTCAATATCATACCCTTCAATACAGGTGAGCTGTTGTTGATCATATGCATTTATTTGTAACAACCAAATGAAAGCTGTCAGCTACGGCTTGAAAACCTTTCATCAGTTTTCTTTCACCAAAAGGATATTTCTTACATTTTTCCTGAGAGCCAGTGTGAGAAACTGGGTGGTTGAGTTGGGTGTTAAGCGTTTATAAATTATTTGACAGCAAAATTACAATTAGCAGAACCGAAGTTATTAATTTTTAAAGTTTAAGGTAAAAACCAGCCCCTAAAAGATCAAAGCGCCAACCATGATCATCTAGACATGTGAGATATAGTTAAAGGTAAAAATTTGTATGTGGGTGTGTTGAGTGTTTGGATGCTGATAAGAGTATGATAAACTTCAGACCGCCTTTATCTCATTTATCCTGTCCTGATGGGCTTTGAGAAATGTTAGCTGTCAACATTTTAGAGACTATACAGGATCAGCACTGTATCAATCCACAGTATGTGGTAGTATTATATGATTTATTTTGGAAATGGCCTGAAGTGATTGTCCTGGAGAGTGCTAATTCTGTTGCTGCTGTTGGATAATGTGTTTCAGCGGTAAGATATTCCTAAATCTTTACTCAGCGAAAGTGGTCCTCAGTTTGTTTCAAATGTATTCCAGGATTACTTGTTGGGGAACAACATTGCATGGAAGCATACCTGTTTATCATCCAACTGGTAATGGAGCTGTGGAATGCTTCGATAGAGTATTAATGAGTAATATACAGATGATAATCAGGAATTCTTAGAATTGGAAATTGGAGGTTAAAAAAACTTCTGTGAGCATATTGCAGGACACCTACTGTGACAGGGTTCTTACCTTTTCAATTTCTGAAGGGGAGCGAATCATTTACTAAAGACAATCTCACATGATTGAAGCAAAAGAGGCAGCAGGCTGTCTCTATGGAAGTTGTTAAGGATAACATAAATAAGTCTAGGTCAAATCACAAAAAGTACAATGATCTACAACACAGAGTGAAGAAAATTAAGCTGGGTGTTGGTGACTTTGTCAAACTATGGATCCGAGGAAAAAAGAAAGAGGCGCAGTAATTTTGAAGTTTTAGAGTTGTTTAAAAATTCTCGTAATTTGTCTGATGCAAAGGTATGGCATTTTAGTAAGCTTGCCAGGTGTCAGAAGTGTGTGGAAATTGAAAAGGCTGGAAATGGCGCAGCAGGTCATAGAATGTGCAAACACTGGGTGATGGAGGTGGATGACAGAAGTGTGAGTGAGCATGCAAAACCAGAAGAAGTGGTGGCAGTATCCACTCCCTCCAGTTCCTGTGTTAGAGGGGAGAAAGTTGTTCTTTCCATGAGAAAGGGGCCATTTTATACATACTCCTCACAAATAGAAGTATTATGTGGTTGGATAAACCTATTTTAAGCAATCCTATTTTTTAGATGTGTCTTAATAAAATATGTATCATTATTTTGATCAATAATTGTATGTTTTAGCTAAGTTATTGCTATAAAAATATAGAAAAACATTCATTATCTTTTGATACCATACAATTTCTTGTATTCTATGTCGTGTTATTTACATATTTATCACTGGGGCGATATGTTGTGTTCTATTGTATTAGTCTAGCAACACAAAAGGATGATGGACGGAGTGCTGAAACCAGACTTGGGTCCCTTGCTTGCTGCGCCACTGGATTCAAGCTAACCTGGCTGATGAAGGGTGATACCCTGAAACCGGTCCCAGGATGCTTGAATCCTATCCAGGGAGGACCTCGCTTTGCAGTTCGGGCTGGACAGCTCCCATAGGGGACAGGGTCAAGACTGATCTGCATATGGCTGGGTCTGAACTGGGGTGATCTTGCAAGCAAAATAATGATGGATTAACCCCAGATCTGTGACTGGGGGCGAGTGTTTGAAAAGTTTCAACAGTCCGTCCATCATTTTATTTTGTGATGTTGCCTATTGTATTAGTCATCATCCATCACAGATGCTCACGGGGGAAGGAGTGAGAGAAAGACAGCAGCAGAGGCTGCTTCCTCGTGGCTTTGGCTGGGGTCTATTTACCGATTAAAGGAATACTTTCTTTTAACTGTTGAGCTTGTGGAGTTATCAATCTTCACACTGTGGCAGATATAGCTGTACACAATAAGGAAGCATCATGCCCGATACATATCAAATCTCTCCACATATTTATTTTTTATTATTATTGTTAATATAATGTAATGATCTAATGTTTTAGAGGGACTTCTCCGAGGGGTTCTGCCAGCAGGGGAGGTGGAAAATTTAATTTAGACAATTCTACCATTGTGAAAGCTATTGTATTCTTTGAGAGACTCTCGTAGGAAATTCAACTGCAAAAGCAAACCTATAGATAAGAGGTTCTGCTAGCAGCGGAGGTGCGGGACAGGGATGTTATATGTCGATAAATTGAACTGTCACACCTGAAATTTTGAATAAAAAGTAATAAACAAAAAATAAACAGAATAGCCGTTTTAATGTGGACAAGGGTTGTATATCCAGGTGTTCAGCTTTGTATTCATGCAATTTAAATCATGACCATAGTAGTACCAGGTTGCAAAGTGAATATATTCATCATTAAGTTTTTTGCATAACACAACAGAGATGGCTGTTGATCCCTAACTACAACATACAATATATTCATGCCATATGCAATGATAATCATCAGCAGCGTCTTTCTCCATACCCCAAAAAATAAGAAAACATACCTGCTAGCTAATTGTTAATATTCCTTTCACTTACCTGATAATCAGCATCGAGTCCAAGTACCTTCCTCAGCTTCATTTGGATCAAAGAGTCTTCAGGTTCTTCTTTCACATTGAAGTTTGCCGTGTTGATTATTTTGGAAGCTGCTTTTGCTCCGATTTGCACTTCCAGGCGGAGCTTTTCTATAGCCTCATTTGTATGAGCTGTCAGCACACAATCAGTCCATTACAGGATGCACTTCAACTTGTTACTGCAATCTGCGAAGCATTCCTAATGTTCTAATAAATACCTGGTTTCATCACGAGTGTTGCTTCATGTTCTCCAATAAGCTTGTGGAGGGCTGAGTTTTTCAGAAAGGCAGCGTTGTGCGATCTTAAATCCAGACAGATCTGAAAACCGTAATTTGTGGATTTGGCACATGCTTTGAACGTGCTTGGGTTGTGTGCAGCCGGGCGGTGATTTGTTTCCTGTGCAGAGTAGGCATAATTCTTTACCATCAATTCAGAGGGTGCCTCCTGAATAAAAAAAAGAATATCGCTTATAGTAAAAGGGAAGAATTGTGTGAGGAGACAAAGGTATTTGCTTCCCTAACGCATGTTAACACGTCACTGGCTATGCAAGAATAGTTAAACCATGACCCACCATTTTACTTCATTGCTACTTATTACTTTCGCGACCTACTGCGTGAAGGAAAAACAATACAATAAATAAAGCTATTGGTGATTTATGCCATAAATAGCCTGACCATTGTCACTAGGTATCTCAGAACAAAGGAAGCAAACGAGATAGCAATAGACTTTGGTCCATGAAATTAAGGTATGCAAAATACTAGCATAATTGTATTATTTGGGAGAAATGCGCAACTTCTTAGCCTGCCGAGTGTAAGAGACAAAAAGTGTGTCTTTGCAAGTAAAACCCGAAAAGCTCATTAGAAACGGCAGCAATGCTTGCTGAGTCTGAAACGTACATTGCGGTTAAAATGATTGCGCTAATAGGGAAAGTGTTTTAGCTAATTATCAAATGACATGACATAATTTAATCGTTACATGGCGGCCTACAGCTAGCCTCCCGACAACTGGTGAGCAGAGACAAAAACACCACTAGCCAGAGATTTACAAACCACTTTCTTCCTTTTTGTAAGAAATAGGAGTATTAGTTGAGGGGTGAGAGCCTCCCCTTAATACTAATCACAATCCTTGTCAGGGTGAACCTCTAAAGTCACTAAATAAACCAATCCTTAACCCCTCTGGTAATTGGGCTTAACTTGGAGGTAATGTGTAAAGAATTTATGCAGAACTCAAATATTAATAAGCTGAAAACTCGGCACAAGAAAAATTCCAAACCAATTAAAAAAAATCGAGTACATCATAATAAATAAATGCCACCACAATTACATAATTACAATACACAGAAACACGAGGTGTGAATTTTTAAAATGTAAAATAAAATTTGAGTGAAAAATTGCCAACTGCAGTTATCTAGTTGTGTTAGACCAAAAGTAAAGGTCGAATGCCAAAGAGCATGAGTAGGATACAAGGGATAGATTTGCCCTGGTGGAAAGTTAACCTTCTGACTTAGAAACTTTTGTGGTGAAAAAGTGGTAGTCAACCAGTCATTGCTGGTGCAAACTTTAAGGTGAATCTGAAGCGAGGCTCTGTGGTGGTTGGTTACTGAAGAGCTGTGTTCACGGTGCAGATGTTGGTGAAGGTGGGAAACCTCAGAGCTGGAGAAATCCAAAGTCTGTTCTCAGGAAGGCCTTGACATTGACAGGTTGCTGCTCAGTGTCTGTCCCAATGAACCATTCTATGTTGGGACTTCAAAACGTTTCTGGAAGGCATCTCTTTCAGCTGGGCAAACACGCAAGCTGAGTCTGACCATCGTTTCGACGTTGATGACTGTGGATTCAATTGCAGTCACGGTCTCCAGTGGATTTCTAGACAGAAAGTTAGCAAAAAAGTTACTAAGTGCCAGATCTTGCAGTCTGAGGACAGGAAGAGTACACTTTAACACCAGCCTAGGATTCAGGACCCTGGGCGACACCACTTGGGGGTTTGGTGCCACTCCAACAGAGGCCAGTAACAGGCTCCAGGTCAGTTCTAGTTGGTATTAGTCAGCTCAGTTGCAGGGCGAAGACCCCTTGTTGTGTCCCTGTAGCACAAATAGGAGGTCAGCCAACTGTCTCTTGGAGTCACTTCTGGGACACTGGGTACAAGGCAAACAGATCCAGTTTTCCTTTAGGTCTCAGACACAGGGCAGTCCTTCTTCTGATCTTCACAGATCCAGGAGTGTTCTCTGGAGGTTACTGATGATGCCACATGTGTGCCCAGTGCCAGTGCCAGTGTGTGGATCACCCACTTTTGCACCACTTGCTGTATGTTTTACAGTAAACTAGCCCAGAGGGCCATTCTCTACCAAAATCCAATGTGGCAGAAACTTTCTTCCGCTGGTGAGATCACCCTGTGCTCACCAAGAGAGTAGCTATGATGATGGGCAATCCCTCCCTTGTGGTCCCTCAAAACAAGTTCCGGAGCAGAACTCCTCTCCCACTAGTTTTGGAGCCAAGCTGACTAGTAAGAGAAAAACAGATAGGCCTAGGTGTGAGCTACATCTGCCAGTGATAGGGCATGCGTCCTTTGAAACTCAGAAAGAGCCTGGGCACAGCCCCCAGGCCATCCTGCTTAAGGAAGAAAAACACCTCTCCATACTCTTTGTCCACTATCTGGGAGCAATCTGCATCTCACCATAGGGGAGCCATCGGCAGTTGGGTGACACTTTGTAAAAGTGTAATTTTCAAAATGGTAACAATATGACTAGACCATTTTGTTGGATACTACAATGAGTCCAGGAGCCATTTGTATAGCTGTTCTAAACTGAAATGGAATACTATCAGCTGTTATAGTGTAACCCAATTTTATTTGATAGGAGAGCCAGCCTTGCCACAGTAAAAATGACTTTACAGTTTTCCACTGTCAGGGCATTTAAACCATTAAATGTACATGTGCTACCTTTTAAATACTAAACACCCTGCCCTATGGGCCTTTAGAGTCTACCTTAGAGGTGATTTGTAGGCACTAAAAAGGAAGGTTTAGGCCGGGCAAAAGGTTTGTTTTGCCAGGATGAAATGGCAGTTTTAAAACTGGACACCCAGGCCGAAGGGGCAGGTCTACAGAAAGGTCTTACAGTGCTATTGTAGTTCGGGGTGCATTGGGTTTATCAAAATGTATGTAGATTGATGGTAGTTAACACCAAAAACTATTTTGTCTGTTGTTCCTACAAGCACCAAAATAATTTTGTTTATTGGTCCATTTTACAAACTGTTCTATGAGATTACGCTCAAAAGATAATTTTGTTGACACAAAAACAATTAAAAACACCAAAATAATTTATATATGGCCATTTTCTTTTCTATTAAGTAAGGAATGTTTTTACCCAACACAGAAGTGTCATAAAGTGTGTAATAACATAATGCCTTAAGAAGACGAATTCTCATTAATGCATGCCACAGGGCCAATACTTGAGTGTTAAACGGCCTATAAAGGTCCATTCTGGGATTGAAGTATGTGTCGAGAGTCAGCTGCTCCACTTTGAGGCATGTACCGAATCAGACCGCGTTTACACTTTCTATAAGGTGGATTTGTTACAGAGGTTTCATCTCATAGCAGGGAGATTGGGCAAAGGAGAACTCCTTCCAGATGAAAGGAAGACCTGATTTTTGAGGGTATCTGCCACAGCCGCTTATTGGTGCTCAGTCTGCTGTGGGAACTTGTGTTTGGCCAAAGGATGACAAGTCTGAATTCAAGGAAAGATTTTAATTGCTTCCTTCTTAGTACAATTGTCAATGGACAAATGAAAAGAAGAATAAAAAATCAACACAAAAACTATAGTAGATCATGGTAAAAATAAACTCATAAGCAGGAACACTGGAATTATGCAGCAGGGTTGACTGAAATATGTGGCAATGAAAGACAACTTATGTAACATATTGCTGAGCATTTTGTGATAGCATCACTTCATTCATTTATAGTTTTTACTCTTGGTAATACTATCAGGGCAAATATAACACCTCTTTATTACCAGTTTTTCAACCAAATACAGAAATAAGCAACTGAAATATAACCAGTTAACCTGTGCAAAGGGCCTTTTACTTAGCACAAGCACTTGTCACATTTTTAGTAACTTTTGTTTCATTTGAGTTGGAAACCAGTGTTTGTAACAATCTGCAGATTGTGCAGTGGATGATGGAATATGTGGCAACTTTGTAAAATCCATAACCATGCAAAAAACAGTGCCTAACGAATTGCATAATTCCAGTGGCCCTGTCTATAATTTATTGTAGGTCAATAAACTACTAGTGGTAATCACACACTCTCTGTTCTATGGAGCAATCTTTTGAAGGGATACAAAACCATGCAGTTTTTTGAGTTCAACACTCAGCCTTTTATTCTCCCACTGTCAGCTGCATATCATACGCTGGGTAAAATTCAGGGACAAGACCTCAATGGATAAGCTTTGATTGGCAAAGATGTTATGTTATGCTCAGGTCTTGTTTATAGGTCCTTTGCCCAGCCACAAATGTCTTCTATAGTGATGGAACAGGCAAGGTATTGCACAAAATATTGTGTAAAAATATCATGATAGAAGAATATTGTTTCAAAAATGTTGCCAACTGAAAAATATCATGGGTCCGAATGCAGAAAGTTAGAATATCATTTTTTAAGGTGCATCATATTTTTTAAAAATATTATTTATAATATCATTCTCTTTAACATAGTCACACAAAATAATGTTTTGTAATTATTAGTATACATTATTTGTTTTACTTTAAAGTAACGGTATGATAATAATATTTGCATTTTGTTTTGTGTATAGTCTGAAATGTTTAATGTGTAACTATAGATTTCTAACTTATGAGTGGAGTTTCTACAGTAATAAAGTGAGAGGTTTCTTAAAATATGAACAATTGGTTTAAATTCTTTACATCAATTAAATTGCTGATTGTGTAACATGTTAAATTTGTAATTTAATGACTTTATTTAAATAATTTGTAATTGATTGATCAGCTTATTTAGAACCTTTTGAAATTGATTTCATATGTATTGTTTTAATTCCTATTGTTTTTATAAATCAATATGGAAATTATTTGTTATATGTAATTTCATTATTTGTGATTTGCATGGCTAGTAGGGAAGGAAGTACATTTATTCTAAATAGTTTTGATATTTACTTTTTTTATTTCTCGTGTAACAATTGTATACTGAATATATTTTTATTTTTAATATGTTATAATATTTTTATTTTGTTTTATAGTTATAATTTAAAATAATAGGAATTTGAATATAAAATGGAAACCCTCCAATGTTCAACAACTTTCCTGATTTTGGGAATTGTGTAAATTTGATGCCTTCAAAGGTCAACTACTTCCCTACTATTACACAAATTGAAGTGTAAAAAGTAAACGTAACATCTCAAAGTCTAACATTTTCTTTGCTTTTGCTTACTTTGGAGTTGGAATAGTGAATCAAACTCCTCCAGATCCCAACATTTTCCCTACTGTTGCTCAGATTGGAGTGGGAATAGTACATCTAACCCCTCCAAATGCTATAATACTCTTCCTACTGTTATTTATGTTGGAGTGAAATGAGTAAATATGACTCCTTCAAAGACAAACAATTTCCCTACTATCGTTTAGTTTGGATTCTTAATATATACATATTGTTTTAATTGTTAAATTATTATTAAAAAGAAATACTTTGTACATTTATATTTGTATTTTCATTTTGTTAGTTTTGCATTAATTATATATATTAACTAAATTTGATATATGTTTTTGTTATACGTGTATATATACATTTACATTTGTGATTCATGTTTATAAATTGAATGTACTATTTTATTTGCTTACCTATTGGTTTTATTTCTTTAAAGAATATGTCCTTTTATTTTTATTTCACCTTGCATGATTAATTAAAAATATATTTTTTTAATTTAGTTTAAATATATTATAATATGTTGTCTATATTTGTGTACTTCACCTACAAAGCATGTAAGCTCAATATTTTTGTTCCTCAGATTGTTCTTGATATTTGTGAAGCAATTTTAGAGTATCATAACATTTGTGTCTCTGATATTTTTTCTCACAACAATGGGAAAGACACCTACACTTTCAACATTAATGACAAATTTAGAGTTGTTCATCTTAGAGTTTTTAGTACTTACATACATTCTCTTCATATTTGAGCATCAGAGCTCCTCCTCTACTTTTCTTTTAGTGCATTTCAAGGTAAACTAGCGAGCGCTACAATAGGTATTTTGACCACAAGTTCTAATGAAATTTGAAGAGACAGTTCAAATCAGACTTTGCATCTCCATAGGTCAGAGGTCAGATTGAACCACTCAAATTGAATGAAACAGTTCACATCAAAGGAGTTGGAGCTATCTTTTGTCAATCTATGCAGCTACTTTTATAACCAAGTGAACATAATTTTGCATGCCACGGAGGGGCTAAAACATTGAAATATTTTGACATGAAGGGGGCACTGACATGGATTGGCTGGAAACAAATACAGTTCTCTTAGTCTAAATCAGAATATATCACATCTTCCTATGTTAGCCTAACTCAGGCCATGTACCAATGGGAGGGCATCAAACAGTGTTGAGTCCCATTTTTGAGGAACATGCTACTGCAGCATTACTGGCTAAAAGTACACAAGTACAAACATGAACTAGTGTAACACAGATCAATAAAGGGTATTGGTTCCAGTAATCTGAAATAGGTTACATCAGTAGTACAATTGTTTTAGATCATGAGGTGCAAGAAATATTGTGCTGCCATGCATCCTGCAGACTTGAGTGCTGGCAGCAGGGGACAGTAGCCAGTAAGCAAGGTCCTGAAGAAGATTTCCAACAACGACTTATCATGGTGTATAGAGCACACACAAATTATTGATTACAGTCTGCTGCAAATTCACTAACATGTTTCACGTAATGAAGGGTCCCGAACACAGGTGCGCTGAAACCCAAACTTAGGAAGGGGTGTGTTGAGTTAGTACTTCGAACATCAGGGATGGAGCTATCCTTCGAGTCAATATGATAAATCTTTCCTGCAAAACAGGACAGTCATTGCAGCTGGCACCTTCTTTTCAGGTGTATAGCCCATTTTGGTTGGGGTGTCACAGGGCTCTTCTCTCAATCCAATGTTATGTAATGATTACATGGCTCCGTTGGCTCCTCTGGACATAGCATATAGATTTAAGGTAGTGTCTTATGACAATAGTAGCCAGCTACTTCTCTCTTTTGAGAAGGGGGCTGAAGCTGTATGTGGTACCCTCAAAGCTTGTGTCTACACTAGTCATTTAATGTGCAACACAAACAAGACGGACATTTTAGTGTGAGAGTCTTTAGAGTTGTGGCCTGAAACAGCTTCACCTCCTCCTGCAACGGCTGTGAAGAGCCTACGGGTGAGGTTTGACACTTTGTTGTCCTTCCAACCGCAGATATGCTCCAAGGTTGGCATATGTTTTTGACCTTTTGCCTTGAAATACATTGTTTTCTTTCTCCTGATTAATTGCAGATAGACAATTGTACATGGTACATGTGCTCATTACTTTAAGACTGGACAATGCCAACATTTATTTTGTACCTGTATTTGTAAATTATACGTTTGTGAGAAAACAGGGCTGATTGCAGAGGCCCCCTAACTTTTTGCCCCCATTTTTCACTTTATGCTGGTGTTTTCCTGACTCTGATGGTGCCCTGGGTACTGCTAACCAGTCCCAGGGCCAGTGCTCTGTGTAAAATGGATATGCAAATTAGGCTAATTATAATTGGCTAAGTTAACCTACCTATAAGTCCCTAGTATATGGTAGGGCATGTAGGTTTAGGGACCACAGCATAGGTGGTGCACACCTAGGTGCACTGCTGAGGTGCCCAGTGTCATTTTAAAGGCAGGCCTGCCTTGCTGGCTGCTTTTAAATTAAAGTTATATGCAAATTCGACATTGGAATTAAAAGTAGTTCCAAAGTCTTAAACTACCTTATTTTTACATATAAGTCACCCCTAAGTGTGCCCTATGTGCCCCTAGGGCTGGGTGCCATGTAACTATAAGCAGGGACTTTATAAAAATAGTTTTATAAGCCCTGGTGAGGTAAAAACAGCCAAATTAGTTTTTCCCTCATTGTAGTAAATGGCGTTCATAGGCTAGAATGGGGAGACTTTGTTTTAAATTTTAAAGTCTCCTTAAAAGATGCATACCAAGAATTTGGTATCAAATTAATTGTTCTAATAAATCCCACAACTTCCAGTTGTTGGATTTAATATAACTTGTTCAGGTAAAGAGTTTTAGACTTTACCTAAAAAGTTGCCAATTTCAGCCCTGCATTGTTTTTGCTGCTGTGCTCTGATTGGCCAGCCTGTAGCAGCTTTGCCAAGCTGCCTTGATGAGGTGCGAAGTGGCCTGGCTTCACACAAAGGAATGTGCCTGTGGGAGGGAATCTCCCCTCAGCAGATGGTGAGGCAGGAAGGGGGAGGGCTGCCAAACTGGTCTTCAAAGGCAGAGGACATTTGGAGCAACCAGCAACACCCCCACATCCTGCAACCCCAGACAACTAGGTGCCCCCTTGATTAGATTAGGAGAGGGCAGGAGAGGGGTGTGTTTATGATTTTTAGCCACACCAGTGGGTGGGCTCAGCCAGATGTAACCTCCAAAAATCAGATTCAGCCATGATGGATTTTTAGAGAATGTTGCCCACTGGGATGGATTTTTGCCACACTTCCCAGGAAGTGGTCATCGCAGGGGGAAGGACCCTGCCCCTGATTGGAGAACCAGGACCCCCCTGCTTTTCACCCAGGAGCAAGGATAAAACTGGCAGACCTGCACCCACACCTCAGATCCCCATCAGATTCCACCAAGGAAGAACTAAAGGAGAAGAAGGACTGCCCTGCTGGACCCCTGGCCTGCACCTGGAACCTGCACTCAGAAGGACTGCACCAGCTGCACGCTTGGGCTTCACCACAAGAAGGACTTTGCCTGGCTTCAACTGGTTCAAGGAGGGACTCCCTGTTTGCTACAGGTGAAAAATTGCTAACCAGAGTCCCCTGCACCAACTCCTGAAGAAAGCGACCAGCTGACCACTGCCCAGTGGCCAAAAAGGAGTTTGCGCCAGGTGCATTCTGGGAGTTGTAGTCCGCACCCCCTAAGGACCATCTCAGAACTTCTGGACCCTTGGGGTGAGCTGTGGACCCCAAATGAACCTTAAAAGGACATCTAGGTGAAGCCCCAGAAGTTTGGAGAAGTTTGGAGAATTTTTGTAATAAAGCTCCATAGAGGGACCGACCCGCCGCGGCAACTCTAGCCGGCTTGCCTCAACTGCGACCCGGCCTGATTTGCTGGTTCATCCCGGTAAAGAAAAATCTCTGAAAAAGAGACTAAGTCCAAAGGTGAAAAGTTGACCGGGACCTCCCAGCCATCGTATCCGAGAAGGGCTCCATGGACGTCGGATCAAGATCCAGGTTTACCCCGGTCGAAGGATTTTCACCTCGAAAAAACGACTACGTCCGAAGGTAAAAATCTCCACCGAGGATTCCAGCATCGCGTATCCGGAGAAGGGCTCCAGGAGGTCGGACAGGACTGGCAGGTTCGTCCCGCTGAAGAAAATCTTCAAAATAAAGACTAAGTCAGAAGGTAACTTTTTAACCGAGGCCTCCCGCGACCTGTAGCCAAGCAGGGCTCCATCGCGGTCGGCCTGAAACTTTGACTTTGCCCCGGTCGAGGTGCAACCAGATGACCCGATTGGCGCTTTTTGTTTCTAAGCGCTAGAAAAATAATAATTCTTTAAAAATTCATATCTCCGGTTCCCTTTATCCGATTTTATTTGTTATGGTGTCATTTTAAAGATAAAAATATAAACTATTTTTATAAATTGGTTTTGGATTTTTAAACTGTTTCCTGTGTTTTATTTAATTACTGTTTTGTGATATTTGAATGCTTTACACACTGTCTCCTAAGTTAAGCCTTGACGCTCGTTGCCAAGCTACCAAGGGTTGAGCTGGGGTTAATTTACTGAGACCTAACTGGACCTAAGTGGAGGTTGGTGGCTTGTTGCTAGGTGTAGGTACCTACCTGCCCTTACCAGCAACCCATTTTCCAACATTTTTGGTGGCAGCGGTGGGATCCTGTACGTGTGTTCAGTATCACGTTACAGTTTTAAGTAAAACAAATAAAAAATCCTTTAAATTGTCTTAGTGCAAAAATTTTTTTTTTTTTTTTTTAAATGTTTAATTTGGATTAATTTCTATTATTGAATTTTTGTAATTTTTCTAAATTATTGTTTCCAATTTTTGCAAAAAGTTTTTGTTGACACAAAACCAGGGAACCATGGAGCTTGATCTGGCTAGCCTACCCACACTGACAGTAGTCCAGCTTAGGGGGTTGTGTACTGAAAGAGGGTTGCCTGCAACCACTGACCTCAGGAAGCAAGTCCTGATCAAATCCCTGACAGCATGGGCTGAGGCCCAAGAGGTAGACCCAGGGGATGCTCCAGAGGAGGGAGAATCAGGGGAGGATGCTAGCTCTAACCACTCAGGGGAGGGAGGGCATCTGAGCCTAAGTGAGGATGAGGAAGATCGGTCCTCAGTACATACAGTCACTAGGGGCAGACCCAAAGCTAGTGGTGGGAAGGGGGTCCTTTCAGGAGGAGAGAACCCATCCATCAGGGAAAGAGAGCTGGAGTCCCAGCTAGCATACATAGCTTTGGAAGCAGACAAGCTGGCCCTAGAAAAGAAAAAGTGGGCAAAGAAAGAGAAAAGAGATGGTGGCAGCGACAGAGAAGTTGAGGTGTCCATGGGTGGGGGAGTTTCCCCCAGATTACCCAAGGGGGTGGTTCCTGCTTATGTAGAGGGGGAAGATATAGACAAGTGGTTGGAGGCCTTTGAGAGGGCACTCCAAATGAGAAGGGTTAGGCCTCAATACTGGGGTTCCCTTTTGTGGGAGTTGGTCCCCAACTCAGGGAGGGATAGGCTTCTGACCTTAAGCGGGGAGGAGGCAGATTTGTACCCTAGTATGAAGAGGTGCTTAACCAAGAAGTTTGGTCTGACCCCAGAGCAGTATAGAATGAAGTTCAGGGACACCCAGAAGGTCAGTACCCAGTCTTGGGTTGACTTTGTAGACACCTCACTAAAGGCACTAGAGGGCTGGATTATTGGTAACAAAGTAAATACTTATGAGGGGTTATACAATCTGATCATGAGAGATCACATCTTGACCAATTGTACCCAAGAAAGGTTACGCCAGCATCTAGTGGACTCTAAGCAGACCAACCCTAGAGAGCTAGGGGAGGCAGCTGATGAGTGGTTGAGATCCAGGGTGGTTGTCAAGTCCCAGGGGGGAGACTCCAAGAAGGGGGGGTCAGGTCCCCAAAAACCTAAGGAGGGAGGTGGTAAGCCCACCACAGAGACTCCCTGTGTACCCCAGAACCCTAAGAAGGAGGAGAGTAAATCCCACTCCCACTCTGACAAGCAGAGACAGGGAGACCCAGGGTTAAAAAAGCTCTTGGACAATAGGGCTTGCTTTGGCTGTCAGCAGACATGTCACTTCAGAGGAGATGCAGCCTGTCCAAAGAAGGTGGTTAGCACTGGGCTGTCCAGTGTAGCCATGGAGGAGGACTCCTCAGATGATGAAGTCCTCCTAGCATTGAGCTGGGAGACAGGACCAGATGGTAAGCTGGTGATCCCTGAGGGTGGAAGTAGGCACTTCCACCCCATTCAGGTGAATGGGATCCCTACCAGTGGCCTGAGAGACACCTGTGCCAGTCACACTATAGTGAGTGACCGGTTAGTGACCCCAGACATGTATGTCCCAGGAGAGACAAGGAAAGTCAGGATAGCCACAGGGGAGGTCACCTCCAAACCTGTAGCCATAATGCCCCTAGAGAGGGAGGGTATCCTTGACTGGTTTAGGGTGGTAGTCAGTGCTGACCTCCCCCTAGATTGTATCCTGGGCAATGAACTCCCAGAGGTGGGTCTGGTCCCAGATGGGGCGGTCGCCCAGGGCACCCCCCCAAACCAAAGTCCTGGGGAGTCAGTCCCTACAGTTAGGAGACAGGGGTCCCCAAGAAAAGGAAACAAGAAAAAGAAGGGTAGGCCACTCTTAAAGAGAGTTCCAGGGAGCCAAAGGCCTTCTGCCCCAGTAGGGGGGAGCCCAGAGTTGGCACTGGTGAGGCTTCCCCTGACCCCAAGGAAGTCCTGAGTAGTCAGGCAGCTGTCCAGATGCAGGGTGTTGCCCCTGCACTGACAGAAGGGAGAGTGGAAGGAGGGTGTCTGCCACAGGAGGTGGTAGCCCCTCACTCTAGACAGCAAGAGGGGTGCCAGGACCCCAAAGTTACCCCTAAAGCAGCTCAGCCACCTGTCAGTGGAGAGCTTAGGGTGTGGTTCTGGGTACTGACAGCTGTCAGTAGCCTCTGCTGGGTGCTAGCCTTCCTGGCAGCACTGTACTTGGCCTGGGAGGCAGACCCCAGGGCCAATAGCAAAGTAGGCCCCCTGACCCTGTTGGTCATGGTGGGGTTGCTCATGTGTTGGGTGACCTCTTTGGGTAAGCTAGGTGTTGCCCTAGCAAAGTTAGGAGTAGGGGAGGTGGGCACCTCACTACCCAAGTTGGCAGAGAGAGAGGAGGAAGACCCCCCTAGAGGGAAGTTTCAGTTTGAGATGGGTCCTTTCACTGTTGGGATGGCATCACTACCCAGAGGGAGTGACCATGACAGGAGGATGTAAGGCAGAGTAGGCCCTGCAAAGGAACAGCCAGTTTTCTTCACTGTCTTCCTCGCCTAACAAGCCAGGAAGACTCTCCCAGGTTTGGGCTGAGTCTCCTGGGCGTGTGGGCTGGCGGGGGCTTGTGTGAGAAAACAGGGCTGATTGCAGAGGCCCCCTAACTTTTTGCCCCCATTTTTCACTTTATGCTGGTGTTTTCCTGACTCTGATGGTGCCCTGGGTACTGCTAACCAGTCCCAGGGCCAGTGCTCTGTGTAAAATGGATATGCAAATTAGGCTAATTATAATTGGCTAAGTTAACCTACCTATAAGTCCCTAGTATATGGTAGGGCATGTAGGTTTAGGGACCACAGCATAGGTGGTGCACACCTAGGTGCACTGCTGAGGTGCCCAGTGTCATTTTAAAGGCAGTTCCAAAGTCTTAAACTACCTTATTTTTACATATAAGTCACCCCTAAGGTGTGCCCTATGTGCCCCTAGGGCTGGGTGCCATGTAACTATAAGCAGGGACTTTATAAAAATAGTTTTATAAGCCCTGGTGAGGTAAAAACAGCCAAATTTGTTTTTCCCTCATTGTAGTAAATGGCCTTCATAGGCTAGAATGGGGAGACTTTGTTTTAAATTTTAAAGTCTCCTTAAATGATGCATACCAAGAATTTGGTATCAAATTAATTGTTGTAATAAATCCCACAACTTCCAGTTGTTGGATTTAATATAACTTGTTCAGGTAAAGAGATTTAGACTTTACCTAAAAAGTTGCCAATTTCAGCCCTGCATTGTTTTTGCTGCTGTGCTCTGATTGGCCAGCCTGTAGCAGCTTAGCCAAGCTGCCTTGATGAGGTGTGAAGTAGCCTGGCTTCACACAAAGGAATGTGCCTGTGGGAGGGAATCTCCCCTCAGCAGATGGTGAGGCAGGAAGGGGGAGGGCTGCCAAACTGGTCTTCAAAGGCAGAGAAGGACATTTGGAGCAACCAGCAACACCCCCACATCCTGCAACCCCAGGCAACTAGGTGCCCCCTTGATTAGATTAGGAGAGGGCAGGAGAGGGGTGTGTTTATGATTTTTAGCCACACCAGTGGGTGGGCTCAGCCAGATGTAACCTCCAAAAATCAGATTCAGCCATGATGGATTTTTAGAGAATGTTGCCCACTGGGATGGATTTTTGCCACACTTCCCAGGAAGTGGTCATCGCAGGGGGAAGGACCCTGCCCCTGATTGGAGAACCAGGACCCCCCTGCTTTTCACCCAGGAGCAAGGTTAAAACTGGCAGACCTGCACCCACACCTCAGATCCCCATCAGATTCCAACAAGGAAGAACTAAAGGAGAAGAAGGACTGCCCTGCTGGACCCCTGGCCTGCACCTGGAACCTGCACTCAGAAGGACTGCACCAGCTGCACACTTGGGCTTCACCACAAGAAGGACTTTGCCTGGCTTCAACTGGTTCAAGGAGGGACTCCCTGTTTGCTACAGGTGAAAAATTGCTAACCAGAGTCCTCTGCACCAACTCCTGAAGAAAGCGATCAGCTGACCACTGCCCAGTGGCCAAAAAGGAGTTTGCGCCAGGTGCATTCTGGGAGTTGTAGTCTGCACCCCCCAAGGACCATCTCAGAACTTCTGGACCCTTGGGGTGAGCTGTGGACCCCAAAAGAACCTTAAAAGGACATCTGGGTGAAGCCCCAGAAGTTTGGAGAAGTTTGGAGAATTTTTGTAAAAAAGTTCCATAGAGGGACCGACCTGCCGCGGCAACTCTAGCCGGCTTGCCTCAACCGCGACTCGGCCTGATTTGCTGGTTCGTCCCGGTAAAGAAAAATCTCCGAAAAAGAGACTAAGTCGGAAGGTAAAAAGTTGACCGGGACCTCCCAGCCATCGTATCCGAGAAGGGCTCCATGGACGTCGGATCAAGATCCAGGTTTAGCCCCGGTCGAAGGATTTTCACCTCGAAAAAACGACTAAGTCTGAAGGTAAAAATCTCCACCGAGGATTCCAGCATCGCGTATCTGGAGAAGGGCTCCAGGAGGTCGGATAGGACTGGCAGGTTCGTCCCGCTGAAGAAAATCTTCAAAATAAAGACTAAGTCAGAAGGTAACTTTTTAACCGAGGCCTCCCGCGACCTGTAGCCGAGCAGGGCTCCATCGCGGTCGGCCTGAAACTTTGACTTTGCCCCGGTCGAGGTGCAACCAGGTGACCCGATTGGTGCTTTTTGTTTCTAAGCGCTAGAAAAATAATAATTCTTTAAAAATTCATATCTCCGGTTCCCTTTATCCGATTTTATTCGTTTTGGTGTCATTTTAAAGATAAAAATATAAACTATTTTTATAAATTGGTTTTGGATTTTTAAACTGTTTCCTGTGTTTTATTTAATTACTGTTTTGTGATATTTGAATGCTTTACACACTGTCTCCTAAGTTAAGCCTTGACGCTCGTTGCCAAGCTACCAAGGGTTGAGCTGGGGTTAATTTACTGAGACCTAACTGGACCTAAGTGGAGGTTAGTGGCTTGTTGCTAGGTGTAGGTACCTACCTGCCCTTACCAGCAACCCATTTTCCAACAAGGTTGTTCAGAATGTGGTGGCACATCGTATTCTTAAACCTCCCCATTGGGCGACTATGTCCCCTTACCTCAGATCACTGCATTGGTTGCCAGCAAAAAAGAACTCTTTCCAAAGATTTAGTTCCGACAGATAGGGCCTACTTTTCTGCTGACCCTCAGTACCTGACAGCCAGGCTGCAACACTATCCTCCTTTGAGAATCTTGCGTTCTTCCATGTCTTTTCTTGTAGTGGTGCCCAAGGTTAGGCAGGTCAGAAAGGGAGGTCACTCTTTCTCTTATTTGGCCATGCAAGCATGGAAGCAGTTTCCTGTAGACCTCCGTACTGTTAGCTCTGACCTACTTATCCAAAACAATCCTAAAACCTGTGCTGTTAGTCTTTAGCGCCAAGACCAGCCCAGGAGTAGCTGTTCACTCTATAAATTAGCTCATTCATAACAGAAGTAACAAATTATGTATTTTAAACATTCTTGATACAATTATAAACTGACTTTGGGATTGTATACTATTTAATAGGCTATTAGCAGTGATCTTTGAAAAGGTGATTGAGTGTTTTCACAGTTTCTACAGACTACAGTACTAAGGATAGTTTCTGGAAAAAAAAAAGATTTCAATGTGGCACCCTGTCTTGAAATACAGTGGGGGTCATTATGCGTTTGCCTGATGGAAAAGCTCCTTGAGCGCCTTGAGACCCTCACGGGTGAGTAGTGTGCTTTACAAATTCTTGATTGATTGATTGAAAAAAGCCATCCGCCAAATTCCTGTGGTCAGGTTGCCACCAGTGCTGCCACTTTCCCGCAGGACCCATTAGGAGTTTCCCGCAGAACCCATTAGGAGTTTCCCACTGGGTCAGCGGGTGGAAACAGTGTTTTTTTCTGCCTGCTGGCCCAACGGGAAACAGCCAACAACATTGTTGCTGGCTCATAAATGAGCTAGCAGAAATGCTGAAGTGCGTAGGGTGCACCAGCACTGTTTGTCTGCCAGGCGCATATGGAGTGCAGGGACCCCCTTGGGGCCCCCTGCACCATGTCTCCGCCAGCCTTTATATGGCGGTGCTACCGCCATGTAACAGCTGACCTAGGGGTACTGCCCTGACGATTTAGGACCGCCAGCACCGCCAGTCCCTCCTGAGGAGGAAAACTGGCGGTGCTGGCGGTCCGACTGTGGTGCAATCACCATAGTTGTAATGTGGCGGTCAGACGCTGCTAAAACAGTCGGACCACCACTTTGGCAGTGGGCAGATAGCCACCGCGATCTTGGTGGTCTGAAGTCCGCCAGGGTTGCAATAGATCCATTATTGAATGAAAGTATATTTTCAAACTGCTAATCTGGACCCTGCAATATATTCTTGTTTGAGGCTGCATCCATATACAGGTACAAATATATTCGGTGTAGTGTGTTAACACACCTGATGTTGAAGTGCATGACTGGCAAAATAACAGGCTTGATTCCTTTCGCTACTTTCATTCCTACTCTAATTAATGATCCTCAGTGAATTGACAATATTACTGCATTTTGCTTACACTGGCAGCTGTAGGTGCTATACTAACTAAAATAATTGTTTGAGACCCACATTGCACAGTTCTATATTACTGCAGAACTGAGCTTCATTTGAGCAAGAAGGCATCAAGCTGTTTATTAAAGGGATGACAAAAAAGGTAGTCTCCTTAGGGTATCTTGAGGAAGATTGGTCCTGTATTATGTACTGTCTGGTGTGCCTACCCGGGAGGGCGATTCTTAGATATGTTTGTGGATATCTAGGTAGAGAAAAATAATTTCAGCATGGAGAACTTTGTTTAGAAACATGATTAACTTGTGGTATGAGGAAGACCCTTAGCATTCTCACTTCGGCTGACTTATTTGACTTGGGCATAGTTGTCAAGGCCACATTTTTAATAGGTTTTGTTTGATCAATTTGCTGCATTCACACATTGATGTTTCTGACCTTTTTATTTGGGGGGTTGATATCCTTCATTTAATAAATACTTGGAGACATTGTGCAATGGAGCATGAGTCAAGGTCTGGTGGGTTTTCAAGCTCAAATATGAAATATTTGTCACCTGCATATTTGTAACATTTGAGATTGAAGGAGGAGAAAAGGTACCATAGAGGGCTTCGGTAAATATTGAAGTGGAGGGGTGAGATGATAAAGCCCTGAGGTACCCCAGTTGTAGAACTGAATGGTGCTGAGGGAAAGGGAGTGAATAACATAATGAAGAATCTCTCTGACAGAAAGAATTAAATTAAATAAACCGTTCTTTGCTTTCTGATGTTGTCAAGACTCTTTAGAAATGCGTGCAGCTACCTTTTTAACTTTTTTCTGTATTCCCTTAGCCAGTGTGAATCAGAGATACCATGTTTCACTGGTGGACTGTGTTGTGCTGCTGGGTTTGGGATCAAGAGTGAGGCAGTAGGACTGAATCTGTTCTGTGGGTTACAAGTAACACAGCTGTGTCATACAAACAGCAAGAAGCCACTTTCAAGGAAACCTGCGGTTACATTGCTGTCACGTGATCGGGATGGCACTTATGGTACTAGCACTTACTTCATATGATGTGGATGGCCTGCCATTTTTATTGTGACCTCTTTTAGAGAGCTGTGCTTTCTCATCATGAGGCCCTTTGTTAGCTATCCAGATTCCTCATCAGCTCTCTGAGCCACGCACCAGCTCTCAGCATTCAGGTCAGTTCTCCACACTTTTCTTCCTGACTCCTCCAGGTCTCCTAGCCCCATCAGATCTTCAGCCCACAGGTCAACTCTCAAAGCAACAAGGTGGGTCTCCAGGTTGAAAAGGAGGTCTCTATACCCAGCACGATTCTCCAGGACGAACAGCAAGCATCAGGTTATTGGTTCACCTGTCCTCACCCGGCTTCTCATCTTTCTTTGCTGCCTCCTCCAGAAGTAATGGAAATGTATTATCGATACAATGAAGGACTGAGGGGCAGCTATAACTGCATGTGTGCTCCAGTTAGATGTTGTACACAGGGAATAATTGGAAAGCATGATCATTCAGGTGAGTGATCATACATTAACAAACACAACTATACATTAGTACAGTATCCACAGAGTATCACATGTACAGACTGAACATACCATGAAAAATACAGAAAAAAGACAATATGCAAGTTCCACTAAAAAGGCTACACATCCAGAATGACCAGCTCCACACCTTATGCTTTATAAATCTGTTTAGTTAGTCATTCTCTTAATATTATGTTTTCAACCTGATTTAAAGGAACAATTGACACAAATATGAATAGGATTAATAATGCCACAGGGAAAAAAATAGAAACTAACGAATAATGTCATTTTAACTACATAAATTGTAATTTACAAAACTCTCAATTACTTCTGGATAATTATCAGTACACAACCACATGTAAAGTATTATTCATGATTTTTTTAAGATGGCGAGTGACTGAATGATAGAATGATAGATAATTTATTTGCATAGTTACTTAAAACCATTGCAGTAAAATCCATATTCAGAATTTAATACAAGATTTAAAATCTCATCCGAATCTGAACTGCCGAAAAATCTTGCTGTCCCTTACCACAGTAGAGGATTCTAAAAACTATCTATCAACTAATATGCCCATTCAGAATGGTGATGGGGAATCAATAGCCTAGGGAGCCAGTATCCTTTTCTTGTTCAAACTTATGTCTGCGTCAGTGCTTAATTTGTAAATAAAAATGAGTGGGTGCTCAAAGCTCTCCTCTTAAACATGCGGCTGCTGCAATTAAATGTGCAAACACGGAATACCAAGGAAGTGTAATCCAGAAGACATCTCAGGCCTCTTTAATCCATATACAGCCACTCCCTGCCCCTTCAGCTCACTCTTTCAGCTTTCTGCTTTTTTCCATTGTGACACTTTTTTGTTTTTCTCTTCTTCCCTCTTTCCCATATGTAGCTTTTGCTCGCAGTAAATGCTTGAGGCAGAAAAATAAGTGCTGGCCTTCAAAAATAAGTGCTGGTGCTCGCACTGGAAACAACAAGCACAAATTAAGCAATGGTCTGCCTACTTGCATGTCCTAGTGGCTCATTGCCACCTTGCAAGTATTAAGTCGAATAAAAAAGTTAAATAAGATTAGTTGCCTTAGCACTGTTTACAAGTTTGCCCCTATTGTTTTTTGGTTGCCAAAGTTAAATATTTTACCAATCAACGGAACCTGTAGGTTCCCTGAGGCGAAACAGGTCAACACAGTTTTTCTTCTCGTTCATACGCCCCTTCCATTAAATTGTTTTTTTTAACAGGATTTTCCATTCAGAAGCAAGTTTTTCACAAGTGCAGAGCAGGTGTTGAAGCTCTTCTGTGCCAGTGGCACACTGGTGACAGGTTGTGTTTGCCAGATCTCTCAACCAGGGGGCTGTACGGTAAAAGCACAGTTGGTACGTTAAAAACTGCTCTTTAGTGTGCCCTGAGAAACCAAGAGTGTTCTGTCGTATTTGGGGACCATCAGTAAAAAGGCTAACTCCTGTGGGAGGTGGTAGCTTTCACCCCTGTCTCCTAGGTGATATGAGGTGACTTGTTCGAACAGGGGCAGGGAGATGAAAGAATAATCTATCATCGTGGAGTTGGTTGCTGAAAAGTATGAGGCAGCTGGTGGGAAATCATGCAGGAATCTTCCATTCGGGGCTCTCAATTGCAGTTGTTCCAGAATGTTAAGTAGCTCCTTGCTTGTTGTTGCTCCCCCGTGTTTATTGTTCCCTTGCATTGGTATTCGCCAAGGTAGGGGGGCTTCGTCTTTGGAGGCTCCAAGTAAATACAGGTTGAAATCACCTGAGACAGTGATGTTTGCAGTTCCGGCTATTTTTCCACTGCTTATATAATTCTTTAGCTGGTCCGCTAGCTGAATATTGGCTTTAGGTTTGTGCTTAGGATGGATGTAGGATGGATGTAAACATTTACAGTTAATACCCCTGCTATAGGTGTATTCTCAATTATGATGCTTTTTACAGTACTGATGAAAGGAAAGTTAGAAGTGAGGGGAGTGACGTGGACTGACATAGTTAAGGAGGCATATATAGCAAGGCCGCTCTGAGATTACCATACTTCACCTGCAGGTGGAAAGGTTCATCTAGCCATGTTTCCTACATCATTATGATGTCAAAGGTGCTGATGTACTGAAGGAAGTCTTGGTCCAAGGTTTTAGCAAGGAGGCCAATCATGTTCCATGAACAGAGACGAAGAGTGTCCTTTCTTGTTGAGGCACCCCTTTTTTTAACCTAAGGTTTGTCACCGGGACCCATGGCACATGTTGATTGTTCTGGCGAACCACCTAGGGTCATTGTTGAGGTGTTGAAAATCAATAGGAGTTGGGAAGCTCCGATAAGTGTCTATAGTGGTGCTCATCGTGGGACGCGGATATCTCAGTGATTGTCCTAAGGCACGGTTGAGAACATAGCAGATTCGATTGACCAAAGGCTTGGACCCGGAGATAAGGTCAACTGTTAATAAAGGGAGTAGATACCCAGTTTTGCGGTGTCTAGTGATATTTATGCCCCATCTCTCAAAAGTGTCTCTTTCCACGTAAATTATTTAAGCTATTGAGCTTGACCTCGGAGTACCCTTAGTCGCTTCTATTGATGATGATGATGCATCCAGCCAAATAAACTCTACAGACAGCGGTGGCTGGAATATGTGTTAACAGCCGGAGGATGTCACCCCTGTTCAAGTTATCTCCCATGCCTCATGAAATGTAGTGGTGCAGTAACATAAGAATGTTGGTGTCTGACTACTCAGCGGGCATCTCTGCTTTTTTGTTGGTTGATTGAATACTTCACCTGTATTCCGGTCCTAGAGGTTGTCTTGCTCATGCCCGCTGTCAGTAGCTTGTGTATCTTCTATGGGCCTGGCTTTATTACAGGTCGTCTTATTCAGAATTTTTCCCGTTGGTAGAAAGAGGTTGGGTATTGTGGATTCCTGCTGCAGTGCTCCTTTGGTGTTGGAGACTGATGAGTTGTGGTGTGCAAGTCGGTTACGAACTCCTTTGGTGAAGCAATCTGCGGTTTGTGCAACCTGTGCAGGTTTGTCAGTAGAGGTGTTGGAATTGGGAGAAGCCACCCTTTCTTCAGACTCCGCTGAGGGTGCAATTTTGTCTGTAGTAATATTGGTATTGGGAAGCCGCTCCTTCTCCCAGCTCACTTCCAGTAGGATTTTACACTTTTACCCTGTTTTGCAGGTCTCCTGTGCTATAGTTAGGCTGGAGCAGGGGCTGGATCTGTATTGTCCGCACCCCCTTGAAGGTTGTCTGCATTCATGCAGATCTGCTCTGTGTTGGCATTTGATTTCTCCCTAAGATATTTTTTTATTGTTGGAATCCCCCGTTAGCCCTGGGGCTGGTAGAGACCCTGCTGCTGGACAGGTATCTGTTGCTGAAGGGCCAAATTTGTAGCCAGTCCCTATCTTGAAAATTAGGGCAATATCCTTGTTGTTTCTTGGAGGTATCATATTAAGACCTTTTCTCCTCTGAGCCCATCTTTGTTTGGCATTTGTTTTCCCATCTGTGGGGTTGCCAGGAGGTAGGGTGTTTCCAAAAGGTTGGGCGTTGAAGGATACCAAGCCTGAGGTGATTGGTGTTTCGAGTGTCGTCAAGAGGTTGCCTAATTGCAGAACCTGGCCCCTTCCTCCCTGATCATATATTGTACCCCTTGCTGTAACTGGATACGTTTCTGGCAGCCTCTGAGCTGGAATGCCAGCTTTGAAGCGGGGAAGGAGATGATTGCTGGAAGCCTATAGTTTCATTTTTGCACACAGGTTTCTGAGTATGGAAGGTAATGAAGATAGTATGTCTACAACTGGGCCACATGTACAGATGACCTGTGCTCTGGCCAGATTGGATTGTGCCTGCATGAAAAGAAGTTTCAGATCCTCTAGTTTCCCATGTATTCCTGCTACAAACACTGCCAGTGTGTTAAATAGTGTTAATTTAACATCCATTTTGTCTGAATTATATTGGAGAGCTCCAACTAGAAGCTGCATGGCTTTTAGTAGGGATGCCCATGCACCGTCAATGTTTGATTCCTTGGAGTTTGTGCTGGTGTCCCAAGTACAATAATATCTTTTCATCCTCTGCTGTGGGAATTTCAACTACCTTTGGGCCCCCTGGGAGCACTGATGATTGGTAGCATTGGTTGGTGCAGATCGCTGGGGATGCATGCGAGATAAAGTCTGTATGTGATGTTGTATCCTGTGTCCATGGGGGCAATGGGTTTTCCTCTTTGATGGATGTGGCCACTATGAGTTTGCTAAGGGCTGACGTTTTATGGTACTTCTCGTTTTGTTGGAAAGGGTCTGGCTTCTGGTCATTGGAACCTGCCCAGGCACTACTTGGACTTCTGCTTGAATGATTTGCTCATTTTGCCTTCTAGTAGGTTTGAATTTGTTTGGAGTTGTAATTTGACTTTGTCTTGGTCTTAACACTTCTTCCAATGTGGGAGGATTTTGCCGGCGGAGGCTACCCATTGCATGGGTAATAGAAACTAGAGGTTGTAGGGGTGGCTGCAAACCCTAAATATTGCTGTTACTTGAGTAGATGGCTGATCCGATGTTTTTCAGAAAATAAAACTTTGTGTTATTTTAAGATGGCAAGTGACTGGATTTTTCCTCATCACCTGTGCATATGAACTTCAAAAAAGTACATTTCAGCCAAAGCAGGTGGGCCCTACTTTATTTTGCCAATGCTTCCTCTTTCTATTTGTTATTGTTTTTTGTTTGCTTGTTCTGGTCACCCTTTTGTCTTTAAAATATGTCTTCAGGTTATAGAAATTCAAAGCTAGCAGTACATTTTATTTATGCCAATAACAATATATTTTCCTGTGATGTGAATCAAAACTAGAAAGGACTTCTTTACCTGACCTAGGTATACCTGCTTCTAGGAAGCATGCATCCTATTCCATTAAAATAATAAGCAATAGTTTCTTAAAGTAAAAAATGTATTACAAGCATACGTGCACCAGGTTTACGCAGCAACATATTTTCTCTTCCCACCTCTATTATTTTCATGGCAATTAAACATTTTTAGGTCGGCTCGTAATCCCAATTAACATAAATGCTATTGAAACATTTTGCTTTTTACTTAACTTCTTTGAACTTTTTGTATTGACCTTTTTTGAAGAATGCTACATAATGACACAGTAAAAATCCACTTTGTTGTTAGAATCCACCTCCAATCACTTGACTGTATATTTACCTTTGACTCAGCGCAGTCTCCACTACCTTTCAACAAGATTTGCACTCTACAAATAACACATGCATATTTATGAGTAATGAATAAATATTAGCTTGAGTTTTATACATCATGTTAGGGCAGATTTTACTATTCAGCACTGTTTGTTGGTCAATTCTTTGGTATTTCCTTTATCAATCGCAGAAGGATGAGAGGCTGAGATGCCCTTGCATGGATTTCACTTTATGTAATTTAAGTTACCCATCAATATCTGCAAAAGGCCTGCAGAAAATACCCATATAATAAGTAGATAGAGATATGTTAACAGATTTCTATAGCACTGTATTGCCATAGGATGGCTTTGCAATGCTATCTATTTGTGTATAGTTTTGCCATTAATTTGCATCACTGACAGAACCTGATATCAGAATACAAAATTCAGTCTTGTTTCTGTGTTTAAATAGTACCTCATTAACATGGTAAAACAAACCACAATTATAAGTATGTTTTCCTTTTACACAGATTCTTGAGCCGTAACTCTTCTCAAATTGTTCTGCCCTATCACACTATGGCCCTGATTCTTACCTTGGCGGGCGGCGGAGGCCGCCCGCCAAAGTACCCCCGACAGAACACCGCACCGCGGTCGTCAGACCGCTGCGGTGATTCTGGGATTTCCACTGGGCTGGCGGGCGACCGCCAAAAGGCCGCCCGCCAGCCCAGTGGAAATCAACCTTCCCACGAGGACGCCGGCTCTGAATGGAGTGGGAAGGTGCGACGGGTGCTGTTGCACCCGTCGCGTATTTCAGTGTCTGCAAAGCAGACACTGAAATACAAAGTGGGACCCTCTTACGGGGGCCCCTGCAGTGCCCATGCCATTGGCATGGGCACTGCAGGGGCCCCCAGGGGCCCCACGACACCCCATACCGCCATCCTGTTCCTGGCGGCAGAGCCGCCAGGAACAGGATGGCGGTATGGGGTGTCAGAATCCCCATGGCGGCGCAGCGAGCTGCGCCGCCATGGAGGATTCTTATGGGCAGCGGAAAACCGGCGGGAGACCGCCGGTTTTCCTCTTCTGACCGCGGCCAAAGCGCCGCGATCAGAATGCCCTGCGGGGCACCGCCAGCCTGTTGGCGGTGCTCCCGCCAACCCTGGCCCCGGCGGTCCATGACCGCCGGGGTCAGAATGACCCCCTATGTCTCTCAGATTTTATACTCTAATGAAATTGTGCATATGTGGTTCTGGAAACAGCTTTATTGATGTCTGTCTGGCAGGCACGGAAATATTGCTGAAAGGAGTAAATGATTTTATGGCTGCATAATTTTCCACCATGAGTGTGTAGAATCACATAGTAGTAAACCACACACAAAGCGTGGTACAGCACACAACGCATGGCATGTGGGAAAAACTAGGGGGAGATATTTACAAGCCCCTAGCACTATCAGAGCATCACTGGAACACTTTGTTGGTGCTGTACACTGCACTGTATTTACAGGGCAGCTTTAAGCAACTTTTTGTGGCTTAATAACACTTTGTAAATACAGCTTCTCCACATGCAGCACTTTGCGTGGAAGGGGCGTGCAATTGGGTTTCTGTGGGTGTTCCCCAGCAACAACCATTGCAATTTGATGCTCCACCATAGTTTCAAGAAATCGTACATCTGTGGCAGCACCAAAATCTAATGCCACCACAGGGGTGGTGTTAGCATGGTACAATGAGGATAAATGCTTTTATTGCTCCTTCTTTATTGCTCTTTCTATGTATGCTGCATTCTGCAGCACACACAGAAACAGGAAATCCCCATTGAATAATGTTTTTGTGCAGGAAGGTATCCCTTCTTTTACAAAAACAATCTCCCCTACAACACAACCATCCTTGCACCATGGCGCAAGGGTGGCTGCGTTGGTGCTCAGCAGCTAATTTAGCACCGGCACAGGCAGAAAGACAGGGATGTCCCGTATTTGTGTAAACACGGGGTATCCTTGCATTTCAAAACTGATGCAGCATGGCGCTGCCAATTTTGGTGCCACGTCACGCTGCACCAGTTCTTTATTAATATGCTCCTAGGAGTTTTATTGAAGCATAGGATTGGAGTAGTTCCCTTTCTAGGATGGTAAGGGGAGCAAATAACCTTCTTACATGAAGGGAATGTGAGGGAATCAATTTCTCCACAGGGAAATCTGTTTTCTCTATGAAGAAAAGAAAGAAAATGAGCATCTGCCTTAAGGAATTACCCCATATTCCCCAATTTGTAATTATACACTTTGGGATAGTTTACAAGTTAGGGATAGATATGTTTCTGACTGGTATTTGCTCACATTTTACTCCTTTTACGAGTTCCACTCCCTGCAATGGGAAATAATTGTGCAGATATGGAATTACCATGCAGTATTCCGCATGATATTCCTTTTTCAGAGGGATTTACCATATACATTTACTGCCTGCTCCAAGCAGGCGGTAAATGTGAGTGGGGGCTGCTGTCTGGAAGATGTATGATGGAATAACGGTATTTGTAACAAATGCCTTTACAGTGAATTTTGAACAACAACAGAGTCTGTACAATGCAAGTCTTTACAAATATTTTTTTTTTCATTGAGTATGCCTTCACATCAAACGCCTTTACCATGAAAATCTAAGTATTTTACAGGTAATTATAAACACTTTTTTAATGTGTGTATATATATATATATATATATATATATATATATAAAATGGGTTTCTTCTTACTTCTAAATACTTACATTTCTGTGGTAAAAGCATGCATGGTAAAGACATACTCATTGTAAAAAGTTAAAAGGTATATATATATAAGGTTACAGAGACGTTATCGTTCGGTTGATGTTTTACCCTTACGAAACCATAGAAATTCAGCAGTTATAGTTATACTTATGTTAAGAAAGTATAACTTGTTGTGCAAAGTTACTTCCCGGCACAAGCTATGGTTTCTACAGATAAGTATAACTGTAAGTATAACTGGTTACTTTCTATGGTTTTGTATCGGTTAAACATCAACTTAACCATAATGTCCCTGTAGCCTTTGGTTTTTTTTCAGTGAGTTCCTTTGGTTTTTTTTTTACACACACTTTAATATTTGTGTCAGGTTGCGGCAAGTCAACAAGGGCCTTGCTTTTCCCCTCGATCTGAGGAGGATCAAAGGAGGATCCTCAAATCAGTGGATTGCCATAAAAAAAGGGCAATTTGTTTGCCCATGACGGGTCTATAAGGAATACCTCCATATGTCCTATGAGGTCAGGATACCTGTATCCTCACCCCTTATATGTCTTTACACTGTTTTTTTTCTCACCCCTCCCCCCAGGCAATGAGAGAAACAAAATGGTGGCTACAACTTTTCTATCAGTGGTGGCTGCAACTTTTCTATCAGGTTGTGGCCAGCCAACCAGGGCTTTGCTTTTCCTCCGAAGCTGTGGAGGGTGTGTGAAGGATCCAAGGAGGATCTGTGTCCCTCTATATATATACATTTGGTTTTCATTTCATAACTAGAAAACCACTGAGTGGATTTACACCAAATCACAAAAAGGTTACTTTCTGGACCAAGAGTTAGCTTTCTGCCAAACTTGGTGTAAAAGCGTCCAGTGGTTTGGGCACTATCCCCCATGGAAATTAACATGGAGAAAACACATTTAGGACTCTCCTTTTTCTCAGCACCCGCTTGACAGATCACCCCGAAACTTTCCAGACAGCAGCTGACTTGAGTGTTGTATTTTTTGGGAAGATATTGTGAAGATTTGTCAACCTGTGCCAAAGATAGCAAGTAAAAAAATACTTTTTACTATCTTTGCTACCCAAACACATATCCACCATAAACCCTAAAAATACCCTTGCCACCCAAAAGCCTATACCAACCCTAAACCCTACAAATACTATTACAACCCATACCCACCCTAAACCCTGATAATTCCCCTAGCCATTCCAAAACCTATAGCCACCACTAAAAATCCCCTGACCACCCAAAAACCCATCCTCACCCTAAAACCTAAAATTATCTTTGCCACTCCAAAACCTATACCCACCCTAAACTCTAAAAATACACTTGTCATCTACAAACCCATACCCACCCTAAACCCTAGAAATTCCCTTCCCACCCAAAAAACATACTCACTCTAAACCCTAAAATTATCTTTCCCATCCCAAAACCTATACCCACCCTAAACTTTAAAAATACCCTTGCCACCCAAAAACCCATACTCAACCTAAATCCTAGAATTATCATTGCCACCCAAAATCCCATATCCACTCTAAACCCTAAGAATACCCATGCCGTATCAAAACATATATCCTCCCTGAATCCTAAAAATATCCTTGTGATCTCAAAACGGATACTCACCCTAAACACTCAAAATACCCTTGCCACCCAACCCCACACTCTACCTAAACCCTAAAATTACTCTTTCCACCCAAAAACCAATGACCACCCTAAACCCTAGGAATACCATTGCCATCACAAATACCATACCCACTCTAAACACTAAGATTACTGTTACCACCTAAAAACATATACCCACCCTAAACTAGTAGGTAGTTATAGTTAGAACCATGTTTCCATTGAAAAGGTGTTGTTTGACCTGCCTATATCTTTTGCGCCAAGTTTTGGGGTGATCCCTCATGCGAGGGCCAAGAAAAATGTAGGTCAAAAAAAGTGTGTTTCCCATTATAATTCTGATAGGGATTTTGAACACAACTAAAGCTCAAACTGCTGGACGGAATTACACCAAATTTGGCAGAAAGGTAGCTAATGGACCAGAAAGAAGACTTTTTGCTGTTTTGGTGTAAATCCGTTCAGTAGTTTTTGAGATAATTAAAAAAAAAATATATATATATATATATATATATCTATATATATATATCTATATATATAAATATATATAGATATATATATATATATATATAGATAGATAGCTATCTAGCGGCGCGAAGGCTTCATGCATAATAATGAGCTTGCCATGATTGGCTGCCAACACTTCAACCAGGACGTGTTGGAAGCCATCTTGTGACTCGGCTTCAGCAAAGTCCATGAAAAAAAGATTTAAAAAAGAAAAGGGGCTAGGGTAGGGAATTTGTGGCAAAAATGTGAAAAGGAAATAAGCCCGGCTCCCGCGCTTGTTTAGAATAGAGCCCCAAGGAGGGCCAGGTCCTGTGGGCATTTTCTAAAAAGAGGAAGGGGGTGCATGGGGACCCCCTCCCAAGGCTCTTTGAGCCCCAGCGACCAACACCTCCCCAGGGCTTTCAAAAATAAGTGTGCAAGGGGACGTGCCCCTGGTGCCCAGGGGATCACCTCCTCCCTGGGTCTAAACAGCTGTTTTAAGGAGGGAGACCTGTTTGGCCTCCCCTGCAGCCCCAGGGACCACCACCTCCCTAGAGCTACTAATTGCTGATAAGGGTGGGACCGCACAGTCCACTGCAGCCCCAGGGACCACCACCAGCTGGGGCTAAATGAAAATGATGAAGGGGGTCTGTTGCAGCCCACCCACAGCCCCAGGGACCACCACCACATTCCTGGGGCAGAAATAAGATAATGAAGGGGTCCATTGCAGACCTCTCAACCCCAGGGACCGCCAACTCTCTGGGGCAATGTTAAAGGTTGGAGGAGGGCTGCGCAGCCCACCTTGAGGAATCAATAATGGCCCTGAAGACCACAAGGGACAGCTACTGCTATGTCCCAGGGTGCCACCACTGGGACACAGCTATTTCCTCTGCTTTGGTGTGAGCTTTGACAGCTCTCGCCAAGTCAGAGCAAACACAACTTCGCTCCAAGAAACCGAGAGCTGTTAAACAGCTTTTGCTTGCTTGTAGCGGAGGTTTCCTCTGTTTCCCCACTCGCAGACATGCAGGCAGGGAAGAAATAGGAAACAACTGCTCTCACACACAGGGAGCAGTATGTTTAGCAGCACCCTGTCTCTGACAGTAAAGTGGGCTCCCACAGGAGGCATGGGCTGGCTGTCACTGCAGGGGAATTCAGGCTCCCCCGCTGTCCCCATTGGTGGTGACTGGGCATCCTGGGAGGCACCCAGGTGACAAGGCCGGGCCCAGGAGGATGGGGACCCTGGGGCTGAGATTGCTGGAGGAGGGAAGCCCTGCAGCACCCATCGCCACACTGGCCATTCACTAAACAAGGTAGCATTTACTACCTAACCAGTAGAAAATACTCCAGTTGGATAGACATTTTGTGCTAAACTGCAGACTCTTCTAGGATATTAGCAGGTGAGCTTTTATTCTGGCCATAATGCTCATTTCACAGAAATTAAACCTCAACTGGAAGTACTTAGAAATATAAATGTAGCAGGTGTCCCAGTTTAAGCGCCACTTCTAGAAAGGACAAATGATCCTCACTTCTGGGCTTGCAAAGGCAAAGTAAGCCTGTTTACTCCACGATTCCATACTGAAAAATGATCTGAAATCGGGAAGGTGAATGCATCTTTCATCTATTAGAACGCAATCAGACACTCACACCCACATAGACCCTCTCACACCCACACTCACACACAGACACTCTCACAGCCATTCTCCCACCCAGAGATACCCTCTCTCAGCAATTCTGATACCCAGAGATACAGACCCTGTCCTGCCATGCACGGCCAAAGACTCTGCGCAGTGTGGGGTTTGGTTGTTAGGGGTGTTGGCTGCAGGGACTTGATACAGGACAGGCCCTGCGGCCAACCCTGCTGAGCCATGCACTTTACTTTAAAAAACATAGAAATTCACTGAAAAAAACAAAGATGACAGGGACGTTAAAGTTACGAAATAGAATTAGAAAAACCATAGAAATTCACGTAAAAACCCAAAGGTTACAGGGATGTTACAGTTAGATTCTGAATTTACTCACAAAAAAACCTGAGAAATTCAGAAGTTATAGTAAAAGTTATTTCAAGTAACTAAACCTTGCAGCCTAAGTTTTTTATATTGAATTTTATATATATATATATATACATATATATATATATATATATATATATACATACATATCTTGTGGCAGTCATCACTAGGTTGTTATAGTTAGGACCTAGTTTGTATAGAAAAAGCGTTTTTTGTTTTGCTAATATCTTTGGCGCCGCTTGATGAATCTGCACGAAATTCTACAAAAAAACTTTCACACTCACTTCAGCTGCTGTCTGGGAAGTTATGAGGTGATCCATCAAGCGCGGACCAAGAAAAGGGGGGGGGGTCAAAAAAACCTATTTTCCCCATTCATTTTTCCATAGGGACTTTGTTAGAAATGGGGTCTTTGGTTGTAGTCAGGTTAACCCTGTCCAAGCAAGGAGCCTCACTCTAGTTTGGACAAAGGAGAAACACACCTGGTTAACCCCCACTCACCCTCTTGGTAGCATGACTCAAGCAGGCAGGCTTAACTCAGAAGTAATGTGTAAAGTATTTGTACCAACACACATAGTAATACAATGAAAACTCTACAAAAGGGACACAAAATCAGTTTAGAAAAATAGGCAATATTTATCTAAATCAAACAAGACCAAAATGACAAAAAATCCAACATAACAAGTCAAGATATGCATTTTCAAAAGAATAAGAGTCTTACTCCATAGAGAACAATGGGCACTTTGAATCCGCAAAGAGTTGGGCTGACTTTGATGCCCAGAGACGACGCGTGGAAAATCTGGTTGCATGGTGTTAGAAAACTGCGCTGCGTGGGATTTGCGTCATAATCAGCAGCCGCAAGCAGGTTTCGCGCGTCGTTTCTCCAACCGTGATGCGTTGGTCTCCACAATGCAGGTGGAGCAACGATTTTTGCCACAAAGCCAACGGCACACCGTTTATCAGCCGTGTTGCAGATGGTCGATCGAAAATTTCCCCGCACGGCATTCAGTGCGTGAATTTTCAGCTCTTGTTCTGCCAACTTGACATTTCAAGTGCCCAGGGACTGGATAGGCCACCACTTGGCAGGGCAACGGTCTCTGCAGAGAGCCCAAGTGTTAGCAGAGGAAGTTTTTGATGGCCCTGAGACTTCAAAAAAGGAGGTAAGCTCAATTCAAGCCCTTGGAGAGTCTTCACAAGCAGGAATATACCACAAAGTCCAGTCTTTGTCCCCTTTCATCAGCAGAAGCATCAACTGCAGGATAGCCCAACAAAGCACAGTCACAGGCAGGGGCAGCACTCCTCCTCAGCTCTTCAGGTCTTCTCCTTGGCAGAGGTTCCTCTTAGTTCCAGAAGTGATATAATTTTCAGGGGGTTTGGGTCAAATACATATCCCCCCTTCTGCCTTTGAAGTAAGCCTACTTCAAAGGAAAGTCTCTGTTGTTCACAGGATCCTGCCTTGCCCAGGCCAGGCCCCAGACAACACCAGGGGGTTGGAGACTGCATTATGAGAGGGCAGGCACTCTGTTGTAAGTGACCACTCCTCCCTGCACTCTATAACAGATGGGTCATCAAGAGATGCATGCTACACCCCAGTTCCCTTTGTCTCACTGTCTAGAGGGGATTCACAAGCAGCCCAACTGTCAAACTGACCCAGACAGGCACTCCGCAAACAGGTAGAATCACAGAAGGGTTTAAGCAAGAAAATGCCTACTTTCTAAAAGTGGCATTTCAAACTAATAATCTAAAAAACAACTTTACTAAAAGATGTATTTTTAGATTGTGAGTTCAGAGACCCCAAACATTTCTATCTGCTCTCAAAGGGAATCTGCATTTAATAATATTTAAAGGCAGCCCCTATGGTAACCTATGGGATAGATAGGCCTTGCAACAGTGAAGACTGAATTTAGCAGTATTTCACTGTTAGGACATTAATACACATCAGTACATGTCCCACCTTTAACATACAATGCACCCTGCCCATTGGGCTACCTCGGGCCTTCCTTACGGGGTGCCTTACATGTACAAAAAGGGAAGGTTTAGGCCTGGCAAGTAAGTACACTATCCAGGTCGAAATAGCAGTTTAAAACCGCACACACAGATACTTCAGTGGCAGGTCTAAGCCATGTTTACAGGACTACTCATGTGGGTGGCACAATCAGTGCCGCAGACCCATTAGTAGCATTTGATTTACAGGCCCTGGGCACCTCTAGTGCACTTTATTAGGGAGTTAGCGGTAAATCAAATATGCTAATCATGGATAAGCCAATTAAACATACATTTTACACAGGAGCACTTGTACTTAAGCACTGGTTAGCAGTGGTAAAGTGCCCAGAGTATCAAAAACAGCAAAAACAGAGTCTAGCACACATCAACAACCTGGGAAGCAGAGGCAAAAAGTTAGGGGAGACCAAGCCAAGTATGCCCAGGCTAACTGACTTTGAACAGCGATAGCGCCGAAACAACTAGATGGAAGTATACCAAATTTGGCAGAAAGGTAGCTTTTGGTCCAGAAAGAGCCCTTTTTGTTATTCAGTGTAAATCCATTCAGTAATTTTAGAGAAAATGAAGGGTTTTACATTTGTGTATAAAGGGAAGTGAAGGATTCATGACCCCTCTTGATCTCCTGCTGAGATCTGATGGGATGACAACACTTCAACAAGGCAGCTATCTTGGGACTTGGCTTCAGCCGAGTCCCAGAATAAAAAGATAAAGAATACAAAAGTGGCCAGGGTACGGACAGCCTGACCCCTTTGCTCTGGTGCTGGGGTCCCAAAGGACCACCCCCAGGTCAACAAAGCATTTTATTTTATATTTTTGCCACGGAATCATCACTGGGTCACAAATCTGCAGCAAAACGTTTTTAAAAAAACAAAGCACAGGCTCCCACACTTTGTCATTTGAAGCCCCAAGGTGGGCCAAGTCCCAGGGGCAGTATTTAAGTGTGGGGGGCTCCCTGGGGGCTGTGCACAACATGGGGTTGGGTGGTTAAGTAAGTTGGCTGCATGATCTGGCTGCGGAGGCCGTGCATGGTGCAAGGTTGAGTGGTTATAGGGGTTTGGTACATTAAACGAACCATAGAATTCCACTGAAAAAACAAGGGTTACAGGGACGTTATAGTTAGGAAGTAGAATTTAAAAAAAACTGTAGAATTTCAATTAAAAAAACAAATGTTACAGGGAAGTGATAGTTAGACTCACATTTTAAACGTACAAAACCCCAGAAATTCACCAGTTATAGTTAGCTACCTCAAGTAACTATAACTCGTGCCTTAAGGTAACTATAACTCACGCCCTTGCCATACACTGCTAGTTACCCCACAAATTAGGGCACTTGTGACATCTTTGATAACATCATTGATAATATCAATTTAATATTTGGAGTAAAATCTTTGATGAAAAAACTGCATGGCAAGTAGTGAGTTCTGGGTAGATGAGGAGTGGGTTCTAGGTAGAAAGTGACATCCTCCCACAGGAAGTTGTCACTGCATGGGGGGAATAGCTGCGGGAACCAGTAGCCCATTGGCCACTGTCCCACACACCCTTAATGCCTCCTTAACTAGGGTTTAAGGGGCTCCCCTGACAGCAGACCCTTACTTGCAAAGAAGAAGAGGAACAAAGAAGATATTGCCACTGGCAAGAGGACACAGACTCCAGCGCGAAGAGAGGACACTGATGTGACTTTAGGAGACCACCACTGGAACTGAGTGACCGACATGTACCCTTGGTGAAAGCTCATTCGTCCCAGCAAGAGAGACCCCTGTGGACACCGAGAAGCCAAGAAAGACTCCCCTGCTTGGTGGTACCAGTTGCCTGCAACTTGCAGGAGTAATGCCATGCAGAAGTCGAAGAAGTGCGACATGACTCTGAGGGAGTGAACCTAAAGCAGCTCAGTGTCCAGTATCCAAAGAGTGTGAGTGAGGTCGCTGCCAAGTTTCAAACCTCTACTTCCTTCTAGATGACCTCTAGCCGTCAAACTGCTAGCGGACCACTCGGACATCACCGACTCTATGGCAGATCCCAGCACAGAGACTGACATTGGAAATTACCCCTCTCCTGAGATTCTGCATCCGGAAGAGAGTGACCTTGAGAGGAACAGCAAAGCATCTTTGATGCGACCAGCTCCCGTGATTGACATCTAGAAGCCACCTCTGCACCCGGAGCCACCAGACAAGGTGGCAGAGTTCCAACTGTTGATTTCTGGTTTTGGCCTCCAAGACATCTACATCCAAAGGGTAGAACATGTGTCCACCTCCAAGTATCTGTTTGGCAAGTGCTGCAATTTGCCAACTGCTGCAACTGGACTCCCTGGCAAGGTAATAAGAAACTGACTGTTGACTTTAGTCTAGGGCCCCACAGAACCTTAAGTCCAGATGGGTTCCAAGGAACTCCCCCTGCAAGTGCCCAACTGCACATTTTGATTTCCCCATTGACTTCGACGGTAAAAGTTTGACAGCAAGAATTACACTATTTTCCAGAACTTCTAACATTCACAACTTCAGTTGTATGTATGATACAAAGTTGATTTTAGTGTCTAGTGTAAAAATCTGCTTCATTTCTCTTAATTGGTGTTGGAATTCTTTCAAGTCTTGTAATTTATGTATCGTCCATGTTGGTATTGTGAAATGCTTTACACATGTTCCTCTAAGTAGCCTGACTGCTCTTTGCCACACTACCATTACTGAGCTAAGGTTCACTGGAGTGAACCAGAAGTCTACTACTGGGTGATGTGCTAGTATTACATGGTAAAACTCCCCAGTCATACCACATAATACTGCCACCTTGCTATGATATCTCTCTCTCTCTCTCTCTCTCTCTCTCTATATATATATATATATATATATATATATATATATATATATATATATATATATATGAAATTCACTGAAAAAAGCAAAGGTTACAGGGATGTTATAATTAGGAAATAGAATTTTAAAAAAATTAAGATTCACTTAAAAAAACAAAGGTTACAGGAACGTTATAGGTAGGCTCACATTTTAAACATACAAAACCATAAAAATTAAACTATTAGAATTATCTGAAATAACTATAACTTGTGCCCTAAGGTAAGTTGAACTCACGCCCCCCACCATGCACAGTTTTTTCACTCAAAAGTTTACTGAAAATTTTACATTGTTATTATCAATGATCTTATCAAAGAGTGTCATAATTTGTGGGGTAATTAGCAGTGCATGGCAAGGGCGCGAGTTATAGTTACCTTAGGGCACAAGTCATAGTTACTTGAGATAACAACTGAATTTTTACCTTTGTTTTTTTCAGTGAATTTCTATGTTTTTTTTAACGTATATTAATTTCATTACTATACGTTAATCCAAGCACGCCGTGCACGCCCTATGAACCTGTGCAGTGGCAGTAGGCGACCGGGCCTGACTTTCGGCCAGGCTCTGATGCCAACCCCCCTATAAGCACCCACCTTCACGCGCACGAGGCGAGGGTTGCCCGCAAGGCCTGACCTGCAGCTAGACCCTGGGACCAACGGCCCTAACCACCCAACCGGGACTAGGTCACAGCCTGCCTCTCTGGGTGTGAGAGGGTGTATTTGGGAGTTGGAGTGGCTGTGAGAATATTTGTCTGGGTGTGAAAGTGTGTGCATCAGTGTCTTAGTAGGTGCCTCAGTGTCTGTGCAGGTCTGTGAGTGGGTGCATGAGGGTTTCAGTGGGTTTGTGAGTGGATGAGTTAGTGTCTGAGTGGGTCTGACAGAGTGTGTAACAGTGAATATGTGAAAATATAATTTTTTTCATTATTGGGAGGATGTGCAACCTTGGCGTGACGTTACACTAGGGGCCGCGCTAAGCACCGCAACGGAGTTGCAACTCCACAATTGTAAAAAAAAAAAAACAACAAAAAGAGGTTTTAAAGAGGTAAAAAGAGGTTCTTCACAAAACCATTTGCCACCCCCATGGGGTCAGAGTACCTCTACTCTGACCCCTTCTATTCATTTCCCAGAGAAAATCCATCCTCAGGACTGTTGCCAGTCATTAAAATGGCAGCTGCAACTTTCTCAAAGCTTGCTGCCAGCCAATCACAATGCTCCGTCTTGCACGCGGATTCGCAACTCTGTGTAGGAGTTGTGATGAATCCCCGTCCCTATATATACAAATTTGGTGTAATTCTGTCCAGTAGTTTCGGAACTATCGCTGTTCAAAATCCACATGGAAAAACAAATGGAGAAAAAACATTTTGCCCACCACCCCACCCCCTTTTCCTCAGCCTCTGCTTGACTGATCACCCCAAAACTCTCCAGACAACAGTTGACATGACTGGCAAAAGGTTTTGGAACATTTCTCCTGAAGAGTCATAATAAAAAATACTTTTTCTATAGAAACTAGGTCCTAACTATATTGACCTAGCGGCTACCACCACTAGGTGTTTTATATTATATATATATACTGTATATATATATATATATATATTCTCTTAAATAAATATAAATATATTCACCTAAATAACCAAACATTACACAGATGTTATAGTTAGGTTCACTTTTCAAATGTACGAAACCACAGAAATTCTGCAGTTATAGTTAGAGTTAACATAAGTAACTTTAACTCGTGCCCTAAGGTAACTATAACTCGCACTCCCGCCATGCACAGATTTTTCATCAAAATTTTGATATTATCAATGATGTTGTCAAAGATATCATGACTGCCGTACTTTAAGGGGTCATTAGCAGTGCATGTGGATGGTGCAAGTATAGTTACCTTAGGGCACGAGTTTTGGGTACTTGAGTTAACTGTAACTGGTGCATTTCTATGGTTTTGTACATTTAAAATGTGAGCCTAACTGTAACGCCCTTGTAACCATTGGTTTTTAAGTGAATTTCTATTTTATTTCCTAACTATAATGTCCATGTAACCTTTGGGGTTTTCAGTGAATTTCAAAGGTTTATTAACGTAGAGTAATTTTCATTACTGTATGTTGATCCACCCCCCTTTAAGCACCCAACCTTTCAACATGCACAGCCTTCACCCATGTGCAAGGGAGGTTTCCTGCAAGACCTGGCCTGCAGTCAGGCCCTGCGGTAACTGCTGCAGCCAACACCCCAACCACCCAACCCCATGCTGTGCACGGCACTATGTCCATGCGCGACAGGAGTTGGGAGTGAGGATAGGTGTGAGAGTGTATCTGGGGGTGTGAGTGGCTGTCAGACTCTCTGACTGGGTGTAAGAGTGTATACATCAGTGTTTTAGTGGGTGTGGCACTGTGTACGCAGGTCTGTGAGTGGGTGCATGAGGGTGTCAGTGGGTCTGTGAGGGAGTGGATAGCTGTTTGAGTGGGTCTGTGAGTGGGTGTGTGAGGGTCTGACTGGGGGTGTGAGTGGGTGTGTGAGTTTCTGACTGGGGCTGTGAGTGGGTGCAAGAGGGTCTGCCTGAGGCTGTGAGTGGGCGCAAGAGTGTCTGAGTGGGTCTGTGAGTGGGTTTGTGAGTGTTTGAGTGGGTCTGTGAGTGGGTGTGTACGTGCCTGAGTGTATGCATGAGTGGGGGAATTGATTGAAAGCGAGTCAGAGAGAGAGAAAGAAAGTGCAAGGGAGAGAGATAAAAAGTTCTTTAGGCTTTGATGTATGATATACTCAGAATTAGATATTTCTCTACAATTTAAAATAAAAAATGTATCTGTCATTTAAAAAAATTAAACTAATTTGTATTTTACTAACTATTTTTTTCAGTTGGACTCAAACCCTACCTGTTTAGTGTGAAGGTCTGCAACCTTCACACTGAGCTACTGCTTTCTTTTTCAGCCCTTGTTGGGCTATCTGGGACCAGGAGGGAGCCCTTAAGGGCTCCGACGTGGTCCTTCCTTATTTTTTAATCTTTTTAATTTTACAAAAATGCCCTTACGTACTATCTGGCACCACAAGGGTGCCATTGCTTCGGCAAGCATAGAGCTGCTTTAACTGCTTGTTGAGGCATTTCGTCTCTGTCCCCCTGCACGCATATATGTGTGCAGGGGGCAAAGATGAAAGCTTTGGTTTTTGACAGCAGGACCTGGAAGGGTATCCAATGCTACAAGCATGATAGCTAACACAATTGATGTTAAGTGACACCAAACAGGTCATCTTGGATGAGGTTGGGTTTGGACTAAAAGCATAATTTTGAAACATGCAGTTTTTGAGATAACATGTAATATAGTAGCTCCTAAGATGAACAGCTCCTTCGCTGGTCAGAAGCGCTGCAGGAGAACATATAACATGTGCACTATAGCGAGTGGATGTGGTTGTGGAGCTCTAATCTGGGCAGATCTAATACAGAGGGAATTTAGCATTTATATTTACAAACAAAATTCAAGGTAGCATGTATTGCTAATGATGTGTTACGGTATGCAGATTTCTATGGAATGTGCCTTCTGCCTGAACTTCCACTGTGGGCTGCCTGCTTTGGCATTAACAAAGGAGTGGAACAATAGGTGGGTGGAAACGGTGAAGCATAGATCTGAATGTGACAGGCACAGGAATGCATTTGGCAGTGCCACAGCAGTGACGTGATCTTTGTGTCTTCTGATTACGCTCCCCCATTGCATTTAATATACGCCTGTATTCATGAATCTGAGTGTAAATTTGTTATTTAAGACAAGTGCTGCATTTAGTATTGATTGCACAGGTACATCAATTATTAATATACATGTACTAATGTGATATTTTATGTGTGATACCATTTAGTGACGGTGCAACAGAATTCATATGCTCAATCTTGCATTTTACTTCATTCCTCTTAAGATTTGGTTTCTCAAAATAATGGAAAAAAGTGTTTTAGGCCTGCTATAAACATGTATTATGAGGAGAGGCATCTTCAGCTCTCTGTGAACTTTGTATGATCTGTGCTGGTAACATCCCTAGCATGGCTCCTTGGAGCCAGCAGGTCCTTATTATCTTGAAAACTCAATAACTGAGATAGAGTGGCCTTCTCCAATTACAGAAGTTAAATACAATTCTATTTTACTATCAATGTATGAATAGAGAGGCCACTTAAGCTCATAAAGGCGCTTTTGGTGCTATGGAAGTTTAGGTAAGGGGGATGCTACCTTAGATTGATTTCATCATTCAATGCAATGAATTATTGGAATTCCATAACATGTTTGCAATTCTCGTTTAATTTGTCACTATCGTTGCTGCTGTTGAGTGTATTTTTATAGTTACATCTATTCATATTCTCTGCACTAGGTTAGGACATTAATTTTAATAAAGCCTTTTCAAATTTGTGTGCTCCTCAATGGTGATAAAAAGCCTGGGAAGTGATTAATACAATAAATAATCTTGTATTTTCACGGGACTCATCGCTGCCCAGAATGCACCATCCTCAAGTAATATGTGGGTCACTGATGGGTTGCAGTCGACCAGATTCCCTGGCTCCAATTGATATACTGGCTCAACCTGCACTTTGCCAATGAGTTCCGGGGTTCTTAAAACTGGCCCATGCTTTACAAAGGTGCCAAAAAATCAGGGTGCCTATCTTTTGTACTACATTTTAGCATGAAATGCGTTCTTGTGTCAATTTGTGACATAAGGATGCATTTAACAAAAGTGGTGTGAACAACAGCCACTTGTGTCCTGCTGTATGTGGTAAATTGTTCCCAGGAATGATGCATTTCACAGTAAATGTTTACCCCAAATGGAAAGTAACGAAACAAAGTAATGCATTGCCATAACTTCTGTAATTTGAGTGACTATTGTAAAATGAAATTCCCAAAATTATGCCAATTATACCAGCACAATTTAAATTTCGCCCAGCCCTGCTATTAATTCAATCATTAGCAAAACGCACACAAAGGAAGATGAGATTCCATTTTGGATTACTCAAAACGAATCAATTGGAAGTGGTCTATCTTCACACTATACCACAAGAAGAGCATAGAATGTTAACTATTTGTGTTCCCTTCATATGGAATCATCCACAGAGTATTACTCTTCTGCACATGACAAGCACTCTTTGACAGGTTTACATGTGTTGTTAGAACAACTATGAAAAAGCAAGTTGATTGGCAACTTTGAGACTGTGGCTTCAATATTTCTTGGTAAAGTTCGATCGGAAGCAGCATTTGTGGCTGTGCAGCAACATGTTGCTTCTGTTTCTATTTAATTTCATGACTGTGAACTGCCTAAAATTGTTTCTGAACTAAGATCGTCAGAAGATTGAGATACTTTAGGCTTTCATGCTGAAAAATCGTCAATCAAAACTAAAAATGATTCGGGGTGCTTATCATCTCTTTCGAGTCAAAGAAGGAGATGAATGGAAGACCACATTTAGAACAACTTTGGGCCAATTTGAACATTGGGTTATGCCCTTTTGCCTAAATAACGCTCCTTTTATCTTCCAAAGGTTTTTGGACCATGTATGTGCGAATCTACTCAATAAAATCATTGTTATATATTTAGAAGATATCCTGGTCTATTCTGTCAACCCAGAGCTGAATTCTGTACATGTTACCCAAGACCTGGACAGGCTTCATCAGAACTGCTTGTTCTGCAAACCTGAGAAGTGTGAATTAGACAAGCCTGAAGTGGAATATTTAGGTTATAGGATTAACAAAACAGGAATTACCATGTATCCACTAAAGGTTAAGTCTATTCTAGATTGGTCATCTCCTTCATCCAACAAAGATACTCAGGGGGTGATTCTGATTCTGGCGGGCGGCGGAGGCCGCCCGCCAGAATTCCGCCCCCAAAATACCACGCCGCGGTCAAAAGACCGCAGCGGGTATTTCAAGTTTTCCCCTGGGCTGGCGGGCGGCCGCCAAAAGGCCGCCCGCCAGCCCAGGGGAAAACGACCTTCCCACGAGGATGCCGGCTCGTAATCGAGCCGGCGGAGTGGGAAGGTGCGACGGGTGCATTTGCACCCGTCGCGTATTTCACTGTCTGCCAAGCAGACAGTGAAATACTTGTAGGGGCCCTCTTACGGGGGCCCCTGCAGTGCCCATGCCAGTGGCATGGGCACTGCAGGGGCCCCCAGGGGCCCCGCGACCCCCCCTACCGCCATCCGGTTCCCAGCGGGCGGACCGCCGGGAACTGGATGGCGGTAGAGGGGGTCGGAATCCCTTGCGCCGCCTTGGAGGATTCAACAGGGCAGCGGTACACTGGCGGGAGACCGCCAGTGTTGCCGGTCTGACCGCAGCTTTACCGCCGCGGTCAGAATGCCCTGCGGGGCACCGCCGGCCTGTCGGCGGTGCTCCCGCCGACCCTGGCCCCGGCGGTCTAAGACCGCCGGGGTCAGAATCACCCCCTCAATGTTTTCTAGGATTTGTAAATTTCTATCACCAGTTTGTGTACAACTTTGCTCACCAAACAAGCTACATTTCTCAAACCTTAAAGAAAGAGAACCTCTGTCAGAGGTGCAAGTTGACAGAAACTGCAGAAAAGGCATTTCAGTCCTTAAAACAGGCCTTCACTACTACACCATCTGCATACCACTAAGAAGGTCTTTTTAAAAATTGATGTTTCTAAAGGAGCAATAGGAGCTGTCTAGGTAAAAAGATGAGCTAGAACATCTTGTCATTTACTTATCACACATCTTGTTCGATTCCAAGAGGAACTATTCAGTGCTTGAACAAGATCTGCTAGCCATGAAACTAGCCTGTAGTGAATGGAGACAGTTCCTAAAGAGTGCGGAGGAGCCATTTGAGATCAGAACAGACTACAGGAATCTACAGTCCCTGCCTAGTATTCAGCACCAAAATAGGCACCAGGTCCAGTGGGCCTACTTTTTCAACCAATATCGCTTCACCATTACTTAGATACCAGGGTCTCAGAACAATCTGGCCGATGCTCACTCTCGTCGCTATCCAGAGAGTCCCACTCTTCCTCAACAACACAATATAGGACCACAACAAATCATTGGCATGGTACAATCATTTCTTGACAGAGTCCTGTCAGAGTATGTCTTCCTAACCAAAGAAGAATGGGAAAGCTTAAACTGTCAGCTTCATAAACACAAAAGACATTACTATAATGGGAAGGCGTTATTCCTCTCTACCTGGAAGGTTCAGCTGGAAGCCTCACAATTGTGCCATGTCTCTCTCATTGCCGGTCACTGTGGTGTCAAAGCTAGTTTAGCATTGATACTTTGTTCTTCCTGGTGGCCAACAGTCAAAGATGATGCTAATATCTATGTGTCCTCCTATCCAGTTTCTGCTCACGCCAAAACCCCTCATACCAAACCAGTTGGGGTGCTCCAGCCTTTGCCTGTTCCTCTGGCACTGTGGCATACAGTATCTACTGATTTCCTGACCTCTTTACCTCCCTCTGCACAAAATTGAGTTATTATGGTAACAGTAGACTCTTTTTCCAAATGAGCTCATTTCAAGAAATCTTTATACAGGAAATCTTTCGCCTCCATGGTCTTCCACAGGTCATTATATTTGAAGGAGGCCTCCAGTATATATCACAGATTTGGAAACACTTTTTGCAAGTCTCTTCACATAGAAGTAGCCTTGTCTTCTGGGTTTCATCTTCAGAACAATGGTCAGACTGAACGCTCAAACCAAGGGTTGGAACACTACCTACGTTGCCTTGGTAATTCTAACAAAAGCGATTGGTCTACCTATTTACCATTAGCAGAGCTTTCTCACAGTAATGCAGTTCACATTGCATCGAATGCCACGCCCTTTTGCTTTCTATATGGTTACTATCCTATGACCTTTTCTTCTGTTTTACAGGACTCAATCTCTGTTACAGCTGTAGCTCCTTTTACTCAGCATCTCGGGGGTATTAGACAAAGACACAGTTCAATCTGCAGAAAACCAAAAAGAAAATGAAAGATCCTGCTGACACCGGTCAGCATCTATCTCCATAATATCAGGTTAATGGCAAGGTTTGGCTTTCCTCAAAGTTTTTGCCCCATCGTTTCTCTCTCAACAAACTCAAGCTATGCTTTTATGGTCCCTTCAAGATCATTCAAGTAGTGAATCCAGTGTCTTTTTGTTTACAATCGCCGCACTCCTGGAAAGTGCACCCTGTGTTTCATACTTCCCAGTTGAAACCCTATGTCCCTGGCCCCCTTAAGAGGGGTTTTTCTCATCCTTCTCCAGTTTTGTTTATCAGTATTCCTGAGTATGAAGTACAGGAAATATGTGACTCTCTGGTTCTTTAGGAACCGCCTACAGTTCCCCATTCATTGGAAAGGTTACCCTCCCAGTGATAGGTCCTGGGAAGATGCTGAGTCCATTCACGCTCCTATTGTCTGCTGCTTTTGTTTGCTTTTTCCTACCAAAGCCAGGGCCTCAGGAGGGTGACCAACTGTTACACCATGGATTGTTGCATGGCCCGCGGCACCTCCATCTTCACTGCTGCTGGTCGCAGTGGCTTCTACAGCTCTTCCAACCTCCTTTCAGGCACGCAGCAGTTTTATGCCCCACCCTGCTGTGACTGTTTTGGCAGCGCAGATACGTTCCACGGCACCTGTTCCTTTTCTATCTTGGACGCGTTGCAGATCTACGCGGCAGCCCATGGTTGCTCACATTTACAAGTTAGCCACTTTTCCGGTTTCAGAGCCCTGGCTTTCCATATAATGATCACTGGTTCCTGACACTCCTACCTGGTCATTCTCATACCAGAGGACCATGTTCATGCAGGTTTTCTACCTATGCTCCTCTGCCCTTTTCCCAGTATGCTTAGAGAAAGGTTATTATTGTACCAGTCCAAAATGGAGTTTCTCACTATCTCTTTCATTGTTGTTTCCCTATCCAAGATGGAGGTTCCTTCCTTCTGTTTGTGGATATATTGTGGGCTGAATCTTTTCTTTCTTTGTGTTGCAACACTTCCTGCTTCTGTTGTAGTTTCCGCTCTCCAGTTGGCAGTTTCTGCTCAAGTTGGGTGCCGTTTCACTTCCTGGTTTGCTTCCTGTTCCTATTTTCGGAGTCCTTGGAGTCTGTAGCCTCTGTTGTTGTTGTTGTCTTCCGGCCTGCTTATTTGGCCTTCCCTCGTCACCTCCTTTCCTCCTGGAGTTTCCACTTGCAGCAAGAGTTTTTTTCCACTTGGTGTTTTTCCTCTTTGGGACTCCTTATGGAAGGCACAGTCTGCTTTGGCATTACATTGTCAGCAGCACCGTGGATACCGGAAAGGGTCACCCTTACCTCAGACAGACCAGGATCTTCAAGAACCGAGGCCAGACTTTGTCTCAGCCCACCAAAAGCAGTAAGAGAGACTTGGAACATGACAAATACAGTATTAGGGTTTAATAATTCCTTGTCATTCTGCCATAAACATTCTCCCTTTTCTGGTTCTAAAACGAGACAAATCACATAAAATCATATTGGAATGTAGAAATTTGAATGCACTTTTGTACACTCTTAAGGTGCAAAAGCTCAGAGGACTGGACTATTGACAAACGTAGCTAGGCGAAAGTACAGAACTATGTGAGAACAAATACAAAACTATGCTTTACATTTCAAATGGGTTAGTCAATCAATATATAAAACATGACTCACAGTATCTAACCGCTTTCTCATGTTGTGAATTTCAGCAAGCTTATACCAGATGGGCCGCAGGGTACAAGAAGACCCCTGGCCTACTTGCGGCATGATTTATGGAGATCTTACAAGAACAGCCTGAAGTGTTATCATACTTCAATACTTAAGGGAGCTCCTAAATAGGGTCGACAGAAAGAATAGTGACTCAATACAAATGTAAAATTTGCATTCATAAACCAAAAATCACATATTTTAATGTGATCATCCTTGGATATAAAATTTCTAGTGAAGGTAAAAGTTTGGCAAGGGACCTCGCACAGAAGTGTGCAACCAAATAAATGAGAAACATGCAAACTAATGGGTTTTTTAAACCTGGGAGGAGCTTACATGCCACACTATGCTGCCTGAGTCAAGCCCTTATATGAATTTTAGAAGAAAAACTGGACAAATAAATACACTGCTATCTTACACAGATTGCCAGTAGGCATGTTAGATACAAAATATCTCCAGATGTGACACAACAAAACAAGCCTAGTAATTAGGGTTGTTCCTATAACTTCAGGCTACACGTATATCGTTTATAATGAGGAGCAAACGACCCCCGAAACATACTACTAACATTTATATTGAATTGCAGAGGAACAGTTAACTCTGAAATAATTCTCATGCCAGTTCAGATAGCCATTTTGAAGGACAGTCCTCTGGCACAGGGAAAACCAAAAGTAATAGTTTCCCCTACATCTTGAGGCAGCTACAAAAGCAAACATCTATAATGAACGTATCATACACTTTGTTAAGTGAAGAGGGTTGTGACTCAAAATGAGAATTATGTAAAGTGTGAGTATCAGCTTACACATATGGCACAGGAATTTCTAAATATCACTCAACAACCCTGAAAACTCCACATATTTACCCGTATGTGAGCATAATAGCGTGCTCTATGCAGACAGTTCTGGACAATCTGTGATTGGTACAAAGCAGAAATGTTTTGCGGCTTGCACTGCAGTACAGGAATGTTTGAAGATAGTGACTACAAGGTATACTTTAAAGTTTTAGGTGATTCCACTGCATGCACCAGGATGCTTGTTTCCTGTCCAGGGAGGACCTGGCCTGGCAGTTCGGGCTGGACTGTTCCCATGGGGAACGGGGACAAGACTGATTTGCATATGGCTGGGTTCAAGCTGGGGTGACATGGCGAGCAAAATAACGATGGATTAAACCCAGATCTGTGACTGGGGGTGAGTGTTTGAAAAGTTTCAACACTCCGTCCATCATTTTATTTTGTTTTGTGATGTTGCTTTGTGCGCCCTAAGTGGCACGGGGATGCCCAGACGTGGGTCCCTTGCTCGCTGCGCCACTGGATTCAAGCTAGCCTGGCTGATGAAGGGTGATACCCTGAAACCGGTTCCAGGATGCTTGTTTCCTGTCCAGGGAGGACCTGGCCTGGCAGTTCGGGCTGGACTGTTCCCATGGGGGAACGGGGTCAAGACTGATTTGCATATGGCTGGGTTCAAGCTGGGGTGACGTGGCGAGCAAAATAACAATGGACTAAACCCAGATCTGTGACTGGGGGTGAGTGTTTGAAAAGTTTCAACACTCCGTCCATCATTTTATTTTGTTTTGTGATGTTGCTTTGTGCGCCCTAAGTGGCAGGGGGATGCCCAGACATGGGTCCCCTGCTCTCTGTGCCACAGGATTCAAGCTAGCCTGGCTGATGAAGGTTGATGCCCTGAAACCAGTCCCAGGATGCTTGTTTCCTGTCCAGGGAGGACCTGGCCTGGCAGTTCGGGTTGGACTGTTCCCATGGGGAAAGGGGTCAAGACTGATTTGCATATGGCTGGATTCAAGCTGGGGTGACGTGGCGTGCAAAATAACGATGGATTAAACCCAGATCTGTGACTGGGGGTGAGTGTTTGAAAAGTTTCAACACTCCGTCCATCATTTTATTTTGTTTTGTGATGTTGCTTTGTGCGACCTAAGTGACAGGTGTATGCCCAGAAGTGGGTCCCTTGCTCGCTGCGCCACTGGATTCAAGCTAGCCTGGCTGATGAAGGGTGATACCCTGAAAGCGGTCCCACGATGCTTGTTTCCTGTCCAGGGAGGACCTGGCCTGGCAGTTCGGGTTGGACTGTTCCCATGGGGAAAGGGGTCAAGACTGATTTGCATATGGCTGGATTCAAGCTGGGGTGACGTGGCGTGCAAAATAACGATGGATTAAACCCAGATCTGTGACTGGGGGTGAGTGTTTGAAAAGTTTCAACACTCCGTCCATCATTTTATTTTGTTTTGTGATGTTGCTTTGTGCGACCTAAGTGGCAGGGGTATGCCCTGACGTGGGTCCCTTGCTCGCTGCGCCACTGGATTCAAGCTAGCCTTGCTGATCAATCAATCAATCAATCAATCATTAAATTTATAAAGCGCGCTATGTACCCGTTAGGGTTTCGAGGCGCTTGGGGGTGGGAGGGGGGGTAGCTGCTATCGTTCAAAGAGCCATGTCTTGAGGAGTCTCCTGAAGGTGAGGAGGTCCTGGGTCTGGCGTAGTGAGGTCGGGAGTGAGTTCCAGGTCTTGGCGGCGAGGTAGGAGAAGGATCTGCCGCCAGAGGTCTTGCGCTGGATTCGGGGGACGATGGCGAGGGCAAGGTTGGCAGAGCGTAGTTGGCGTGAGGGAACGTAGAAGTTGATTCTGGTGTTCAGGTAGGTGGGTCCGGTGTCGTGTAGTGCCTTGTGTGCGTGGGTGAGGAGTTTAAAGGTGATCCTCTTGTCCACGGGGAGCCAGTGGAGGTCCTTCAGGTGGTGGGAGATGTGACATCGGCAGGGTATGTCGAGGATTAGGCGGGCGGATGCGTTCTGGATGCGTTGAAGTCGTTTGATGTCTTTTGTTGGGATGCCTGTGTAGAGTGCGTTGCCGTAGTCGAGTCTGCTACTGACGAGGGCTTGGGTCACCATCTTTCTGGTTCCTGTTGGAATCCACTTGAAGATCCTGCGGAGCATGCGGAGGGTGTTAAAACAGGAAGAGGAGACAGCGTTGACCTGTTTGGACATGGTGAGAGCGGAGTCGAGGATGAAGCCGAGGTTTCGTGCGTGGCTGGCTGGGGTGGGTGGGGGGCCCAGGGCGGTGGGCCACCAAGAGTCGTTCCAGGCCGAAGGGGTGCGACTGAGGATGAGGACTTCCGTCTTGTCGGAGTTAAGTTTCAGGCGGCTGTTGCTCATCCATTCGGCGATGGATTTCAGTCCCTCGTGGAGGTTGGCTTTGGCGGTGAGAGGATCTTTGGTCAGGGAGAGGACGAGCTGGGTGTCGTTGGCGTAGGAGAGGATGCTGAGGTTGTGCTGGCGGGCCAGTTGTGCGAGGGGGGCCATGTAGATGTTGAACAGCGTTGGGCTTAGTGAGGAGCCTTGGGGGACGCCGCAGATGAGGTTGGTGGCTTCGGAGCGGAAGGGTGAGAGTCGGACTCTCTGGGTTCTGTCGGAGAGAAAAGAGGAGATCCAGTTGAGGGCTTTGTCTTGGATACCGGCTTCGTGGAGGCGATTTGGTAGGGTGCGGTGGCAGACCGTGTCAAAGGCAGCGGAGAGGTCTAAGAGGATGAGGGCTGAGGTTTCGCCGTTGTCCATTTGTTGTCTGATATCATCTGTGGCGGCGAGGAGTGCAGTCTCTGTGCTGTGGTGGCGTCTGAAACCGGATTGGGAAGGGTCTAGGATGGAGTTGTCTTCGAGGTAGTGGGAGAGCTGTGCGTTGACGATCTTCTCGATGACTTTCGCTGGGAAAGGGAGGAGGGAGATCGGACGGAAGTTTTTGAGGTCGTTGAGGTCAGCCTTAGGTTTCTTGAGGAGGGGTTGGATTTCTGCGTGCTTCCAGCTGTCCGGGAAGGTAGCGGTGTTGAAGGAAAGGTTGATGATCTTGCGGAGTTTGGGGGCGATGGTGATGTCGGCTTTGTTGAAAACGTGATGTGGGCAGGGGTCAGAGGGAGATCCTGAGTGGATGGAGTTCATGGTCTTTAGGGTTTCGGCGTCGTCTACTTGGGTCCAGGTGGTGATGCGGTCGGCGTGGGAGGAGTTGTTGGGGGTGGGGTATGGCGGTGGTGTGGTGTTGAAGCTGTTGTGGATGGCTGCGATTTTCTGGTAGAAGAAGGTGGAGAGGTCGTCGCAGAGTTTCTGGGATGGAGGGACGTCGTTGACATTGGCGTTGGGGTTGGAGAGTTCCTTCACGATGCAGAAGAGTTCCTTGCAGTCGTGAGCGTTGTTGATAAGGCGTTCTGTGAAATGGGAGCGTTTGGCGAGTCGGATCCGTTGGTGGTGTTCGCGGTTGCCTTCCTTGAGGGTAGTAAGGTTGTCGGGTGTGCGCTCGAGGATCCATTTTTTCTTGAGTTTCTGGCAGGTGCGTTTGGAGGTGGTCAGTTCATCTGTGAACCAGGCTGTTTTTTTCTTTTCTTGGTTGACGGTGGGTCTCTTGAGTGGTGCTAGGATGTTGGCGCAGTTGAGGATCCATTGTTGGAGGTTGATAGCGGCGGAGTCCGGGTCGGTGGTGTCGGGTGGTGGGTTTTTGGCGAGGGTGCTGGCTATTTGATCTTCAGTGACTTTTCCCCAGCGGCGGTAAGGCGGTAGAGGGGTGCGGGGGTGTTCGGTGTTTTTCTTGAACGTGAAGTGGACGCAGTGGTCGGTCCAGTGGAGTTCGGAGGTGTGGCTGAATGAGATGTGGTTGCTTGCAGTGAAGAGTGGGTCAAGGGTGTGGCCGGCAATGTGGGTGGGTGTGTTGACCAGTTGACGGAGTCCGAGGTTGGAGAGGTTGATGGTCAGTGATGCGGTGTTGGCGTCATTGTTGTTCTCCAGGTGGAAGTTAAGGTCTCCCAGGAGGATGTAGTCTGAAGAGGCGAGGGCGTGGGTGCTTGCGAGGTCGGAGATGGTGTCGCTGAAGGGGGCTCTTGGTCCTGGAGGACGGTATATGAGGGTTCCTCTGAGGGTAGTGTTGGGGTCCGTGTGAATCTGGAAGTGGAGGTGTTCGGCTGTCTTGAGGGTGTCGTCCGTGTGGGTGTGGATCTTGAGGGTAGATTTGTGGGCGATGGCTATTCCTCCGCCGATTCCGTTGGTGCGATCTCTTCTGGTGATCTTGTAGCTGTCAGGGACGGTGATGGCGATGTCTGGGGCCAAGGAGTCGTTCCACCAGGTTTTGGTTAGGAAGGCTTCGTCTGGGGCGGCGGTGTCGAGCAGGTCCCAGAGCTCAATGGCGTGCTTTCGTGCAGAGCGTGTGTTGAGGAGGATGCAGTGCAGGTGGTTTGTGTTGGTTGTTGCTGGCTTCGTTGTTCTGTTGCAGGTGAAGTTGCAGGTGCGGCAGGAAAAAGGTCCTTTGGTGTGCTTCGGGGTGGCCTGGAAGCATTCTGTGGAGGAGCTAGGGTTGAGGGCGAGGAGTTCGCTGGCCGAGTAGCGAAGGCTGGGGGTGCGGACCAGGGGGGGTGGCGCTGGGCGCGGTCCAGGCGCGGATGGGTGCACGCCAGCGGCGCGGACGTGCAGCGCCAGCCATTAAGAAGGGAGGGGGAGGGAGGAGCAGCTGGGAGGCGGGAGGCGGGAGGGAGCGGCGAATGGGGGCGCAAGGGGGGAGGGGCCGCAGAAGCGCATGGAGGCAAGGCGCTGAAATTTGGAAAAAAACACCTACAGGAGGACGAAAAGCAACACAATCTGAAGGGGCACAACGGGGGCAGACGCGCAAGGGGGCAAGGCGCTGAAAATTAGAAAAACAACTTACAGGATGGCGAAAAGCGGCACACGGGTCAAGTTAAGCTTACAAGAGCCCACTAGACACCAGGGATGAGGCGCAGGAGGATGCCTGCGGGTGGAGGAGGGCCTCGAACACGCTAACAGCAGCGTGGGCGGGGGTCAGGAGCAGGAGACAGCAGGGTGGTGCTGCGGCCTTGGGGGGCGAGCTCTAGACCTAAGGCAGGTCAGAGGTCGCTCACTCGCGACACGCAGCGCCAGCCATTAAGAAGGGAGAGGGGAGGGAGGAGCAGCTGGGAGGCGGGAGGGAGCGGCGAATGGGGGCGCAAGGGGGGAGGGGCCGCAGGGAGGCAGCGGCAAGGGGAGACCAGCAAGGGGGAGCTCCCAAGGGGCGAAAAAACCAGGGAAAAAGGCACAAAACAGTAAGGAAAAAAGTTTAACAACAGGCACAAAATACAATTATGGCACAAGTTACAATCGGGGTACAGCAATCAGAGGGGCACAGCGGGGGCAGAAGCGCAAGGAGGCAAGGCGCTGAAATTTGGAAAAAAACACTTACAGGACGGCGAAAAGCGGCACAATCAGAAGGGGCACAACGGGGGCAGACGCGCAAGGGGGCAAGGCGCTGAAAATTAGAAAAACAACTTACAGGATGGCGAAAAGCGGCACACGGGTCAAGTGAAGCTTACAAGAGCCCACTAGACACCAGGGATGAGGCGCAGGAGGATGCCTGCGGGTGGAGGAGGGCCTCGAACACGCTAACAGCAGCGTGGGCGGGGGTCAGGGGCAGGAGACAGCAGGGTGGTGCTGCGGCCGCGGGGGGCGAGCTCTAGACCTAAGGCAGGTCAGAGGTCACTCACTCGCGACGCGCAGCGCCAGCCATTAAGAAGGGAGGGGTGAGGGAGGAGCAGCTGGGAGGCGGGAGGGAGCGGCGAATGGGGGCACGTGGGGGGCGGGGCCGCAGGGAGGCAGCGGCAAGGGGAGATCAGCAAGGGGGAGCACCCAAGGGGCGAAAAAACCAGGGAAAAAGGCACAAAACAGTAAGGAAAAAAGTTTAACAACAGGCACAAAATACAATTATGGCACAAGTTACAATCGGGGTACAGCAATCAGAGGGGCACAGCGGGGGCAGAAGCGCAAGGAGGCAAGGCGCTGAAATTTGGAAAAAATCACTTACAGGACGGCGAAAAGCAGCACAATCAGAAGGGGCACAATGGGGGCAGACGCGCAAGGGGGCAAGGTGCTGAAAATTAGAAAAACAACTTACAGGACGGCGAAAAGTGGCACACAGGTCAAGTGAATCTTACAAGAGCCCACTAGACACCAGGGATGAGGTGCAGGAGGATGCCTGCGGGTGGAGAAGGGCCTCAAACACGCTAACAGCAGCGTGGGCGGGGGTCGGGGCAGGAGACAGCAGGGTGGTGCTGCGGCCGTGGGGGGCGAGCTCTAGACCTAAGGCAGGTCAGAGGTCGCTCACTCGCGACGTGCAGCGCCAGCCATTAAGAAGGGATGGAGGAGCAGCTGGGAGGCGGGAGGCGGGAGGAAGCGGCGAATGGCGGCACGAGGGGGGCGGGGCCTCAGGGAGGCAGCAGCAAGGGGAGATCAGCAAGGGGGAGCGCCCAAGGGGCGAAAAAAACAGGGAAAAAGGCACAAAACAGTAAGGGAAAAAGTTTAACAACAGGCACAAAATACAATTATGGCACAAGTTACAATCGGGGTACAGCAATCAGAGGGGCACAGCAGGGGCAGAAGCGCAAGAAAGCAAGGAGCTGAAATTTGGAAAAAAACACTTACAGGACGGCGAAAAGTGGCACAATCAGAAGGGGCATAACGGGGGCAGACACGCAAGGGGGCAAGGCGCTGAAAATTAGAAAAACAACTTGCAGGGCGGCAAAAAGCGGCACACGGGTCAAGTGAAGCTTACAAGAGCCCACTAGACACCAGGGATGAGGCGCAGGAGGATGCCTGCGGGTGGAGGAGGGCCTCGAACACGCTAACAGCAGCGTGGGCGGGGGTCAGGGGCAGGAGACAGCAGGGTGGTGCTGCGGCCGTGGGGGGCGAGCTCTAGACCTGATGAAGGGTGATACCCTGAAACCGGTCCCAGGATGCTTGTTTCCTGTCCAGGGAAGACCTAGCCTGGCGGTTTGGGCTGGACTGTTCCCATGGGGAACGGGGTCAAGACTGATTTGCATATGGCTGGGTTCAAGCTGGGGTGACGTGGTGAGCAAAATAATGATGGATTAAACCCAGATCTGTGACTGGGGGTGAACATTTGAAAAGTTTGGTCACTCCGTCCATCATTTTATTTTGTTTTGTGATGTTGCTTTGTTGCCCCTAAGTGGCAGGGGTATGCCCAGACGTGGGTCCCTTGCTCGCTGCGCCACTGGATTCAAGCTAGCCTGGCTCATGAAGGGTGATACCCTGAAACTGGTCCCAGGATGCTTGTTTCCTGTCCAGGGAGGACCTGGCCTGGCAGTTCGGGCTGGACTGTTCCCATGGGGAACGGGGTCAAGACTGATTTGCATATGGCTGGGTTCAAGCTGAGGTGACGTGGTGAACAAAATAACGATGGATTAAACCAAGATCTGTGACTGGGGGTGAGTGTTTGAAAAGTTTCAACACTCCGTCCATCATTTCATTTTGTTTTGTGATGTTGCTTTGTGCGCCCTAAGTGGCAGGGGTATGCCCAGACGTGGGTCCCTTGCTCGCTGCGCCACTGGATTCAAGCTAGCCTGGCTGATGAAGGGTGATACCCAGAAACCGGTCGCAGGAAGTTTGTTTCCTGTCCAGGGAGGACCTGGCCTGGCAGTTCGGGCTGGACTGTTCCCGTGGGGAATGGGGTCAAAACTGATTTGCACATGGCTGGGTTCAAGCTGGGGTGACGTGGCGAGCAAAATAACGATGGAATAAACCCAGATCTGTGACTAGGGGTGAGTGTTTGAATAGTTCAACACTCCGTCAATCATTTTATTTTGTTTTGTGATGTTGCTTTGTGCGCCCTAAGTGGCAGGGGTATGCCCAGACGTGGGTCCCTTGCTCGCTGCGCCACAGGATTCAAGCTAGCCTGGCTGATGAAGGGTGATACCCTGGAACCGGTCCCAGGATGCTTGTTTCCTGTCCAGGGAGGACCTGGCCTGGCAGTTTGGGCTGGACTGTTCCCATGGGGAATGGGGTCAAGACTGATTTGCATATGGCTGGATTCAAGCTGAGGTGACGTGGCGAGCAAAATAACGATGGATTAAACCCAGATCTGTGACTGGGGATGAGTGTTTGAAAAGTTTCAACACTCCGTCCATCATTTCATTTTGTTTTGTGATGTTGCTTTGTGCGCCCTAAGTGGCAGGGGTATGCCGAGACATGGGTCCCTTGCTCGCTGCGCCACTGGATTCAAGCTAGCCTGGCGGATGAAGGGTGATACCCAGAAACCGGTCGCAGGAAGTTTGTTTCCTGTCCAGGGAGGACCTGGCCTGGCAGTTCGGGCTGGATTGTTCCCGTGGGGAATGGGGTCAAGACTGATTTGCACATGGCTGGGTTCAAGCTGGGGTGACGTGGCGAGCAAAATAACGATGGATTAAACCCAGATCTGTGACTAGGGGTGAGTGTTTGAATAGTTCAACACTCCGTCAATCATTTTATTTTGTTTTGTGATGTTGCTTTGTGCGTCCTAAGTGGCAGGGTATGCCCAGACGTGGGTCCCTTGCTCACTGCACCACTGGATTCAAGCTAGCCTGGCTGATGAAGGGTGATACCCTGAAACCGGTCCCAGGATGCTTGTTTCCTGTCCAGGGAGGACCTGCCCTGGCAGTTCGGGCTGGACTGTTCCCATGGGGAATGGGGTCAAGACTGATTTGCATATGGCTGGGTTCAAGCTGGGGGTGACGTGGCGAGCAAAATAACGATGGATTAATCCCAGATCTGTGATTGGGGGTGAGTGTTTGAAAAGTTTCAACACTCCGTCCATCATTTTATTTTGTTTTGTGATGTTGCTTTGTGCGCCCTAAGTGACAGGGGTATGCCCAGACGTGGGTCCCTTGCTTGCTGTGCCACTGGATTCAAGCTAGCCTGGCTGATGAAGGGTGATACCCTGAAACCGGTCCCAGGATGCTTGTTGCCTGTCCAGGGAGGACCTGGCCTGGCAGTTCGGGCTGGACTGTTCCCATGGGGAACGGGGTCAAGACTGATTTGCACATGGATGGGTTCAAACTGGGGTGACGTGGCGAGCAAAATAACAATGGATTAAACCCAGATCTGTGACTGGGGGTGAGTGTTTGAAAAGTTTCAACACTCCGTCCATCATTTTATTTTGTTTTGTGATGTCCACTGCATGGACGGCAGAAACCAGTTCCCTCCTGGTTGCCCTACAGAATGCTGATCCATCAGGATCCACATTAATCGAGTTGGATTTGGCATTCCGTCTACATGTTAGCAATGTGGCCTTGCCACAATGGGGCTTCAATGGATTCAGAGATTTAATTGATACAACTGATAAAAGTAAAGCAACTTTGGGGAAGGGTACAGAACAATGTTCCTTTACTCCATGTATAAAATACCATTGCTGATTGCAGGAAAGGAATTAAAATTTTGAGTCATCTCATTTAGCTACAAAGACAGCAGTGCTGCTGTAATTAAATCGCAGGCTGTTGCAGTAACTTGATCACAGCCGAAGATCGAATCAGAAGAAAATCTTATGACAGTTTCTCTTCCAAACAATATTATAGCCTCACCAAAGAAAATGTTCCTAGTGTTTTTATAACAGGAGCTTGGCCCAGGTATTGACCTTGTGAGCAAATCAGATTAGATCAGATTTGGGAAGCCTATGAAGGTTAGACCAGCTCCTGCTAACATCAGCACTACTGTGTTAATGCTAATGCAATTATATTAGCAGCCTTATTCACTGCAGAATGCAAACAAATATGTATAGCATTTATATGTAACATTTGTCAAAGGATGAAGCATTCTATTGCTGTAAAACAGCACCTTCTTCCCTCACAACAAACTCTTGGGTGTAATTGTTCTCTGTCATGTTGCCCCATTGTCAATATTCAATAAATATAAGTGCATACTGGTTCAATCCTGCTCTATACTCTTTTGGGTGTGACCGTAAAATTCTGCCACTACTCAAGCAGTCAGACTTGCAGCACTTAACAGCAATTAGTGCAGTTCATATATTTCATTCAGACAGTGGTTCTGCATTCCTCACTGATATGCATATGGATGAAATCTCTGCTTTGGGAGTACTACTACTATACAAGCACCCTTTCTTTCTGGAATGGAATGACGTGGTCGAGCGAGCAACAGTATGCTAAATCAAGCCTTAACTGCCAGAGTATTGGACTCAATTTTGTCATTGAACCTTAACCTTTAAAGGGTTCAGTGAGCACTCAAAAACTTGCCTAGAGCAGTATTAGCTGGCCAACCCTCTACCAGATGCTTTTTGGCATTCCAATATATGTACCTGATCTTATTTTCTGCTGAAGAAAAAGGGATTTAAGATTGATTCATCTGTCACTGTTTCACAATTAAATTTATTACAGAATATTCAAGACATTAGAGACTCTAATAAAAACGACTTTGACTCCACCACCAAAGATATAGCTGCTGACATGTTGCTATCCATAGAGAGAGAGCTAATTCAAGAATACATTACTGACAAGCAAGTCTTCAGGCCAATTTTCAGACCACGTGTTTCAGTTCTTGGCATAGAAGGCACACAAACTTTAATCCTGTCACCGCTCCCTGGTGTGAAGAACAACATGTTAGTATTAATTTATCACATCATAAAGCATTGTGTGGCTGATTCTGTACAGCAGCCCATTGCTGATGCTAAACTGCCTCCAGAATGGTTCAATATGCCCACTCCCCGTACAAGAAACATGTCAAAAAGAGTACAACCCTATTGCAGCCACTGATGAGCCAACTGTGTCACCAGTTTTATACCCATCATCAAGAACTGATCCGGATGTGGTGCAAGCATCTTCCTCAACAATTAACCCTGTTTTAACCTCAGTTAGGACTGCAACAGCTGAAATCTTAACTGCATGAATGAAAGAATCAACTTGAGCTGAAATTACAGTGATTCAAGAAATTACACTATCTGGTAATGAGTCCATTCCCGATTCTGAAATGTGAGTAGTTTTCCTTCTGTTTTTCCACAAAGCATACATTCATGGAATGTCATTGCTGCTAAACAACTGATGACTGATTTGAGTTTATATGATTAATTGGAGAATGAAGATCTGTATCCAGTGTTGTTCTGTTCTGGACAAATCAATCAAACATCCTGAAGGAAGTATATATTTTACATACTGGAAGCACTGTGGGACCCCTCCTGGTAACAGCACAAGACGTTTTCAAAAAATATGCTCATATTTTAATAGTGATGAGACACATCTGCACTTTATTATTTTCAAGAGCCCGAAAAGTTTAAAAGGATTTTGATTACCTTATATTTATATATTCATCACAATGTATTGATTCATTTCTGTAACAAGGTTACACATGTTAGAAGGAAAATATCAATGAGAAAATGGTTTGGGAAACTATGTTTTATTAAATTTAGGGAGCTGATACCTCGTTTAGAGCATGTATGATTACCAGAGAAATTATATTTTTAAATGGAACTATGCAACAAACAACTTGCATGAGTTTTTTTAGGACCATATCCTGTAAAGAATAAATCTTTTTCAACTACATTAATCTAAGCAGGTCTGCAGGAAGAATGGGCATATTCAGAGAGGTAAGCTGCAGAAAGGATTGGGGAAGCTGACAGGGAATTTATGCAAACCACTTAAAAGTTGTTGACAATGGCTTTCAAATTCTATCTAAATGTATCTATACTGTCTCCACTATCACCTCTGATGCTTTAAATCTATTACAAGACAATTTAAATTCCTTGCAGCATGTGCAAGCTCAAATGCATGCACTAACACAATAAGGTTGGGCATTACAAAGACTGAAAGTGCATATGGTGCCCTGGTCATTGATCAACAAAACAGCTATCTTTCTTGCTTATAATCTCACTGTAACACAGATAATGATTTCAAAAAATCTAAAAAGCAGATGCTTCATAAAGTCTTCTCTTGATTGAAAAGATGGGGAGCACACCTTTTTCTGTCATTCAGTGTCTACATCTTACGTAATGGCTGCATGGAGAACTTTCTATGACCATCACTACTTTTAAATTCTAAGGATGTCAGAAATATATGTCTCTTGGATAGCATGTATCCATACACAATACACTCCTAAGCCATGCCTGGAACTTACTGTTTGAGATTTATTGCTTGGCTAATGCCAATCCTGTTTTCATTAGAACTGTTCCATGTACTAATCCTTTAGGAGACCATACCTGCCCATGGGGCTTGTAACCCTTTAAAGCCTGGCCTTACTTCTGAACTCTTTGTGACACCTGTTTTTTTAATTTCCTCTTAAAGCACTTTGCTAAATAATGATAGCTATTTAATTTAAACAAACAATTAATTCAAATTGTGGGTTAGCCCAGGGTTTAATATCTCTATTAACTGTTTGGAAAATAGTGAAAAGTTGTGTGCTTGATGTTTCGCGGCGCACAAGAAAAGGTAAACATGGATGGCCTAAATGTAATATTGGTTGTGAGGGTCTATCTATATTCCAATAAACAAAGGTGACCTAAGGAGTCAATATACTGCCATAGGGAATTCCGGTATCTGCATCCATATTTAAAGGTTGTTACCTTGGGTCACCTGGTTGCCATGAAGGAGTCCCAATGAATTTTCACCCTTTCCTATCTTATGCCTACTTTTTGTTTTAACAAAGAGTGATTTTCATCCCTGGTGAAGTAACATGACCTACGGAATCCTGAGCAGTGGGTATAGAAATAGCAATGGTTATAAGGTATAACAAGGTACAATAGGAATAGTTTTCCAAGGGGCTGGCAGTCAGTTACAACTGTTTCCAGAGAAACAGAAAACGGCCTCCTCTTTGGGGGTGATAGGCTGCAGTAAGGGGCAGCCTAGATAATAAGCTAGCTGAGCAACATGAGCTGCAGCTCATTAGCGTTGCTGGCCACTGCATGGTATCTCCCAGAGGGTCAAGGGACTTATGAGTGAGAATAGGGGTTAGTTTTAGTGGTAGTACCTGAAACAGGGGTCCTTATCAATTTAGGGACTCAGTATATGGTGGGGGGCTGCCCATTGGTCAGCCGGTTACAATAGATGGCTGGTTGGTCTATGGAGAATCAATCCAGTTGCCTGGTACCACTGATTAGCTTTAGCTTATTGTTGCTCTGTTAGATTAATTGTGGGGTGTGATATTGATGGTGGCTTGTGGGGTTCAGGGCCATCAGCCCTACATTTCCAGCAATGATGAAATGGCTTTTCCTCTGCATTCTTGACCCACTTCTTCCATGGGGACATTTCCCTATTTTAAGATGTGTGCATACTCTATTCCCAATTAGGACCTGATTTAGATTTTGGTGGATGGTTACTCCGTCACCACAATGACAGCTATCCGGTCTGCTGAAATATAAATTCCATAGGAAATAGTGGCGGACGGGATATCCGTCACCGTTGTCACAGAGTAACCCGACCAGCAAAATCTAAAAAAGGCTCTAAAGGTTTTCCGGTGATCTGAGTCACAAGTTTTTGAATTATTGTTATACAATTTGGATGGGTTGCCCATGCACTCCACCTGTTCAGCAACCTAGCATGTAAATGGTAAGAAATATATATCCAGTTGCATCTGTGTTTGTGATCTTTGTTTCAATGTCAATTTAATGCACAAAGGATGTTGACTTTCAGTGCATGTTGAGGCAGGACACCGAGGGGATATAAAAAACCCTGGGAGGAATGTTGCTCCTTTGTCTCATCCTACACTAGGCAGCCCCCTGGACAAAGACATCGAATACGGGGGAGTTTCTGTAAGTAGTGTGAGGGAACATGAGGACTGGGAAGCGTGCCCAATGAAAGATCCCTTGTCTCTTTGGTGTCATTGATGTGAGGGCACTAGGGTGCTGCTTTGAGCAGTTAGTCCATGCTTGGTGGCCTTTTGGCTTCCATTGATAAGCAGAAAAAGAAGAATCCTCCTACCCTCCCCTTGAGAATGCAGTATCACACGCAGAATAGTGTGTTGCAACTGGAAGTTGTGGAAGAAGTGAAGGTGGTACCAACTCATCCACCTGGTAGCATCAGATAGTCCAGGCTCATTGCTTCCCTGTTAACCTATGGAGTCATTGTGGGGTGTCATTGTTGGATGTCTTAAGGGTCAAGGGGAGTGTGCCCTGGATTCCCAGCAATGCTGAGGGGCATTTGCCCTGCATGTTCAGCCTCACGTTCAATGGGGTTCCTTCCCCTAGTTTAGAATGTGTACACACCCTAGTCCTTATGAGTGGTGGCAATGTGGTTTGAAATAATATGATACAGTAGGGTGGGTTACTCCTCCACAGCTAAGCAACTTAACATGTAAATGTTAGGAAATATATATCCATTTACAGCTGGTGCAAACCCAAACTTATGTTTGTAACCTTGGGTTTCAATGTCCAGTTAATGCAAGGAAGACTATCAGGTTTGCGTGGCAATGGGAGTGTTAATAAGAGATTGAGTGTGCAAAAGTGACCCAAGAGGAGCATAGCCCCTTTGACCCATCCTACGCAATTACATATTTTTCTATGCAGTACTTCAGGTGAATTGTGCTTGCAAGCCCAATTAATTAGGTAGTCAAAGGAAGTGATTAGCTATTCTAGCAAACATCTTAATGTAAGGCAGTCCAGGAATTATGAATATCATACTACGCAGTTCATTTCAGTGCAGTTACCATTATGCTTGCATCTTCCGCTGAAGATGTCTCTGCTGTCTCAAAATGTTCCTTTAAAATATTTGGCAACAGTCCTTGGGGCAGGAGTGGGGTCCTTTTTGACATTTCGAGCTCTTCCAAGTTTCTTGTTATTGCAAACACCTGCATTCTGAGCACAAATAGAGCAAAAGACAAAAATCCATCACAGATTAGACTCAAAGAGTTGACATGTTATAGAGGTTGCATCTTAATGATTTTACATGTCATCTATTGCGTCATGGAAAGTGATTTGGGGAATAAGAACTCAATTGTGAAATATATTAATACTGTACGGTGATAAATGACAATCTCAAAAATCTTTTATGAGGTTCCCTGCTGAATCGTGCACCCTTAGAGAGCATTTCATCATTAATCTGCAAAAGTGAGCTTTGTTCAATGTTTAATTTGTGTAGGTGGTGACAACAGAAATCATTATTGGGTCCATCCTATGACCTTGACTCATGGCAAGAGAAAGAAAGAAAGGGAAGGAAGGGAAACCTAGGAAACGAGGAGCAAGGAGAGAGAAAGCAGAGATGAAAAGGAGCAAGCATGCTTGAGGTAAAGTAGGGGATCTGAAGAATGCAGGATGAAGTAGAATAAGAACTAATCAGACTTGGTATTGAGTAACCATGGCACTCTATAACATGGGTGCAAGGCTCCTATTGAAACCCTTTGGGTTCCTGTACATACCTTTATCAACAAACTAGGCATTTGCCATGCCTCTTGCTTACAAAATCACATTACATAAGTCAATATTACATAGAAACACCTATTATGAAACAAAGTCTGACATTCTAAAACAAAAATCAATAAATACTAGAATTTCCAACTCAAAAGTCTCCTTTTACCTGGTCACAAGGAGGTTATTCTCCTGTTGGCATGGTGTTGTCTCGACCTTAATATTCTTGTCTTTCAAGTCAATTTTGGCAGTGAATTTTAGAGGAACAAGTGTATGCAGCGTGGCATGAAACTCAATTCCAGCCTGGATGAGGTGGGTGTTGATCCCCATTGTAGCCACTGTGTACATGGACGTGCTGAAAGGACAATAAGATGCAAATTTACATCAATTTTTCAGATGACAAAAAGGCTTTAAAGGGGCAACCTATTGTAGAGAAAATAAAGTTCCCTTTACCCAGGACTGCATTGCTAACAATCACAAACAACAGGCATTCTGGAATGTTCTAATGTTTGATGATGTCTGCTTGTGTCTGGAGTCCTATTGCCATGTCATTCACTGGGCGACCCTTTAATAAGGATGAATTGCTTAGCCAGAATAGGGTATATTTTCTGTGAAATGGGAAAACAGGTTCTGTAATGAGGTTAAAGTTATTCTGTTTCATAGACATACATTGTTGGATTATCTAACAAATAAGTAGAAATATCTTTACATCCACCTTGACCTCCTCATACGTACTATATGCATGCCTGAGCTTGTCACAAGGAACAGATGGGTAGATAAGAGGTTAAGTAGAAACATCCACCCAACCACAAAAGAGTATGGCCACTGCTAATTACAAACTGCACTTCTATAGTATCTACACCCAAAAAGGACCTAAAACATTTGCAAACATACTCAAATTCAGAGCTGAAATAAGTCCAGCACCACACCTGGCCAACCTCTGGAACTGCAGTATCCCCCCCCCCGAAGTAAATAATCTGTTAAATAACACCCATATGAACCAGGGTTAAAATAAATTAGGTTATTTAAACTATATAAAAATATAAATAAGCATTTTGTTAATGTTCAAAATGCCTCAAACTAAAATATGATTAATATTTAATTCATTAATATTTTTGTGATTGTTTTAAATTAACAAAACTAAAGAAAAATTATAATTTAATAAAAATAATTAAATTACTTTACATTAATTGTATACATCACTTTATTTTAGTACATCTTTTCTCTTAATTTATGTGGGAATTTCTTTCAACTTCAGAAAGATGTTTTTGTTTTAATTTACTTTATTCCAAATAATTACATTTCTAATTAAGTTATTAATGCTGTACTTTTGTATATTGTTCTACATTTAAAATATATGTATAAAATGAATTAAAAATATTTAACAAAAAACAACATTTTCTAATTTTTCAAAAAAGTTTAATAAAATGTTCCCAATATTTTGCAGAGGGAAATCTACATCCCAATTGAGAAGATCTCTGGCAAGTGTAAAAAATACCAAAATTAGCAGTACTGTTATGATCATATTTTATATTCTGTAATGATTCCCCCCTCTATTTCAGTTGGTGGGGACTATAACTATTTATACACTTTGGAGTAATTTTACACCTGGAAATAGTGTCTAGCCACAAGTATTAAAACTACCCACATTTTCATTTTTAAATCTACATTTACATGTGTAGATTTACCTTGATGAATAGGCTTTATTATTTATTGCTGCAGCGATATAATGTTCCAGGGTATTGTGTCAGGCCCTGAAGATGCAATATTTCATGAGCTTCCATTTAGAACTGCCAGTAAAACATATAAGACCTGATTCAGAAAATAAATTGTAACTCTATAATGGAACACTATATTGATTTTTTTCTGGAATTCTAAAAAGATCCAAGGATTAATTCTGATGGGAAGGTGCAACTACTACAATTTCCATGAGTAATTTTACAAGCATGTGAAAATCCTTAGTGAAAGTGCATTTGAACATGCATGTAAAAATGTAACCCTGTGGAAGAAATCTCTATTTTCTGACACACCTAGGAATGTTACGAGTGTTTCTTCCCCAGCCCCACCCTGGTACAAGGTTTTCCCCTGTATTTGACATGAGTAAGAGGGTAATTTAGACTTTGAGAGCAAATTGGCAGTGAATTTGGATGAGTATGAAGACTGGCATAAACCAGTGGAGCGCCTGCCCTACCAAACATGTGTTTTATCCACTCTAGTCTGGGATGCACTGGATTTAAACTAGCAGAGTCTCCTCTGGTGCCACCAGCCTAAAGACTTGACTTGGCTGCCCATCTGTCATTGGGCTGCCAGGTCACAGTGGTGCTCGCATGATCCTATTTAGGGAAGAGCCACTGTCACTCGTTTGACCTACTAAAGGCTGTGTTGCAGGGCATGGCAATCCAGGGTAGCACAAATACACAATGGCCCATTTTTTAATGTTTTTTTCCAAACACAAACTCCCACTTTGGGAGTTTATTTCAGAAAATAAAAAAAGCTTTGCAGAGCGGGCACTGCACAACAATCATGGTGACCACTTGGCCAAGGTGAGTGCCTTCAGTGGAGCAGCACTTATGGCTCTTCTGAAGGAATAGACATCCCCAAGCAGCCTGGAATGGAATGCCTACGTTTGGAAGGTCCTCCTCCTAACGAGCAGAGGTCAGGTCCTCCACAGACCTAGAGATTTAGTGGGTCATCTACCAAAGTCTAAATGACCCTCTAACTCTTCAATGTGGAAATGTGACATACAAAAATCAGTTAATACCCACATACCTCATACATATTTGGGTGTTCAGTTTGCATGACATTTATAGTCTATGAACATTCACTCCCTGCCGGGAAGTGATTTATAGATTCATTCCCATAGTGGTGTAATTGTAAGAGTCAGTATATTCATTTATGAACATAAATTCACATTTGTGACAATTACAGATATGCATTTGAGCTTGCAAATAATGCTGTTTGTGTTCCTAAGTTGAAGTGAAATATGTAAATGGCTTTGTGATTCAGGTCTTTTGGTTTTTATCCAATATGTTTGGCCATTTGGCCCCTAACCCCAACAGAGGTTTAGAATTTTTATTTCACCATTTTTGTTGTAACAAGATGTTGGGTTTAAAACCTTATCCAGGGCTGTTTTAGCTTGCACCAAAGTCCTGAATAATGGTTAGGAGTCTGCAGAAAGGCGGTTCAGCTTAGTAGCAAGTAATAAAAGCAGAGGTCACATGAGACTGCCCACCTTTCAGGGTACAAGAGAACGGAATCCTTTGGATTTCCTGACACTCTCCTTCACCCACCCTACTATGCCAAGACATGTTACATTCCTAGGCCCATATTTATACTTTTTGACGCAAAACTGCGCCAACGCAGTTTTGCGTCAAAAAAATTAGCGCCGGCTTACGCCATTCTGAAGCGCCATGCGGGCGCGTATTTATTGAATGACGTTAGCCGGCGTTAGCCGCCGGCGCTGTCTGGTGTGCGTTAAAAAAAAACACGTACACCAGGCAGCGCCGGCGTAGGGGGAAAATGGCGTATGGGCATCCACAAATGGTGCAAGTCAGGCTGAGGCAAAAAAATCGCCTCAACCCGATTTGCGCCATTTTGTTTTCACTCCCAACCCCCATAGAAATGACTCCTGTCTTAGCAAAGACAGGAGTCATGCCCCCTTGCCCAATGGCCATGCCCAGGGGACTTCTGTCCCCTGGGCATGGTCATTGGGCATAGTGGCATGTAGGGGGGCACAAATCAGGCCCCCCTATGCCACAATTTTTTTCCCAAAAAAATAATTACCTGAACTTACCTTAATGTCCCTGGGATGGGTCCCTCCAGCCTTGGGTGTCCTCCTGGGGTGGGCATGGGTGACAGGGGGTGTCCCTGGGGGCATGGGGGGGCACCTCTGGGCTCATTCTGAGCCCACAGGTCCCTTAACGCCTGCCCTGACCCAGGCGTTAAAATCCGGCGCTAATGCGGGTTTTTTAGACCCGCCCACTCCCGGGCGTGATTTTTGCCCAGGAGTATAAATCCCACGCATATGCATCGGAGTCATTTTTTAAGACGGGAACGCCTACCTTGCATATCATTAACGCAAGGAAGGTGTTCACGCCAAAAAATGACGCTAACTCCATGAACTTTGGCGCTAGACGCGTCTAACGCCAAAGTATAAATATGGAGTTAGTTTTGCGTCGAATTTGTGTCGAAAAAAACGACGCAAATTCGCGCAAACGGAGTATAAATATGCCCCTTAGTGTCATAATTATTTAAAAAAAGACCCTTTCCTCCCCTTCAATGCCCAAATTTTATGTGGGGTTTTGTAATTTCACACGGTTACTATGAACACCTAAAAAGAAAAGGCGCTTATGCGTTAAAGTGTGGTATTCTCTCCCAAATATATACTTAACTTTATCTAAGTTTCAAGAATGGCAAGAACATTACAAAGCACTCTGCATCACCCAGTTGGTGCATAGAGGTGTGAGCCCCACCTTCAGTTGAAGCAGAATCTTCTCTCACTTTCTGTTGACAGTTTTATTCTGCTAAGCTAAACCACTTGTGCATTCCTTAGATCAGGATTGCCCAAGTTGGTGGTCTCTTTTATTCCTTCCTGGTCCCAATCCTCAACCGTATAATCAGGATTATGTACCTTTATGATAAGCCTTTGTAACCTGGAAAACCTGGATTGTTTCCGATCTTTTATTCATGTTGATCCAGCAAGAGCTGAAAGATCATGCACACACTTACAAATGATTTTTTAGTAGTAATGAACATAACTATACCCATCTGAAATCTCCCTTCCTGTTTAAGTGTAAAAAGGCTTAATTATGGTTTAAAATTAAATAACAAGTATCTTCACTATTAAAATTCAAAATGTTTCATGTTTTCAGTTTAAACTGATTATAACAGATAAAACATCACTGAAAGGAATATTTGTTCTCAATAGAAACTGGAAAACATAGATTTTGCTGAACTTTTACAACTTTGGGGGCCCTGTTTTGTCAAACAGTTTAAGCAAAGCCTCTATCTCTAACACTTTTCAGATGCCCCACTATGACTCACTCTGGATATAGTAAGCCACTTAATATGCCCATGTGACAATCCACCAGGACCCTGGACCCCATAACCTCCTTCATTTGTGTTTTTCGGAGTTTGGCCCAAATCCGAACCAAATTCAAAGTTGCTCTTCCTTAATTTGTTTAAGGAAATTGGGAGGAACATTGGTTTATTTATTTTAATTTGCTTTGAATGAACTGAGATTGTTTTGTCTTCCAAGATGGTTGTGATATACTGTGGTTTCCAATACACACAGAACATTGTTGCCGTGGGACTTCCGGATCATTGCCTATTAATTTGGAAGAATTGCATTAAGGCACTCTTTTGGCACTCAACCATCACACTAGGATACAGCTTCCAAATAAGAACTCCAGTATGGAGATTGAAATCAGATCAGTTTGCTTGATGTTACTGTTAAAATTGTCTGGAGTTTTTACACCAATATGTCTTACAGCTGAAGGACACTTTATATTGTTGGAAAGGAATGTGAATTTCTGCAACATTTTAAAAAATGTTTTTTAGGGGTACTAGGTGAGTTGCATGTGAGTTGCATGTACATATTGGTTTGTGACTTGTTAAATGGTCTGTTTGATATCTCATGAGTTACACCTGACCTGTTCTATTGTGGCCAAATGGTGCCTGTTCGGTGACTATATGGTGAACATCAATCATAGATACTGAAAAAGTGCCTTGTGTTTCCAATGGATTGTGACTTATTTAATATCTTGCTGGTTATTTGATGGCTGCTTTTGACTCTTCCCAAGATGGCTGCAGATCTTTGCCTTGTGAAGTATATAACAAATATATGTCTAATGCCATGTCAGTTATTTTACAGGTTGCGTTTCACTTGTTTCAGGACAGCTGATTGTTTCTTGTGATGATTAATAAACCAAACATTGTTTCAAGATGGCTGGACAGTTTTTGTGATGATTACTTAACCAAACATTATTGATTTTAGAATAGTGTTTTGGGTGTACAATGGGCTGGGATTTATTCATTGCCCTACATGACAAGTGAGGGGTTTTGCATGATTTACCCTGAGATGATTGAACTGTCTTTGTTTGGTGAATTTGGTATGAATATCAAGCCAAACATTTTAAATTGGCAGTGTGATTCTGTAACATGTTGTCATGTATATATTTTAGGGTATGATTTTCCTTATCTATCCTAATATTTTAATATCACTATGTGAGAAGTATGGCACACTTTAATTGTTATTGCTTAGAATGAACACAATTTGAAATGATCTGCTTTAAATGGTTAAATGATGTTTAAATGTTTGTTTTGAATGTGAATTTGTATGCTGGCCTACTTTTTGATTCAGGCCAGTTTTGTCTAGTGATGGATTTACTAAGGTTTACAGATGTTGGTGTAGTTTGTTAGACTTCTCTTAGATAATTGTTGAATGTTTGATGTGTAAAATGAAATGGGTATATTCGTATGTCACTTAGAAAAGGAACCTTTTCATTTCGATATCGACGTACTTTACATGTGTTTTTTTATACATGTGTTGATAAGATAAACTTTAATAATGGATAATTGGATTTCCTTTGAATATTTAATATGACAGAGTATGGATAAGCTGTAGTTCAACAGTTTACAATGTGATTGCTGTAATTAAGTTTGCTCAAAGCACTATATTTATTTGTAGGGGACTGCTAAAATACCATTTTTGACTATCAACTACATTTCAAGAATGAATGAAAAAGGAATTAAAAAATACCTTTTGGATAATAATTTGGTGAGGCAAAGCTTTCAACTATTTCTTTTAATTGCCAATATTTGATTATACTGGTGAAGGTGAATGTAAATATAGTATTTACAATGATATGCTTTGAAAATGTGATTGTGTCTGTTCATTGAATTTGACATAGGTTTCAAATTGTAATAAGGAATTAGTGTATGTTTGAAGATTAAAAATTAGGCTCAACCTGTGGAAAATTGTAAAATACTGATTGATTGTTGCTTTAATGTCCTAGGCAATGTCTCATATAAGAATTGATGACTTTACATGTGTATGTCAATTTTGAAGCTAGATCAATCAAGAGAACGGGTGTGACTAGTAAATGTACATCAATATAATATTGAAGAGAAAGGGTGCTAATGTGAATAATGAGCCAACTATATATTGGGTGATCAATTTATTAAAAATATGTATTTGGTGCATGTCTTGCTTCCAGTGAAGTCTGATTTGAAACTGCAGTTCTGAAAATGCCACTTTTAAAAAGTTGGCATTTTCTTATGGTAGCCATTTCATGCCTGCTGCCTGTCTCTGATCACATGTCTGGGTGGGGTGAGAGCTTGGCTTTGTGTATCTCCCCCCTAGACAGCCACACTCAATGGGAGCTTAGGTGTGACTTGATGGGCCATCCTGGCAGGATCGGGGGGAAGAGCTGGACCCAGCCTCAATTACACCAGAATGGGCTGCGCACTGTCCCCACACAAAGGGCAGTATACCCTCCTGTAATGAGTCTGGAGCCAGTGCAGAGCCTCCCCCACTTCAAAGGTACCACTGGGTATAATTACTGGACCTCAGACAATACTTCAGTATACTTCTGGACCTTTGGATACTCTGCCAGGAAGAAGGACTGTTGTGCTGCTGAAGCACTGCAACTCTGCTGGAGTGCTCTCCGCTGGACTCCTGGTTTCCTGAGTGGACCTGCTGCTTGCTGCCCTCTGCCTTGGTGAAAAGGTCTGGACCTCTATCATTTGACCCCGGATAACTTCAAGGGCTAGTTGGCTGGCATACTGATCTGAAGCTCCAGGACACAAAAGACTTCCAACCACCATGCTGCTGTACCTGGACTCTGCCAGCTGTGAGTCTACCCTGCCAAGAGGTGCCATCTCAGTCCTGGACCCTTCGAAGTGGGACTAAGGTGCTTGCCACTGGATCCAAGAAATCCTCTCTGCTGAGCGATATATCCCTGAGCAGAACCAGCACATCTCCAAAGCTGAGAGCTGCATCCTCGAGCAGAACTGATACATCTCTCCTGCTGTGTGGATTGGACCTCTCGTAAAAGACTTGAATCGCCGCTGAATCTCGCATCTTGATTTCAACATATTGCCTTCATAACTTTTTCTGGCAAAAGCTCCTTGTATCTTCCGTCGACAGCAGCCTCGATGGTGATGCTGAAACTCTGCATTGCAGCTTCACCCCTCATCACAACTGATGCATCACCCCAACTGCTCAATGCATCCTTGACACCAGCCATCACATCACAAGCTCTGTTGACAGGATCCTCAATGTCAAAGAAGCAGGACCTTGCACTGCAGCCTCTCCACATCTCGGAACCGGCGCAACACCTCGGCTGCGCGATGCATCTTCGATGCAGATCCACAAAACACTCCTCAATGAAGATGTAAGGTACTTTGTTCAGCGGGCCTAATTGGGTTTCTGTAGCTAGCCCATGTTCCAACATGGTCAGCCTGAGCTTGTGAGTTTGTTCAGGTCCGGTGCAACCAGATTTCCCCAATAGGGCTTTGTGCTTCTTGTTGCTTTACTTAAAGCTTTAAAATTCAATATCTCTGGTTCTATCAATTGTATTTTTGTCACTTTGATCTTGTTTTATTTATCAAATTTGGATCTATTTTTCTAACCTCTTGTGGAATCTTTGTGTGTGATATATGTACTGTTTAACTGTTTGAAGTGATGCACAAATACTTTATACACTACCTCTAAATTAAGCCTAATCTCTGCCAAGGTACCACAGGGTGAGCAAAGGTTAATTTAGGGTTTACTTGTATCTTACCCTGACTAGGATTGTGGTTGCTGTTTGATCAGGGCTCATACTTCAGTCACCCAACAACCCAATTTTTAATACCCCCTTAACAGACCAATGTAGCTCAATACCTGACAGCATTAATTGGTAATGAAAACAGATCTGCTATCATGAAAAAAAGCAAATTATTTGTGACCCTTTACCTCAGTGTTAGCTCTGTATCAAGTTGAGTCTTTGATTCTAGTAACTGAGCAGGGTCAAAATCCGTAGGAGGCCGTGGTATTATCTTCATGTGAGCTGTGGAAGAAAACCACCATAAGCCATAAAAATGTGACAGAATAATGTGATTTCTTAAACATATTGAAGTATTACAACAGAGAGCTAATCACCTCCATTTGCCTTTCCTAAGGCAAAAAGAGGAACAATGCCTCATTCTAAAGTACTCCAAGGCGAATGGCGACATGGTATTTTGCTATTGTTATCTTTCTATCATATTTTTTCTGACTCCTTTCACTTCCCAAGCTCTTCCTCTCTATGTCTCTTCCCTCCCCCTTCATCTGTCTCCATTCAGTAATGTTCCTATATTCCTATCCTCAAATCAACCTCTCTCAATTCCTCTCTCCACGTGTGTGCCTCTCTAGTCCTCTCCCATCGCTCTACCTCTCCAAAGCATCCATTCTCTTTAATTTTGGCCTTCTGATTGCATACACCTATCACAGCTCTGGTTCACTTGCTGCTACCTCTACCATACTACCTTTACCTCTCAAGCTCAAGTGCTACATTTTTTCAATCTACACCTTTCCTTCTATTCCCTACTTTTAGCCCTGCCCAGCTGCTCCATACCTACCTAGTGGCATTAGCAATAGTGACACCACACCCACAGATTGGGCATAGACTGGGCAGGAATCCTTAAACTTTGCCTCTAGCTCACATAATCTCTAGGAGTATATAGGTCTCTGAATGTGTTTGTATATTTGTGTGTGTGCTTGTGTACACATATCTATATGTGTGCACATGCGGGACAGTAAGTGAAAGGCATCCATTACTGTACGTTGCTTTTCTGGCCTCATTGTTGCTTTCGCCTTAGCCTGCATACCTGTCTGGTAGCATAAACTAGGGTATTAATTGGTTTCAGGTGCCATAGAGCTGAAGTCTGCATTTGTGGGCACATTTTTATTAAGGTGACCATTCCTAGCATAATGGTGATCCTGGCATTTTGTTGGCACCTTGGAATATTATATACACAGTTGGTGTTAATGTGGCTATTCTTGGCATACTGGTAGGTATCTTTGGCATAACAACGATCACCATTCAAATCACTGTAGCTGTAGCATAATAGTGATTCTGGCACACAATGGGCATCCGTGATAGCCTTATAGCCATCCCAAACACTTAGTCACCCCAAGCAAGGTGGCATTTTGATGGTCATCCTTAGCATAATTGCAGCCATGACTATCCTTGACATGTTGTGGGCATTTTTGGATTCATCCATAATAAAGGGTGGGTGGACACAATTATTACTGATAGTTTTCCTTGCTTACAGGGGAACTTGCTACAATTGCTCTTATTTCATAAATGATGTGGAAGCCCTTCATGATCTATGTTGATCTAGTTCATTATCATTTCTGTTGTTTAAGGGTGAAGACCACAATTTTCTCAGTTTTTCCCAGGTGAACTAAAGAAAGGATAATAATACCATATATTTGCGTGTTGAACATTTGTTCCCACCACTACAGGAGAGGGTGAACCGGTAATAGATGTTAATAGCTGGGGAGAAAGGAAAAATATTACTACCTTGACATCGATTCCATAGTAAAATGTCATATCTTTTTCTGAATTTTAGCACATTGTCTCCACATCTTGGATTGATTGGAAGAAAATACCACTATACTGCTCATTGCAATCGGTATGTGACTGGGAATCAACTTGGAAGGGCAGAATGGGAAAAAGAAAAAGTAAGGAATGTTGAAGGGAAGCTAGATGCTACATATTGTGAAAAGTGATATAAGGCCACGTCAAATTGCAAATTGCACAGCCTAGATATTTGAAGTAAATATTTAAGGATTTTTTTGTGTGAAACTGCACAATTTAAACATTATTCTGCCAACACTGCTAATGAGAGTCCAGCTACCTGGTACACTATGGATATTTCATATGTTCCCGTGAAAGGCAAATATAAAATCATTGACATTTTACCCTTTTCTAATATTGTCCTGCAAAACACAAATCTTTAAGGACTGCCCTTCTTTCGCCTTACTTCAACCAGTCCACCTCTATGTTTCTATATCAACTCTTATGCTTCTACATTTATACCTCTCCATTGCTGCCTCTACACTGCTTCCTCTTTAGTTTTTCTCTCTCTCTTCTTACCCCCACCCCACACACAGAGCCCCCACCCCAAAACTCTTGCCCGCCACCATCTCACTTGCTCTGAAGAGCTGAAGTACACACTCTGGAAAAATTGATTTACAGCAGAGGAGGGGCCAGAATTAGAAAAAGGAATGCAAGAAAGAGTATCAAGGTGAAAATTGAAAACATTCACAGCTAGAACATTGAAAATCCACAGAACTGTGTTTAAAATGCATTGTTGCAGCACGAGTGCTTGTGCAGTTGAAGTATGTCTTCCTTGAGTGCTGTCATTGTGGATTCATTGGTCGAAAATGATTGACTTGATCAGTGTTTGTTATATGAATTATTACGTTTCTGTCAATGGCATACCATGAAGAGCGGCATTGGCCACAGCAGCTGAGTATAAACTTAACTCCATGGGCAGACCAACACAAGTGGGAACAATGTGCCGGACCTCTGTTGTCAGCACTGGTTGAGATTGTTGTCCTACAAACCCACTGAGAACTTTGTTGAGGACATTCTTCACCAGAGTGTGCCTTTCAGCAGGTTCAGTCATGGCCTGTAACAGAACCAAATTACAGCACGTTGACTAAAAGTAAGGGGCAGCCGCCCGCAAAATGATTTTAAAAAACAGAGTGATGGGCATTACCTTCATGATATGCTGAATGGTTTTCTTGTCAAGTTCAACAAACTCAAATTCCTGGCCAAATAATTTAAAATATGCAGATACCAGCGGGACTTCAGGTGGCAATGCCTTCCAACCCAGCAACTAAAGGAGTAGGGCACAAAATAATGCATTAAAAATGATTATTTTAGAAACTGAATTTGTCGTAGTGCCATTGCGTGTTGTAGGTCGAGAAAACACATTATCAAAATTGCATTTTTTGAAAATGCATTGGGGCTTGATTTTAAGTTTGGCAGGCAGTTTGCCATTCGTCAAGGTGGCGAGGACATTATGTCAATCACCCTGGCCAGACTCTGCCAACCACATTTAGAGATCACTGCCGACCCAGTGGTGATTTCTGTACCTTCACAGGAATCACTGATACACTGATTCGCCAAAAGTCACTGCAAGTTTGGTGCACAGCTGTCATCTTTTAGGCAGCTCCACACCAAACTTTTTAATTTTTCAAAAACAAACTCCTAAATAAGGAGGTCCTTATATAAAAAGAAATGACCTTCACCCACTGAAAGTTTTCTCTTAGGGTGAGGAGAACAGTTTTTTCTGCCCATCACCGCCAGTTTCATAGTGTTATTGATGGACAGAACAAAAAATCAGACTGTCCGCTCTAAATGTGGCAGGCAGTGTGGTGTCCTTTTTATGACAACATCTACTCCTGCGGGCCATCAAAGTAAACTTTCCAATAGCGCGCGCAAGTAGGACACCTCGATCAGAAAGATGAAGATCTGCCCACCTCTAAATAGGAATAGCAGACCGTGGGTTTGGCGGACAGGGTGCTCCATTACGTTTTTGATGGAGTTACCTGTCGGCCAAACTGTAAAACGTTCCCCTACTTGTCACTTACAAAGCCACATAATGCAATAATAATGTACATTCAAGTTTCACTGACGGCTGTCATGGGTTTTTTCATACTGTAATGTGGTACTGTCAAATAACGAATTTACTGGGTGAGTAGTTACTTAACATTACCACTCAACGTTTATCCCATCATTATAACTTTCAAATTATGGTATAACCATTTTACCCCTACCATTTACCAAAACAATGCAATATACATTGACAAAAGCATTCACGCTACTCGCTCATACTGCACATCAAATAAAGTTACTCACGGTTTTTGCAATCTTCACTATCTTTTTATGCATGGGAAACTCAGCAAATTGAATGTTCTGCTTCCTGAGAGCTTGCTCCAGCCCTTCTGCTCGAAGAGCAACCTACAGAAGCGAAAGGAACTCAGTTTTGGTGGAAAAATTGCATCTAAGAGTCACATATTCACAGGGTGCTAGTAGGTGCACTTAAGAGCTGTCACACAAGTACTTCCAATTTGACTTATCAATGCGCTAGTCAGTAATTCACATTTTTGTCGAGCAAGGGATTGGGTCAGAGATAGTGGGAGGAAAATCGTGCAGGTTTGCTCAACCTAGTTTCTGCCCACCTAATGTTCGTGTGTAGACTTCAACAAAAAGAATGAAGGGGTTTAGACAACAGCGGCCCAGCATAGGCGTAGTGAAGTCATCTAATAACTACCACATTGAGCTGAGTTTAGAAACAAAAAGATGTGGAACAGGAAGAATCGATGGCGAATCAGGAGAGAGGGGACTGCTGTAAAAACACATCTATCCTGCCATTATACATCTGAACATGCACTGAGCCATAAACACTAAGAAGAAGACTTACTGCAACTACAGTGCTCCTGAGGAAAGTATCTGGAAACTAAATATTACAAAAAGAGCATTGGGAAACCCCTTTTCAGGAAGTTATATCTTTACATGAGTCAAAGTACTCAGAAAACTGCAAAGAGGTTTTTTATTTATATATTATTTTAGAGGCATGTTCCTCTTACCTCTAAAATATCTGCTTCAGCACCAGATGCAAATCCACGGATTTTAGAAAGCATGAACACAGGAATCATTGTACTTCCACTGTTCAGTAAAAAAGTATTTGCAGAGGCGCCAATCAGCAATGAATCTAGATATTAGGAAAATAAATCAATTACGTATTTGAAAAATTGTCTACATGAAGTGTTAATTTATAGTCTATTTAATGACGCTTGGTCGTTGTTGGAAATTGGGTTATTAGTTGTGTGGCCATCACATGTAATAGTTCCACATTTTTTCAGAATATAAGAGGGACAGTGAGATTACTAACTGGTCCAGTGTACAGCCTCCCTACGTTAAGTATAAATAAGTAAAGTACACTGTTCAACAAAAGAGACCATGGTCCAAAGGGCACTTCTATAAGTAAAAGCTAAGGCCCTCACACATCCAATGGATGTCATGCTTCATCATAGGGCCTGCTCCTCATCGGGGTGGCATAGCAATATCCGACAGGCCCCACGAGGGGGATCTTTGCCAGAGCTCTTTTGAAATGCATTCCATGGTTGAGTGTAGGAGTAGATTCAAACCTACAAGGAGAGGAGAGGAGCTGGAGAAGGTGAATTAAAATTGGCTCAAGAACCTCACAGCAGTATGTTTAGTATACATGAAGGGTCCCGGTCAAGGTTAAAAACAGCAGGAGTGGGAAGGAAATAATGCTCCTCCATTATACAAAGAAGAAGATGGGGCAAAGGATAATTGACCCTTTCGCCCTAAGTACTGGTCAACATGTTTCACGCCTTAATTGTCCATATGGATCAGGTGGCGTTTCTTCAGGACCAAAAACAAAATACTCCTAAGCTACACTAAGGAGCCCAAGTGAGTGTGGAGAAAATGAAGAGAATGTAACTTACATAAAGAGCTACGCAAAGAAACCTAAAAAGGTGTGGACCCTCCTGTGTTAAGGAAAGGGCCCCTTGGGAAAAGTGCGAGCTGAGGGACTATGGTAGCTGTCACTTGATGAAGCCCCTGCTCCGTGACCTACCCAGCGGCCGCACACCTGGGAGATGGCTACGATAGTCCCTCCGCTCGCACTTTTCCCAAGGGGCCCTTTCCTTACTACAGGAAGGTCCACGCGTATTTAGGTTTCTTTGCGTAGCTCTTTATGTAAGTTACATTTTCTTCATATTCTCCACACTCACTTGGATTCCTTAGTGTGGCTTAGGAGTTTTTTGGCTTTGGTCCTGAAGAAATGCCACCTGATCCTTAGGGACAATTAAGGCGTGAAACATGTTGACCAGTACTTAGGGCGAAAGGATCAAATATCCTTTGCGCCATATTCTTCTTAGTAGAGTGGAGGAAAATGATTTCCTTCTCACTCTCCAATGTTTTTAACCTTGACTGGGACCCTTCACGTATAATAAACATACTGCTGTGAGGTTCTTGAGCCAATTTTAGTTCACCTTCTACTCCTCCACCCCACCACGGCACTCATTTAAAAAGATCTCTGGCAAACAGCCCCCTTGTGGGGCCCGTCGGACATTGCAGCCCCAGAATGATGAGGAGCAGACCCTATGATGAAGCATGACATCCATTGTATGTGTGAGGGAGTTAGCTTCTACTTATAGAAGTGCCCTTTGGACCCATGGTCTCTTTTGTGGAACAGTGTACTTTACTTATTTATAGTTCAACAATTGTCATCAGTGGGAACCAAACACCCCATTTTAGAGCTTGACTCTCACAGGGTAGCGAGGCGAAGCAGTCTAAGCCCTACTCAAGGGAGGTGGTGTTGGCTAGTAACCACCAATCACTGGTACAAGATAACACACAATAAATGATTGTACATTTGTTATGCACACACTACTAAATACTATGCAGTAATTTACAAATATACATTGGTAGATGAAACATAGCATAGATGACATTGTGTAGGATCACCCAAATATATCAAATGAGTTTCAACTGTTATTTTGTAATAACCACATTACTTTGCGCTTGTGCACTTTTTCATGTATACTTGGCTTTAGACTGTAATGGTCAGAACAATCCCTAGAGGGCATCACAGTGAAACAGCATTGTGAGAAAGCATTGTATTCCAACCATACAATCAGCCTCTGGAAGGTGTAACCACGTGAACAGCGCATTATATATTCTAGGCCTTCCAAGCCTTCTAAAATGGTACCTTACACAAGGCAACTACAGGGCAAAGGTCTCCCAGCCAGCTGTTGAGCAAAAGCTCCAGCCATGGGAGAGTTTGAAAATGCATTAGAAAGCAGGGAAAGTAATGATTTTGCCCCACTACTCAACTTAGGATGAGGGCCTAAAAGATTACCTGAAAATTAAGACCACGTTGTGCTGACAATTTGATGGTGGTCCCATCATTCTGGGACCAACACAGGCTGAGATATGGCCCCAGACATGCCCTTTACCCCTGTGGGGCTTCCTAGCGTCCTGGCATCATCCTCCAGGCCCTGGTCTAGCCCAGGGCAAACTGATCAAGATGGCAGTGGAGCCTCATGTGCTTCAAGGGAGGAGAAACTAGGTTAAAGGTTGCCAAACTTTAGGATGCCAAAACTCGGGCCCTGTTGGGCTCAGTTGGACGATCCTGAGCTCATTGCATACCTGCTGGTGAGCTCTATCCAGCAGGGAAGCAGATGCAACTATCCTCCTCACCTCCAAGGAAGACAAAGAGGTGCAGTCCTCAAAAAGCAGGTCTTCCTGGTTCTATGCGCTCGCTCTCTTTTGTGGCTTTGTTGGTGGGTGCAGAGAAGTCCAGAGCTTTACCCCAACTGGTCCTCAGAGTGTTTAAGAGGACCAGCCTCACTGGCCCTTGGGGAGACCCATTGGTCCTGGGGTCTACTGGACAGAGTTCTAGGTCCTGCGTGGGGTTCAGGGGTTCCTCCTTCCAGTTCTCCATGCAGATCCAGGATCCAGCAGCGAAGTATGAAGAAAATCTGCAGGCAAGGGAGAGTCTTTTCCTTGTGCAAAAGTTTATAAAGGGTAGAGGAAGGTACCAAAAGACAGGCACTCCTAGCCAATGCTCGGGTGCCACATTGCTTCTCCACCCCGTCCCAACCCTCCTGGACAGCATGTTGTGACAATTCAAAATGACATCTTCCATGAGCCACTAGTCACATCAGCTCCTGGAGTCACAGCTCCATCCCTCACTGACATCACTGCCAGGGACTCGCACACTAGAATTTCAAAGGGAGCCCCGTGGTGGGTTGGCTACAGTTGTCTGGGCACTCTCCTTTGTTCAGTGGGGGTTGGGCAGGCTCATCACTGGTGCAATGTGACAGCTTGTGATTGAAATAGAACATCCCCCCCCATTTCTCCTCAAGAGCTAGGAAAAGCAGTGCTAATTGCTCCTTTTGTGTGGGGACGGGCCTTGTTCCTGCTGCTGCAGAAAATGTAATTAATGGGCACAGCAGGGTGACACAAGGCCTGAGATCTGATCCTGAGCTGATCCAGGAAAATATGGAAACTCTAAATGACCTATCAGATGTACAGTTACTTTGGAAGTTACAAATTTGGTTTTCTCGCAGAGGTAGCACTCCAATTTGAGACATCAACGGTCTCCGTAGGACAAAATGAAGTGAAATTACATTCAAAGGCAGTTCCCTCCCTATGAGAATAATTGAGTGTCACTATAGTTAAAACAGTAAAGCACACTGACCTTCCCTAATAGTGTACACTACCCTCAGGAGGCCTATCCCAAGTGAATACCTAACCCTGCAGAGTCCCCATTGCTCCAGGCTAACTGTGCGCTGTTACTGGGCTGTGCACAACCATAGTCTTGCAGCCCATGCAGCCTGCAGCCTGCAGCCTGCACACATGTGCACACAAGTTTTCAGTCGACTGCCCCTTACTCTTGCTGCTTTGCAGTAGCCCTTTCTTAAAAGGCAGACACCAGTGGTAAACATGTGCAGTTCTTTACCAGGTGATTACCATTGGTGAGACACCGGTAGTGAGGCTTGCCCACAGGAAAAAGTCCAAAAAACGGGTAAACAGAAAAGAAAAAAATCCAGACATAGTGCCGGAACAAAACCCAGTACAACAGTAATTTAAGAGTTAAATGCTCACATCATGAAGGACAATTAGGGGGGTGTTCTACTGAATATCAACACCAACAATATCGAGATACAAGAATATAGAAGACAGAATATGGAGGGACAAACTATTGAAGGTGAGTGTATATAAGAATGCATTGTTTTAGTATTCCTAACTCCACATCTGCATACCTTGAAAATGTATGTACCACATTAAGTACATATATTTTGAGTTAGGTAAAGAAAATCTAGAATACCCTTACCTGTCAATATTTTATTTTTAATGTTTTGTCCTCAATATTCTTTCCCACTGTTAGACTTGGCGGCCTTGGTGTGTTTTCCCCAAACATTTTGCCCTCTAACCTCCTGTTTTCCTGACTCATTTGTGCTGACTTTTAGGATTCTGGGTACTTTACCAGTGCTAAAGTGCAAGTCCTCTGTACTCTAAAATATGGTGACATTGGCTTATCCACAATTGGCATATTTAATTTACTTGCAAGTCCCTAGTAAAGTGCACTATGTGTGACCAGGGCCTGTAAATTAAATGCTACTAGTGGGCCTGCAGCACTTATTGTGCCACCCACTACAGTAGCCCTTCAAAAATATCTATGGCCTGCCAATCTAGAGCATGTGTGTGAAGTTTTAAACTGCCATATCGAGATAGCAAGTGCACCCACTTGCCAGGCCTAAACATTCCTTTTCATTACATATGTCACCCCTAAAGTAGACCCCAGTTAGCCCCAAGGGCATGGTGCAGTGTATTTAAGAAGTTGGAGATGTACTCTGAAGTCTAGGATGTCCTGGTAGTGAAAAACTGCTAAATTTGTTTTTCACTACTGCAAGGCCTATCTCTCCCATAGCTTAACATTGGAGTTACCTTGAAGCAATCTTTAAGTGTACCTTCCAACTGGGAAAAGGTAGAAGTTTGGTGTCTCTGGACTTGCAATTTAAAATCACAACTTACGGTGAAGTCAGATTTTAGATTGTAAGTCTGAAAATGCAATTTTTGGTAAGTTGTAATTTTCTTACTTTAGCCATTTTGTGCATCTGCCTGTCTCTGATACACATCTGGGATGGGTGACAGTTGGGCTTGTTCATTCCCTCTAGACAGTTACACACAAAGGGAGTTTAGGTGTGACATTTGCATCCTGATGGATCATCACCAGGCTGATGGATCTTCCAAGGGTAGATGGGAGGGAGGAGATGACACACCTGAATAGGGCTGTGCCTCTCCGCACACAAAAGGCTGCATACCCCCCTGTAGAGTGTCTGGAGCCAGGGACAAAAGGGAAGGGACCTTGTGATCTCCAAAGGCCTCTCTTTGAAGTTTCTTCCACTTCAAAGGCACATTTGGGTATATGAACTGGACCCCAAACCCCACCAAATCAGAACTCTACTGGAACCAACGACATCCTGCCTGAAAGAAGGACTGCTATGATGCTAGGAAGAACTGCAATCTGCAACTGCATTGGTGTGTTGGCCTACTTCTTGGTGTGTGCTGTGCTGTAGGAGAGACTGCCCCTTTGCTACTTGCTTTGCTGTGTTGCTCTGCTGCCTCCTGTTTCTTGCCTGGAGTGAGAAGGACTAAACCTATTCTCTACATCCTTAAGCCAAGATTCTCCAAGGGCTTGCCCCCTGTTCCCCAAAGTCTCATGGGCCAGAAACGTCTTCTCTTGCATCAAACAGGCTGCTGTGTCTGTTCTTTCCGTGAGATCAGGTTGTGCACACCTGTTTTAGTTTCATTAGACGCAACCACCCTTGCAGTGCGCCAATCGGGAAGATGTGTCTGCACCTTTCCGTGTGATCATCGTATGCTCATCTGTTCTATTTCCCCCAACGCACCGCCTTCGTGGTGCACTGATTGGTGTGCCACCCCCCCTTGATGTGAGTTTGCTGTGCAGGGCTGATCCCCTTGTCAGCCGCATCGCCCGCAGGCCATCAGCACAGATCAAATACCTCTCACCAATGACATCTAAAGGAGGAGAACAAACACCGCAAGGGTCCCGTAAGGAGAGACTGCCACGCCCCCCCTTTTCTCTACATGGAAGGTACTGTGCATTGCTTAGACCCGCAAGACTGCGGAAGCTGCTCTTGCAACCTCACAGAATTTGGGCCGACCCAGGAATTACTGTCTCAAAGGTCCAGCCGTAAGCGTGTCCACCACGGACTGGGAAAGCACTTCTTCATTTTAGACTGCCTAATGTGACCATAAATCTTGTAATAGAAGTGCAAGGGCTCTTCTAACAGTGGGTAGGATTGTGGTCCCTATTTGGACAGTGTGCATACACCTGCCAACTACAGACCCAATTTCTAGCACCCACCAATGTCGTGGGTTCAATATTTAGGCTATACACCATTTGAGGGTTGACTTTGGTAGCAGCTGCTACACTTTGCTTTCCCTCTGGCATACCTGATCCTTGCTATCTCTGGTCTTGGGAGTCATGAAGGCAGACAGAAAAAGGTAAGCATAAGTCACCTTGCCCTGTTTTGGTTAGTTTGTTTTCACTCCTTCCCATCCTCCATGTTCTCAGGATCAAAGGGCAGGCAATCAATTTACTTTGAACATTGAACAGTCTCCAGCCTGTGAAGAAAACCCTGCAGTCTTCAGAATCCTCTGATGTGCTCTGTAAGATGGCAATAGTCATTGGATACGACCCATGTCTGCTATGTATCCGGGATGCTGCACTGGTGTGGCTCCTATATTGGACTGCCCTTGAAGTGGATATCGTTGAGTGGTAAGGAGGAGCTGGGGCACATTTTTGGAGGAGAGACTCTGTAGGATAACCTGTAGTCAAATGTGGGTAAGCCACCTGACGCACAAACGTATTGGTGCCCAGACGGCATGAGCGGGAACTGCGAACCAAGCAGCCAAAGGGTGAACAATATACAGATGCAAGAAAACTGCAGCAAGTGAGACCTAATGGCATCGCCCCAGGAAGAGCTGTGACACCATGACTGGGAATAAATGTGTCAGGCTTTCTGCCTCTCAATGTCCACCTCAGCAACCACAGTAATGAGGGTTTCCCTGGACTCTATACTTCCAGGCCGGCTAGAGCATCCTGATATCCTGTTGACAGTGCAAGAGGTAAGGAAAGCAATCTTTGATTCGGCCCCATGAAAGATTCCTGGAACAGATGTCCTGCACATAAAAGTTTATGCCACATACATGGACCTGTTGGTCCCAATATTAACTGAGATGTACATGGGAGTGACCGCTGAAGGTGCACTCCCCTTCTCCCGGAAAGAGGCTCTGATAGTATCATTCCCTTAGCCAGGTAGGGATCCACAAGTTGCTTCCTCCTACTGCCCCTTGTCTATTCTAAATACAGAGTACAAGACACTCAGGAAAGTCAAAACCAATCAACGTTCTTCAAACTCCCAGTTTGTCCATCCAGATCAGCATTGGCTTGTGCCAGATATCACATCTGCAAACATACGACAACTATTTCATATATTGGAACACATTCTTTATATCGCTCTTGCACCGGCCATTGGTTGCAATATATCCCAAAAACATCTTTGATATGGTTAGCCAAGGATACATCACTGTGACCTTGTGCAGAGTGGGCATGTGGAGTGGATGATGAAATAGATGTGGTTAATGTGTGATTATCGTACTGCCAGAGTGAGGACAAGCTGTATAATCTCAGATCAAGTCACACCACTATGCCTTTTGATCTTTGTGTTGATGATGGAGCCTTGGCTGAAGTGTTTGATCACTTTAGGATTATCTAAACTGAGGGTAAATTGGGCAAAATCCTATATTATTCCAATATGTAAAGATCACACTGTAGGGGACTCCGCATTAGCTTTGAGCCTGATGGCATGGAAATGACAGTCATTTAGATGCTACGGCATATAGATATATCATTTAACAGCCAATATTTCATAATGGTAATACAGGCAGTGCTGTGGTAGCCCTTAGAGGATCAGAGACTTTGTGGGGAGCCCTCCCCTGTCACAAATGGACAGGCAGGATCATTGAAAATCCCTGATGTATTTTGTTAATCAATTTATCAGTCGGATTACCATGTAGGTCATTCAGAAAAATTGATAGTCTTTTATTGGCTCTGTTTGCAACAACAATAGACAGTAGGTGGCTCTTTGGAACATCTGTCAGCCAACAGTGGTGGGTGGTCTGAGAGTGCCCATCTATGAGCTATGCTATGTAGGGGAACAATTGCATAGTGTGGTAGGTTGTTTGTAAATGTGCCCCCCAAGGAAATGCGGACTCCATCAAAAGTTATCTTGGGCTGTTGGACCTGGCCCTTTTTTGCGGGGTCATCCCCAAACTTTTTGCCTCCTTCCTCCTATCTTTTCTGACCTGTTTTTAGCTGGCTTTTGGTACTCTGGGCACATTACCACTGCTGAATTGCAAGTGCAAGTGCTCTCAGTGTAAATTGCATGTGTAATTGGCTTTTCCATGATTGGCATATTTGATTTACTCGTAAGTCCCTAGTACAGTGCACTAGAGGTGTCCAGGGCCTGTAAATCAAATGCTACTGGTGGGCTTGTAGCACTGTTTGTGCAACCCACATGAGTAGCCCTATAAACATGGCTCAGACCTGCCACTGCAGTGTCTGTGTGTGCAGTTTTTAACTGCCAATTCAACCCGACATGTGCATCCACTTGCCAGGCCCAAACCTTCCCTTTTTATACATGTAAGGCACCCCTAAGGAAGGCCCTAGGTAGCCCCATGGGCAGGGTGCAGTGCATGTTAAAGATAGGACATGCCCTGAAGTATTTTATTTGTCCTGACAGTGAAATACTGCCAAATTCAGTTTTCACTGCTGCAGGGCCTATCTCTCTCATAGGTTAACATGGGGACTGCCTATAAATATCTTTTAAATGCAGCTTATCTTTTGGAGCAGAGGGAGATGTGGAGTTTGGGGTCTCAGAACTCACAATTTAAAAAAACATCTTTTGGTAAAGTTGTTTTTTGAAGTGTCAGCTTGAAAATGCCACTTTTAGAAGGTGGGCATTTTCTTGCTTAAATCATTCAGTGACTCTGTCTCCTTGTGTAGTCCCTGTCTGGGTCAGATTGATAGTTGGGCTGTTTTTGAATCTCCACTAGACAGTGGCACAAAGTAAGCTGGGGTGTAGCCTGCATATTCTGATGGGTCATCTGGGCTAGAGTGGAGGGAGGAGCTGACACTTACACCTGAATGGGTTGTTCCTGCCCTTACACTATGCAGTCTCCAACCCCCTGGTGTGAGTCTGGAGCCAGACCTGGGCAAGGTAGGATCTTGTGAACAACAGAGATTTTCCTTTGAAGTTTGCCTACTTCAAAGGCAGAAAGGGGTATAAGTAGTGGACCCAAAACCCCAGATTTTCAGATTACTTCTGGATTCAAGAAGAAGCTCTGCCAAGGAGAAGAGATGAAGAGCTGGAGGAGGAGTAATGCCCCTTTGCCTATGACTGTGCTTTGCTGGGTTGGCCTGCAGTTGCTGCTTCTGCCTGACAGAGAAAAAAGGCTGGACTTTGTGGTATATTCCTGCTTGTGAAGTGTCTTCAAGGGCTTGAACTGTCACTGCCCTATCCAGTCCCTGGGCGCTTGAAAGGTGAAGCTGGTAAAACAAGTCCATGCACAGGAAGCCGTGCGGAGAACATTTCAATGCACCACCTGCAACGCGGCTGTAAAAACGATGTGCCACCTGCCTCGCCACTGAAATCGATGCACCACCTGCCTCGCTGCTGGGAAAGCGATGCATCACCTACATCGTGGGTGGAGAAACGATGCAACACCCGCTTGCGGCTGGATCATCGCAGGGCGGCAAAATCAAGGTGAACCTGCCCGGAGCCGAGGTACCCGGTCCGGAAATCAACGCATCACTCCCTTGAAGGGGAGAAAAACAATGCTTCACTGACTTTTTCGACGCACGCTCGCCCGTGCGGCTTTATTTTTGACGCAAACCAGGTACTTTTTGTAATAACAATGTTTCAATTGTTTTCTAAGATCTAATATTTTGAAAATTCATAACTTTACTTGTGTATGTTGAATTTTTGTCATATTTGGTCTTATTTGATTTAGATAAATATTGCCTATTTTTCTAAACTGGCATGATGTCCATGTTGTAGTGTTTTCACTGTATTACTGTGTGTGTTGGTACAAATACTTTACACATTGCCTTTGAGAGAAGCCTGACTGCTTGTGCCAAGCCACCAAGGAGGTGAGCAGGGGTTGTCTTAGGAGTGTAACTCCTTTACCCCGACTAGAGTGAGGGTCCTTGCTTGGACAGAGTGCAAACAGACTGCCAGAGACCCCATTTCTAACATGGGCCTCTTTAGCAGGCGCAATGTGACATATGAAAGGCAAGAAGTGCTGCTGACCAAAGCCCTACAGTGCTGGAGAGGGGGAAGGTTCAAGAAGCCTATTCCTGAAGCCATATTTGGCCCCAACGTACATCGAGAGGGCACAAGACTGTAAGTCCCAAAAGGCCCTGAACTTAGGAGTCAGGGAGTCTTGGCAGTACGCCAGTCAGGTGCCATCTGTGGACTCCACACACCCCGCAGTGCAGGACGCACATCTAGAGGGGCCAAGGACAGGGAGTCTTGGCAGGGTGTTACTCGGGCGCCATTTTAGGATTCTGCACACAACACGGGACACACATCAAGATGGGGTACAGACTGCAAGTACCAGAAGGCCCTGCACTTAAGAGGCATGGAATCTTGGCAGCGCACCAGTTAGGTGCCTTTAAAGGATTCCACACATTTCCCACACCATAGGCCCTCTGGAGAACCTTGACTGTTGATCGGCTTTTGGTTTGCTCCATGGGAGTTATAGCTAAAGAAATTGAACCAGTGGAACAGAAGAAAATCAATTTCCTCGGCCTGTCACCTTACCACAGCAAAATTCTTCACTTAGCCCCCTTCATGATGAAATCAACTCAGCTATCATGACCCTTCCCCCCCCCAGCAGAGTTCACAACAAACTGATGAGTTGAATTCAGTGTGTGAAACTTTACAGGAAACTCCTGGCTCCTCATGGATGAGCCCAGTAGCAACACACCAAAAGAGGCCTGTCAAAAAGTAACTGGTCACTGCTGAGTTGCGCACTAGTGGTGCTCAGTGGATGGACCAGAGCCTTGTGAACAATGTTGTTGAACTATTTAGTGACAAACTTAATGCCCTTCCGAATGAGAAATTCAATTCTATAAACACAATACTAACAATGATTACCCAAAGCCTGGGCAGTATATTTGAATGTAACACTGTGAGGTCTGTTAATTATGTTGATTCTGGTAAGAGAGTGATGTAAGCACATGTCAATTTTGCACCCCGACCTGTAGTGTTGTCAACATCAATGTGGGAGACTGCACTTCAACTGTGAAAACCTCCTGTCCCCCTGAAGTTTCAGATATTTACCACTATAAATAAGGGACAGCTGCTTGCTCTAGGAAGGGTGCCACCCTGGGTAGTCACTAGACACAGGAGCTGGTGGCAGGGGTGTGTTTAACCCGGAAGGGAATCCACACTGCTTCTGCCACCTGCATCTTGCCCTTATGTGTTCATCTTAGCCAGCGTCCCTATATTGGCACCTAGGTCTGTGGAGTCCACTATATAGTTGAAAAACAAGGTTACTCACTGATTTTGTTGTAATCCCAGCTTCACTGCAGGCTTTCCTAAATATATCTTAATGGTCCGCAGAGTGAGGTGGGTGAGCTCACAGCTAAAATGTTTTGAATGTGATTGTGTTATCGTAAATATTAACCAGCCAAAGGTTGTGAATAGCCTCATTCACCAGGCAAACTCGGGCCTGATTACGTTGAATGTGACCAAGCTTTTGTCACTTGCCTTCTTTTACACTAATATGAATCCAGTCTTGGTCAGTCACATTACCAAAACCAGTCCATAACAATGTATGAGTATTCCTACTGGAAACCGTTTTTGAGTTGCTTTCAAGTTTGGCTGAGGTAGATTGACTTGAGGAGCCCATACTTAGTGAGAATAAGTTAAATACCTCATGTTATAGTCAGATTAATACCCTGCCTTGATATGGGCCTTCTATTGATGTAAAAGTACAACTATTCCTAGAATTGCAATAGGAAGGCCTGATGGTTTACATTTTGCTGATAACCCCTTGGTAACTAAATACACAATCAAATTTCTTAGCTGGAACATAGCTGGGGTCAAGGCTAAGATGGGGTCCCAGAAGAAGACTTCATCAGGCAGTATGGCATTGTGCTGTTATAGGACACCTGGGCCTCCTCACCACTGCTCTGGTAAGTGCTGCCATTGTTTTGGGCTTGTTTGGGCTTGTCTGGGCTTGTCTGGGCTTGTTTGGACTTCCTGGCTTCTCCTCTCCCAGAAGGCCCCGCCCCTACCTCCTTCTCGGAGCTCTTCCTGCTTCTGACTCCTGCTGCCCCGCCCCGCACTCCCATTGGAGGTTTCCCTCCCACCTCCCAACTGCCACTCCCTCCCACCTCCCCTCTTATGACGGCCGCGGCATGAGGTTAGAAGCGACCTCTGACCCTGCATCCTTGCCGGCAGATCGCTTCCTCCTCACCGCTGCTCCAGTAAGTGCTGCCATTGTTTTGGGCTTGTTTGGGCTTGTCTGGGCTTGTCTGGGCTTCTTGGCTTCTTCCCTCCCGGAAGGCCCGCCCCCCCCTCCTTGGAGCTGTTCCCGCTCCTGACTCCTGCTGCGACCGCCCCACCGCACTCCCATTGGAGGTTTCCCTCCCTCCTCCCAGCTGCCACACCTCCCCTCTTATGCCGGCCGCAGCTCGAGGTTAGAAGCGACCTCTGACCCTGCATCCTTGCCGGCAGATCGCTTCCTCCTCACCGCTGCTCCAGTAAGTGCTGCCATTGTTTTGGGCTTGTTTGGGCTTGTCTGGGCTTGTTTGGGCTTCTTGGCTTCTCGTCTCCCGGAAGGCCCCGTCCCCCTCCTTCCTCCTCAGAGCTCTTCCGGCTCCTGACTCCTGCTGCCCCCACCCCCGCACTCCCAGTGGAGGTTTCCCTCCCTCCTCCCAGCTGCCACTCCCTCCCACCTCCCCTCTTATGTCGGTTGCAGCGCGTGGTTAGAAGTGACCTCTGACCGTGCATCCTTGCAGGCAGGTCGCTTCCTCCTCACCACTGCTGCGGTAAGTGCTGCCATTGTTTTGGGCTTGTTTGGGCTTGTCTGGGCAGGTTTGGGCTTGTTTGGGCTTCTTGGCTTCTCCTCTCCCGGAAGGCCCGCCCCCCCTCCCTCCTCCTCGGAGCTCTTCCCGCTCCTGACTCCTGCTGCCCCCGCACCCGCACTCCCATTGGAGGTTTCCCTCCCTCCTCCCACCTGCCACTCCCTCCCTCCCACCTCCCCTCTTATGTCGGCCACAGCGCAAGGTTAAAAGCGACCTCTGACCGTGCATCCTTGCAGGCAGGTCGCTTCCTCCTCACCACTGCTGCGGTAAGTGCTGCCATTGTTTTGGGCTTGTTTGGGCTTGTCTGGGCTTGTCTGGGCTTGTTTGGGCTTGTTTGGGCTTCTTGGCTTCTCCTCTCCTGGAAGGCCCCGCCCCCTCCCTCCTACTCGGAGCTCTTTAAGCTCCTGACTCCTGCTGCCCTGCCCCCGCACTCCCTTTGGAGGTTTCCCTCCCTCCTCCCAGCTGCCACTCCCTCCCACTTCCCCTCTTATGCCGGCCGCAGCGCGGACGCGCCGCTGGCACGCCAAAGATGCGCCAAGGGCAAGCCCTTCGGCGCCCGTCCGCGCTAAGACCAAGCCCAACGCCAGACCCCCTGGCCAACACACCTCCCGTGCCACTGAACACCTTTACACTGCCAATGAACTCCACGCCCTTAATCCAGGACGATCCTCCATCTGCTTCCAGTCCACACTGACGCGCACCAAAGGACCCTTCTCCTGCAAAGCCTTCAATTTCACCTGCAACCTAACCTGCAAACTCCAAATCAAAACAGACAACGCCTAAGATGCATCCTACTTAACACCCGCTCCGTCCACAAACATGCAATTGAACTCTGGGACCTCCTGACCACATACTCGCCCGACATCGCATTCCTCACAGAAACCTGGATGAATTCGGCCTCAGAACCAGACGTAGCCATAGCCATACCAGAAAACTACAAGCTCACCAGAAGAGACCGAATCAACAGACCAGGAGGAGGAATCGACATAGTCCACAAAAACACCATAAGAGTCTCCACCAACTCCCACGACACAATCAACTCCGCCGAGCACCTACACTTCAAAATCCACATCAACGCCAACAACACATTCAGAGGAACACTGGTCTACAGACCCCCTGGACCCAGACCGCAGTTCTGCGACGACATCGCCGACGCCATCAGCTCCCAAGCCCTCGCCTCAACAGATTACATCCTCCTCGGTGACCTAAACTTCCACCTAGAAAATAACAACTATATCAACACCACCAACCTAATCGACAACCTCGCCAACTTCGGCCTCAAGCAACTCGTCACTACACCTACCCACTCCACAGGCCACACACTCGACCCCATCTTCTCAGCCAGCAATCACGTCTCTTTCAGCCACACCGCCGAACTCAACTGGACAGACCACCGCTGCATCCACTTCTCCTACCAGAAACCAGTCACTCACCAGCACCGCACACAACGCCCCCGACGCAACTGGAGCAAAATATAAATGGATCAACTGATATCCACTCTCGCCCGGGCCCCCCCCGGGGCCCTAGACCCCAACACAGCCACCACCAACCTGCATCGCTGGATAGAAGATTGCGCCAACACCCTTGCACCACTCAAAATGCCCCCAAACAGCTCCCATAGAATCAAGGCCAGCTGGTTCACCCCAGAACTACAGGGGTGAACGGCTATGTCGCAGAATGGAAAAAACCTGGCACCTTGACCCTACCAACTCCAACCACATCGCTTTCAAGGATGCCCTACGCAAACATCACCAACTGATCCGCACCACCAAAAGGACCCACTTCAAAAATCGAATCGACGCCAACGCTCACAACAGTAAAGAGCTCTTCGGCATCGTCAATGAGCTCTCCACCCCCAGGACCTGCTCCAACGAACCCCCGCCATCACAGGAGTTCTGCAACTCACTGGCAACCCACTTCCGTCGAAAGATAGAAAAAATCCACAATAGCTTCAAACCCCAGACCCACCAGCTGACTAAAAACACCCAAGAACCCAACGCTCCAAGCAACATTCCCCTCTTCCACACCTGGACCCCCGTCAACATAGAGGACACCGCCACCACCATGGCCTCCATCCACTCCGGATCACCATCGGACCCCTGCCCACACCATATCTTCAATAAGGCAAACATCATCATCGCCCCCCACCTCTGCAAAACCATCAACAGCTCCTTCGAGTCAGCCACCTTCCCAGAAAGATGGAAGCACGCAGAAATCAACGCCCTGCTGAAGAAACCAAAGGCAGACCCAGACGACCCCAAGAAGTACTGGCCGAACTCCCTCCTCCCCTTCCCAGCCAAGGTCATCGAAAAAATCGTAAACAGCCAATTATCCCGGTTCCTGAAAGACAGCAAGGTACTCGACACCTCCCAATCCGGATTCCACAGAAACCACAGCACCAAGACTGCACTCATTGCTGCCACAGACGACATTAGGACCATGCTCGATGAAGGAGAAACAGCAGCACTCATCCTCCTGCACCTCTCCGCAGCTTTCGACACAGTATGTCATCACACTCTCCACACGCGCCTCCACAACGCTGGAATCCACGACAAGGCACTCGACTGGATCTCGTCATTTCTCTCAGGCAGAACCCAGAGAGTCCGCCTCCCACTGTTCCTGTCAGAAGCCTCCAGAATCATCTGTGGCGTTCCCCAAGGATTTTTGCTCAGCCCCACATTCTTCAACGTTTACATGGCCCCCCTCGCCAACATCGCACGAACCCACCACATCAACATAGTTTCCTACTCAGACGACAGTCAGCTCATCCTCTCCCTCATGAAAGACCCTACAACTGCAAAGAACAACCTCCACAACGGACTTAACGCCATCGCCAACTGCATGGAATCAAGCCACCTCAAGTTAAACACAGACAAAACAGAAATCCTCATCTTTAGCACCAACCCCTCAACTTGGAATGACTCCTGGTGGCCCACCTCCCTAGGAACCGCACCCTCACCCACCACCCACGCACTCAACCTAGGCTTCATCTTGGACTCCACTCTCAGCATGACTCAGCAGGTCAATGCCCTCTCCTCTTCCTGCTACAACAGTCTCTGCATGCTCCGCAAAATCTTCAAGTGGATTCCCGTCGAAACCAGGAATACTGTCACCCACGCCCTGGTCAGCAGCCGATTGGACTACGGAAACGCCCTTTATGCAGGAATAACAACTAAACTCCTAACAAAGCTGCAAAGAATCCAGAACGCATCTGCCCACCTCATTCTGGACATCCCACGCCGCGACCACATTTCCCCCCACCTCAGAGACCTTCACTGGCTACCAGTATCAAAGAGGATCACCTTCAAACTCCTCATCCACGCACACAAGACCCTCCACGACACAGGGCCAGCCTACCTCAATGACAGACTCACCTTCCACACCCCCACCCGCAACCTTCGCTCCGCCAGCCTCGCCCTCGCCTCCATCCCCCGCATCCGCCGCACCACCGCCAGAGGAAGATCCTTCTCTCACCTAGCCGCCAAGACCTGGAACTCCCTACAGCTCCACCTTCGCCAGACCCAAGACCTCTTGACATTCAGGAAACGCCTCAAGACATGGCTCTACGACTAGTAGCTCCCCCCCCCCCCAGCGCCTTGAGACCCTAACGGGTGATTAGTGTGCTCTATAAATCCTTGATTGATTGATTGATTGATTGTGAGCTTTGCTCAACATGCCCTGTTGTCATCTTGTGGGCGTCCAAGAGCAGGTCTCCTAGCTTGGTTCAAGGTTTCTCTAGATTATGTAATGACACACATTGAATGGGTAGTAGGCTTTATCAAGCTTTTCATCTCAGAAGTTCAACAAAATTTGGATTTTTCTGTTAAGAACAACACGAACTACAGCTCACTTTTTTCTTTTATTGTTTCTTTGTACAGTAGCCTTTTGCTCAAGGGGGATGATTTAACTTGTTGTTAGCAGGTGACCCTAATGCAAAGTCAGGTGCTACTTCATGTCTATCTGGGCCACATCATTTTGATATGACCCACATTTCACACCTCTGCCAGAACCTTGATGCCAGGAGTTCCTTGGGCTGAATGAATTTGGGCTGAATGAATTTGTGGACTGTCAGTCCAGGTACTGAGGTGATCATATTGATTGACGAGTGGAATGCATTGCCGCTATGCCGCTACGCTATGCAGAGGAGCTGAGGGGCAGCGGCAGCGACCGCAAAAACGCGGCGAACGGGGTGAATTTGCGGCTCCCGGCTGGGGGTGGTTTCCTTATCCTCGTGGGCAGCACTACCAGGAAATCATCAGCAGTGTCCCGGGAGTTCCGGGAGGTTCACGAACGAGCTGCAGGGATTGGGGGTGGCCAGCATGGAAGCCGCTGAAGGAAGCAACTGCCCCTTACTGGGAGCTGAGGAGCAGCGTGCGGTGGCCGCAAACGTTGAGAATCGTGACTCCAAGCTGGGGGTTGATTCCATGTCTCACAGCGGGTCCCACTGAGGTACCCAATGGCTTGGAGGCCGCGGGGAAGTGCCAGTGACACCAGCAGGTCAACGCAGGACAACACATGGCACGCCGTAAGCTGCAAGTGCGGTAAGCTGTGGGTGGAGTGAGCTGCGGCCTCTAGCACTTTTCTTCCCCGCTGGGGACCGGGGGCTGGAAGTTGTGATCTGTGCTCTGGGGGCTCCAGATACTTTTCCATCTGCATCTGACCCCCCTGGCTTGTTTGGTGAGAGTGGCACCACCAAAATCCCAGGGAGGTCACAAAGACACCGCAGGAGCTGCACAGAATGGAGTGAACACCATTGGAGTCCCTGTAGTGGGCCAGAAAGCCTTGCGGAAGCCGTGTAATCCACCTAGCCAATCACCTGGTCCCTATGTGGGTCGTGGGCCCCCTAGACGGCAGAAGGAACTGTGCAGCAAAGACAGCATGTGAGCTATTCTGTCACGGCATCTTACCTATGCTCTGTTGGGTTTTACTCATCTCCAATCAGCCGCAGTGAGGAGTGGCAAGGAATTGTGAGAAGTCCAGATATTGCCGTTTGAGTGGCGCAGTGTGATGCCCTATGGTGCTGTGAGGAACTTTGAGGAAACAATGGACCCACATGAAGGTCTACGGTAATGCCAGTGGCTCTGGGACGAGGTCATAGACTATCGTAGTGACTATCTGACGCAAGTGGGGGTAACTCTCCTACCAGCAGTTCTTCCAGACCCTATATCATAGCTATAAGGTACTGTTGGTCGTCCTTAAATAGTACCCCAATTATTCTTCCTCTCACCTGGCCATCCTTTTGCACTAATTAACTTCAGAAGTTTCTATCATCCATCAGAACATTTTCCACCTCAAAACAAGCAAAACATCCAACATAGCATTGTGGGTCACAATGACTGCTAAAAAGTTGAGATCCGGCTGACTACTTCCGGGGAGATCCTATTCCAAAACAAAATTTTGTCCCTTATGCAATAAAGCCACAGTCACTTCAGGCCTAAAATGCAGAAATTAAATCTTCTCTTTATGGGACAAAGAGAAGGCTCCTCTTAACCTCCCAAAGCCTGGATCTCCAGACTGCAAGGTCACTCCTCCATCAGAAGAACCTTTACCTTCTTCTCCTTGTCCCAAGGATTCAGTCCTCAATCACATTTCGGCACATCCAAGCACGAACCCCGCCAGGCTTTACACATGCAATCCCTCAATTAATTCATGATTGTGCCAGTCTGGCCCTTGTAAAGGATACTTTGTCTCTTGAATCTGGTATCAATGCTCCTTTTCCACATGCTGGTCGGGAAAATCCTCACGTGGATTTCACCCTCCCTGACCTTGACTTAGAACTCCTTCAAAGATATGGGTCCTGCCGGGAAGCAAAATCTCCTCCAATTTTTCCTCTTCCTCCATCCACGGTTTAGCAGCTTTTCAGTAGCATACCCTCCAATCATTCTTCATTATGTTCTCATCTTTCAGCAACACCCAACCTGAGTCAAAACGTTCATCGTCTATGCAGTAACTCTGACCAAAATGTTTTGGTCTCTTCCTCACTCTTAAGCTTAGAGCATCTCTTATCTTCTATTTTGAATGTTCTAGGAAAATTGGTTGGAGGATCTGACTGCATTTTTGATTCCGTAACATCCACATTAAAAGAAATGACAGCTGGCAATGGAGTTAATCCTGGATTACTTACACTACATCGTGACGACCATTTAGCACAACTTTATACCTCTGCAAACAAAGAAACACTCCTTGGTACAGACTTTTAGTCTATGCTGGCGCACCACAGGTTGAACTTTTTCCTATGAATCCTGCTCCCGTTGAGAGCCCAGTCAACTCTATTAGATTTGTATTGAGTGACTTTTCAACAGAAAAAGGCCTGGATCCGGTCCCTCAATTCTCCGAGCCAGCCATGTTTCCAATTTTCAAAGTTCGATCAAAGGCAAACATTAAGACCCGTGCTCCGGGTACTTTAGAACAAGCTCCAATACTTAAAAGTAAAAAAGTCAAAAGGTCTAAAAAATCAATCTGGAAATTTCCTAAAAAAGAAAGGAAAAAGATACGATTCTGAAATGATCCAACTGGCTCGCAAGAACCTTCAACCCAGGAGGATCCAGTTTCACATCTCCTCCCCACACCCACCGTCTCCCAACCAATGTCCGTACCTCATCGATCCCCCGGCAAACCTGACATGAACTATGCAATTATGACCTATGATCTGAACATATCGCAACCATTTAGGACATCCTTAAACCCCTCTGCACAATCCTTTGGAGTAATATCAGGGCTTAAGCCCACTCAGGCTCATCCGCAACCCTCTAAACGGGGACAGGGTCGTCACCTTGAGGACAATTTTACCTTAGACTTTGATAATGACCTTTTTTTAAACAGATCTCACCTGTTAAAATGTTTTTCAGATTGAAAGCAGGGATATACACCTGGGGCCAGATGTACCAAAGGATTTTACCCATTCTGTGTCTATGGGAAAAAGCTTTCGTACATATGGCCCCTGGTGTCTCTGAAGGTTTCTGGTTTTGGTCCCTTGTCTTGAGTATCCTTTTCTTCCAAGTTGATTGTTAACAAAATCTTAAGTAACTTAGAGTCTCTACAACGAAAAGGTATTGATGTAGTACCTGCCTTGAGCGAGATGGGTTCAAGGTTAACTGAGTGGGCTCCCAAGTTCCCTGATGGAGTGTGGAAACCTACCACCCCAGCTACCCCTCTAGTAAACCCTGACACAAATTTCCATACTTATCAGGACTTACAAATCCACCTGGGGGTTTATGACCGAGAAGTACTACTTAGGGGATTTTCCAGATTGTCCGCCTCCTGATCCAAGTCTAAAGGGGAAACATTTCATTTTCTGGACTCCTTAAATCCTGATATAATTTGCCTCCAAGAAACATGGTCCATTGGGGAGTTATGTATATGTTTTGATGTACTCTCCAGTGATGAGGTGATGTGCAATAGAATGCATCACTCACTACTCGCCTAAGTATATGTTTAAATGTACTCTCCAGTGATGAGGCAACATGCAATAGAATACATCACTTACCCACTCGCCTGTGTATCTGTGAAATGTCTATCAAGAGTATTGAAAAGTAGTTGGGAGGGCGAGTGATACGTGGACTGCTAGCCAGAGTCATTCATATCAAAGTAGTTATTGCCCTGCCTGTGTATTCAATCTCAAGCCAGTGTGTGTAATGTCCTACTTGTGTATCTAAACTCAATCAGGAATGCGTGAGTCATACACGAGTTGTCGATGCAAAAATGTGCATGAGCAGGTGTTTTTCCTGTACCTATATAGATACCACACCAGTCCCATGACACGCTTGTTCCCGTGACGTCTTGTCCTTCTTTGAGGATGGTAAGCATTGCTGCTCTGGCTATTTTTTGTTTTCATTCACACTTAGCATGGTCACATTTTGATCACTGAGTGTCACGTCATCTTAAAGATTAAGTTTTACTATAAGTGTTTTGAATACCAAATTTTGGTAGACCTTTTTAATATGTTCCCTTTTCTTTCCACAGGCTTCTTTTTACATCATCCATTACATTTACAATGTAGTTGTGAGTAAGTGACTCACTTCTTTGCATACACATTTTCAGACACACTGAGGTCTTTCCAAGTAGTTTAGGAGAAGTGTTTCTTTGTTATTTGGTCCTGATGAAGCGCCGATTGATCCGTACGGACTCTTTCGACTCGAAACATGTTGACCCGTTAGGATGGTTGAAGATATTTCTCTTCTACCATCTCTGTTCTGTTGGTAGACTGACTGAGCATTATCTCTTTTTCACTCTCTAGCATTCTTTTCACCTTGACCAAGACCCTTCGCTGATCAATACATTGTAGGTTGTTTGGAGGGTTCTTGAGCCAATGTTATCCTTTTTCTCTCTCCTTGCATGTGGGTTTGAACTCATCCCTACATGCTTTAAACCACAGCACAGACTTTCAGTAAACATCTCCGGAAAAGTGCCCCCTTGCGGTGGACCCGTCAGGCATTGCAGTGCCAGTCTGACGAGGAGCAATCTCTATGATGAAGCATGACATCCATTGGATGTGTGAAGGTATTTGCATCTAGATATAGGAGTGCCTAGTGGAATCTAACATCTTCTGTAGAACAGTGTACTCTTATGTATTGAAATAGGAAGTTACAACATGCTTTAAGAAAATCATCAAGGAACAGGGATGGCATTCTAAACTGCAGAAATTAGTATAAACAGGCCCTTACTGTAAGGATAGCAGAGGTGAGGAGTGAGCACTGGGACCAGTTGGCCCAGGCCTGTGTGCTCAAAGACTTCAAGTCTTTTTGGAACCTGGTTAACAACTGTTCCTTGCCGGATGCACCTAAGCTGGTGCTTAATTGCAATATTTCCCCTGAAGCATGGGTGTCCCGTTTTCGCTGTACATACTGCCTGAAGGACTGTGAGTCAGGAGTCAGGAGGGTCTGAGTCCGACTAACCTCAGTTTTCGATTAATCTCTTCTTTTCCCTAGGTAAATTAACATCTGTCATCATGCTAAGTCCATCCAATAAAGCATCTGGCCCTGATGGCGCCCCCCTGGACCTGCAGAACGTAAATGTTGCATTTTGAGCACCTCTTCTCACAATCCTGTTTAACGCTCTTGTAAGGTCGACTTTCCCAAGTCCTAGAAGGCCTCTATAATCGTGCTGGTCTTTAAAAATAGGAACTGGTTGGACCCGACTTGTTACCACTCCATCTCCCTTTCAGATTCTTCAATTAAACCAATGGAACATATTATTTAGACAGGCTGGAATCTTGGATCACTGAAAATAGTGTCCTGTCTGGGGGCAGTATGGTGTCCGGCTGGGACTTGGGACGATGGAGCAATGCCTCAATCTATACCTCCTCATTAGTAAGTACAAATTGGTCAAACACAGTGCAATTCATCTTGCCTTTATGGACCTCTCTAGTCCATTTGACAGTGTTAACAGAGCAAAGCTCTGGGGCCTGCTGACCGTCATGGGGATTGAGGAGGGGTTAGTGCAGTTTTTACGGGTGTTGCATTTTGATCTTTCTGCTACAGTGAGATTTGGGAACAATGGAGAATGTACAGACTCCTTCAGTTTTACACGTGGAGTTCATTAGAGATGTGTTCTGGCTCCTGTTCTTTTTCTATTTATTTATAATAATAAATAGAGCCTGACCTTTTGGATGTCGGGACAGATGGGAAGGTAATTAAGTATAGATTGCTGCCAGCGCTTCCCTACGCTGATCATGCAGTCTTGTTAGCCAGGACTTCCAATGGGCTAAATGTCCTTGTCGAAGGGTATGTGGGTTTTATGAAGAGTCTTAATCTGGAAGCCAATAGGTCCAAACCTTTGTCATGGTTTGCAGCCCAATTTTTTTTTAAACTTGAACCTTTAACATCAAGGGGAAGTGCTTAGAGAGAGTGCACTCTTTCCCCTATTTGGGCATCACTTTTGAGCAAAATAACACCTGGTCTGCCTTCTTGCCGAATAGGAGCGTCTGCTTCTTACGAGCAGTTGGCGCCAGTTTTAATGTTGCTGCCTGTATAGGAAACAAGCCTATCCACCCGCTTGTTGAGATCTACAAATGTAGAGGTACTACTGTCCTTACATACAGAGCCGGATTATGGGGCTACTGTAACATTACAAACTCATGTTTAAAAAAAAACCAGGGTGTTATAAGAATCATGGGACTGCACCCAGCAGCTATAACTCTATGGTGCATGAAGAACTTGGCTTGGACTATGCAGAGGACCATATAAAATTGGCACCCTTGCTACTCTGGTGTTCTATCTGGTGCAATGATCAGGTCACTCTAAAGAGAGACATAATAGAGGATTATTTGACATGTGCCTCTGGTCCCAGGATACCATGGATAAAATATATTCTGTTAACTTTTTCGAATTTAGGGAGACCAAATCTTTTTTCAGACCTGGAAGCCATCAGAAAGGATGACAAGCAATGGGTTAAGAAAAACTTCCTGTTTAACAGGGCAAGGGCCAGGGACTTGGCACTGTCCAAACTGGACACCTCTCAGGAATATGCAATGATCCAAACGTAATCCGGGATGGAGCCATGCCTGGAATGGGTTAGCCATCCCTGAGAAGTGATTGCTTCCTGGCAAATTTTGTTTGGGCTCAATTAGATGGAGATTATGTTTTCCTCTTTGTCATTTTAATGCTACTTGTGTTTGTTCTTGGCCGTGTGATGAAAATTCGGACCAGACTTTGCTGCAGTTCATATTTCTTGTAATGTTTATAAACATCTGATAGAGAGCTTATTGATTCCAGTTATTCAGAAGGCACATATTAAAAAACATGCAGAGCAACACCGATTTACTTGCAGTCCTTAAGTACCATGGAAATATGTTTTAGGGTCGGCCTTGTTTTAAAAATCTGCAATATGACTTCGAAATTCAATGACATATTAACTTTGTGACTGGTGTTTTATGGGATCTTTTCTATAACGCACTTTTATGCAGAACTGAGGCCAAAACAATTAGGACCTTTCTTGATTTGTGGGGGTCTGATATATAATTTTTCTTTTAAACAAATCTGATTTCTTTCAACTGTGAATGTTTGCTATCTAATAATTGTTTTGCAAATGGCACTTTCGATATTTGTTTTATTAATTTGTATTTGTATATCATTGCTTTTATCTCATGTGCATTTATGGTCTATCTAGACCGAAATAAAGAAAGAATTGATTGACTATGATTGGTCCCAACATAACAATAGTCAAGACACCAGGAAGGTAGGCAGGTACAGTTCCCCATCCACACTTTTGCAGGGCGTTACTGCGTGGAGCAGACGGGGAACTAAAACAATAAAAGGGATAGGGTTAGAGATGGGAAGGAAAGGCATAGACAGGAACCCTCCAAAAAAAGAGGGCTGGGAAGGATAGGAAAGGGGAGGGAGAGGGACCCTCCCCCAAAAAATAAAGACAAAAGTATGGAGAATGGAGGGGGGCAAAAAAACAAAATAGGGAGGCAAGACACAGAATAAGTTCTGGGCCATAACCTACCCACAAAACAACAAAGAAGATGCTACACTTCCAAAATACAGAAAGCCAGTCCAAAGGAAGGGCAGTGCACAGAATAAAAGCAACTTATGTAAGTGGAAAGAGTGAATGGAAAATAAAACAGCGACCTCACAGCAGGAAACGCACATAAAGGTTGAGCTGAGAAGTTGCTTCTGGTGTGACATCCTAAAACCCACCAATACTGACTACAGACATCTTGAAACGTAGACATCTGGTGATAATTATTCTGGGAATTCTTTGTTCGAATGCACAGCTCAGACCATTCCAAAACATTTTCTTTACTCTGTTTAAGCGATGGTCAACTGCACATGATGTGGGGAGCATCACACCAAAAATGGTGAAACGTACCACAAACACTATTATGTTTGGGAAGTGGCAGGCTACTGTATCGGGCAGGGAACTGTAGGGGTGACCAAGGGCCATTTAGTCAGTCTCTGTAACACATGGGCAGCTGACATAGCTGGGGACGTTAGCAAGTTCGAATAGGGACAAGCGATACAATACCCCAATGGAGTCTCGAAGAACGCTATTGTGCACCAAACATAATTCGCCCGCGCTCCAGAGGCTAAGTTAATTTCCCAGAGGCTGATACAAGCATGTGTTACTAGAAGGGGGAAACAGGTATTTTCCACAGGTTATGGTCATGTCCTCTCTTGACAGATTACTGGGGGAAAATAATAGAGGTTGTGGACAAAGTGAGTGGCAGGACTGGAACCTTAAGCCCCAAGATGTATTTGTTGTGCCATGACCGTACACCAAGACAGAAGAAAATCTGCATCAAATTCATTAATATGAACCGGGTGTTCGCAAAAAGGAGTATTGTGCAGTCGTTGAAATTGACAGGGGGCCCAGTATTAGTTAAATGGGAAAGGGAATTAGTGTAATGGGTGGAGATCAAGAGCACAGGAATACACAAGGATTGTATTAAAAAGGGCACGGGGACAGAAGTGACAAGGGCCTGATTTGTGATATAGAGGCCGTGAAATTTAGAAACTATGAAGACAGACCCTGGTTAATTGTGAAGGGAGTATCATTGTGGTTCTTTTGGCATGCCGCATTAAGGCCTCTGTCATTAGCTGTTCAGAGTCTAGGTGTCGTTTAACCTGATTCTCTATAATGGGATGAGTAATTTGATACAGTCTGTAAGGGGACACCTCAACAACAGGAACTACACAGGCCCGATGGCTCCATATACCTCTACACAATTATATGTGTTGCTGGCCCAAAAGCGCAGAAGGATACACTTCCTGCTCTCAAGTGCACTTGGAACAGCATGGCGCTCAACTAATTGAATCATTTAGCTATGACCGGACATACCAATAGGATTGCTCTCCTGTACTGCCGGAACTCTAATTCTAGTGACACCTGAACTGGTAAATGTTGTTTGTTAAATCAGGCGGATGCATAATCTCTGTAAAATAGATGAGAAATGTAATCTATTCTTGACTATTGGACTATGTCTCACAAATGCAATGTGTTTTGGGATATTGTGAACCAGTTGAAATGTGATTAGCCATGTTTAAAATATATTATTTGTGTTAGAAATTAGGGGCCAGATGTAGGAAAGCTTTAGCGACTCGCAAAAAGCGAAAATCGCCGTTTGCGAGTCACTAAAGCCATTTTGAGATGTAGAAATGCATTTTGCGAGTCGGATTTGACTCGCAAAATGCATTTACGACTCGCAAATAAGAAGGGGTGTTCCCTTCCTATTTGCGACTCGCAATGCGATGTAATTCCATTTGCGACCGCAAATGCGGTCGCAAATGGACTCGCAGTTACCATCCACTTGAAGTGGATGGTAACCCAGTCACAAACGGGAAGGGGTCCCCATGGGACCCCTTCCCCTTTGGGTCTGGCATTAAAAATAATTTTTCAGAGCAGGCAGTGGTCCCATGGAAGGTTTCGGTTTTTTCGTTTTTTTTTTCAAAGTGCAGCTCGTTTTCATTTAAGGAAAACGGGTTGCACTTTGAAAAAAAAAACTGCTTTATTTAAAAGCAGTCACGAACCTGGTGGTCTGCTGTTCCCAGCAGGCCACCATCCCCGTGAGTGCCCTGAATCGCTATGGGGTCGCAAATTGCGACCCACCTTATTAATATTAATGAGGTGGGTCTTTGCGACCCCATAGCGACTCGCAGAAGGTGTCTGAGACACCTTTCTGCATTCCAAATTGCGAGTTGCAATTTGCGAGTCGCTGGGACTCGCAAATTGCAACTCGTAATTTGGATCCTACCTACATCTGGCCCCTAGGTCTCTAGTTGGCAGAGGTCTGCACCCTGTCCATGTAGGAACCACAATCCTAGTCAGGGTAAGTCACAACAGAACCTAAATTATCCTGTGATCACCCTCTGGTAGCTTGGAACAGAGCAGGCAGGCTTAACTTAGAAGGCAATGTGTAAAGTATTTGTGTAATAACTCATACAGTAACACAGTGAAAAAACACAAAAAGTACTCCACACCAGTTTAGAAATATAGATAATATATATCTGAATAAACAAGACCAAAACTACAAAGGTCCAATATACACAAGACATCACTTTTAGAGGTTTAAGCAAGTCTTAATCCATAGGAATAAATGGATGTATCTCTTTAGCACGAAGTGCCTGTAATGCGTCAAAAACAAAGAAGATGTGGGCCACAGGGGAGGCGAGGCTCCAGAGAGCAAAGTGATGCAGCGGTTCCTGTCTGTGCAGGGGAGGTGATGCGTCAATTCATTCCTTTCAGGAAAGGTGATGCGTAGATTTCCAGACACGCAGCCTTGGTGCCTTACTCCAGTGCAAGGTTGATGACAAATTGACTCCCGCGGACGATATGTGGAACATCCAGATGCACTGTGATGATGGAACCGAAGTGAAACAGGTGCTGTGTCGATTCTGCAAGCTCTGCATCGATCTGTCAGCTGCTAGACAGGAGCTGCATCAATTCTGCAGGCAATGTGTAGACTTTTCAGCTGCGAGGCAGGCGTTGCGTTGGTTTTTCTGGCATGCTGTGGTGGGGCGTGGATTTTATCTTTTAGGTGAAGTCTTTGATGGGCCTGAGATGTCTTAACAGGAGGCAAGCTGACAAGCTCTTGAAGATGTGGTGTGAAGGCAAAGCCCTTCCAGAGGAGTCAGGAAGCAGCAGGCAGCAGGGCAACAAGCAGAAGAGCAGCCCTTCCAGAAAAAACAGTCCAGCTGAGTTCTTTGGGTAGCAATGCAGTCCCTCTGACAAAGTCCAGCTGTAGGTCCAGAAGCGTCTGATTTTAGATGGTCACAGATCCAGTATATATACCCAAATGTGCCTTTTCAAGTAGAGGAGACTTCTTAAGTGCACCAGTTCCCCTTTCAACACAGCCCTGTTTGCCAGGAGATCTGTGAGAGGTTATCAGTCCTTTGTGTGGGATCAGGCCACAAGCCTTTGAAGTGTAAGTGACACCCCCTCTACCCTTCCTGCCCAGGAAGACTCATAAGTATGCAGATGAATGCAGGTGCATCTAAGTGTCCTGTGTTTATGGCTGTCTGGGGGGAATGCACAAGGAGAGCAGTCAACCAGCACAGACCAGACTTGACACAGGCTGTAAGGCACAGAGAGCAGTAAGTGCAGAGAACTGCTGAGAGATGCAGAAGAAATGTCTACTTTCTAAAAGTGGCATTTCTAAAATAGTAATGTTAAATCCAACTTCATCGGTAACCATGATTTCTCACTGCCATTCCAACCATACCAAACATGACAATGCCACTCCTTTCACATCAGAAATACCACTTAAAAGTATGTAAGGGAATTTCCAGTGCTGGCCTATGGGAGGAGCAGGCTTTACAATAGTGAAAAATTACCTTGAGAGTTTTTCACTACCAGGACATATAAAACTTACAAGTACAAGTCCTGCCTGTTACGTACATAGCACCCAGCCCTATGTGCTACCTAGGGCCTGCTTTAGGGGTACTTAAATGTAATAAAAGGGAAGTTTAAGGCTTGGCAATTAATTTTAAATGCCAAGTCGAAGTGGCAGTAAACTGTCCACACAGGCCCTGCAATGGCAGGCTTGAGGCATGGTTAAGGGGCTACTTATGTGGACGACACAATCAGTGCTACAGTCCCACTAGTAGCATTTAATTTACAGGCATTGGGCACATGTAGTGCACTTTACTAGGGACTTACAAGAAACTAAATATGCCAATTGGGTATGAGCCAAAGTTACAATGTTTTATGGAGAGAGCACATGCACTTTAGCACTGCTTAGCTGTGGTAAAGTGGCCAGTGCCGTAAAGCCAAAAAAAACAACGTCAGGAAAGGAGGAGGAGGAAGGCAAAAACCTTTGGGTGACCCTTCAGAGAGGGCCATTTTCTAACAACGTGGCAGAAAGATGTAATTGATTTTGAGCAACACGATCCCAATGGTTTCAATGTTAAAACAATGAAGATATATTCAAAAACAATGTTACCTGAGACGACATTTGATAATTCCAAAGTAGGTTTTTGTAATCATTTAGAAAGGATAACCTTAAGGACAGACCGAGACTCATTGAGAGAAGATGCCATAAATGGAGGCAAAGGACTGACAGAAAAGCAACACAATATTTTGACTCAGTCGTATCTTAGACTGCGGCAACTATGGAAAGTGTATTGTCAAGCTCTAGACATTTATGCACGGAGTTTTACAGACGTCACCTTTACAATATTTCTGTTATGCAGATTTCAGTAATGGGTTAGATATGGTCCCTCTTACTTAAACCAGAAAGATCGGAGTCATGGCTCCCTCAATATAAATAATAAAGATGAACACATTTTTCAGGAAACTTGAGTATAATAATTGACCTAAAATCACCCACAGTACGCAATTTACAAAGTATTTTCAACTGTAAACATAACCGAAATCCACAATCATAAATTCCACTCCAGGGGTGGGAAGGGGGAATTTCAAAAATCTGTTTCTTGCCTGTAAGTCTGAGAATGTGCACAAGCATTTGGCATACCTTCACATGTATATTGCTGGGATTGTTATTGAATTCCAAAAGAACATAAAAGTATATTCAGTCAGAGATCTAAATCTCCTGCCATAATTTGAAGTTGCTATTTGTGAATAGGCCCCTAGTTCCTTAAACGTTACATGGTTAATACAGACACTTCTGCAAAGTGTCTCAAAACAAGAGATTGAAACAAGTCGATCTTACGACAAACAATATTTCCTACAGTCACGTGCAATTCTTTAACGTTTATCCGTAGTTAGAAGTGTCAATCAAATAGTGCCATACACTATTTTCGCTCAAAACATAATTATATTACAAACTAAAATTAAAAACTGTAAAATAGATAACAAATGAGAAACAGTGCTAATATATTTTCTCTTTTTTGCTCCAACACTTTAGCCCATGGACAAGGGTCTAAAAAACACTTGCAAATTTCAAATATCAAGCATTTTACAATAGAGTTACAATTTGGGAAAACGAATGTGTAATTTTAACAGAATTTTATGGGCCAGCGCATACATATCTATATACAAAATAAAATCTATAGATTCAAACAATAATATTTTTGCCCTTTACAATGCACACTTTCGAACTGTACTAACATCAGTGACTTTGGTGATCAAGGGCCTGATTTAGAACTTGACAGACGGGTTACTCCGTCACAACAGTGACATATCCCGTCTGCCGAAATCTAAATTCCATAGAAGATAATTGAATCTAGATTTCGTCAGATGGGATATCAGTCATGATTGTGAAGGAGTAGCATGTCCGCCGAGTTCTAAATCAAGCCCTAAGTCTTCTGAAAAATGACAAGCATATTACAATTCCGAAAACGAAATCATGTGTTTATTTTGGTAATACAGAGCCTAAGGGCCTGATTTACAGTCCAGTTGACGGCTTACTCCGTCACAAACGTGCCGGAGATCCCATCCACCTATTACAAGTGCAATTGGATATGACACACTTGTATTATGGCAGATGGGATATCAGTCACAATTGTGTCAGAGTGATCCATCCGCTGAAGTCTAAATCAGGCCCTAAGATTGGTATTACGTATGTTAAAAGGAAACAAAAAAATATCCATCCAACTAAAGGAGCTGTCCAAAAAGAATGTAGCTGCACCATCTATTAATATTTTTGTTATTATGATTCCACTTTGCAGTAAGGGAATTTAGCCTTTAGTTGACTAGAGGTTTGCCACACTGGGGGCACACATGTTGCCTTGTTTTTTTAGAAATACAAAATATGTTTTCAATATGATCTGAGCTAGACACTCAATAATGTCCATTGGTACTTTTTGCGTAGGGGACAGAGTGGTTAAATAGTAATATACAATGTCAATTCGTCCCATCTGAGCCACATTGATATACAATGTCTGTACAGTTTTGACCTGGAGACCTAAATGTTGAAGATGGTTGATCTACCAAGTTTTTTGGCTCCCAAGTTTTCGAGATTTTAATCACTTTGCAAGCTTTGTAAACTGTAAAGCTTACAAAGTTATGAACCTTTGTAAAAGAGAGAAGCTGCTATCATGAGTGGCATTGGGTGAACAAGATTCACACTAAAACAGCCCCCAACCTCTGCAATGTCGAACGCTGAACACCCTACCACAGAACCCCCCTGCCCGCTCAATAGAGGGCATGCCAAGCTTAGCTCCTGGAAGGGTCCCAATGCTTTAGCCCAGGTCCCAGCTTTATCCACCACTACTCCTTGTTTTCCAGTCACATAATATATCTTGCTCTTGGACAGCAAGCCAGTTGTGCAAGCCTGAGGGTGGGATATTTTGCATCCAAGAAGTCATAAAACAATACTGGCTTGATAGAAAATTCCCTAAATTTCCTATGACTAACTAAACAAAGGCCTTTCACATTCATGGTCATCCCCTTTGCATCTTTAACAAATGGTGATAAATGCTCCACCAAGGGTGTTAGGGGGGGGGGAAAACTGCAGTACTTAAAAAAGGTGGCTGTATGTTGAAGCAATCCCTGAAATAATGGTTTGACCGTGCAAGTATTACAAAAATACACAAGAATATGTAAGCCTGTAAACAGCTAGCATGTAAAAGTTTGTGGAATAAAAATGAATGAGAAATATATATTAACAAATGTATTCAAGAAGCAGATCCATGATAAGATAACACTAGCAAATGTCAATGTTGATTGGACCACAGCTTTACAGGCCAGGGTCGGGTTGGAGATGTAGCATAATTAATTAAATTCTTAACTTCAACAATATGTAAAAGCTTTTATACATCAGCTTACCCACCAGACATTTCTATGTTTTGGATTCCACCAAGCGCCATTACGGGATTACATAAGTAACTGAACTGCAGGTAAATGAGTTCAAACTGCTGGTTGTGTGATATGAGTAACTTTATGTAATTGGGGGAGCGTGCTAGAGAGCAGGTGTGCAAGTAGCCACACATACGTGAGACTCTGGTGGTCGGAGACTACTATCCACCATACTCCTTGGACACCCAGCCAGAAAAATGCTCTCAAACAAGAGCGGTCCTTACCCTGCCAAATGATCGACTGTCCATACCCAGGAGCGGACGTTGAGGGAGACCAGTCAGTAGTCTATTCACATCCAGTTGCCATGAACAACTGAATAAAATGTACCCTTTATAACATGGGGTGTCAGACAGTGTTCAGCGATGGTTGTCATCAGGTAATCAGATGCCCTGCTTTTATGGCTATGGGGTGTGTAGGATCGGTCAAGGTGTGCTTGTAGTGCATAGTTAAAGTCACCTCACCAGAGAAGGAGTGGGAGCCAGTCAAGAGCACTTTGCCCCAAAGACTGTTGAAAAATGTAGGATAGTCAGTATTCGGGCCTTAGCAGTTAACTATAGTGATCAGCATTATGCCTAGCCTGCCCCAAGCAATAGCATACGGACGTTGGTCATCCAATATTTTTCCCAATGGGTGATACAGGACCCCTTATTTCAGTCGGATGGCCACCTCCCTTGAATATGAAGATGTTAGAAAAAGTGACGATGCCCAGCCCAATGAGAAGCAAAGCTGGAAGCCGGACGCAGATCTATATGTGTTTCTTGCAATAAAGGTTTTTGAACCTGATGGAAGTCTAAGTATCACAGGGCATGTTTCATCCCTCTGGGATTATTACTGCCTGCACATTCCACGTCATACAAGTTAATGTTGTTCCCATTTTAAAATTATTCAAGCCTTCCATTAGGCAGATGGGTGGAAATAGATGACCAGGGCAGGGCATGGAGAATGACAGCTCGTTTCCACCCCTGAGGGGTGTCTCAAGTAAGTGCCAGGATCATAAACAGCAATATGTATCAACAAAACAGTATACCCTCACCAGCTCCCACTCCACCCTAACTCTGGTGGCTCAAATCCACTGGGACATAAAGACCCCCTCCCAGATTTAGTAAACCAGAAAAACAAAACAGTAATTAATTATTCCATCTGTATTCGATTGTGATGTACATCATTTAAGATCATCCCTCTGGGAGCAAACCAGCTAGCTAGGCATTGACCCTCAAATGACGTCAAAGCATCAGAGGAATCCATGGTGGGCCCCCCAGCCATTTGAGGTATCAGTAAGAATTACGTTAATATTACATTTCTTCCTTGGTGTCATATCGCCTCCGATGACACTCACAATGTGGACAACGCAGGGGCAGGCAGGATGAGCATGCATGTTAACAAACCTACAGGGGAAGGTCCACTGAGGCCTCAAGTTAAGCAGGACATACATGGACTAAGGGTACCTCTGAGGGGTCAGTCATGGTTGTAAGCAGAAAAGAGGAGTTCCTAAGGGACCAGCATTGGGGAGGAGAAGACAGACATAGGTTTATGACCTTCCCCGCCTTTGTTCTGTGAGCATAGGTCACGTAGTAAGCCGTGGACCTGTCACCGGATCTGAAGGATGTGGTTCTTCCCATGTAGAGCAATTCTGAGTCTTGCTGGATACAGCATTACATACAGTATGTTTGCATGCTTGAGCTTCTGCTTAACTGGCAGGTACTTGCACCACCATATTAAACTCCACAAAAAGGGAGATTGAGTCACCCTTGCAGTGCAGGGGACCTTACTCCCAGACCAACGAAAGGGTGGTATCACAATCTCTATAGTTCAGGAAGCAGGCGATAATGGCATATGCAGGCACTCCAGGAGGAGGTGTGGTAGCAACGACCTGTGTGCCCTCTCTGTCAGCATTTTTAAAAAAAGTGTCCTTTCCAAAGAGGAACAGAAGGAGTTTCTTAACTTAGGGCCTGATTTAGATTTTGGCAGTAACGGGTCCGCTGCCACTTTTTCAATGGAAAACTCGTCTTGCAGCTTGGCAGTCCACCAGCCCAATTTAGATGTTGGTGGTACCATAAATGAAAGACAGCCTCAGTCCCGTCTACTCCACCAAGGATTCCTATCCACGTACCACCAGGCCAACTGTGGCAGTCCAACCTCCATATCTGAGTTGGCAGATGGGGGGAATGAGGTAAAAATTTACTTTTTTTTCCCAATTCCACTTCCATTTTGACTGGACATGACTGGACAACACCTTTCATCACTGCTGCCACTGCATCACGGAGAAAAGATGACCCCACCCATCGCCAGACTCAAATTTAGGGAACCTGCATTGCTTATGTCCTTTGTGTGGCCACTGCTCAATAGCTCGGGACCACTGCAGTCAAATACATGTCACAGTAATTTTTTAAAATTACTTTAACATGCATATGTTGGGGAAACAATTGTTTCCGACATGGATGGGGACACACTGGTACAAGACGCATATCACACACATACACAACTGTTAATATGGTGCCAGTATTCATTGCCAAATGAATGTTGGCACCACTATTATGTTACAATAACACCAGTCAACTATGTACATGTGTGCACATTGCAAGGGGACCTGTACCTGTAATGTTGTGTTGCCAGTTGTGTATGTGAGTCAATACGTGTATAATTGTGTAAGAAAGTGTGTGAGATTGGATTGGCTGGCTGAGGTGGATGGAGCTGGAGTGGGTGGTGTGGTTGTGTCAGTATGTGTGCCACTTGCATATGGGTCTGATGTTGTTGTGTATTATGTGTTGCTGTGTGCAACATTCATGTGAGTGTTGTTGCGGTGTACTGGTACTTGTTGTGATGTGTGTAGTTGTGCTTTTGTGTGGGTGTGTTTGTGTAGATGAGTGTATAGTTGTGTTGATTGTTGTGGTTGTGTTGTGTGTGGGTGTAGTATCAACGTTGTGTGTATGTTGTGTAATGTTGTATGGCAATGTGTGTTTTCGGCATGTGCATGTTGTGTTGCATTGGAATGGCAAAGGATAATAGTGTGTATGTGGTGTGCTGTGTCATGTGTTGTGGAGGTGGACACATATGGCCAAGGTGCAGTGTGTGTGTGTGTGTGACTCATCTCTGTTCCATAGCCACTGGCACTGTACAATGTCCATGGGGTCCAGCGATGGCCTCCCTCTGCCAGCAGTACACCACCTACAGGACTGTAACATCTAAATATGGTCAGCCTGACGGCTAGGAAGGGCACTCCATGATAGCAGTCGGCAGCTCAGCTGCAATAATTCTAAATATGGCAGGTGGAACACTGTCAAATTGACGGTGTTCTTGGGTCCACTTGGGGGTAATTTCGGCAAGATCTAAATCAGGCCCTTAATCTTCCAGCCTGCCGGTATTGGCAGATTTCCAAATTCTGAGGAGCGGAATGTTTGTTTTGATGGGTTCGTGCTTCCAGGTCTTCATTTTTACCCTCTATTGCTTTCAAGACCTTTTCCATATTAAGGATAGATTCACTTTTTTCTCCTAGGTCATCTTCTAAATTGGACATGCATTGCTCTGCCTCTTGCAATCTGCCATCATGCTTTTCCCGTTTGCATGTGCTTGTGTCTATTCCGGTACTTAACATGTCTATTTTGGATTCTATTGAGACTAGGCTGGACTGCTTGGCTAGAATGATGGTCTCCATATCATCTCCCTCTCTGTTCTTCATACAAGGAACCTTGTCCCCTAGGTATGGAGTCTGTTGGTGTCATCCATCAGGCAGTTTTGTGTGAGTCAAAATTAAGTTTTGACTGTTTGGTGTGTGATTTTCCCGTTACTGCATGTACTGGACCAGAACCTTGGGTGCTCCTCCGTATGTAGTGGTCCCAATTGAGGTGAGTCTCCTCGCTGGTAAGAGGTGGTCGGGGAGTGCACTGTATCTGCTGTGCAGGATATGGGAAGTGTCTAATACCTCACCAGGTTGTGACCGAGCTTTATGGCACCTGGGTGTGGAATCAGTAGCTCCAAATTCAGCAGCCATGCACTGCTGCATATGGTCCCGCCTCGCCTCCTGCAGTAGGGTAACCCCAGGTGGGGTTTGCAGGAGGGGCACGAGCAAACCAGTGTGTTAGCTAGGAAAAGAAGTTTCCCCCCTCCATACAGAAGTTACAGGCCGCAATCGGTGTCAGCATTCAAAGGGCCCGGTTAGTGCAAATATAGTAGTTTGTTTGTTATTAATTCAATCCTAGGGGCAGCAGGTTTTAGGCCCCATGATATGTCTCAGCTTTGCGGACGACCGGGAGCAGCAGCAGTCACTACTGGCAACTTTGGGGATCACAGCCTCCGCTCACTCTATGGGGCTGTATCCGGGGCTGGGGCAGAACTCTGTAAGGCCTGCTCGGTTAGGGCCAGGCCTTACCACCGCCTCATCGGGAAATCTCTGGGGTCCACAGGATGCTCCTTTCAGGCAGGTCCCCAAGGCCATAGTCAGGGAGAGGTCCAGGATTGCTCCGCACATTCCCCCACAGGCCTCTGTCACCACCGCAGCCCAGCCACCAACCACCCCAAGCCACTGCCGGTGGAACACAGGTGTCAGCCAAGCAGCACATACCTTCTCTGACTACTCCTCTGTGCTGCTGTGACTTATGATGGCCAGCGTGCCCTAGAGAGGACAATCGTGGTGACTCTCCCTTGAGGTGCTGCATGAATCTTCATTCATTGCTGAATTACAGACTGAAATCACAGAATGCTTTATCCATAATGGGGCACTGCTAGTATGATAAGCATCGTCCGGGAGTCTTTCAAGGCCACCATTCAGGGACATTGTATTGTTAAACAAAACGTTGTCTGAAGAGTGAGATGGGGTCTCTGGAACTACAGCTGGCCGGAGGGCACAATGAGGGCACAGTAGGACAGATTTGATTCAGGGATTCAGAATATGAAGAAGTGACCATGTGTAGGCTCGTACATATAGGGAAGGGAGTAAGCCAGGACACTCCTTGGTCACTATGATTCAGTGCCCTAGAGCTACATGCAACATTCTAGAAATCGACAACCCAACAGTAGTGTGATGCCATGAACCTGCATAGAAACTCTCTGCATTTACTACATTTCTTGAGACGCTACACACATCCAAAAATATCTGCTCCTGACTGACATTGTAGACTATATTGGTGATGTTGCCCTTGAATGGTTAAGTGATTGGACCTTCGCCCTTGATGAGATCCTTACAGCTATTAACTTATTTTCTTCATGTAAGGCACCAGGAGTTGACAGATTACCAATAGAGTTCTATGAGCAATATGTGTCGCTGCTAACCACTGCCTGTTGTCAGTCTATGAGGAGGAATGGCAAAATGGCTTTCTTCCTCACTCCATGAGGGACGCAACCATTTTCATGCTGCTAAAGCAGCCCCACCTTTGTGACTTCCATTGGTCCTTATCTTTTTTAAACTGTGATGCCAATATACTGGGGAAAATGATAATGAACCAACTAATGTTCTTACTGCCCCACCCACCTGGTGCAAGCGGATCAGTCAAGTTTTATTCCTGGGTGATCCACAACATACAATCTATGCAAGGTTTTTGCCCTGCTGTAAGACCTGACCCTTAGCTTATTGTAGTGGCTGTATTTTTGGATGCCACTAAAGCATTGATTCACTAGCATGGGAATACCTTTTGACAATACTGCAGACAATTGGCAGGCCACCTGCCTTTCTTAAATGGATGAGGCTGCTTTACACATACCACACTGCCCGGGTGCATAATAACTGGGTTATTTCACCCTTTTGAGCTACCAGGCAGCAATGGACAGGTATGCTCTCTCTCACCCCTCCAATTCATGCTGGCAGTCTAACCCTTAGTGGACAAACTTCATCAGCAATACTCAGACAATGTGATATACCAATTGGCACATATTGATCTTACTTTATGCTGATGACATCACCCTTTATATACGAAAACCAAGTGTCAGCCGCAACACAGTACTGCACAAATACATACAATTTAGCACCTTCTTGAGGATTCTTATCAACTGGGGTAAATCCCAAATCTTTCCCTTGACAGCCAACAAACCACAATTCACGTCAGACTTTCCACTTAGATCGTGTGCAGACGAGACTAGGGCGGTCATTATGAACATGGAGGCAAACGCCACCCCGCCAGGGGTGGCAGTAACTACCGCCAACAAGCTGGTAGTCCGGACCGCCAATTAATAAAGCACATGAGAAACAAGTAGCAGTCTAGCCGGACACTGCCATCATTGGAGTGGCGACAAGGACGGAGGAGGCTGCCCTCAGGCCGGCAGAAAGGCTCTACCCGCCCACCAAATAATGAAGCACAAGACCGCCATCAGTTCCGGGGTGGGAACCACCGCCACAAAACGAACAAAATAAAATAAAACACTCACCGGAGGTACACACAACACGCTGACGCAGACATGGAGAGACAATTGGAAATAATGCCAGTGCTGCTCCTTGCCATATACCTCCACGACTGTGACCGCCGACGAAGACGACGACGGTAAGTACCACAACCTAGTACACATGGGAAGAAAGGGCACAGTTACACACCCACCCCACCCACCCTACAACCCATTCCCAACCCCTCACACCATCCCACAACATACACACCAGAACAAGATGTACTTACCCGACACAAGGCAACAAAGACCTGCACCAAAGTACACACATGTGCACACCACCCCCCCCCCCCCCACAATGAAACGATTAACAACGTCACCATATTGTGCCAACAGCACCACTAGGCACTCAAACTTTAATAAAACTAGAAAAATGTAATGTCCGAATAAGGCCATTGGCCAGTCCATTCTGAATACCCTGAAGGGCCCAAATAGCCCGGACTTGACTCCCACATGTGCACAGGGAACTCCACTGTAAAGGGACATCCATGGGGCAGCCAGGCACCTCAGGGAACAGGGAGTGGTGGGGGTGGGGACTAATGTCTGGAAGGGGGGGGCTTGGGCTTACCTTTGGGAGGTGGAGGGGGTTTGGGTTTGCCCTTGGAAGGTGGAGGAGTGGGCTTGGACTGCGGGGTGGCAGGAGGACTGGGGGCAACACAGGGCTTCCTCCTCCCTGGGGAAGGGGCACAGGAATGGGAAGGGCGGACTGCGGCAGACTTGGACGAGGAAGGAGTCGACTGGGCAAGGAGATGGGCACGTTTAGGGATGAGACAGGGTGGGCCAGTGGGATCAAACAGTTCAACACAGGAGAGGAAACGTTTCTTAGGGGCAGTTGGGGTGGATTTGGAGGAAGGTCTGGGAGTGGAGGTAGAGGGAGTGCTTGTACCAGGTGTAGGTGTGCCAGACATAGATGCAGGTGCCTGTAGAGTATGCTGATGTGTGGTGGATGTGTGTTGTGTGGGTGTCTGTGAACGTTTGAGTGTTTTGGGAGGACGGGGTGGACACAGAGGGACAAGACAGGCTGTCAGGGTACATGGATGTTGTCTGGGTGTCTGCAGGTCTGGTGAGTGTGCTGCATGTTTCAGTCAATGTAGTTGTGGTGAGTGCAGGTGTGGTGTATGGGGTGGATGACTGGATGTCAGATGTTGGGGTGACTGCAAGAATGGGGGCAGCAGCAGTGACTGAGGGTAAAGTGCTTGTGGGTGTGCATGTTGAGGTGACAGACAGGGAGGTGGGAGAGGTGGACGCAGTGGGGGAAGTGGATGTTGTTGTGTGTGCCTTGTATGTTGGGTGTGTGTATGCCCTTGGTGGGAAGAGTGGTGCTTGTGTTTGTCTGTGTGCTTCTTGTGTGTTGATGTGTGTGCATGGCTGTCTGTACGTGTGCTTGGGATGGGTGAAGGGAGTCTGGTGCTGGAAGAGGTAGAGGTGGTTGGAGGGGGGATGGAAAGACCAGGGACACTGGCTGCCGTTAAAGAGGAGGCCAGAGCCTGAAAAGATCTCTGTAGGCCAGACATGGCACCGTGAATGCCTTCCAGGAATGCATTGCATTGCTGCATTTGGGATTTTAGCCCCTGGATGCCATTCATGATGGTTGTCTGCCCTACAGAGATGGTCCTCAGGAGGTTAACAGCCTCCTCTGTGAGGGCAGCAGGGCTGACTGGGGCAGGGAATGAGGTGCCTGGGGCAAAGGAGACGCCCACCCTCCTGGGTGAGCGGGCACAGGCAACTGGGTGGGGAGCAACTGGGAGGACAGAGATGGCATGGGGGTGACGGAAGATACATAGAATGGGTGGCCCCACTAAGGTCCACCACCACCAGGGAGCTCCCATCGGAGGAGGTATCAGAGTCACTACCACCAGTGGTAGTTGCCTCCCCCGTGGTACTCCCCTCGCCCTCCAACCCACTGGTCCCCTTGGCCTCCGCAGACTCTGCCTCCTTGAAACCGTGGGCCGTTGCATCCCCACCCGCTGGTGCCACTGCTCCCTCGCCAGATGATGCTGATGTACACAGAAGACACAAGAGCACAGGGGTGGGGAGACAGAACATGAGCAAAATCTGTAAATTTCAAAATGCATGTACATTCCTGGGTCATACACACTCCTATCCAGGTCACACACCTACACGCAGCACCTACAACAATAGTCATGACTGTGACCCTGACTAGTGGCCACTACCCGAGAATACACCTCATTACCTAGAGGAAACATGGACCTGAGAAACTGTGTGGACTACACACATGGGGGACTATGCCCAGCCAATGCATCCACTAGTCAATGAGCCCACAAAGCATCCAAGAGTACAGGAAGGTTAACCCCCATGCGCCTATTTGGACCAGCCACACCTGCCCCACACCATTTCTGGGTCTATGAGGGGCAGGACTGCAGGAACACACCTGTCAGAGTGCCTGGCACCAGCCAGCATACATACCACACCACACAAACACATCCATCAAAGTAGTATTAAACAGTGTTGGTACTCACCCCCTTGTGGCTGCTGTGCTGCCTTCAAGCGCCCCTCCAAATCCAGGGAGGCCACTGCCAGAATGCGGGCCATTAGGGGGGTCAGGGCCCGACGGGCCCCCCTTCCTCGTTGGGAAGCCTTCCCCAGCTGGGCCTCTCCGGTCACCCTGGCCCAGCGCCTCAGGTCCTCCCACCGCTTCCTGCAGTATGTGCTCCACTGGTTGTAGACCTCCAGGGTCCGCACCTTCTTGGCGATAGCTTTCCACAGGCCTTTCTTCTGATGGGCGCTGACCTGCATGGGACACACAGAGCAGAAAAACAGACGTCAGTATGTGTGCACCGAATACAGATAACATGTCGTTCCCTATGGAACAGACTTTTCAAAAAGTCATGTTACCAACTCACAAACAGTACATGCCACACAATCTACGGATGTGCAGTTACAAATCGTACACACATGCATACAGGCATCCGTCCCCATCACACACATCCAAGCAAGACATCCGCCAACTCACCTGCTTCTCTGGTCGGCCATGTAGCTTGGCATACAGGTTTAGGACCATGTCCACCAGCTTCTCAAGCTCCTCCGTGGTGAAGGCCGGGCCTGTTCCCTTGTGACTCGCACCATTTCAGTGACCAGAGTCAGGACACAGCAGCACACTCAGTGGAGTACTACCCTGTACGGGAATCAGGAGTCAAGTGTCATGGGTCTGACGACCTGGCGTACGTTCTGCGGCAGTGTAGTCCAATGATTGAGTGCATGGCGGTGAACACCGCCTTTCGCCATGACGACTACCGCCTGTGGAATGATGTCACTCCCACTCCCTCAGACCTGGATGGCAGGAGTCTGCTATCTTCCTACCACCCCATAAATTTATCTTGGCCAGAAGCCCCATTCAGGGCCTCCAATTCTCCAACCTTAGTCGCTTGCTCACATGAGTGTCTGATCCTCACATGCACCCATCTTATGAAATGTATCCACACTGGGATGCCATTACAACAGAGTTGACTCTGCACACATGTGCCTGACGTTGTACATAATACATAGCGTATGTGTGTGTAACCAAGGTATTGCACATCCATTAATACAGTAAAAACATGTGTTGCACATGTATGTGTGCCCCTCATATGTGTTCTTTCCTCCCTCATAGGTACAGACCCATGTGGCGAAGGAGAGCCCCATCTGTGTACAGACCTCTTGTTGATTTGGAAACCATGGATGAACGTCACATCATTGTCATCTACAGACTCAAAAGTGCAACAAACCATGACCTATGTGCTTTACTGGATCCTGTACTTAGACTGGCTAATCGGAAGCAGCATGCTATCCCTACTGAAGTACAAGTGCTATTTGTACTCCATTTTTTGGCTACGGGCTAATTTTAGGTGACAGTGGGCATGGGTGCAGGGTTCTCACAGCCAATGTTTAGCCTCATCCTGTCAAAATTGCTGGATGCATTCGTCCAACACCTGCAGACATAAGCCCAGTTTCCCCAAATGGCAGAAGTCCCTGCCATCAAGTCTGGATTTTGGCGGTCATTCCTACTTTGGCGGGCGGCGGTCGCCACCCGCCAAGCGGGAACCGCCAGAAGACCGTACCGCGGTCAAAAGACCGCGGCGGTCATTCTGACTTTCCCGCTGGGCTGGCGGGTGACCGCCAAAAGGCCGCCCGCCCGCCCAGCGGGAAAGCGCCAGCAACGAGGAAGCCGGCTCCGAATGGAGCCGGCGGAGTTGCTGGTGTGCGACGGGTGCAGTTGCACCCGTCGCGATTTTCAGTGTCTGCCAAGCAGACACTGAAAATCAATGTGGGGCCCTGTTAGGGGGCCCCTGCAGTGCCCATGCCAGTGGCATGGGCACTGCAGGGGCCCCCAGGGGCCCCACGACACCCGTTCCCGCCAGCCTGGTTCTGGCGGTGAAAACCGCCAGAACCAGGCTGGCGGGAGTGGGGGTCGGAATCCCCATGGCGGCGCTGCTTGCAGCGCCGCCGTGGATGATTCACAGGGGCAGCGGGAAACCGCCGGCTTCCCTTTTCTGACCGCGGCTTTACCGCTGCGGTCAGAATAGCCCCAGAAGCACCGCCAGCCTGTTGGCGGTGCTTCCTCCGTCCCCTACCCTGGCGGTCTCGGACCGCCAGGGTAGGAATGACCCCCTTTATGCCTTTGCTAGCATCCCCCATGTGATAGGTGTCATTGATGGAACTCACATAGCTCTCATACCCCCAAGAGAGAATGAACAGGTGTACAGGAATCGAAAGAACTTCCACTCCATGAACATACAATTTGTGTGTACTGCTGACCAGTACACATCACATGTAAATGCCAGGTTTCCAGGATCAGTCCATGATTCCTTCGTCCTGAGGAACAGCAGTGGCCCACACTAGATGGGACAACTACAAAGAGACAGAGTATGGCTCATAGGTGAGTGTGTTTGACATTGGATCAGTACATAGCTGACAACCAGCCTGTATGCAAGTAATGGCAGTTTGTTAAAGTGCTCTTTCACCCACTTTTTCAGGTGATTCTGGGTACCCCAACTTGCAATGGCTCCTGACACCTTTGAGGAATCCCAGGACAGATGCAGAGAGGAATTAGAATGAGGCCCATGGACATACTAGTCGGGTTATTGAGTGCACTATAGGTCCCCTGAAGGCTAGATTTCATTGCCTCCATCTCTCTGGAGGATCCCTGTGATGTGGCCCTGAGAAGGTGTGTAGAATAGTGGTGGCCTGCTGCATGCGGCCCAACTTGGCTGCGATGAAAGCTATCCCCCTTCTAGAGGAGGAGGGTGCTGTCCAACAAGACCTGCAACGTCAGAGAGGGGATGAGAGTAATGGTGAGGAGGAAGAGGGGGACGATATCAACTCCAGGAACCAGCTGATCCGCTTATACTTGCAGTGACTATGAGGTACTGTTCACTGATGCTGTTGTCTTCACTGCATAGTGTCAGTCTGACTTATGTGATTGGTGATGTGGTGTCTGTAGCCATTGACACTGTTAACTGAAGGCTGAAGTGGCATGTGCCAGGGAATCCAATATTGTGTACATTGTGAATTACCTCAGAAACTACAGTGCGTGGGATTCCCTTTCTGCAATAAAGGTATGAATATGAAATTGACTGGCGATTGCATACACACTCCCAATTGTATACTCATAATGACAGAGGGCATACGATTTGGTGTAGATGTGTTTTATTAAGTGTCACAAATTTGTTAGTTTGCTGTACAGTGATATGGCGTGGGCTCATGGTCCATATCCATACTCTGGTGCATGGGCTCAGCTGTTGGTTGCAGTGGGTATTGGTCCATTTGTCCCTTAGTAGATGTTGTGTTGGTAGTGGCAGGTCAACATGGTAGCACAGTGGCACACATGGGAGACAGTTCAGGGCAGAGTCACTTCTTAGCGGGGGCCTTGGTCTTGGCAAGTGTTCCAGTGCCATACATGGTCTGAGGGCATGTTTGAGTGACTGGAGCTGGGCTGAAAGGCTAGGGGTGCTGGTCTTCTGTGTGTCCTGTGGCAATGCCACCAGTCCAGTAGCTGCTGCAGATGTAGATGGCAGGGCTAGTTGTAGGGGCTAGCAGGTGGGTGGAGGTCTCAGGCTGGCTAGGGTAGTGGTGGTGCAGCACCCCTGCAATGGTGGCCATGGTGGCATTGACTTGTTTCCATTGCTCCATGGCCTCTTGGTGTTGTGCTATCTGCAGCCTTTGATTCGGCTCCAGTGTGGCCAGGATCTGTCCCATCATGTCCCGGGTATGGTGGTATGCTCCCAGGACCTCAGAGATCACATCCTGGGCTGCAGCATCCATCCTTTGGCCTCCCCGGGCCACTGATGCCCTCCCACTGGCCCTTGCCCCCTGTGCCTGTGTCCCCTGCACAGCTCTGGCAGACCCACTTGCACTGGGGCCATCATCGTCCTGCCTGTTGGTGGGTGGAGACTCTGGCCCCTTTACATGTGGTCCGCCAGTCTGTGCCCGGGAGACACTGGTGTGGGGTCGTATGGCCAGAGCTGATGGTGGTGGCTGGGTGGTAAGGCTGTCAGTGGTATCCTGGGTGAGGCTGCTGGAGGGAGACAGTTTATGGCTGTGTGACGGACCAGGGTATTTCTCACTGTCCATACATTCCTCTGCAGTCTCCTGAGTGGGGCCTCTGTCTCCATGTGGGGCGCTGGCATTCCTTGGCCTTTCCGTCCGGGTGGCATGGACGGTGGTGCCTGTGGGGGGGGGTGGACATGTACGTTACATGTACTAATTCGGAAATGGATGCAGAGCTCTGCCCTATTTTGTGCTTTTTTTCCCCTGTCTGGCCACGCACGGTCCTTTCGTGGAATTATCCTTTCATTTAGCGTGGGGTGTGGAGGTGCATTGTGGGTGCTGTAGTACCACTGTGAATCCTTGCCGGGGTAGGTGACTGTGCACAGAGGGAGGGATGTTGGCCTATTAGTGGATTTGTGGGCATGCAGGGTGACTGGATGTGGGTGTTGTGGCCTGGGTGGGGATGTGGTCCTGGTGGTAGTGGGAGGGGTGGGGTGGTACATTCATTACAGGTGTGGTGGATATGAAGCAATTGTAGTCGACTTACCTGAGTCCAGTCCTCCAGGGAGCCCAGTGAGTCCAGTGAGGCCCTCCGGGTGCAGGATAGCCAGTACCTTCTCCTCCCATTCGGTATAGTTGGGGTGTAGGTAGGGGCCCTCCACCAGTCTACTGTACCTCAATGTTGTGCCTGGATGCCATTGACCTCACCTTCCCGCGCAGGTCGTTCCATCTCTTGCGGATGTCGTCACTTGTGGGTGGATGGTTTCCCACTGCATTGACCTTGTTGACTATCGTCTGCCATAACTCCATCTTCCTAGCGATGGTTGTCTACTGCACCAGTGCGCCGAAAAGTTGTGGCTCGACCTTCAGTATTTTGTCCATCATGGTCCTTAGCTCCGTATCTGTGAAGCGTGGGTGATTAGGGGGTGCCATGGTGTGTGTTATGGGTGTGGTGTTATGGATGTATTGGTGAGGGTGCTGTTGTGTATTTGTTTGTGTGACTTTTGTTATGTTGTGTTCAGTGTATGCGTGTAGTGTTGTCAGTCTCATTCATGCAATTGGCGTTGAAAAGGATTGTTGGTGCGTGTATGTGAGTGTTTTATAGTGTTGTGGATGTGTGTCAGGTGTGTGGGTTTTAAAATTGCCAATGTGTGCATTTCTTCTTGTTGGGTCCCATTACTGGCTGTGGCTGCCCGTACCGCCAATGGTCGTTCAACAACCACTATCCGCCACAGTAATTTGTGCATCATTATTTGGTGAGCAGTGGATTTGGCTGCATGGCGGTGGCAGTGTGAGGTGTATAGCCTTTCTGCCATCATATGCCCTGGCGGTGTCTGGAGGTTGCAGGATTTTTGGAGGTTTTAGTTTTTGGCATCATTATACGGCGGTGTGCTGTTCACTGCCACTGGCAGTCTTCTGTTCCCCGTCTTCATGGCGGTCCGCGGTGATTGCTGCTATGTTCATAATGAGGGCCTAAATATCTAGGAGGCTGGCTCCATCGAGATAAGGACATGATCATACGGGTGAACTATGGTGCTACACTTAACACCATTGATTACCAGATCAACGATGGATCTCGCTACCCTTGTCATCTGCAAAGTGTGTAGAGCTGATGAATAGGGTACTCCTCCCTAAACTGCTGTATTTATTTTTAAACATTGTGCTTCCCCAAATGTGGCAACCTTTTTTGCACCCAGGTCACAGAAAATATGCCTGGCACAGGCTGGAAAACAGCTCAGATTAAAATGGGAAACACTCTGCCCTTCCATCAGAGGGGGGTGGAGGCAGGGGGTTGGTTTCGGCACCCTGGACATGGAACTTAATTTATGTGCCCAGGCACATCTTGCATTTCATTGTACAAACCCACACTGTTCTTACGTCACCTGGTGGTAGAAATTGATAGCAAAGCCCCAACTCCCCCAACATTCTTCATTGGCCTGCCTGCGCAAGGTTCTTCTGGAGATGTATCAATGGCAGACTGCAGGATTCAGGTCTGTTGGAGTTTGAAAAGAAGGGTTAGTAAAGGTCTGCTGTGTCCCCTTGATCTCTCACTATTCTGCAACCCACTGCTGCCCGTCACTCATGAGCGACTAGTGATTTCCCAGCTTCGAGCAAAAAACCTGATCACTTGGGGCAACCTTTACCAGCAGGGCACCTTTCTGATGCTCACAGAATTCCTAAGTGCCTCTCCTAGTACAACCTTTAGACAAATTTACATACCATAGGCTTTAGCAACTGTAGGTCTGCTCTACCTCGGATCTCCCAAAAACCCCTGGCCTCCACTACATTCGCCATGCTACTGGCTGCCAACTTCAACAAACAACGTATTACTTCTCTATAAAGAGCGGCCCAGGAGGAGACAGAAGAGACACCCCACAAAGCTAAATTGAGTTGGGAGACTGATTTAGGATGTGAAATTTCATAAGAGGTATGGCAATTCAGCAGTTCTCAGACAGGCCCGGGGTGTTCCAGCATCCATCTTTGCGTTACACCTAATAGGTTTCTGCATCAAGTTTACTACATCCCGGTGCACTTGCACAAGTTCAGGCTGTGGAGTAATGATTGCTGTGTGAGATGTGGAATGCTTGAAGCAGGATTCCTCCATCTAACTTGGACATGCTCAAGTGGCACAGGTTTTGGATGGAAGTTACCGCAGCCCTGTCTGCAATTGACCCCTTAGTCTGCTTACTTAGGTATGTGAAGGACATTGGTACACCGCACCGGAAATTCACTCTCCTCTCCCTACTGGCGTAAAGATTGGTAGGTTACAGATGAGGAAGGGCAAGAGCGCCCAGATGTAAACGTTTGATTGCTGATTTGGTATACTGTCAGGAGCATTTGGGAATATACACTGTTAGACCTGACAGCCTTAGGGTGGTCACCCCTAACTTTTTGCCTGCCTCCCTCCACTCTTTGGATACAGTTTTTTCTGGTTTAAAGACCGTATGCTCTCTCCCTTAAAACATGATAACATTGGATCATACCCAATTGGATTATTTAATTTACTTACAAGTCCCTAGTAAAGTGCACTATATGTGCCCAGGGCCGGTAGATTAAATGCTACTAGTGGGCCTGCAGCACTGATTGTGCCACCCACTTAAGTAGCTCCTTAACCTTGTCTCAGGCCCGCCACTGCATGTCTTGTATGTGCAGTTTCACTGCCAATTCAACTTGGCATTTAAAAGTACTTGCCAAACCTAAAACACCCCTTTTTCTACATGTAAGTCACCCCTAAGGTATGCCCTAGGTAACCCGTAGGGTGGGGTGCTGTGTAGGCAAAAGGCAGGGCATGTACAAATGTAGATTTACATGTCCTGGTAGTGTAAAACTCCTGAATCCATTTGTTTCCACTACCGTGAGGCCTGCTACCTTCAAAGCCTAACATTAGGTCTACCCTCATATACTGTTTGAGTGGTAGCTGCTGATCTGAAAGGAGTAGGATGGTCATATTTAGTATGGTCAGAATGGTGATACAAAATATTGCTGACTGGTGAAGTTGGATTTAATGTTACTATTTTAGAAATGCCACTTTTAGAAAATGAGCATTTCTCTGCACTTAAAACCTTCTGTGCCTTACAATCCACATCTGGCTGGGTTCAGTTGCCAGCTCCCTTATGCATTCACTCAGACACACCCCAAACACAGGATACTCAGACTCACTTGCATACATCTGGATTTTGTATGGGTCTTCCTGGGCTGGGAGGGTGGAGGGCCTGACACTTACATGTCAAAGGACAGTAGCCTGCCCTCACAAAAAAAACTGCCACACCCTCTACTGGGACCCTGGCAGACAGGATTGAACTGAAAGGGGACCTTGTGCACTTCTAAGTCACTCTTTGAAGTCTCCCCCACTTCAAAGGTACATTTGGGTATTTAAGCATGGTATCTGACCCTACCAAGTCAGACACTTCTGAACAAGATGCTTCCTGGAGAAGAGAACCTGAACCAGAATCTGCAACCTGCCCAGAAGAACTGCCTGGCTTCCCAAAGGACTCAACTGACTGCTTTTTGCGAAGGACTGCTGCCTTGATGTTGCCCTGCTGCCTTGCTGCTCTCTGGCTGTACTGAGAAGTGCTCTCCAAGGGCTTGGATAGAGCTTGCCTACTGTTCCCTGAAGTCTCAGGACCAAAAAGATTTCATCTCTACAAGAAGGACTCCTTGTGCGTCGATAATCGATGCACAGCCTGCCAGAAATGACGCACAGCCTGCATTTCGGTGAAATATTCATGCATGCTGAACCGGAACGACGTAGCCCGACTTCTCAAGGAGGAGATCGATGCAGCGCCAGCGTAGCGACCAGAAATTTGACGCAAGGCCCACTGGATCGATGCACAGCTGAGCCGGAACAATGCAGCCTGACTTCCAGAGAGGAATCGACGCAGCGCCTGCCATGCGGTGAAATTTCCACACAACGCCCACCGGATTGACGCAGCCCCTGTGACTTCGTCCTGTCAGTGCCGGAAATCCACGCATTGTCCCTGGGGTGTCCGAAAACCCCCCAACCCGAAGAGGATCCAAGATCGAGCACCAGAAATCAACGCAAAGCCTTCCCTGCGTTAAAAAAAAAACAACTCATTGCTGTGTGTGGCCCGGGAAATCGACGCACACCTCCCTGTTTTCCACACATCTCCTCCTCTGCGGTTCTTTGCAGAGATTTTGAACGCAAACCAGGTACTTTGTGCTTGCAAGAGACATGTATTGCTTTTAAGAGACTAAAGACACTTAATATCATTTTTACAGTGATATCTCAACATATACTTATTGAATTTTAATCATTTTTGACCTGCATCCTATCAGATAAATATTATAAATTTTTCTAAACACTGTGTGGTGTATTTCTGTGGTGTTCTACTGTGTTATTGCATGATTTATTGCACAAATACTTTACACATTGTCTTCTAAGTTAAGCCTGACTGCTCAGTGCCAAGTTACCAGAGGGTGGGCGCAGGATAATTTGGATTGTGTGTGATTTACCCTGACTAACGTGAGTGTCCTTGCTTGGACAGGGGGTAACCTGATTGCCAACCAAAGACCCCTTTTCTAACATACACTAAACTGCTCCCTCCCTGCTTCTAGACCTAGAGATATCTGGCAGCCCTTGACCGCAAACATACTGCTCGACACAGCAGATACTGGCCCTACCTCATAGCACAAATATACTTTAATTAAATTACAGCTAATCTGTGTGTGTGAGATAAGAGCAGCAACAGTCAGAGACACACACAACTGTTTTTTGGATATTATCAGCCCCGTCTAAATGCTGTGCATGATGCTCGAATCCTCACTCTGTGCAAAGTTATTGGACTATATACTGTTTTTCGAAGTACAACGTATTATTATGTAACCTCATATGTTACAACCTGTGAATGAAAAGTTGAAAATTACAGTTTAAAAAAAACTTTATGTAATTACCCGACAACAGAGGGATTGCGGCTCATAATTATCAGGAGATTGTTCGATGATAATTCGATTAGTTTGGCCCAAGGTGCATTTAAATTCTGACTCTGGGGATCACCTGCTAACATTTGTACAAATGTAGTACAGTCCTGAAATAGCTGCATAAAGCTCTTATAACGTAATGGCAGAAGCAGTGACTTGCTGTATGTAAAGTGTATTGCTGGCATTTTATTGACAACTATTTTGTAAAATAAAATGGTACACTGAAACTATAATAATAATAACAACAACAACAATAATAATAATAATTGTGATTATTATTATTATTATTATTATTATTATTATTATTATTATTATTATTATTATTATTATTAACTTTGGTCTCAGACCAATTTACCATTGACTTAAAGGGGGGGGGTATAAATTCTGAAATTTTCAACACCTGTACCAAAAGAGTGAATTATGTATATTTCCTACTAGTAGATATAGCTTTAATGATTTTGATGAAACAAGCTGGATTCAACTAGTTTTAATATAAATTTGAAGAAAATTATAACATTGGTTGATCCATCAAGAATGAACTTAAAATCAGGGATCTGATCACACCACCATATTATCCAAACCTGGATTTCACCACCATAGCTGATACTAAACATCATTAAATAAAATTGTCGTCTTTTGTATGAGAGCCCACCAAACAGAAATGCCATACTGGCTTTCCAATATCAACTTGAGTGGATTTCCCTCCCTTACACGTTGTGCAAAGTCAGATACTTTTCCATTCGGCACGAAGGGCATGATTACGAGTGGGTCAGTGTATTCTCACCAGTTTGTAAAACCCGACTACTCCCCGAACTTGTAATAGATGCTACTTATCATACCCGACAAATAATGTACCCCAGCTATCGTTATTTATGAGGTGAGATAAATAGCAACTTCGTTCCAAGATTCCTGCCCCAAGATTATCATTCAAAACTTGCTTTGACACTTTTGTCACTTTTATCCAGGCTCAATTGCTTCCACACCTTGATGATGGAACACCATACTGCTCTGCATGGTTGAATTAATGCTCCTAACTGCAGATCTCTATGCTGCAGCCCACTTGACTAGTGGGCTCAGAATATTCAACCACATCTACCGTATCCACACAGATCATCACTGGATCCATCTGCCAGCTCACACCAAATGAAGAACATTCTAGCATAACTTTCAGAACATTCAAATCTTCCAAATGGGACTATCTATATAGTGTCTGATTTCCAGAGATCTACTTGCAGTCTCAGCCTCGAAAGGATGGAATTTCAGAGAGAACAAAAAGAAAGGACTCAAACAGAAATGTTCCTTTTTTATGCTGAAGCTTAAGTTTAACTTGTCCTCTTACTTTCCAAATAAACCTGACTCTCCTACTCCAGACACAGTAGATCCGACGCACTTTCCCACTGCAACAATTTCTGCTCTAATGCTTTATTGTGTACCAACATTCCGTGGCCAGAATTGTCAATTCTTCTCCTACCATTAGCTACCACCAGCCTACTTGTTGCTCTCTGATACCTTAGGATTAAAATTAAATAATGCAGCTGTACCTTGTGATTTGGGTGTTTTAACCTCAAATCTATACTGGTGGCAAAAATATATCTATAACTGGCAGTAATTAAAAGGTGATGAATGTTATTAAGATAATGCTGTTGAATTTTAAAGCGTTATATCTGCGTTGTTAGCAGTAGCCTGTTGTGGTGGCTACAGCAAGACTTGAGATGTTGACAGCTAATATGAAAAAAGCCCTCATGCTGCCAGCTTCACAAGACAAATACATATATGACCTGTAGGTGCTGACCTTGAACCCCCTCAGCCAATTCATTGATAACTAATATTTCACATCTTCCAGTGACATCCCACTTGCCTTCTAAAGTGTTAAGCTGGAGGGTGTGTGAACAGGGGCTACATTGGCAGTGGAAAAACAGATTTAGTGGCTGAGACACGTTTAGCAGGCTTCAGAAACCAGAAGACACCATACATCAAGAGTACTCATAACCAAAAACATTGGGACATATTTGGTCAGGGTACTATTTCTTACTTGGGGGCCAGACAATTATTTTACAGCAGAACTTCCCAAATGTGTTGGCCAATTTCATAGGTTTTATCATTTGGAAAAGTAACACATCAGAAATTCCAAAACGTATAGGTCGGAAACTATACACCAGAGCATTATTTCTCTGCAAGTACATATGTATTGTATGTTCCTGTAGGAAAGATTCTGCTGCTCCCTTAAGGTTGATCTAATGTTTGTTGGAATGAGGATTTCCCAAAATGGACCTTTTGTCCCCAGCTAACTGAAGAGTTTCACTTTGTCTTGAAAAGTTAGGTCAGCCCCATTGACTAGATAAAAGAAATTGCAATGATCATAAAAAAGCAACGCCATTTCAACAATATTTACACAAACACAAAGCATGTTCCCTTTTGCAAGATAACATTGGAAAGCACATAAAGAGTAAAACCCTAAGGTAGATCTCTCAGTTTTTAAGACATGTACTATTTTAATATTTTCACCGGTACGAAAAACAACATGTGTTAGAAATGGGGTTTCTGGATAACTAGGGTATGCATCTAAGCTAGGCCGAACCCACCCACTCTAATCAGGGTGAGGGAGTTACACACCCAAGATAGCCTCTGCTCACCCCCTGGGTAGCTTGGCACAAGCAGTCAGGCCTATCCCACAGGCAATGTTTGTGGCGATTACACAACACACATGACACAATATGCACACCACAAAGGAAACACAACACCAAGTTATATAAAAATAAACTGTATTGTACACAACATCATTAGACCAAACAAAACATGTCAATGATATCCTGCTGCCCAAGCAGTTGTCAGAACACTACACAGTTACTAGTACTCTGCTAAAGCCAGCAGTAGTCACATGAAACACATACGTTACGGGTGATTCCGCAACATAAGCAGTAGTCAGGAAAACAATATCACAGGAAATGCACATATCATGAAATACACATGTACCCTACAAGGTCAAACAGCCTCATGAATGTATACAGGAGCAATCATATTGCGCAAAAATCACTAGGGTTAAACATATCATGGAAAACATGTTACCAACAAGGTCAAAACAGTATCATGAAATTTACAGTAAACATTACACTGTGCAAATGTCATTAAATCCTCAGGAATGCCCACAACCATGAAGCATTCCTTACCTTCTCATACGCCAAGTCCCTGGGGCCACATGGGGAGACTCCTGCGCTCCTTTAGCACACAGCAAGGGGTCTCAAATCCAGCTTTGCAGGGATGGGGCCGCCATGGAGGTCTCCCTCCCGCCCAGCAAGCCGTCCGATCACAGGCGAGGGAGGGGGGTGGAAAGCACCCGCTCCTATTCTCTGGGGAGGCTTCTCCCCACACAGGAACAAATGCAACAAAGTGGCACAAATCACCCTAATGGCCCCTGAAGGCCACAACCGGGTCCAAATTTAAGTACAAACCAGGGCACACCAAAGTAGTCCAAAAGGTTAATCCAAAGTGGAGAAATAAGTTCAAAGTTCAAAATCTGTTCAATAGTTGATTGAGGTTTATTCCTGTTTGAACAACGGTACATCCAAAACAGCCTGGTATATCCAAAACAGCCGACATGTGTTTCGTCACATTGTCTTTCTCAAGGCCAAGGACAAGCAGTTTGCAGATAGTGTTCAAAGGCTCGGGTGATCAGGTAGGTCTCTATTTGTAGTCAAACGATGACAAATGATGCCGTGTAGCTGGTAGCACCCGTACCTGCTACACGGCACTAATACTAACAAGGAGGCTTATCATGGCCTTGCTCTATAGTTTACTCTATGAAGAATAACTGGGACTCTGTTTCCAAAGTCACAACAACTACATACTACAGACCCCATATTGTCATCGTTTGGTGTGCCCTGGTTTATACTTAATTTTGTCCAGGTCTGATTGGCTTTCCAATCCCTACACACGTGGTGGTTGGGTGTGACACCAGGTAGGCACCCCTGACATTCGTCGGCATACAAGCTAATTTTCTTTACAACTGTTTATATGATTTGAACTGGATGTGTGAACTTTAAGGCGTTAACCACATTTTGCTTTCTTGTATTCAGGCCACGACCGGGTCTCGCAGGGGCAGGAAAGATAATTGAACTTCAAGCGCGTTTGGAGCATTCACGCTCCTCTCGCAGTGACCAGGGAAGAAGGACTTACCCTCGCCTCCCTGCGTCCTGCTCCTGGGGTGCCCCCTCCTCAACTGGTGGCACTGTGCACAACCTCTCTGCCGGGCAGGGCCTCCGTTGAGGCTTCCTCACCGCCTGATAAGTGAAGAGAGGCTCTTGCAGCCTCTCCCACCTCGGGGGACCACGCATCTACCTCCAAGCACGCTACACCAGCGTCTTGGGCCCTGGGTGCGGCCCAGTGAGCAGGACAGACCTCTGATGAGGTCTCCCTCCTTCCTGGGGCCGCTCCTTGTCACCGGCACTTACCTGCACCCGAACTGGTGCGTGAGTGCATCCACAGTATATGTTCCGGGCTGCCTAAAGTTGGTGCATGCCTGTGCCCCCGGGGCACGCCTCACAGTGCTCCGGTCTCCCGGGGCACAGCACAAAGGGTGATCGGATGCGCTAGACCCGCCATGGTCGCGGCGGTTATTCTTGGGTAATAAAACGCTCCATGGACAGGGAATAAATCTCTCAGGCTGCGCTTTCAATATTCCCCCATAAATCGCTCTGAACGTACTGGCCAGCAACAAGGGAAGTGCTCAAGGCACACTTTCCTTCTCCATAATAAAGTGCTCCTCTGGCACCACTTCAGCCCTGAGAAAAGATTGCAGGGGAACAGGGGACACACCACCCAGCCCCTGGAGACAGTGAAAGGGAGCACAGGGCAGCAGGGCCCAAGCAAAAAGGCCAGTACAAAGGTTTGCAAGCAGAGGCAGTTTCTCCTAGTGACCCAGCAGGTCACAGGTCAGCACAACAGCAGCAGTCCATGGCAGTTCCTAGTGGGTCCTTCCAGCAGCATCTTGTGTCAAAGTTAATAGTCCAAAAGTGTCCCTCCTAACATGGGGAAAAACCCCTGTACTTATGCTCAGTTTTACACAAGCTTTCACAAAGAGGGGGAGAAGAGGTTCCACCCAATTCCAACTGATTCTAGGGGGTGTCCCCTCTCTCCGCCAGCACAGGCTCCAGACATCAGTCTGGTTCCAGAGTCTTTTGTGTGAGGCCAGGGCTCAGCCTTTACAATTGCAGGTTGCCCCGCCTCTCCTTCTCTCAGCCCAGGAAGCCCAATCAATATGCAGATGCACCTCTGTGACACATCCACCCTCCCTGTGTACAGGCTGTCTGAAAAGTATGCACAAAGCCCAGCTGTCACTCTGCCCCAGATGTGGATTAGAGTCAAGCTGCAAAACACCAGAGTCATAAGCACAGAGAAATGCTCACTTTCGAGAAGTGGCATTTCTATAATGGTAATAAAAAATCCACCTACTCCAGTAAGCAGCATTTCTCACTACCATTACAACCATACCAAACATGCCAATGCTACCCCTATATGATTGCCACCCGCTGCTTAGCCAGGAGCAACACCAAGTGCAAGAATTTGAAGCCCATTTTCTGACCCTTCTGCTGACAGATGTCACTCAGCAGGCAAACAACAGGGTAACAGGGGGCGCACCACCCAGCCCCTGTTGGGTCCATGCCCACAGGTATCCGTTCCAGAGTCTTCAGTCAGGCCAATATTTTCAGCCAGTACTTGTACACCACTGGGCAGACCCACGCTAAATGCAAAAATGAGGCCACTGGTACCTGGAGCAACCAACCAGTTTACTAGGGCCTACTTTATGCTCCAGCATGGGTGTGATGTATGTGTGGTGCAAAAAGTGAAAGTGTATAAGTAAAATTTTTGCGTTGCCCAATACAGACTTCACACATTCTCTTCCATTGGGCATCCCTGAGTTGTACCCCTAGGTCACCATCCCAAGCCTCCCGAGTAGGAAATGGAACATGCAAACAATCTGCTGTCATGGACTTGTATAAAAGAGAAACCAGATGGTGACCCCCACCCAATTCCAACCAGCCCCAGAAAGTGTGTGATGTAGTAGGGACCTCAGTGAATATAGGCCATATTTCCCAGATTGTGGCTGTAAAATTGGCATGTCACATGAAACTGGCCCAGCCCTACATGGAAGCTATCCTGCGCCACCTCGAATGTGATAAATTCTTCATTGGGGAACAAGTCCCCCAACATCTCATTGCCAACTTCTTTCCAGGCCGAGACATCCACAGACTATATCAGCACTTGAAAAGCCAGTAAATCTTAAAAGACAAATGCCCTGGCAAAGGGAACCTCCCCAGGATCACTGAAACACTTTGTTCCCACAGTGAGGCTGTGTGCCGGATAAGGTACCAGACCAATGCCACATCCCGACCTCCTGACATCAGGAGTTGAGGAAGGGACATGGCCCTCGACAAATCCCTTAAAAGAGATTTCTCTCAAGTGCCTGCTTCCACAAGCCAGTGTGCAGCATGTGGAACTTGGGAGGCCAGGTAATATTGTTCTAGGTTGGGTAGATTCATAGTGGTACTACAAACAGATATAAAACCACATTAGTCGTTGTGGATTAATTCCGTAATCTCTGGGAAGAAACGAAGAGCAAGTGCTTTGCAAAGTACCTTAGTGTCTCTATTAATCATTGCAAGTGGTCTATAGGCGGACTGGTCTGATGCATCCAAGCTGGACTTCAGCATCATAGTGATGCAGCCTTCTGCATAGACTGGGGAAACAACCCAGACTCCACGGCCTCCAAGTATAGCGTTGGGTAAGGACAGGTGCAAAATCTGGTAAAACCCAGCAGGAAAAGAATCGCTGCATGGCACCTTCCTTCCCGGCATAGATTTTCTCCAGGATTAAATCTGCATCCAATTCATGAATAGCAACATCCCCCAGCTGCAGGAGTGGCAAAGAGTTCAGAAAGGCATCCACTGTGCCCTCCTGTGTGTAAACTTCTCAGCCCTGGGGTACCAAAGTTGAAGAATGAAGGGGTGGGGAGCCTCCTGCCAGAGAATTCAGACCAACAGTGGACTGCAGCTGTTTCTCTCCCTATGGAGAAGCTGATGATATGAACTTAGGGTGTATTTATCCACCCTATCCCTTGCATCGGCAACCTGCCATTGAGCCAGTAATTCCTCCTGCAACCCCTCCTCCCCTGCCAGTGTCAGGTAAGGGGCCTGCGCCAACTCGTCAGCCCTCTGAAGAAGTTTGGTTTGCAAGGGAGCCTGACCTCACAAGGCCTATACAATTCCCCCAGATGACAGTTTTCATTGCTTCCCACGCAGTCGATCGCGAATGTGTCATGGACCAGCTGAATTCAAAGAAATCTGTCAGTGTACCCGCCAGAATCTCCATGCACTCAGAATCCAGTAGGATCTCTGGAGATAGCCTCCAGATCAACTGTGGGTACCCCCCCATTCAATCTCGCAATAAACAGGGGCATGATCAGACAAGTAGCAGGACAGGTGTGAGAGCGTTAGGACGCTGAAGCCTAGTGAGGCAGTTAGTAAATTAGAATCAAGTCTGCTGTGGGTACCATTCATCAGGGAATAGTATGTATATTCATTTGACAGGGGTGGAAAGCCCTCAAATGACACAAAGTCCCAAATGATTGGTGAACTCCCGAAGCACGGAAATCATCTTAGGTTTGGTATTATGGAACGGGGGTGCCTATCTAGTGTACTATCCAATATGCAGTTAAAGTCCCCTGCCCACGGAACCAAAAGAGTCTTAAGCAGGCGCGATAACATTACACACTTTTGGATAAAAGGTCTATTCATCGATGTTGGATGCATACGTGTTGACAATGACAACATCCACCCCCATCAAGTCGCCCCTGTATCAGTACGTAATGATCCTCCACATCTGCCTCCATGTAGGAAAGGGCATAGGGAATCCCTGGGCATGCCAATAAGAACACTTTGAGAGAACCTCAAATAATTAGCATGAAAGGCCTGTCCCCTCCATTTTTTGGCTAACTTAGTGGCTTCCACATATAAAAGATGAGTTAATAGCAGGCAAGCAATATCTACCTTATGTCTCTTAAGAAAGGAGAGAACACTATACCATTTTTAATATGATCCTAGTCCTATACTTTCCATGAAAGGAGCTTAAATGATCCAGGCTTACTCATTATAGGATAAAGCACCCAGGGCAGTCTTCAACCCCCTCACCATGACATGATGGTAACAAAACCACTGGGAAACAGAAGAGAACTCAGAACTAACAGACCCCCCCAACCCAGACACGTAAGAGCAAACCTCAACTCCATACAAACCCACAAACACATACTTGTCAGGATGTACAGCATCACTACCTACCTACCTCCCTCCCCCAAAAATCAACACAACACCCAGAAATCCCCACCCTCCCTGCTATGGCAGCTAGGTATCCCAGCTACTAGGAGAAAAATGAAGGCCCCTCCGGGCAACACAGTCTGCTGAACAAATCTGCTGAATTTAGAAGGAGCATCCAATGCCTTACCGTCTGGTGTGGCCCTACTTATCAGTCTCTCTGGCACTACCTGAGTCTCCGACTCAGGAGTATCCATGGCGCCATAATCCCAGACCACAATGCATCCAGAGCCTCCTGCTGTGGGTTTGTGGCTGCCCCCTGGAACGGAGGCATCTGCATCAGCACCACCCACCTCGGGTGTGCAAGGGATCCACTTCACTCAGGGTGCGCACCGAAAGTCCACCTGACATGAATAACCAGGACCAGACATCCTCAGGCCGTTCAAAGAAGTGCGACTTCCCTGCTGCAATGAAAAGGAGTTTAGCTATTTAAAGGAGCATGTACAGATGGTTCATGGTGCGCAGCTTCTTTTCATCTACAGAAAAGACTTGTGTCGCTCCTGTACCCTCTGAGTATAGTTAGGGTAAATTGTAATGTTACAGTTTTCCCAACTGCAGAATGGGCACATTTCTGGCATGTCCCTGTCCCTATAATTCAAAATCCTAGTAATGCAGGCCCTCAGAGGGGCACCCGGGTGAGGGACTGGTGCCTGAGCCCTATGCGCCCTTGCTATAACAAACAAATCAGACAAGTCTTTGCGGCATAAAGTGTGCCTCACAAAATGGCCCAGGAAGCGCTCCACTGACTGTCCATCCACCCTCTCAGGAAATCCCAGCCAGCAGGTGCATGTTGTTCTGTCGTAAGCGGCCCTCCCCATCCTCAACTTGGTGTTCCAGGATGCTGGCATTGACCTGCAGTTGGGAGACCTGTTGTTGCGGTACCTCAGATTGCAGGGTAAGGATGTTAGTTTCCATGTTATCCACCTTGTTCACCACCTTGGGAAGTCCGCTCGCAGCAAATTCACCTCAATAAACTCCCCTGCTATTTGGCCTTCAAGAGCTGCTCTCCAGTCCTGTAATGCTTCCAGAAGGGCTGCGCATGAGTGCTTTTCCTAATGCTCAGGTGAATGGGCTGGGGTACTTAGGCAGTCCTGACGAATGAGTCTGCGGGTTGCTTGATGACAAGTGGAATCCTGAGTAATAGTAATCCCCTGCAGCTGCCTCTGGGGCCTGTCCTTCCCCATAATGTAGATGAAAGAAGGTGTGTGCCCAGTGCCGCACCCTCAACACAGTCCCGGGGGAAAAGTCCCACTGGGTCTGGCTAATCGATCTCTGGGCAAAACACAGAGCAGGGAGCAATGTCAGAGGGAACGCTAAGGAGTGAAGGCAATTTAGAATGTCCCAAGTTCAAATCAGTGAGATTGCAGGAGTCTTCAGGGTCAGTTACCACCAAACGTTCCCACATTAGTCCCCATAACAGTAACATACTAATATACTAGGCCACCCTTACAGCAGCTGGAAACGCCCTTCTTCAGCCTCCGTGAGTCAATGCATGCTGATGGAGGACTAGGTGCCAGGGGTCAGCAAAGGGTCCTGATGTCAGATACCCCAGGCAAGGTGAAGTACCAACTATCTCAGCGGCTCCCTGGTGGTCGAGGGCTTTCACTCATTGCCTGTGCCACCCAACCGGACAGTGGCCTGCAGACCCACGGGCACCCTGCGCCTGTCACCCAGAGTGGAGGACCTTCCAGGTCTGGACTTCTGCCACTCAGGGTCAGTGCCTCCTGCAACCACCTGAAGCAAGGCCTGACCAGACAAAGTTCATGCTCCTCCCGAAGTCAGTATGATGACGCCAATCTGCTTGTCATGATCATGCCCCTCACGCCAAAGGAAGCTGAACAATCAGTTCTCCCAACCTTGGGAGGGCAGAGCTCCTCTGTATTGCAGGCTGCCACAGCAGCCCGAGGTAGGCCTCAGCGCTGTACAGGCTTTGGCCTGTGGAGGCCCAATGCCCGATTCCCTTAAGTGCCTGCCCTCTGGGCACCTCTGCACCTGCAACCATGTAGGGCAAAGAAACATCCAGTGGAGGAGCTCACAGGGAGGCCACAGCAAGACTTCAGTCAGACCCCTCCGACTCCACTGGTGCCCCTCAAGTCAGGATGTCCTCGGGGGAAATGAAGGCCACCGGCATGGATCCCTGCAGCCACAGCAGCGAACATCTTCAGGGGCATACGGGTCCCAGGCTGGACCTCCTCTCACCAGTTGTAGATCTCCCCTGCCATCCTGCCCTGGAGGGTCAGCACATCAAGGAGACATCAGGCAGTATGTAGGTCCCAGGCAGAGCGGGCCTCAGTACACATCGCACGACCAGCCGCTTCCCTGTAACTACAGTGGAATTACTCTGAGTGGTCCCCCATGTATCAAATAGCTTTGGCAGAGACTCAGCACAAACAGGGATCGTTGCATGGGGTTCAGTGCTGCAGGATATTGCACGATTTTGAAGGGGGAGACAGAGCTTCCTAAGGACTTGTCCTATCAGCCGTCTTGGTTGGACATGCCCCAGATCTGTCAATTTTACAAATGTTTTCTTTTTTTGACAATACTATTTCCATAATTACAGGTGGGATAGGAAGGGAGAATGTGCAGTTTTACCATAGCATTATCACACATTAATGCTACTTACAATCCGAATTAAACAGTGGGGTTTTGAGAGGCAAGAAAATAGTGTCATGATGAGTATCTCACAACTTGAAAAGATAATCAAACTTGTGTTTTGAAGTATCAAGCCACTAGATCCAACCAGGCTGGCATTGTTCTTCCTCTTCAGTGCCACAAATCTATCATGATCAACAAACACTTTCTTTGGAACGTGATGATCTTGTATTATAAAATAAAATATACCAAAATATATTTTTGCTCACCTTGGAACATATCAAAGTGAAAAGCTTTACTGTAACGATAACTCAGAGTATCAAGTCTGGGGTTCAGTATCTTCAGGGCAATGCTGCAAGCTGCAGCCCTACATGAAAAAATAATTTAGAAGTTAATATTAGTTTATTAAATTCACTCACAATTGGCTAAAAATTAAGTACAAACATTATTCTGTCTCAAACTTACACTTGGTGGAGATGTGGAACTCTGCTTTTAGACATGGCCTTCATGTGAGAGTAGGTAAAACTCGCGAGCTGCAGGTTCACTTTGCTCTCCTTCTCTACCACATTAGCAACGGTGGTTATCAAAGCCAAGTCAGGTCTGGATTCAAAAAGAACCACGCAAGCCATCATCCGTACTTCAGAGGAAACTCTGCGATCCATAAAGATCTGAAGAAGTATGTCTTGCACCTGCACATAGAAAAGGAAATTCGTGGATGCAACTAGTTGTTCATGAGTGTTTTGTTCTCCAGCAACTTTAATGAAACTCCAACATCATCTTAATGACGCTACTTTAATTGTTATTCGGTACTCGAAAGATCTTACCACTTAATAAATATTTTGGCACATTGGTCAGTACTACAAAACATTCACTTTGTCACATTTGCTATCACAGCAGCTCTTAAATGACCGAGTTTGTAAATTCATTAGACTCCAACCTGGTGCATGTGAATGTACAGGTTGAGGCCCAGCTCTCATTATCATACAGTAGATACAAAAGAGATCCTCCTCAGTGCATAGAAATGTGTTATTTAGTATTTTATTCAAAATGAAAAAATGGGGTCGTCTGCTTGGTGACCTAATTGAGAGCGAATCACCACAGTGGTCTTTGGGGGCCTCCAAAAACCCTGTATTTATGGGATGCAAACATCTTGGAGGCCGTGTGACCTCACCCCAAATGTCAAGTGGTGCCGAGATATTGACCCAGCAACATACGTCTTCTTTCCAGGTGCTGGCTACAAACAGCTTTATCCGTCTGTTGGACAAACCTATTATTTCCAATATACATAGAGTGGCCTGTGGGTCAGCTCTTTGCTCATGACTTGATAACTGTTGTCTATCACAGGTGTCTGCTCTTGATTCAACGTTCCTCCCTATTCTTCAATCTGTCCTGTCCGGGAGCATTCAGTCTGATATCGTTCTGATTGGATGAGTTGTATCTTTGCTGACATGAGGGGATTCTGTTTTACTTTCGATTGTTTGCATCTCTCGCTGCCGCTTGTACAACTCTAATCTCCCCCCACCGTACTACTGCTTCTCTGCCAGGCAACTTTCGTTATCTAGGCGCTGCATAAAAGCATCTTCTTTGTTAATGAAATGAATACAATAAAACAAATGTGTAAAGGAGGTAAGCTGCTACGATGGCTAGTTCTGTTGTCACAGTAAAGTCACACCTCACTGAGAAATGCGGAGCTGTCAGTTCCAAACCATTACCTGTGGAGAAGCTTGGTCAGTAAGATCGGGGTGGAGGTTGGGGGGTGAGCTCCAGAGTTTCCAACAATCAGGCTAGCATATATTATTTAAATACATTATACACCAAGCACGGTTCATGAGAGGGGTCTACAAGGCAGTGGGAGGGGAGAGAAATGCGGATTGGTAGGTGTAATAAGAGAGAAAACATAACATTTTGTAAAATGACCAATACTTTTTAGAACTTTCAAAACAAAGGGAGAAATTGTGTGTGCGTTTTTGTCTGTGTGTATGCAAACATTCCTGGTGAAATCCGATAGACATCTCACCATACCCGACTGAAAACACCTGTACCCAACTATTTATCATAAAATACATCTATCACCCCAAACACCCACACATCCCCCACCCCCCTGAAGCTAAGCCCCTGGCCATTAGATGTGTGTATTCAGAACCATTTAGTCGGAAGATTAAATGTGCAAGGAGAGGTGGAATGTGCAGGGCGTTGTGAAGGGAGCGAAGACCAGTGCTCCTTTGAATATTACTTTTATGTGTCGAGGTTTCAAAGATGTTCAACACTACCACACGTAATTTGCTCTGTTTCTAGAGAGCACACCTATTGTAGACAGGAGTCCTTCTTATGGTAGAAATTACAATTTGAGTTACTCAGACTCTTTCCAGTGTGCCCTTCTGCTTACAATTGCTACGAGGTTCGTGAGCGCAGAATGTATAGCACATCACAAGCCATGGCAAAACGTATCTCATAACAAAATAAGCTCCTGATAAAATGAACTATCTTACTAGACTTTAAAGCACATGCAAAAATCATTCCGGACAAATGCATTTTTCTTGCAGGTGATGTTTGCTGGGCATTGCCTTCTTAAATGGGCCTTTTTAATAAGCTGCTCATCAATGTCAGCGAAGGCCCTTAGGATGAGAGTTAAGGAAAAAAAATCATGGGCGCCATCTGGCATGTCTGCAAGTAGGAAAATTATTACGTGGTGCACTAAGACCACTAGTCAATACTTCTATGCGCCTGACATAACATTTGCTGATACTGCAAAAAAAATCTACTGGGCGTCAGAGTGTCTGAAGATTTTAATAGCGCCCCATTGCTTTTGAAACCTGTAACTGTAAGTTGGCCTAGCAGCTGCAAAGTGCTACCAGCCCCCCACACTTTCTTTATAATCTCCATCACCCTTCCCATTTTAAATGTTGTAAAATGTTTTTACTTACTTTTTGCGCAGGCCTGGCAGCTTCAAGTGCTACCGAGTCGCTAGTTTTATTATTTAGCACCGACACACAGTTTTTTCTACTTTATTTTACTTTCAATTTAATGTTCTAAAACTACCATTCATCATCATAGAACAGTAAATTTATAATGCACCTACATGTACATGTTACAACCAATGTATGTGCATACATCACAACACATGTGTATGCAAACACTCCGAATGCTTCTATAGCGAAATCACTTCCATATGTGGCAACTTTGACCCTCAACCGGACCCTATCACTATTGAAAATCAACTTTCCAAAATGGACAAAGAACAAACACTGACCCTGTGGCCTGCAGTCACCACAGTCAAAATTGTTGCTACCATAAAGTCCAGCCACACAGGGGGCCAATCTAACCCTTACCCCCACCACACCTTTGTCAAAGCACTAACACCCATCCTCAACTCTCAGTGGTCTCACTCTCCTGGACCTCTCTTTTTAACATTTGATATGGTCTCATACCTATTCTCATCAGGGTCTGCCCAAGATTGCAATCCAAGGACCTGCTCTCAATTGGATCTGCTCCTTCTTAATGGACAGCTTGACACCTTACTCCTCAGAAGACCACAATCTCATATGTGTAGTGCCTCAAGGTTCATTGCTCAGCCCCACCCACTTTAACGAATACATGGTTCCTCTGGCCAACATTATCCGTGCACAACATCAACATTTCTCCTATGCTGATGACACACAACTCATACTCTTCATCTCAGGCAGGACCCCCAACACAAGAAACAAGTTAATAGCCTGCATGACCAAAGACGCTAACTGGATTAAAGCCTACTAACTCAAGCTCAACATTGACAAGACAGAAGTAGTGATCTTCAGCAAGAACACCTCACTATGGGACTCCAACTTGTGGCCCGGCAAACTTGGACCCACACCCAGCACCCACACCAGGAATCTCGGAATAATCATTGACAGCAAGCTGGACATAACCGCAGTAGTCAACACCATCACTGCATCCTGCTTCCACACCCTGAAGATGCTGAACAACATATTCAAATGGTTTCCAAGCAACACTAGAAAAACTGTGGCTCACACCTTAGTCACCAGCAAGTTGGACTACAAGAACACCCTCTATGCTAGGATAATCAAGACTAGAAGACAAGAAACCATCCAGAACTCAGCGGCCAGACTCATCCTCAGCCCCACAAAAAGAACTCAAATCAAAACATGCCTCAGGAAGCCCCACTGGCTCCTGATACAAACATGTTCATTTCAAACTCCTCACACGCACATTCAAGGCCCCACACAACTCAGACCCCACCTACCTGAACAGTCACATCTAATTCAACCAACCACCAACATACCACCACTCCATAGGACTCCTATTTTTGCACATCCTGCGAATACACAGAACCAGATCAGAAGGACAGCATTCTCTTACATCGCTTCAAAAGCGTGGAACAGCTTCCCACTCCACTTCAGAGCCTACTGCTCTCTTCTTGAATTCTGTAACAAGCTGAAGACTGGGCTTTTCAATGAGCCAAACCCCCATAGGCAGTGGTAGGCGCATACACCTGCTCACGACCAGGACACCCTTGTAGATGATAATGCGTTTTGCAAATGCACATAACATGACAGAATACAATCACCTTGGTATGTGGTTTGCTCAAAAGAAAGCCCATTGCAACATTGGTGGCCATGTGAGCGCATGCATCATGACAAGTGTTGCATAAAAGCACCGATCAAAAAAGCATTAGCAAAGTTAATAGGTCAGCATTCAAGAGTTGAAACCTATTGGCTTTGCAACACTTGTTGGGTGTACACTGCACACACTGGGTGGCAGACACTCCTTCAACTGTGATGTAGCTCTTTACATAATACTACGCTTGCTTTGTGCAGGACCCAGGGCATCACAACGGTTAACAAAAGACTTCCTATGATAACGTACATACAAAACATTTGAAATTTTCGAATCGAACCTGGTTAGATAATTATTTCAGAAGTGTTTTCTCCTAAGTATGTTTTGAACTAAGCACACGCAATAAATACAATAGCATCTATTCAATTCACATTTTTATATCTTATTTCTAGATAGTCTGATCGTATATAGATACCTAAGCATCAGTCAGTCTTGTCTTATGATTGCTACGCTTTTCTGTATGATTTCGAAATGTGAATGGTACAGCAATATTTAGTCTCTCTTACCCTTCTGGGATCTGCCTTGGCGATGTTCCTGAGAGACATCACTGCATCAGTCTGGACCCTCACAGGGAGCTGGGAAGCACTGGAGGAAAACCCTGGGAGGAACTTCTGGATGTACTTGATACTGGCTGGCTGTCCTGCATTCCCGAGAGCCTTCAGGGCCAGCGCCATGTCCTCTTCGTGGCCACTGTTAGCCGCCTCAGCTGCCACGTCATCGAGGGGCTGCAAATAAAGAGTTTGTGTCTCTTTATTCCATTTAGCAGATAGAGTGTTCAAACCAATCAGGCAATTAAGCACGCATGCGTAAAAAGTTACCTTTTCAAATCAGAGCTACGGTACAATATCAGTTCACTTTGTGTAGACTATTCTACATAATCTATAAATACATTCAGAAGCTGCCTGCTTTTATCTTTCTTGTATTTCTAAACTGATAGCTTCGCCTAAGAAATGCATACAAGGCTTTCTGTGTTGGCTTTGCTCAGTTTTACAGCTGTTTGTAGTGTTCCGTGACGGTCTAGTTGTTGGGAGACTGGTCACGGAGCACTAACTCGGGGACACAGAAGAGGTTCCGGGGGAAGTGTGAAGTTATAAAATAAAGCAGAGCGCATGAGTTTGGATTGTTGTTTTACCCGCGGCTCCAGTGTGGTAGCACTTCAGTGTTTGGTGTAATTATTGGCATGCACCCTGCGCGAGCATTGAGGTGTGAAATACAACACTGGCAACGAAGGTGGTCTATACCACACGCATATCACTCTGCTGGTGTTTGGGCCCCCCATTGTGTAGCTGTGAGGCAGCTGAACATCCAGGAAGAGACAAACAGCAGGCTAAGCTCCTCCACAGTGTGACAGGACGTCACTATATCCAGAAGGAAGAATCAAAGTATATCTTGGACTCCTTCAAACCGAACAAGGATACTGCGCCCACAGGAAACGCGAAAAAGTTGTGACAGAGCACCGCATGAACGCAGAAGAGGTGCACCGTGACACAGCAGACTAGGAGAGGTGAGCCAGAGCCAACGAGCACAGATAACACTATCATTATGGCGGATGAACCAGCGCCGGCCACCCATCAACTGCCACAGCACACAATGATAGGCGTGCTCCGGCCGTTTAGCGAGCTTGCGGATCCCGCCACAGCGTCACCCAGATGGAAGGTATGGGTCGGGCGACTGGAGAACTACTTTGTGGCCACCCGCGAGAAGGACAGCGAAGTCAAGCGGTCGTTGCTCCTCCATTTCGTGGGCGATGAAATATACAAATTGTTCAGACACCTATCAAACACAGGTACCCATAATGACTATGACGCGGCGGTGAGAGCTTTGAATGCACACTTCGATCCACAGCTGAACCCGCATTCTGAACGGTTCAAGCTACAACAGGCAAGACAGAGAGAAGGAGAGTCCATCGACCAATTTTATGCTCGCCTCCGGGAACTAGCAAGTACGTGCACCGACGACGATCAACAGAAAGAGGTACGGGCGCAAATTATACAAGGCTGCAGAAACAAGACACTGAGAGGACTAATACTGAGACAACCAAACATCACGCTAGATGAAATATTAATCATGGCGCGATCCCATGATCTATCGGCGGCTAGAGCAGCTGAAATGGAAGTGGCAATGTCCCACACGCCAGAGAAGACCCCGGTGATCAAAACAGAACGTGCTGACGCAATCCAGTCGTCACAAATGAGGAGAAAGTCTAGAGTATATGCTCCCGCCAAGTCAGGGGGGAGATGTGAATACTGTGGGAGAGATGAACACAACCCAAGAGACTGTCCGGCACAAGGGAGAACATGTTCCAACTGTGGAAAACTGAATCACTTCGCAGCCGTTTGTAAAGGAGGAGTGAGAGGAAGAGGAGCAAGAGGGAGGCGCCCACCTACCAGAGCGGTAAAACAGTTATCACTAGATGACCGTACAACACGGGGAGCAAGTGACACATCGTCGCGTCATACCTTAGAGGACTCCTCCCCAGGAGAAGATGAAGAGGAAGAAGTGTTTCTCATATCATTTACCAATGACCTAAAGAGGCACCGGCAACCTCAGCCCACCTGTGTGATTGACATAGCAGGGTCCCATGTCAAGGCCCTCATAGACACTGGAGCCTCAGTTAATGTGATGGGAATACAACAGTATCGCCGCCTCCAGCCCCGCCCACCATTGACCCCCTCACACACCAAAATATTTACCTATGGAAGTCACACGCCCCTACCGCTGAAGGGACGCATGGGAGTGACAGTGCAGGCGGAGGGAAGAACGATACACACGATGTTCCACATGGTCGACAGGGAGGCAGACACTCTGCTTAGCAGTCAAGCGGCTGAGGAGCTAGGTTTGGTGATGTTTGCAAAAAGCATACGATCTTGTCAAATTGATGAGCTGCTAAGAGAATTCCCAGAACTGTTCACAGGCCTTGGCTGCCTCAAAGCTCCCCGATCAAGCTACACATTGACAAGGCCGTGAAGTCGGTTGCAATACGACACCGGCGAATACCGTTTTACTTAAGGCCGCTAGTAGAGCGAGAGCTGGCTAGCCTCGAAGAACAAGGAGTCATCGAAAGAGTATCTGGACCCACTCCCTGGGTATTGCCCATGGTGATTGCAGAAAACCCGAAGCAACCAAGAAAAATCTGCCTCTGCATTGACATGAGGTTGCCCAACCATGCCATCAAGCGAGAAAGGCACATTACCCCAACCATAGATTACATCATAGCTGATTTAAACGGATCCAAGTGGTTCTCCAAACTAGACTTAAAAGCGGGTTACCACCAACTCAGACTGGCGGAGGAAAGTAGGTATATCACCATGTTCTCAACACACCTTGGCTTGAGAAGATACAAGCGCCTGAGCTTTGGTGTGTCATCGGCGGTGGAGGTCTTCCAGGACACCATTCGACAGACACTGTCAGGCTTACAAGGCGTGATGAATGTAAGCGACGACATATTAATCTACTCCGCAACAGCCGAAGATCACCATCGGCAAGTGAGGGATACCCTCAAAAGATTGTCGGAACATGGACTCACCCTCCACAGAAAAAAGTATGTTTTCTTCCAGACAGAAATCACATTTTTCGGATATGTCTTCAACCAGGAAGGCATCCAAGTAGATCCCCGCAAATCCAGCGTAATCAGAAAAGCCCCCGCCCCGAAGACGGTGACTGAAGTGAGGAGTTTCTTGGGAACGGCAACATATTGCAGTAGATTCATCCCAAGGTTGGCCACGCTGTCAGAGCCGCTCCGAGCCCTCACGAAAGCGGATGCACCCTGGGAGTGGGGGAGCCGAGAAGAAGAAGCATTCCAAGAACTCAAGAAGGCTCTCCTGTGTGACACTACAATGGCATACTTTGACCCGATGAGAAAGACCAAGCTGACTGTTGATGCAAGCCCGGTAGGCCTCAGCGCTGTGTTGGCCCAAGAGAGTGAGCCAGGCCGGTGGGCCCCATTAGCATACGCCAATAAGGCGTTGACACCAACCGAGCGACGATACTCCCAGACCGAGAGGGAGGCCCTGGCGATCAAGTGGGCGTGCGGGCACTTCCACCTCTATCTCCAAGGAAGACCCTTCTGGGTGGTCACAGACCACCAACCACTTGTTCCCCTTTTCAAGGGGAGCGCACCACATCCGCCTCCACGGATCGAAAGGTGGGCAATTCAGCTGCAACACTATGGCATGGAGGTAGTGTACCAACCAGGGGCCAAGAACCCAGCGGACTTCCTGTCTCGACACCCGCCGGACCAGACCCAAGCCCCTAGTCAAGATGAGGCAGACACCGAAGCGCATGTGCATGCACTTGCCCAAGGGAGCTGCCCCAAGACAATCAACACAAAGGAGATCTCCGAAGCGATCCTTGAAGACGTGGTACTGCTGCGTGCGAAGCTAACGTTGAAAAGTGGATCATGGCGCCATTTCCTTTCAAACATGGAAAACTGGACCACGGCTGAACGAGAGCGTTTGACGAAACTTTGGAGAGTCCGGAACGAGCTAAGCTCTACGGCAGATGGTCTTCTCCTCCGGGGGCACAGGCTAGTAATACCACGACAACTACAAGATCGTGTGATCCTGTTAGCACACGGAGGGCATCAAGGAATGACAAAAATGAAGGCGCGCATGAGGGCAAAGGTGTGGTTCCCTGGACTTGAAGAGGGAGTCGACCAATGCGTCCGACAATGCCCAGCGTGCCAGTTAACAGCTAGCCCGGAGGTGCCGGCCCGATCCTGACGGAAGAAGCATGCACGAAACCCTGGGCGCAAGTCAGCCTAGATTTTGGAAGCTTTCCAGATGGCAGGACCACCCTGGCGCTCATAGATGGGTACTCCAAGTATCCAGTCGTCGAGGTCATTGCGTCCACTGCATTCACGCAGGTGGGTCCAGCTCTTGAAAGGATTTTTGCCATGTTTGGTCTCCCGGAGGAGATCAAGACGGATAACGGACCGCCTTTCCAAGGGAGTGAATTTCATGATATGATGGGGCGTTTGATCGTCAGACACAGAAGAATCACGCCGCTATGGCCTCAAGCCAATGGAGAGGTTGAGCGTTTCATGCGCACGCTCAATAAGGCCCTTAGAATCGCTGTGTTAGAAACCACGGACCCGGAGATCAGCCTTCACCGGTTCTTACGGGAATATAGAGGAACCCCGCATTGCACAACTGGTCAGACTCCGTGGTCGCTGATGCTTGCCGGAACGAGACGAGACACCATCCCAGTGGCACCCGGGTGGGAACCCATCCCCTATCACCCAAAGCAGACACAAGCCAAGAGGAGAGAAGTCAATGACAAGGCGAGCAGAACGAGGCGGGCCAGGGTAAGAGACATTCAAATCGGTGACCAGGTGATTGTCAAGGATCGCAAACCTGGATGGAAATTCCGCACACCCTATGAACCTGGAGTATGGACAGTGACTGGGGTGTCCGGGACCATGGTGACAGCAGAGAAAGGGTATGAACGGGTGACACAGAACATTTAATGGTTCAAGAAAGCAACGTTTGTGGAGAATTCTGGAGATCAAGAAGCAGAGGATCAATTCTCGGACTGGCCGACCACCGAGAGTCCTGCACAAGAGCGTGAGGGTGAACTGCCATCGGTGGCCGGACCAGGCAGTGGGAGACAACTGGTGGGTGCCGCCCCAGCGACCCAGTGCAGGGAGCCCAGATCCCAGATGGGGAGTTACAGTTTAAGACCCAATCCGCCACCCAGCCAAAAACTAAAAGACTTTCTATGCATTGTAACTTTTGATCCAGTTGGGGAGGGATGTAGTGTTCCGTGACGGTCTAGTTGTTGGGAGACCGGTCACGGAGCACTAACCCGGGGACACAGAAGAGGTTCCGGGGGAAGTGTGAAGTTATAAAATAAAGCGGAGCGCGGGAGTTTGGATTGTTGTTTTACCCGCGGCTCCAGTGTGGTAGCACTTCAGTGTTTGGTGTAATTATTGGCATGCACCCTGCGCGAGCATTGAGGTGTGAAATACAACACTGTTCATATGTTGTTTACTGAGAAGAATTATTATTATGCATGAGAGTACTATACCAATGTCTCTCTACGCCATTAACTATTGACTCAACTACTGCAGTACTTTTTTACAGGCAGACGCCATCGTCCATGTTATGATTTAAAAGGATGCTCATATGTTCCAGCCATTTGGTTTACAAAATGGTAGCCATCCGGGATCAGCTGTCACCAGCTACGAGCCAGCCTCTGCACTCCAGTTCAGTCTGTGTGCTAGTAAGGTACTGTTCAGCCTGTTTCCTATCTCATCATGCATCATTTGTTCTTGATAACACAAAAGCATCTACCCTGTCCCATTCAGTCCATTAAGCAAAGAGGCACTTTTTAGATACCCATCAAAGATGTCAAGCTCGGGCACTTCTGGTAGTTAAAGAATTGAGACATGGACACTGCAATAGGAACTTGGCATATGATAAAGGTTTGGGCCCCACGTGTATCAACGGATTTTGGACTTACAAAGCCTACAGTGGAAAAAAATGCAACCTTTCACAGTCACACGCTGCACCGCACTCCTCCAGGAAAAACATATTTTAGAAAACACTGCTAATCCTTGTTTTTATTGTGTTGTTAGGCTAAAACATTCAGAGGGCGAATTTTCAGGAACAGGAAAGTGAAAATGAATGATGTGCACCTTATTTTTTAATAGTCGCCTACCCTTCTTTAGCATTCCCCGGCATAAATGATGGCTGGGCTATGGGCGTGTATCAGACGCGCACAGTGGCAAAGGCAAGCCAGGCTGTGGCCATCTGCACCTGGATGGGAACAGGGGCCAGGAACTCCGGCCAAGTCTCTACAAGTAAAGTTTGTTACTTCCCCCAACAATTATATGCCCTAAGTAACACACCAAGCAATAATGAATGTCACCTCATAAACCTAGAAAGTGCAGAGCGACAATGCACAAACTGCCAGTTCTCTCTATGTGACCAGGATGGACAATACTGAGCATTTCTCAGCAGAAGGCTGGAGTCTGCTTTTAATCAATTGCAGACCCCTCGACTGTCACAAACTTGAGCTTTTTGCACTTACTGAGGACGAACGCCCAGAAATTGTCTTCCTCTACAGCAGGGATACAAAATATGCAGGAGAGACCAGGTAAATAAAGCTGGTGGAGGAATAGCCCTAATACTTAAAGACCCATTGAGATGCTCATATAATCCTCTTCCCTTCCCTGAGTGTGAGGACCTCCCCTTGTCCATAACTATGTCCCAGCCATTCTCGTTTTCAGGGGTCCTAGTCTACAGACCCCCAGGATCGTACTCCATGTTCTCAAAGGTCCTCCTAGATCATATTGCCAGTCTAGCAATTGGAAAAAATGAATCTAACCCTTTTGAGGATGTTAATGTTTATTTTGATGGCACTAATTACCCAGTATCGTCACACATAGTACATGACCTTGGCTCCCTTTAATGAACAAAAAGAGTAGTGGGTCCTACCCATACAGAAGGGCATCTCCCCGACCAGGTTATTAGTAATGACCCCAATCTGAAGGTCAAAAAGCCCTGTCACATATTGTGGTCAGACCATTTCCAGATACTAATGATGTTGCACTGCAAATTGCCATCAACAGGCACTAATTCAGTAAGTAGAATTGACCTTAGAGGTCAAAACTCAACAAGGAAATCTGGAACTCTGTTCTTGCATCTTCTAACTCCTACCCTAGGTTATCATCCCAATCTATCATATAATACATTCCAAAATTCGGTGAAACAGTCCCTAGATTATGTTATCCCAGTGACATTGATTAAACTAGGCCACAAGGGAAAATCCTCCCCTTGGTTCACCCCTCACTTACCAACCTTAAAAAAGAATGCAAAAAGTTAGAAAGGAAATGGAGGAAAATGTATGATGAACGCAAGAAACACACCTATTGTATAGCCATTAGGATTTTTCACCTAAAAATTAAGAAGGCCCAAGCTTCCTATTTTGAAATAAAAATTTACAAGGCAGCAAATTCCCCAAGAGAATTATTCTAAATTGTCAAATCCCTCACCATATTAACGTCTGACGGCAATCTCTCAGAACCCACAGTAGAACGTTGCAATGAATTTGCAACATACTTTCAAAAAAGAATCTCTGAAATATACTGAGCCCTACAAAGTACAAAAAAATATAACTAGCTCCACCCCAGAGAAACATACTCCTAACCCACACACCGTTTGCCTCACGGTAAAGGACTGTATACTAAAGGCCCATCTCTACTAAGTGTCTTGCTGACACCTAATGCCCCAAACAAAGCTCTGCGATCATCCACTACATGATTTCTGAAGGTGTCTAAAATACAAAGGACTCAATGGGGAGGACATTATTTCTCTCATCTAGTCCAAGAGCTATGGAACTCACTCCCTACACAACTAAGGATGGTACACAAGGTGACACTGTTTATGAAACAGCTAAAAACAATGGCTCTTTCCCAATTAACTAATATCTCATTATACGTGCTTTAACTGTGGCCTGCGGTCTAGCTACCATTCGGAAGCCTTCGGGTAGCCATGCACTTTAGAATCTGCTTAGAATAGACAAGAAAAACCTCAATCACAATGAAATAAAGAATCATTGTAAGTCGCAAATTACATCTTACAATGCACAATATCCACATTGCCAGTCTTTGCTAATCAAATTTCATGTGACGTGCAAAAATATGTATAAATGTTTTGGCACCACTTCTGCAGTCGCAAACCTAGGTTAGAGTACCAACACCTGAAAGGTTGTGGCATGCAAGTTGAAGCTGTGTATAAGGGACAGCTTCCACTTTATGAATGTCAGCACCAGGCATCGGTTGAGAAAGTGTGGCTCTTGAGACCAATGCATGCTCTCTCTAATTCTTCTCCACAGTCTACCACTTTTTGAAAAATGTCAACCCCTGACACTGTGCTTACAATATTTTGAGAATGCCAGTGCTGGTATGGAGGTCTGCCATCCCTCACAGGCATCTATTCCTGGGGATGCGCCCTTCACAAGGACTTGCAGAGGGTTTCCTTCCTCATTAATGTAAATGAGGTCCTTCTTGAATTGAGGTAGTGAGGGTGATTGCCTGAGGTGTAGCGGAACAGCTTTTGCAGCAAGGTAAGAGAAGGATCTTCCTACAGTTGAGTTCTTGCGTATCCTTGGGGTAGTGACGAGGGCCATTTCGGCATATCAGAGGTGTCTGGTGGGCGTTTGGAAGGTCAGGCAGTAGTTGAGGTCTGATGTTGAGAAGGGCCTTGTATGTATGCATGAGGACCTTGAAGATTATTCTTTTGTTGATCAGGAGCCAGTGAAGGTCCCTCAGGTGACTGCAGATGTGGCTGTGGCAGGGGATGTCCAGGATGAGTCTGGTTGAGGCGTTCTGGATTCTCTGCATTTTCTTTTGGAATCTTTGGGTGCTGCCAGCATAGAGTGTGTTGCAATAGTCTAGTTTGCTGGTTACAATCGCTTGGGTGACTGTTCTCCTGGACTCAATTGGGATCCATTTGAAGATCTTTCGGGGCGGGCGGAGTGTGTGAAAACACAAGGATTATATGGCGTTTGCATGGCGGTTCATTGACAGCGAGGAGTCGAGGATGATGCCAGATTGCGTGCTTGGTCAGTGGGTGTGGGGGAAGTTCCGAGTACTGAGGGCCACCAGGAGTTGTCCCAGGCTAAGGAGTTGGAAACAAGGATGCAGACCGCGGTCATGTCGGAGTTGAGGTTCAAGCAGCTGTCCTTCATCCAGGCAGCAGCTGCCTTCATTTCGTTGTGGAAGTTGCTTTTTGCAGCTGTGGGCTTGTCGTGAGGGAGAGGATTAGTTGGGTTTCATTGGCATAGGAGATGATGATGAGTCTGTGGTATCTTACGATGTTAGCGAGGAGGGCCATGAAGATGTTGAAGAAGGTGGGGCTCAAAGAGGAGCCCTGAGGAACTCTGCAGCTGTTCTCTGTCGGTTGTGAGAACGGCAGGATCCTGATTTTCTGGGTTTGGCCGGTGAGGAAGGAGTGGATCCACTCTAAGGCTTTGCTGCGGATCCCAGCTTTGTGGTGTCTAGTGCAGAGGGTGTGGTGGGAGATGGTGTCGAAGGTGGCATAGAGGTCCAGGAGGATGAGGGCTGCGGTTTCACCTTGATCGAGGAGAGTGCTAATGTTGTCTGTTGCTGCGAGGAGTGCAGTCTTGGTTCTGTGATTGCTCATAAATTCAGTGAGTTGGGCATTAATGAAGCTTCTTGATTACTTTGGCTGGGAAGGGGAGCAGTGAGATGGGTCTGTAGCTCTTGAGGTCAGTAGGATTGGCCGAGGATTTCTTCAGCAGTGGGTTAATTTATTGCGTGCTTCCAGTCTTCTATGAAGGTGGCAGACTCGATGGAGCAGTTGATGGTGTGGCATAGTTCGGGGGTGATCTTGGCACTGGCTCGGTGCAAGATGTGGTGGAGGCATGGGTCAGAGGGGACTCCGGAGTGGATGGTTTTCATGATCTCCAGGGTGTCATCAGTGGAGAGAGTGGAGAGAGTGGAGAGAGAGGTCCAGTTGTGCAGGGTCAGATGGGAACTGGATTCTTTGGGTGGGTTGGTTGTGGGTGGGGTGGTACAATCTTGGGTGCCAAAGCTGTCACAGATGTCTAATGTCTTGCGGTGGAAGAAAGTAGCAAGGTTGTCACAGAGGAATTGGGAGGGGGGATGTCTATGGAGTCTGTGCAGGGTTTGGTGAGTTCTCTGATCACAGTGAAGAGCTGTTGTGTGCGTTGGCATTAAAGCGTTCCTGAATGGTCATTTTTTGTGTGGTTCTGATAAGGCGGTGGTGTGTGGTGACAGCGGTTTTGGAGGCTGCATGGCCAGCTGGGGTCTTGCTCCTCTTACACCTTTTCTTGAGCCTTCTGCAGGTGCGCTTGGACTCTTGGAAGGCGGGGGAGAACCTGCTGGCTTTGTTCTTGGGAGGTTGAGTTCAGGGAGATTCTTAAGGGGGGGGCCAGAATGTTGACACAGTCGAAGATCCATTGGTGGAGGTTTCATGCTGATGAATTGGCATCTGTGGTGGCCGACGGTGGCGTTTGGCGGAGGGCGGTGGCAAGTTGATCTTCAGAGACCATGTTCCAGCTCCTTCGTGGATGGCGGTGGGTGCGTAGATGTTCAGTAGGTTTGGTGAAGGAGAAGTGGACACAGTGGTGGTCAGTCCAGTGCAGTTCGGAGGTGTGGGTGACGTGGATGTCTTTGCTAGCGGAGAAGACTGGATAGAGTATATGTCCTGCTGAGTGGGTTGGTGAAGTGACCAGTTGTTTGAGTCCAGGGTGGTGAGGTTCTCCAGTAGGGAAGGTGTGTTGTGGTTGTTACAGTTTTCCAGGTAGAAGTTGAGATCGCTGAGGAGGATGTAGTCCTTTGAGGTGAGGGCATGGTGTGCAAAGAAGTTGGCTATGGATTCACTTGGGGGGATGGGGTCGGGGTGTCTGTAGACGAGGGTGCATGAAGTGTGGTGTTCAGGCTTGTCTGGATCTGGAAATTGAGGTTCTTCATGGCGGGAGCATGGTCATCGGAACTAGTAGTGAGGCAGAGGGTGTTTCTGTGGATGATGGCGATGCCTCCTCGTGGACAGTTGATGCAGTCCTTGTGTATCACAAGGGGACCACAGTACTACACACTGAGCTTCAGGGAGTTGTCACAGACACAGGCCTATCTTACCCCACACAACCCTCTTTATACAGAAGCCAACCATAAACACATTCACTGAACCACAGCTGCACACACTTTTTAGTTTCATGTTATAGTAATCTGTTGTTAATTGCATAAAAGCTTGCAAAGTTCAGACCCTTTTGGAATGCTAACTTGGATCTTAAGTATGCTCCAGACCAGGGACAATGCCTTGGATCCCCATTGATCAATTATCGGAGTGGCATGTGTAGCTTATGTTATCTCAGGTAGCTCCACAAGAGCCCCCGTTCATACAATACCCGACTGATATGCTGCATATTGCCTGGGACACTTAGGGCCTCATTCCAACCCTGGCGGTCTATGACCGCCAGGGTGGAGGATGCCGGAAGCACCGCCAACAGGCTGGCGGTGCTTCATATGGCATTCTGACCGCAGCTGTAAAGCCGCGGTCTCCCAGCCGGGTCTGGCGGTTTCCCGCCGGATTTCCACCGGCAGGGGGAATCCTCCATGGCGGCGCTGCTTGCAGCGCCGCCATGGGGATTCCGACCCCCTTCCCGCCAGCCTGTTTCTGGCGGTTTTCACTGCCAGAAACAGGATGGCGGGAACGGGTGTCGTGGGGCCCCTGGGGGCCCCTGCACTGCCCATGCCACTGGCATGGGCAATGCAGGGGCCCCCTAACAGGGCCCCAGCAGGATTTTCACTGTCTGCTTTGCAGACAGTGAAAATCGCGACGGGTGCCACTGCACCCGTCGCACCCCTGCAACTCTGCTGGCTCCATTCGGAGCCGGCTTCCTTGTTGCAGGGTCTTTCACGCTGGGCCGGCGGGCGCCCTTTTGGCGGTCGCCCGCCGGCCCAGCGGGAAAGTCGGAATGACCCCTGCGGTCTCTTGACCGCGGAGCGGTCTTCCGACGGGGTTACTTTGGCGGGCGGCCTCCGCCGCTCACCAAAGTCGGAATGACCCCCTTAGAGTGATCTGATCAGTATCTTTAACTCACTTTCAAAGCGCATCCACAGTATGCGATCAAAATGAAGTATGTGCTATATGATGTATGAAGATGCAATAAAGATAAGTTAAAAAATACATAACTGAGGTAGGATCACTGTGAATCCTTGTGAATTAATGTCTTGTGCCCTGCCGGAATGGTAAATACAAAGCAGTATCAGGTCGAATGGCAGTGCCGTGCAAAAGTATCGAGCATTGTTGATTTCTCCCATCTTAAGTTTACCCCTCCGATTTATTGCGAGTGATAGCTACCCACCTGCACTCAAGGTACACATAAAATTAGAGAAAAGCGTTTGGTTTGACCACCATAGGATCTTCGTCCATACATTCTAATAATCACTGTGTTTTCCTCTAAAAAGAGCTCTTCATTGCTGTGTGGTATGTGCTTTCCTGCCCTGAGAGCTGCCCTGTATGGATCCCACTTTCAGAACTGTTAGACATTTTGAACAACTGCACTTTAACCACTAAAGGTATTGCATGGGTTCAGTTCACTCACAAGTCCTTCAGACAGAAGAATGGAAACTTTGTTGCATGCATGAATCGAGTAGCAGTGCTTTTGCCTTAGTTTTAAACATTATCATATGGATTACATTTTCTGCCATCCTATCAGGGTTCTAAATTTCAGGGCATACATATTTACCTTAAGCACATCTTCCGGACATGCTGGAGATGAGCTACAGTACTTGTTCACCATGGCTCCATATGCTAGGACAGTAACCTTATGAAGTGCATGGGCCTTACGAATTTTCGCATCTTTCACAATTTCCTGGAGGAGCAGAAACAAAAGAAGGTTTTAAGTATATTATATAATAATGCCTGATTTAAATAATTTATTCTACATCATTTAAAAATAAACTATTGTTAAGACATATGGGCTATCATCAAAACACGACATACATACTTATATATACATTACAGAGTCAGTGATTAAAAAAGTATTTTTGTTGAATCCATACAATTTGCCATATTAAACATTCTGTGTCAAGTACTTTGCAGATCTGCCAATGGGTAACAGAGTTAAAAAGGGCTAGTAAGTAAAAAAAGAATTACTTTCTTTTATAATCCAATGAAACGTTTGGCTCAATGTTGTAAAAAAACTGAAGAACAAAATGTTCCTAAACGTGGCATAAAGTTATTTATGCAGAACACACCATTTTAAGGTTTGGAGTAAATCTATCCATTTTTTTCTAACATATTGTCCTTACCAAAAGACAGCAGGTGGGGTTCAAAAGGTTGATGCTACGAATAACTTTTCTGGGGCTATCCCTAAAATCCAGTTCTGAAAATAATTAGAAAAAATATAACCTGATTGATTGAGGGATTGTTCATTGTAGGATCAGAAAATCCTTGAAGAATGCCTTATACAATAATGACCCGGGATGATTACTTCAAATGAAGGTTGCCTCAACAGCAGGAAGAGGGACATGTTTGAAAACTCTCCAAACCTTGCCCAAACGTGGGCATGTTGCAGCATTCATGGAGTCTTCCCACCTCCACTTTTGTAAAACTCTCAATGGCCTGGGCAAAGAGCTGCAGAAATACACTCCAATACAAATTTAGCTAACTCATCAGGCCAAGTGGCCATAAACACGCAATCCATGCATTCCCCACTCCACATATTGCCCAAGGCGAGGGTGCAAAGAGCATGTTGTCCTCCACAACCTTTCACAAACCATCCTGTCCCAAACCCAAGCAAAATGTGGCCATTTCAAAATGCATAGTGTGACAGTGAATTCATGGAGGGTGGCACCTAACTCTCATCAAGCATTCCCTGGCCAGTCATGCATTGTGGGTGAGCAACTTGGAGATAGCCAGAAGCAGCCAAGGACACTGTGCACCTGACAATTCTTGTAGGGCTCCTGGGTTCTATTTGGAGTACAGTAGCTTCTCAATGACAGCGTAAGGCATGACAACTGACAGCTATTTGCTCCATCCTCCATCATTGACAATTCTGGGGTGGAGGAAGATGGTAAGGTAAATTAAAGGTTTATTGTTTAGTTACTTAAAACCAGAACAATGTGTAAAATATTTTAAAATACATTCATATTGTTAATAAGTCATCGTTAGCAATCTTATTGATTTACACATGCTCATATTGCTTGTTTGTGTGCTCATTCCTAAGGCATATAAAAAGCATTTGTAATAACTAAATTGAGCTGTCCAGTCCCCATAACAATTTGTTTGCTTCTTCAAAACATTACTCATTCCATTTGTGATTAAAACATCTCTTAATACAATTGGATACGAAAATCAAGTGTTTAGACTGAAAAAAGGCAATCTTGTAGTTTCATCCAATCTTCCCAGTTTCCCAGCCATTCCCTAATATATTATTATTGTTATTTGTTTATTTACGTGGTTACCAGGAACCACTGCATAAAACAGTTGGCGCAGCCTTGCATATTTCCCTTCTAGTTGGTTAATTGAAACACCAGGACCGGCCCAGTTTATCCCAATGGCAGACGTCTTATACCTGGGGGACCTATGAGGTGTTGATGGAGGATGATGTTGCTTTATTGAATGCTGCTTTTGTGTTACCAGGGATAGAAATTTCACTAGGGCGCAGTTCAATTGCAGATCCCCAAATGCAAAACACGCCAGCACAGCTTGCCTCCTTGTCCGTAGGCCTCTTCCGATTGAATGTGTTCTTTAGTAAAGCTTTTCTTTCTGATACAAGATGATTGCATGAACAGAGGACATGTAGAAGATCTTCTGTGCCCACACCGCATAAGCGGCAGGTAGTGTTTGATGCATCTCTCAGCCAGAGGGCTGCACTTAGAGCACATGGCAAAAGCCCTAGTCGATGCTTTGAGAATTGCTCCTTTGTTTGTCTCGAGAAGCCCTGGCCTAGATATGGCTGTGGGGCCAGAGACGTGTAGGTATACAGAGTCATCCACGCGTGAGATCTCCGTGAACAGGCTTCTTTGTCCTCCAGCAGTGATTGAAGCCTGATTGATTTCCCAGCTGCTTTTTTGAAGGCGCTATGTGGGATTGAGGTCCTCCAGAGGTCAGTAAGCCCAGTCGTCCTAAGTGAGTTGTCTAGGTAGTCTCTGAATGGGGAGGTGTTTTTGGGTTCAATCTCCTGCCACAGATGGAAGATAAGGGAGTCCGAAGTGGCACCTCGGGCTTTGCTTCAAAAGTTAATATATGCACCGCGTCTTGCCAGGGATTGATCCAGTAGGTCAAACTCCAGTCTCAGTTCAGTGGGGGAAGTAAATTTAGGAAGATTGAAGATGAGCCGGTATCCTTTGCTCACTGTGTGATTTAAGATTTCTGTCTCTCTACCTCTTTGTACATCACTCCCGTATGTTATTTTGGGCAAGAGTTTGGCTTTTAATACTTGTAAGAGGGGGGTGTATGAAGGACCATTCAAGATGGAAGATGAAGCATCTAATTGACAGTTGTCACCATCCACCTCACAAAATGTTTTGGCAGGCGCACTATGAGGGCCCAGCTCAGCCCGTAAGGCAGACAGTTGCAGCATATGGAGAGTCTGGGACCACTGATGTTCATTGCTGCCTGAAAGCTTTGATCTTGAATATTTCCTGAGGTCAATGATGTTTAATACTGAGAGAAATAATTGATGATCATTATTACCAGACACCATTGAAGTCCTTTGCTTCTGAGGGCCACAGAAGTTTATTACTGCCTGGGGCCATTTGGGGTAATTATTGAGAGAAGTCATTGCTGTTCAGTGCTGCCAGGGACGGCTGGTATACAATCCTGCCAGGGCAGACTGAAGATCAGTAATACCAGTTGCGATTGATGTTCATTACAGCCTGGAGTGCTTGATGTGCAATAATGACATTGATTTTCATTACTATCTTTGGTCATTGATGTCCATTGCTCTCTTTAGTCATCTAAATTTATTTCTGTTCTGAGTCATAAAAATTTGTTTCTTTCTTGGATGACTTATATATGTTCTGCCAGCGAAAAGTGATGCTCACAACTGCATGGCCCAAAAATGCTTCTACATCAGGATGTAAATGCTTTGCGATGGCCAACCTTGTCCCAGGGCATGACTGAAAGGAAAAGTAGAGAACATAAAAATAAAAAATAAAAAATAATGCTCTGCAAGGCAAACCTGCTTACAGGGAAAAGCAAACAAATAAAGGAGAGCTATATGAGGAGCAAGGCAATAAAACACTTTCCAGGCTCTACCATCCTTAAAGAGTAAAGATAATTCACATAAGCAAACAGAAGAAGAGGTGTACACATTCAAAGTTGTCCTTGTGGAGCAGCAATAAGACTTCTAGTCACAGGCAGGAGTGCTGTAACGTTGATGCTGACACGAATAAAAGCCAATGTTGCTGCACACCTGTGCTGCTAACCACAAAAACAAAGGGTGTTACTAGAGTCCATGTAAAATTAAAGAAAAGCAAAGCAAGCTGTAGGACCCCTGGTTGTCACTAGAAGCCTCTTTGCAGTTTATCAGAGAGAAATAAGAATGTGGGACAAGAAATGGTTGACCTCTTGGTTGATGTCTGTTAACCTCTCTGGACAAAGAAAGGAATTTGCCAGGCTATACCAAAATTTACCTGAGGAGCTGTAGAGCTGTCAACCTTAAGATGATCTTCCTCCAAATATTTTGCCTTACTCCTCCGGTTTTGCTGAATTTGTTTTTGTTGGTTTTAGACATCTGCAAACTTAACACTGCTAATCAGTGCTAAAGTGCTTGTGCTCTCTCCCTTAAACAATGGCATTGCATTCCTTCCCAATTGCCACATTTAATTTACTTGCAAGTCCCTAGTAAAATGGTACTACATGTCCTAAGGGCCTGTGAATTAAATACTACTAATGGGCCTGCAGAGGTGGTGATTCTACTCACTTAAGTAGCCTATTAAACATGTCTCTGCAGCCTGCATGTGCAGTTTTAAACTGCCATTTCGACCTGTCAAAAACACCTTTTGCCAGGCCCAAACCTTCCTTTTTAGTACACATAGTTCATCCCTAAGGTAGACCCTAAAAAGCCCATAGGACAGAGTGCAGTGTATTTTAAACGTTGGAGATGTACTTTCAACTTTTACATGTGCTGGTAGTGAAAATCTCTTGAATTTGTTTTTACTACTGCATGGCCTACCTCTCCCATAGGATAACAGTGGGCTACCTTATTACACTTATTAAGTGTTAACATTCAATTGGGAGCAGGTTGGAATATTGAATTTGGTCTCTAAAGAACTGTCATTTAAAACCCTCTTTAATGGCGAATTTGGATTTTAGGTCACAATTCTGAAAATGCCACTCTTGGATAGTTCTTCTGTTTTTTGACCTAACTATTTGGTGCTTGCAGTATGATCCTGGGTAGTATGACTAGGTATAGCTGACAGTGTATTATTACCAGGCAGTGAGACAAAGAGGAATAAGTGTTGGCAGGGTGGGCCATCTGTGTGTTGAAAAGGGAAAATGAGCAGTCACCTACTACACTTGCACATCACAAAGGCTCTACACCTTAGCAAACTCAAAAAGTGTTTCAAGCTAATCTTTTGTGCCCCCATACACGCTGAGTTCAGGGCAGAGAAGCAGTAAATACTAAACACCTTTGGAGGTAGAAACCTCCAGGACCTTCTCCTACTTCAAAGCTGGCACCAAATATAAATATAGGACCCTCATACCCAACTCTTCAGTATACATCTGGACCTGTGGAAGACTCAGAAGAAGGTCTGCTGTGTTGCTCTGCGGCAAGAAGGACTGCTACTCTGCTTCCCTGCTACTCTACTGCATGAGTAAGAAGGACTGGTCCTGTATCTTGAAACCAGGACCAGCAGAATGACTCCAAGTGCTAGTTGGCTGGCTTCCTGATCAGAGACACTAAAGACTCCAACCACCTTGAACACTGCACCTGAACTTGGTCTGCTTTGAATCTTGCCCCCGAAGTGGTGCCACCCTAGTCCTGGACCCTTGGAAGTGAGCCTGAAGTTGGTGTGCAAGCCCAGCTGTGGTTCATGCAGGAACAACACAGTTGAACCCATCACCTTGCATTGGAACCGCCAGTGCATGACACATCCCAGATGCAGAATATCACAGCTCCTCAGAACCGCCACTGCGTGATGAATCCTTAACACAGGACCTCGCATCGCAGCCCCGCAGCTCCCTGGAACCACCACTGCACGATGCATCCTTGACACAGGACCTCGCATCGCAGCTCCAAATAATTGCTGCACAATGCATCTTCGATGCAGGACCTTGCAACGCTTCGCACTCAGGATTTAAGGTAGTTTGTTCAGAGGGCTTAACTTGGCCCCTGTAGTCTGCCCTAGCTCCATCGCAGTTAGTCTGGCCTTGTGATTTTATCCTAGTGTGGTGCAACCTGACAACCACAGTTGGCGCTTTGTGCTTTTAAGCACTGTTTCTACTTCATGGTTTAAAACTGCATATATCAGGTTCTACTGATTGGATTTTTGTTCTTTCATCCTCAAATAATTGATTAAATTTACTCTGTTTTACTAAATTTGTATGGGAATTTTCTTGTGTTGTATTTTCACTGTATTGCTGTTTGTGTCCTGCATTAATACTTTATGCATTGCCTCTAAGTTAAGCCTGGCTGCTCTTGTGCCAATCTACCATATGTTGAGCACAGGTTAATTTGGGGTTTGCTCTTGGTTCACCTGGACAGGAATTGTAGTTGCTGCTTGAGCAGGATTTCATTCCCCTCAACCAGAACCTAATTTCCTACATGAATAAATCCTTCAGGAGGGATGTATCAGTATTTTTAACAATCAAATTACTTCCCTCTGTAATTGTTGGGAGTCGAAGGCTGACCACAAATGTTTTATTAGTAGAATAGGAGAGAATTTTAATGCTTATACTTTTCTTCTCCAATGGTCCTAATAAATACACCATCACTATAAGACATACATTTAGGTGGTCATTCCAAACTTGGCGGTAAAAGCCGCTTACCGCTGTCAGAAGACCGCCAACATACCGCCGCGGCCGCGGTAAACCGCCACGGTCATTCTGACCCACAACAGGCAAACCGCCAAAATACAGACATCCACAAAAGTCCGCCACACCAAAGGCCAGCGAGAAACTGGCGAAGACCAAACCTCCACCATCACGCCAACAGAAATACGCCAACACTATCACGACACACGAATCCACGTGGCGGTCTTTCAACCGCGGTATTCTATTGGCGGTACACACCACCGCGCTCAAAATACACACACACATACAAAACACCGCCACATTGGACAATTACAAATACACACACCTGATACACATACACACACCACTCCCACACACCCAATACAATATAAAACACACACCCACATCACCCACAAACACCCACTTCTACAGAATCGGGACCACGCACTGAGAAAAAGAGAACTGAGCACCCAGACGCGCATTTAACTTTCACCCAGCAATATTTCCACGCACTTCACACCAATACACATCACCACACAATCCACCCCACACATCACCCACACCACCCCATGGCACCGCAAAGACACCCCAGGTTCTCAGAGGATGAACTCAGGGTCATGGTGAAGGAAATTGTACGGGTAGAACCACAGCTCTTCGGGACACAGGTGCAGCACCCCACCATTGCCAGGAAGATGGAGCTATGGAGCAGAATAGTCGATAGGGTCAACGCTGTGGGACAGCACCCAAGAAATAGGGACGACATCAGGAAGCAGCGGAACGACCTACGGGGGAAGGTGCGTTCAATGGTATCCAGGCACAACATCGCGGTGCAGCAGACTGGCGGCGGACCCCCTCCTCCTCCCCCAGAATTTACAACATGGGAGGAGCAAGTCTTGCCGATCCTGCATCCTGAGGGCCTCGCAGGAGTATCTGTAGGAATGGACTCTGGTAAGTCTCATCTTCACTACTTCATCCCCCCCACCCCACCAGCATGCCAACTCATACCCCCACCCTCACCCTCACCCCCATCACATCCTGCTCCTTGCAAATGTCTCCACATCACAGCCCACCCTTCCCAACACCAAGCCCTGCATGCGACCACAAAGCATGGACACCCATCACCAAAGCATGCCCACTGCACATACCCATCCCCCACCAAATCACCGTCACAAAAGCCCCCACACGGGAATGCCAGCACTGGGGTACAAGGGCACCCACCCATTACACGCTATGGCACACACAAATGCAATAACCATACTTTTATACCCCTGCAGGACCCGAACGCCACATCACCGCGCAGGAGGGTCCACAAATGTCCACTCCACCCCCAGAAGAGGCCCACAGTGAGGACAGCACCTTTGTCGACCTGGATCTAGATGACCAGCCTGGCCCATCGGGGACCTCGGGACAGTCGGTTCCCCTCAGACAACCACAGCCCATAGCAGACCGTCCCCCCTCTGGCAACACCAGCACAGCACCCACCCAGCGGGCCCATACCTCAGTCCCCAGGACACGTCAATCAGCGGTGTGTCCACCACTACAGGGCACCCAGGTTAACCCACCACCCCAACAACAACAGGGACCTGGGGGCAGTGGTAGTGGGCACACGGTCCAGGGGACAAAGGCACAGGGAAACAGGGGAACTGGGAGGGCTGCTGTGCGACAGGGGGGGACAGGCCAAGGGAACCCACTCTCCACGAGGCCCTCTCCAACATCATGGGAGCATACCACCACTCCCAGGAGACGATGGCGACGGTCCTGGTCAGGTTTCAGGAAATCCAGCTTCTGCAGGAGGAACAGTATTTGGGGTTCAGGGAGGAACTACGAAACATCAGTTCCGCCCTGGCCACCATTGTAGGGGCTCTGAATCAGGTAGTCACCACATTGCGGGACACTGTGGCAGGACAAAGGGCCCCTGACACTAGCATGGACCAAGAACTGCCTACCACCTCCGCCAGCGCTAGTGGACAGGAGGCCCCGCCACAGGACCAACAGGCCACCAGCACCCCACCCCCTGCAGAAGGAGAACCACCCTGCAAGCGGGCCCTGAGATCCAGGAAGAAGACAGAGTAAGATGCCTAGACCCCTGCCAGGAAAGGATGCCTCCCTGATTGTCATCCCACTGTCCCACATTGACACCCTGTCCATTCTTATACTGCCCATGCTCCACTTTCCACAGGCATTTGGACATTGCACCTGTGAGACTAATAGTCTGGACTCTGCCATGGACAATCCTCCACCATCACCCCTCACCGATTTGCAATCACCCACCAATATAGAGCACTGAAATAAACACAGTTATTGAAACAATCAGGAGTCTGGCTGTGATTTTGTACTAATGTATTAGACATTACCGTCCCAAAATGCATATTTACATTGTGATGCCAACATACCACTGTCACACAGCTGTAGTCCATGGGGAAACAAAGCAGATGTCACACACTGGGAGCCACATCTCTGAAATTGGAAGGGAAAGTCACAACTCAGTTACCATACACTGGGGGAAAAGGTCAGACAGTAGAGAGGTAGTAGGGGTTAAGTATATGTAAAATGACGGGTTGGACTCTTACCTGTGTGTCATTGAAAATACTGCTGTATTACTGTGTTCCTGTTTTCTAAGTCGTCCTCTTCGGCTTCCTCTTCTTCACTCTCCACAGGCTCCAAAGCTGCTACAACACCACCATCTGGACCATCCTCCTGCAGAAAAGGCACCTGGCGTCGCAAAGCCAGGTTGTGAAGCATACAGCAGGCCACGATGATCTGGCACACCTTCTTTGGTGAGTACAATAGGGATCCACCTGTCATATGGAGGCAGCGGAACCTGGCCTTCAGAAGGCCGAAGGTCCGCTGGATCACCCTCCTAGTTCTCCCATGGGCCTCATTGTACCGTTCCTCTGACCTTGTCCGGGGATTCCTCACTGGGGTCAGTAGCCAGGACAGGTTGGGGTAACCAGAGTCACCTATTAGCCACACACGGTGCCTCTGGGGTTGACCCATCACGTAAGGGATGCTGCTATTCCGCATGATGTACGCGTCATGCACTGAGCCAGGGAACTTGGCATTAACATGGGAGATGTACTGGTCTGCCAAACACACCATCTGTACATTCATCGAATGATAACTCTTTCTGTTTCTGTACACTTGTTCACTCCTGCTGGGGGGTACTAAAGCCACATGGGTCCCATCAATGGCACCTATGATGTTGGGGATATGTCCAAGGGCATAGAAATCACCTTTCACTGTAGGCAAATCCTCCACCTCAGGGAAAACAATGTAGCTCTGCATGTATTTCAGAAGGGCAGACAACACTCTGGACAAAACCTTGGAAAACATAGGCTGGGACATCCCTGATGATATGGCCACTGTTGTTTGAAATGACCCACTTGCAAAGAAATGGAGTACTGACAGCACCTGCACTAGAGGTGGGATCCCTGTGGGTTGGTGGATGGGTGACATCAGGTCTGGCTCGGTCAAGCCTGTATGTCAGTATGACATGTCTTTCCTCCATTGTCGACAGTTCTACCAGCGATCTGTACATGGGAAGATTCCTCCATCTCCTCGCATGTCCCAGCAGACGGTGCCTATGTAGGACAACAGCGAGCACAGAGTCAATCAGCCCACAGGTACGTAACCACAGTTTCCAAAAAACACAATTCCCAATGCATTGAATGGTTTGTAGGAGTGTTGCTGAAAGGCCTAGGTATGTGTGACGCAGTTAAAAGTAAGCCATGTGGGCCCTTGAAATGGCGGCTGCCTGACCTGTGAAGTGTGACAATGGGATGTGAGGTCAATGCGCTGGCGTGGCACACCGTGGCAGTAGGTGGTCGAAGACCGCGGCGTAAAGCAGCATTGATTAACATTGAACCCTATGGGTCTCAGGAGCCAATGACGATGTGCGCCGGCGGTCGCGGTACGCACCGACGCGGGCGTGACCGCCATTTTCTATCTGCTTAATCACTCGATACCTGATCTTCGACAGGAGCGGACCTTCACTGCAAGTGCTGCTGTGACCTCGGTCTGGAAGAGACAATGGCTCATACGACTGGGGAAAGGGCCCCTGCCTTCACTGCTCAGTAATTGGAGAAACTCGTGGATGGGGTCCTCCCCCAGTATGCGCTACTCTACGGTCCTCCAGACCAACAGGTAAGTACACTGGGACCATGCTTTGGGGGCAATGCCTGTGTTGAGTCGGGTGGATGAAAGATGGTGGGGAGGGGAGCGAATGAGGCATGCATCAGACGACGGATGACAGGATGTGCCACATGGCAAGGGTAGGGATGGGGGGCCACTCACATTGAGGGTGCAGAAGGTGATGACTCTTTTTCTCCCCCTGTACATTTCACATAGGTCAGCGCCCACCAGAAGATAGCCATTTGGCGTGCCATCGCTAAGGACGTCCGGGCCCTGGTGGTCCACCACAGACGGGGCACCCACTGCCAGAAGAGATGGGAGGACATCTGACGCTGGAGCAGGAAGACGGCGGAGGCTCAGCTGGGGATGGCCTCCCAACGTGGGAGGGGTGCCAGTCGTACTTTGACCCCCCTGATGTCCCGGATCCTGGCGGTGGCCTACCCCGATTTGGATGGGCGTGTGAGGACATCACAGCAGACACAAGGGGGTGAGTACAACCTCATTCTGCTGACTTTGCGCGCAGTGGAGGTGTCTGGGTGGGGGAGGAGGGCTGTGGGTATCCCTAGACCAGGGCGACTTCTGTAGGCTAGGCCCCTCCGTAAGGCATGGCCCTGTGCCCCCACCCCCACCTCGGTAGGGTGCCAAGTACAGTTATCCATGGCCCTGTGCCCCCGCGCCCCACCTCTGTAGGGTGCCAAGTACAGTTATCCATGGCCCTGTGTCATCTATGTGTGCAGTTGTCGTCCATAGGCTTGTAGGCCATGTCGCACGGATTGAGTAGTGGACCCCAAGTGCGCGGCGTAGTGCAGGGGGCTTCTGTGTCTGTCCTCTCCGCCGAGCTGTGTCGCCAATGCATGCACTCAACATGTCTTTATTTCCCCCCCCTTTTTTTGTGGTCTTCCTGTTCATGTGTGCATTAGCATCATCAGGCGGAGGAGAAGTGGCATCGGAGCACGAGGGAGCTGCATCCCACATGGCCCTGGAGGGCCACGCAACGGATTCCGAGTACACCAGTGGGACGGAGGGCGAGGGGAGCTCCACAGCGGGGACTCGTGCAGACATTAGTGACATGGACTCATCCTCTGAAGGGAGCTCCCTTGTGGTGGCAGCAACATCCGTGCCCCCCGCAACAACAGGTACAGCCGCCACCCAGCGCACCAGCACCGCCCTCCCAGCAGCCCCTCAGCGTTTGCCCCGTGCCCGCTCACCCAGGAAGGTGGGCATCTCCTTCGCCCCAGGCACCTCAGGCCCTGCCCCTGTCACCCCTGCTGCCCTCAGTGAGGAGGTCATTGACCTCCTGAGGACGCTCATTGTTGGGCAGTCTACCCTTTTGAATGCCATCCAGGGTGTAGAAAGGGAGGTGCACCAGAGTAATGCATACCTGGAGGGCATTCATTCGGGTCAGGCTGCCCATCAGCGATCGTTCAACACTCTGGCCTCAGCACTGATGGCAGCAATTGTCCCTGTCTCTAGCCTCCCCCCTCCAACTTCCTCCACCCATACCCTATCACCTGTACCTCTGCCTATCCCAGACACACCATCAGACCAGCCTGCACACACCTCAACACCCAAGGGAAGCTCATCCAGACATAAGCACCACACATCACACAAGCATTCACACAAGCAACATCCACATGCAGACAAACCAACACCCACTGCCTCCACTGTGTCCCCCTCCTCCTCGTCTCCCTCCTCCCTCCCTGTCACGTCTCCACTCACACCTGCATGCACAACATCTTCAGCCACTACGTCCATCACCAGCACACCCACCAGAACCCCCCGCACACGTGCAGTCACCACCCCCACTACCATTTACACGTCCCCTGTGTTCTCTCCCACTGTGTCTGTGACCCCCTCTTCCAAGCTACACAAACGCAGGCAGCCACCCACCCAACAGCCATCAACCTCACGACAGCATCCAGCCCAAGCACCTGCACCCAAAGACACCAGACTGAAGACTCCTACAACCACAACCTCTTCCTCCACTCCCATACCCACTACACCTACCCGTCCCTCTGTTCCTAAATTGGTTTTCCTTTCCAAACTTGACCTCTTTCCTACAACTCCCCCACCCCGTCCATCTCATAGGTCTCCAGTCAGCACCTCAGCCACCACAAAAGCGGGACCTGGAATGACAGTGTGCCATGGACTGTGGACTCCCCCACCCTCAAGGGCAGCCAGTTCAGGAAGGAGCCAAGGCACGGCCAGCCCACCCCCGGTAAAACATCCGAAGATTGTCAGTGGCCGGCGCGAGAGGCCGAAGACACCAGGGACCAAAATCCCGACCATGGTTCCGGCAGGAAGTGTGGTGCCACCTGGCACACCGCCAAAGGTGGGGAAGGGCCACAGGCGAACAGGGAAGGCTGGGAAGGGCAGCACGCCCGACAAGTCCGCCAGCAGCCCAGCTGGCCAGGAGGGCCCTGTCTGCCCCATCCCAGGTGGGCAGGAGGACACCCACAGGCCCGGTACTGCAGCCCAGGAGGACCCCGCCAGCCACACGACAGATGGGCAGGAAGGCACCGCCAGCCAAAGGTCAGGTGGCGAATGACCTCCATGCCATGGCCGGATCCGCTGAGCTGGACACTCATCCGATGCACCACTGAACAGGGCACCGCCGTCTCAAGCACCGCTACACTGTGCACCGCCGTCTCAAGCACCGCTGAACAGGGCCCTTCATCTCAAGCACCGCTGAACTGGGCCCTTCATCTCAAGCACCGCTGAACAGGGCCCTTCATCTCAAGCACCGCTACACTGGGCACCGCCGTCTCAAGCACCGCTACACTGTGCACCGCCGTCTCAAGCACCGCTACACTGTGCACCGCCGTCTCACGCACCGCTTAACTGGGCACCGCCGTCTCAAGTACCACTGAACTGGGCCCTTCATCTCAAGCACCGCTGAACAGGGCCCTTCATCTCAAGCACCGCTACACTGGGCACTGCCGTCTCAAGCACCGCTACACTGTGCACCGCCGTCTCAAGCACCGCTGAACAGGGCACCGCCGTCTCAAGCACCGCTGAACATAGCACCGCCGTCTCAAGCACCGCTGAACAGGGCCCTTCATCTCAAGCACCGCTGAACAGGGTCCTTCATCTCAAGCACTGCTGAACAGGGCCCTTCATCTCAAGCACCGCTGAACTATGCACCGCCGTCTCAAGCACCGCTACACTGGGCACTGCCGTCTCAAGCACCGCTGAACAGGGCACTGCCGTCTCAAGCACCGCTGAACAGGGCCCTTCATCTAAAGCACCGCTGAACTGGGCCCTTCATCTCAAGCACCGCTGAACTGTGCACCACCGTCTCAAGCACCGCTACACTGGGCACCGCCGTCTCAAGCACCGCTACACTGTGCACCGCCGTCTCAAGCACCGCTGAACAGGGCACCGCCATCTCAAGCACCACTGAACTGGGCCCTTCATCTCAAGCACCGCTGAACAGGGCCCTTCATCTCAAGCACCGCTACACTGGGCACCACCGTCTCAAGCACCGCTACACTGTGCACCGCCGTCTCAAGCACCGCTGAACTGGGCCCTTCATCTCAAGCATTTGGCGGAAAGGGCAGGCCCGCCTCTGTGTCGGGCAGGGCTGCACGAAGCACTCTGGGCACCAGTCCCCCTCCAGAACCAGTGGAGACTGTTATCCACTTGTGAGACTGTGGCTTTGCACTCCCCAGGATGTAACAGTGGGCAAACCACCCACTGTAGAGACTTGAGAGACTGTGGCTTTGCACTCCCCAGGATGGAACAGTGGGCAAACCACCCACTGTAGAGACTTGAGAGACTGTGGCTTTGCACTCCCCAGGATTGAACAGTGGGCAAACCCACCCACTGCAGAGACTTGAGAGACTGTGGCTTTGCACTCCCCAGGATGGAACAGTGGCCATGAAGGCCCATCGTGGATCTGGCGTCGTGGACTCATCTGGCTGAGGTGCCCCCCTCTTCCCTTCCCCCTGAGGTGCCTGTAGTTTTGCTATCTGATGCCCCTGCAGTGTTCTCTCCGTTGGAGTCAGGTATCCTGTGTGGGTTTTGCCCATGTGATTTGGGCCCAGTGGTCCACGGACAATGCAAGCTACAATGATCGGACTATAAAATGTATGTATATAAAGGTTTTAGATGTGTGATATATTTTTAAGCCAGTGATACAATATATTCCAATGTTTAGAATCATTTCCTTTTGTCTTTGCATTCTTCCAGGGGGTTTGGGGGGGTAACTGTGATGTATTGCTATGCATTGATGTGTGTGTTGTAGTGCGTGAGGGTGGGGGTGGGTGTGTCGCGTATGTGTGTCCCCGTAATTTTTTGCCTCCCCTGTGTCGTAGGTGCAGTACTCACCGTTGTCTTCTGCGCCGGCGTTCGTGCTCCTGGTAGAGGAGCAGGTAGACAATCGCTGGGATGATGTGGAGTTCGGGTTCCATGCTATCCAGATTCCTCGTGGGGTGTATGGAGGTGAGCGTTTTCCGTTCGAAATGGCTGTTTCCGACATGTTTTTATCGGCTGGGCTACCGCCCCGGAAAAGGTGGCGGATTGGTAGGTTGTGATGGGGTGGGCGGTACATTGACTCTCGCCTGTCTGTTGGCGGTTACCGCCACGCTGTTTGTTTGTCCCGCAGTGGCGGGCGGTGTGTTGAAGTGGCGGTCTCTGTTGGCGGTTTCCGCCAGGGTCGGAATTCCATTTTTATTACCGCCAGACTGTTGGCGGTTTAGCAGCCGCTTTAACACCGACCGCCAAGGTTAGAATGACCCCCTTAGTCTAAATAAAGCCATTCTGGTCATTGTGGTGTTCTGCACCTTTCATGGGTGCCTCTAGAGTAAGACACCTCTCTAGGTATGAGTAGTAATGCATTTTCTGCCAACAATACTTGGGCTAGGATGTTTGTAACTATCCCAGGAGCTATGCTGAGGCCAAACACCGGTGCCCTCTACTGGAATTATTTATTCGGCACCATGACGAAAAAGTTCTCCCTGTGCTTCTTCAGGACATGCACAGGAAACTAGTCATTTTAAGGATCCACTAAGTACATTGGTCAGCAAATCTACTAGTACCTGACCCTAAGGCATAATTTGAAGTTCTGGGGTGGAAGAAAGAGATTAGTTTACATAGTAAAGATCCAGGGTGGATATATTCCTCACAAGGTATCTAGATATTCTTGGGAAGCTGAACAGGGGCAAGGTTAACTAAAAACGTTAGGGGGTCAATGATATCCCTACGAACTACACTCTTTCGTAGTACATTGTAATACACCCATGTTTCAACCCTTTTAGCTACATTAATGAGGGCCATCAGGACAGATTGCAGGAACCAACCTGAAGGATTAAAAATAGTACAATCTATTACAAACGTGTATGTTGTCAAAAGGATATAGCCAACCAAAACGGTATGTCAACCTTTTACCTCACTCTCATGGAAAAATCATGTGTGGCATTTATACCTACAGTCCAAATCTAAAAATAATAAATAGTACAAATGAACTAAATTTGAATTTGAGACCAAAACATTTGTCAAAAAATTATTTTACACTTGTGCTTATGTTGGGAAAGTCTGCTACTACTTGTCACATCTAACATGATCATGAGTTAAAAGCACCTAATAGTATGATGGAGGCAAACATTATGGTCTCAAATTCAAATTTAGATAACTTGTTCAGCTTATTATTTTTATATTTGGAATTCAGATATAAAGGTCACTCATGATTTTTCCATGACAGTGGCGTAAGAGTTTGGCTTACCATTATACACTTTTGTAATATATTGTATTATTTTTAAGCCTTACAGCTCCTACTGTCATTCTGCCCTGAAGAAGACACTGATTAAAGTAGAGAAAAGTGTTGAAAGCTGACACATTACAATGTTGACCAAAGGATGTAGTACCCAACATGTACTCAAATTTTGAGTTGTACAGTTTGAAAATTGTTATAATATTTGATCAACATTGTGAATGGATTATCATTTGTAATTTAGTACCAACACAATCATTTTAACTAATGTCACCAACCACCTTGCACTGCACCGTTGTTGGAGCACCTCTTTTATTAATCTTTATCTAAACTAATAAAAGGTGACTATAATTAAATACACTGTTCAATGTCTTACAGGTCAATATGACAAGGCAGTATGGATGGTAAAAGGGTATGCAAGCTGTAGATTGACATGGAGTGGGATTCTTCAGATGGGTCTCCTGAGGAGGCCCCAAGGAGGGTGACTTGCCTACAAAGAAGTCACCGATTTTAACTGAGGAAGCAGGCTTATTGTTCCACAGCGTTATTGTCTCTTGTCTGTGGCCCAATGGTCACCGTACCCATGCACAGAGGGACACACACTCAACCCCATCTTCACCTACAGCAACAGAGTCAAATTCAGCCACGTCACAGAACACTCCTGGCCTGACCACACCATCGTTCACTTCACCATCTCCGACTCACAACATACCATCACCAAGCACCACAGCTTCTCCCATGGCAACTGGGGCAAGGTAACAGAGACAGCAGAGTCAGGCCCTCAGCACCACCCATCCCAAAGCCTCATAAATCCTAGAACAGGCCATCCAGCACTTCTCCACCTGGATCACTGAATGAGCTGACAGATTCACCCCGATGAAGCTAGCGAGAACCAAGAAAACCTGAACACAAGCCAGTTGGTAAACCCTACAGCTCAGAACCACCAATCGCGGCTGCTACCGACTCAAGAAACGATGGTGTTCCACCAGGAATCCCTCTGACAGAGCCGCTAACAAAGCAACCCTCAGAAACTACCACTTTCTAATCAAAGAAGCCAAAAGAGCAGCCATTACAGTCTGCATTGATGCAGCAGCCAACCACACGAAAGAACTATTCAAGATAGTCAAGGAACACTCCAACCTGGCAGTCACAGAGAAGACAATCCACCCTTCCGAAGAACTCTGCAACACCCTCTTGGATTACTTCCACAGCAAGATCACCACCATCTACAACAAAATCGCCCCCAGCCCACAGTTCTCAACCTCAACAGTCTCAGCCAGCAAACCCTCACCAGCCGTACAATCACCACACGGACCCTGGTAACCACGCAGACCACCGTGGCCATCATGTTGTCCATCCACTTCGGGGCATCCACCAACCCGTTTCCCCACCATTTTTTTCAACCTCAGAACCAATCAAATCAGCACAGAATTCACCAGTATCCTCAACATCTCCATCACCATGATATCCTTTCCAGACAGATGGAAACGTGCAGAGATCAGACCCCTCCTAAAGAAACCCTCCCCTGATCCCAGCAAACTCAAAAATAATGGACCGATCTTTCTGCTCCCTTAGCCTGCCAAAGTACTCGAGAAGGTCATTAACCAAGAGCTCACAGAATACCTGGAACAAAACAACCTGCTTGACGTCCCCAGTCAGGATTCTGAGCCAACAATAGCACAGAAACCACTCTGATTGCAGCCACAGACTACATGAGAACCTTCCTCGACGGCTAGGAGACTGCAGCCCTGATCCTCCTCGACCTCTCAGCTGCATTAAACACTGTATACCACCACACCCTAATCAACAGACTCAACAGAATTGTCATACAGGAGAACACCCTCAAGTTGATTATCTTCTTCCTTATGAGACGCACTCAGATCATACGTCTGCCTCCGGTCAGCTCCAAACCCAAGAACATCATCTGCAGTGTGCCCTCAATCCCACACTTTTCAACACCTACATGATCTCCCATCATCAGATTCCATGGTCTCAACATCATATCCTATGTAGACAGCACACAACGCATCCTGTTGTTCACCAAAGACCCCACCACCACCAGATCAAACTTCTGCAATGCCATGACCAATGTAGCCAGCTGGATGAGAGACAATTGCCTCAAACTCAAGTCCAACAAGACAGAAGTATTGATCTTCGGAAGAAACATATCCATTTAGGACAACAGCTTGTGGCCAGTCAAACTCAGACCCACACCCACGCTGACCGACCATGCAAGCAACCTCTGCATCATCCTTGACAGCGAACTGACCATGAAGGGACAGATCAACACAGTTGCCTCCTCCTGCTTCCACACCCTCTGCATACTCTGCAGAATCTTCAGATGGATCCCAGTCAAGTCCAGGAAGACCGGCACACAGGCCCTAGTCACCAGACACCTGCACTACGGCAACCCTCTCTACGTCTGCATCTCCACCCAACTCCTCAAAAGACTCTAGGCCATACAGAATGCTGCAGCCAGATTCATCTAGGACCTCCCCAAACAGACCCACCTCAACCCCCACTTCGGAAACCTACACTGGCTCCCCATCCAGAAAAGATGCCAGTTCAACATCCTCATGCACACCTGCTAGGCCCTAGACGATCAAGGACCATTCGACTTCAACCAGCAAATTAACTTTCATTAACCCACCAGACACCCGAGTTCCTCCTCACTAGCCCTTGAGCACAACCTTGTATCCATCGTAGCTGCAACGATGGCCATTCCTTCTCCTACATCACCATCAAGACCTGAACAACCTTCCCCTCCACACTCAAACAATAACTTTCACTTGCGGACTTCAGAAAGAAACTCAAGACCTGGCTTTTTGACATAGACATCGCACCCCAGCGCCCAGATACCCCCAGGGTGAAGTGCTCCATTCTACAAATACTGATTGATTGACCAGATGAAGAAAAACATTCATGTAGTTTGAAAGGGCACCACAATCCTGAAGACTTGAAGGGTGTTGAGGCTGGAAATGAGAAGGTCTGGCTAGTAACACTTGACATTCTTCCCAAAAAAGGGGAGAACCAAGTACATAAGCCACAAGTAACCCTACTTGGTCAAATCAGTCTTCATTGTACTGGCCGCGGTGTTAATGACGACCCTGGCACTAGCAGTTTCTGAAGTTGCTGTGTCAAGATCCTTTTGAGAAGTGACCAGAAGACAATGTTGGTATGCAATCCAGTGTTTTACAGGTATTCTGGTTCTACACCCATTGCCACGTGGCCAAACTCTCCATTAGAGTTTAGGACTAATTTCTACACACATCGTTCTGTGATGCTCATCAATCAGCTGTGTTATTTCAGAACCGATTACTTACTGCAGCTAGTTGCATGGTGGGGTAGTCAACTTTGGTGAAATGCAATGCAAGGCCTGCTGTTTGGATTTCTTCATGGTGGTTAAATTCTTGGTTGTGAATATTTTGCTTGACAAACCTCAGGGCATCAATGGTCCCGGCCACTGGGATTACATTCAGCAGCCACCGCCTACAATCAAAACGAAAGCACATTAAATCACACACACATCACGTTTGAGTTTCAGGAAGTTACAATCTGCTAAAATTAATTACCTGTGTTGAAGTTTATCTGCAAATTGCCTCCACATTGACTGAATAGTGGTAAAATCTGAAGTGCGCAGTATCTGGACAAGCTTTAGAAATGCGGCTGGTGCATCCGGGTGAACGCGCTGTTGATTAGTTTGCACTAAATGTTGCAGGGTTTCCGCTATCTGCAAAAAAACAAGAACGAACCGCCCCAGTGACAGCATGTATTTAATTTAAGGCATGAAGATAGTGGAATGCAATAGTACAATGGGAAACGGTGTATTATTTTTAACATCCCACTGGGCAAGAAACAGGTACGGAAGCAAGGTGGTTTTGATACTTCTTAGAAGCAGAATCAGTATTATCGAATACTCAGTTTAAACACATATCTTCTAAAAAAAGAAGAATATTATTTCTACATAATGGTTAGTGGATTGGTCTCAACTGAATTTCCCTCTCAAGTCATTTCTTGCAATAGTACTCAAATGAATTAATTCGGGTGACTTTTCTCCAATAGGAAGACATTGCAAGAGACAGAGGGGGTGATTCTGACCGCGGCGGACGGCGGTCGCCGCCCGCCAAGCGGTTCCCGCCGAAAGACCGCTCCGCGGTCAAAAGACCGCGGCGGTCATTCTGCCTTTCCCACTGGGCCGGCGGGCGACCGCCGAAAGTCCGCCCGCCAGCCCAGCGGGAAACACCCTTCCCACGAGGACGCCGGCTCAGAATGGAGCCGGCGGAGTGGGAAGATGCGACGGGTGCAGTTGCACCCGTCGCGAATTTCAGTGCCTGCAAAGCAGACACTGAAATTCTTCGTGGGGCCCCCAGGGGCCCCGCGGCACCCCCTACCGCCATCCTGTTCCTGGTGGGAGAACCGCCAGGAACCGGATGGCGGTAGGGGGTGTCAGAATCCCCATGGCGGCGGAGCGCGCTCCGCCGCCATGGAGGATTCTCAAGGGCAGCGGGAAGTCGGCGGTACACCGCCGACTTTCTGTTTCTGGCCGCGGCTGAACCGCCGCGGTCAGAATGCCCAGCGGTGCACCGCCAGCCTGTTGGCGGTGCTACCGCCGACCTCCGCCATGGCGGTAATTACCGCCAGGGTCAGAATGACCCCCAGAATCTCTGGTACACTGAAGACCAAACCGTTCCTTAGATGGAAAAATGTAGTACATGCGCTTATCATAAAGAGGGTGAATACAAAAGGTTAAGATTCAGAGCAAGGAGCTAAGTGGGTTTCTAAGGAGCAGAACATTTTATGAAAATGTCACAGTTTCTAGGTATGCATGCTGTATTCGCCGATCTCTGCCTGTGGATGTGCTTGTTTGTTTTACGTGCGTAAAAACGAGTAATTTAATATTCACATTCTTTATCCGACCTCCTCTTCGACAGAGACTCTCATGCCAAGCATCCATCAAGACTCTGCCTTTTGCCATTGTTAAGGTCCCCCTTCCCAGTATTCCCCTTGCCCATCCCCAGCTCATTCTTATTTAAACTCGGATACCTGTGTCTTGGCAAAACCAAACTACCAGACCCAGAATGTAAACAGGACTGACTATGGTCCTGAAATTTTACTTGACATCCCTCGTATAAGACTCGTTATCTTCTGCCCATCCCTTGCCCTATGCACAACAGTGCCTTGCATGGCAATGCACAATGACTTATGCTAGGTGTCACCTATTTTCATCTTGGCATTCTAATTCGTATACTTCTACGTTTGTTACATTTAATACATACAAGTACCAGAAAGGAAAAGGACATCAGATAGGTGTATCCACAAGTGCTGAGACATTTACAGAGTTCTCACAACACGTGTTTTAATTTGTATCATGCGCTGGTCTCCAAGTACTGAGATCTTCAGAGATCTTACGAAAACTTCTAACCTGGCAAGCAGCCTGCATTTTTACAGGGGTACTGAACATTCAAGGCTCACAGACCTCCTCTGCCCTGATCTGCATGCATCCTGGTGTCAGAGTCAGGAGACGTTCTCAATGCTCTTACAAAGGATTCACGCTTGCATTATGCACAAGTATATCACAGTGGCATATCTGAAGAGCTCTCACAGAGCAACTCTGTTCTGAATTACGCTCTGTTCTACAATGTCTGTAACGAGACACTGATTCTCAGTGTCTGAAAACATTCATTTCGCACAGCTAATTTCAATGAGAATTTCGATCAAGCACCTTGTTTTTAACGAAAGCTCAGTGATTTGATTAACCTGCAGGTTCAGGGTGTGAAATTCTTGGTATTGCAACACAGCTTTATAATTTGGTACCAATGAGCACACTAATAATAAACCCTTCCATGAACTCCCTTGATGTAATATTTAAAGTGTGCAATAAATGTCCATTTAATCTACTTGCACACAACTGTGCACAATATGAAAAACAGTGTTTGAAACATTGGCTAAAAATACATCCACGCATAGAGGTCTCCGTATATTGTGTAAAAAGAGATGGGTCAGTTGTTGAGCCTTGGCTGCAAAATCTAGGAGTGGCCTGCATTTCACAGGTCTTTATGCCAGGTAGCTAGCTTGGTTGGATTGCGCACCTGCCTCAGCGATGTGATGTGTAGTGCCTTAGTAATATCTTCTCTGCTCGTGGCGCCTCTCCTTCGCCTTTCCCAGCAAAGGGCTAATGCGCTTAGAGGAGCTTCATGTTTGGGCCTGGTCATGGACCAGCCAATATGCCATCTCACAAATGAAACTTTTCACTAACTTCCTATTTTTCAGTGACTGGATTAATTTATTTTCTTGCTAACTCTGATCACTTTTCTATTCAGAATATGTTGCCCATCATAATTAGCTAGACATCATGGTGTATACTTAACCCTAACTGCGAGCCAGGACTCTGGACTCCTTCATAACTACCACAGCCACTGCTGAACTCTTCTATCGCTGCTACAATGTATTTTCCTGCTAGCTCTGGACCTGCAGTCCTTCCTATCCCCATACCCTTTCTTCCAGACACTCTGGTGTCATCATCATCGCCCAGAAATCGTGTGTAATCCAAACATTTGCACGGAATACATTATAACTAACTCAGCAACTGCTGGCAGATTTCTGATAAGTAATATGTGGAAAATTTGTCCCTGCACCTCCATTTGTCCAGCCAAAACATTACTTTCTGCATTTGTGCTTAGAGATTACTACGCCAGCCTACTGGTAGCGCCACCCGTTTAATTCTCAATAATAGGCAATGCTACGAGGATATTCTGTAATTTTTCCATACACAAGCTCAACTATCCTATGAAAATTGATACTAAATAGGACGGCTGCCAGGAGTCAAAAAACAAAATATATAGACATTACCTTAAATTGTTTTCATAAGTCGTAAACGCCTTATCATTTAACAACCATTCTCAAATAATTACCAAATGAGTTCCCCTATGCAAGCTTTGACAAAAAGCCTAAACCTAAGTTTACTCTTAATACTCCATGTAGAGCTTTACAGTTCTGTTCATTCCATCTCATCGGATCTCCCCACTGAGGTAAACCATCACCCTACATCGAAAACACCTTTACTACATATTTGGATAAAGGAATCATCCCGCAATTTAATGAATTATGGCTGAGTATCTTGAATGTCTCTGAAGTGTTACCTGTGGATTCTGTGGGTTGCTCTTCTGCCACTCCTGTGTGCCAAATGTTTTATTCAAAATTTTCTAGGCCTAAGAAGAAGATAAAATCCCAAGCATTAGCACCAGCTTTGATTTCTTGAAGAGACCCTCACTGCATTTTTTATTAAAGTGAAAAGATACGTAGGCCCCGGTCTTCCGTGCTTTAGGACTTTTAGGTTGCTCATTGATTTGTATGAACGTTGTTCACATTTTCTTCAAAACTCCATAACTCCTAATACCATAAAATCTTTTTTAACATCTTGGTGTCATTTTTTTTTTGTTTTAAAAAAACTGGTTTAGGCGTTTTGTGTGATCTATTTCTTCAGTGTCATTTTGTTTTGGTGGTGTTAACTATAGCATGCATTCCTATGCATTTTATCTCGGACAAGCCATTTACCACAGGTAAATCTACGATTCCTCATAGATCCTATCTTTTATTTTAAGTACTGTATCCTTTAACTATGTAAGTGCTCAGCTACAATGTACACAAGAATAGGGCCTCTTCAGTGGGCCACAGGGCAAGCAGGAGTTACTGGGACCTGCTGTAGCGGCTGTGGCCTTTTACTCCTAATGCCTGACTGCTATGGATCCTGAGCAACAAGGCCAAGTTCCCCTTCATCACTAGACTCTTAGGAATAGCGTGGTCCAAGCAGTCCAAGTCTTCCTCAGTGGGGAGGTAGATGCAAGAGGTAACTAAAGGCTCACAACTTAAAATAGCTGCAGCAGCAGCAATAAATTATTGTCCAGGCCGAGTCCGAGGTAGATGGCGTTCGCGTAGTCACGTTCACGCTATGCCACGCCCACCTCTGGTGCAGGCTCACTCGACACTCGAGAACGGGCTGAGGACGCTCCTCAGCCAGGGAAAATGCTGCCCTTTTGTTTTGCACCGCCCGTGTCGGAGGGCACCAGGCGGCCAGGATTCTTCGCGCTCTTTCAGCGCGTAGCGAGCGATGTTGCAGAGACACCGCGCCTCGCCGCTCCGTGCAGATCATGGAGTGCCCTGCAGGCCAAGGCTGGGTCGCGCCTCGAAGCTTGGCATGGCCACCGGTAATAAACGACAAACCCTAACGCTTGGGAAAATAAGCGGGAAACAGGCTATGGGAACAAGTAGGGAACCCAAAAACAATGCCCCTCTAATGTCTCCCCCTGGGGGAAAGGAAACTCAGCCTATAATTACGGGCTTTTGGAAGGGAGGCTTACAAGAGGGCAATCTCGCGCGTTTCTCCCCCCCCCCAAGTATGGATGCAACCGACAGCAGGCATGAAACAGGTGGATGACAGAGAAGTGAAAGAGCTTCCTGAGGGTGGAAGTCATGAGAAGGACCTCCCTTCGGACTGACAGCAAACTTCTGTGGCCTTGAAAGTCGCTGACAGTGCAGTGCTCAAGGGGGGAAAGGAGCCCGCAAGGCCAAAGGATGTAGAGATATGTACGGCCCTCGAAGGGAATCCTCAACTCGGATTACAAGAACTGGGAATTTGTGTCCTACCTCAAGTCACTCAAAAAGCTACCTGCATATCAAAGGATTCTGCAGGAAATTCAGCTCAGATGGCCCAGGCATTTAGTCAAGGGTCTGAAACAATCATAGCAAAGCAGAGGGGGCCAGAATGGTCCAAAGATGGAGGGGACACATTTTATTCTTTGACAGAGGATTCAGACTCCACTAACAGTGATCTAGGGTCAAGTGAAAGTAGAGACAGTATCTCTTCCGAATCTGCTAGCTTTCTATCCCTCGCAGAGTCCACGGTGCGACAGCGGCGGTGGAAAAGTAAGGGGCCGGTCCCCAGTGGAAATAATGCAGAGCCCTCAGCCCAGACACGGAAAGCTCTCAAATGGGACTATTCGGGTACAAATCTTATGAGCACAGTAGAGGCCCATACCTCCCATAACGCAACTAAGATGGTTGATGAATCGGTATGTGGCCCAGCCCATACAATTGATGATCGACATACAGATTCTGAAATGTTACAGTCTATATACAATTCAATAAAGGACCTACAAACTGAGACAAGAGCAGAAAGCCATAGAGCACGGTTGGCTACAAAACAGCTACAAGGAACAGTGCGTAAGGTGGTCAAATCCTGCACAGAAATTGAGGGGAAACTAAGTTCAATGGAAGAGAGGACGTTGGTAGTTGAAGGAGAGATTGAGACTCTGAGAGCGCAAACTACAACACATGAAGGACAATTAACTGACATTATGGGGAAGCTAGAGGATCAGGAAAATAGGCAAAGGAGGAATAATGTGCACTTCCTTGGCATCAAAGAAGAAGCAGAAGGCAGCAATATCAGGGCCTATGTGATTAGAGTATTGCAGGAAGCGTTCCAGAGCTTTCCGACTGGGAAGCTGAAGTCCAAAGGGTACATAGGTACCCACTAGTACGCCGGGAGGGCCGTAGAGAGGAGGCTAAACATCCTAGAGCTATTCTGGTCTATTTCGGGAACTATGTCTTAAGACAGTCTTTATATGAACAAGCCCGTCCCGACGCTCTGCGCAGTGGTGGCGGTGCCACTTTTTTCACTCGACCCGATTACTGTCATGTTACAGTGGAGCGAAGGCGGAGGCTGCAGCAGCTGATTAAGCCCTTTCAAGATAAAGGGGGAGAGGCGTATTTACTTCCTCCCGCTCGTCTTAAAACTGTGTTCAATGGGGAAACTAGAGTATTTAATTCAGAGGTTCAGGCTAAAGAGTATTTACTTGGTTTGTAATTTAGTATGATGTAAGGAATTTATGTAATCTTGGTGATCTTGAGGGGAGCGTAAGAGGCTGGTTACCCAGGGGGTGGGGTAGTGGGTGGCACGTAGCACCTAGGCGACACCAACATTCAGGCCAATGGTGGTCTGACTGCCTCAAGGGGGGGTGGGGGAGGGAGAGGGAGTGGTGGTTTCTAGGGGGAAGGGCGAGAGGGGTGTTAGGGGGGGTTTGTGAGAGATGGGGGGATGGGGGTGGGGACAAGCTCAGTTTGGGGTAGGGGACGGGGGAAAAAGAGAAAAACTTGTACCCAAAAAGATGTGTAGAGTTATGTATGTTTGTACCAATGTAAGATGGTCACGGGTTAGGTGTAAGGCTAAACCAGCCAAGTCAGTCAAATGTCATCAATTGAGATTGTACACATGTCAAGTATTAGGATAGCAACCATTAATATATGTGGGTTAAATACCCCCCGGAAGAGGTAAAAAACCGCAGATTATTTGAGAATGTTAAAAGCAGATATTTACGGCCTGCAAGAAACACACATAGAAAAGGCAGATAGGAAATTGTTATTAGGGTGTACTGAACAGATGACTAAAACAAAGGGGGTTGCAATTTTGGCAGCTAGTACTAGCTGCATTGTTAATCGGCAGAAAGTAGATACAATTGGTAGGTGGGTAATAATGGAGTGTTTAGTTGGCAATGTTAGTTTTACGTTATGTTCATTATACGGCTCAGTGGATGATGACCCCTCATTAATTGATTTTATATCTGCAGAACTGACACTTTGGCCCGCACCATATGTTATCTCTAGTGACTTGAACTTTAATGGGTCATGGGATGGGGCACAGAGCCTAAGAGATATTAGAAGGAATAAATATTTAGGGCGGAAGCCTAGAGTTTTCCAGGCTCTCAAGAATATGCAAAGGGAGGTCAGATTAATAGACGTATGGTCAGCTCTGGAAGGTCCTAAACCGGGATATACTTATTTTTCTGCACCACATAGGAAATTTGCTAGATTGTATTATTTTTTAGTTTCTCCAATATTCTTAGGCGAATTAGAGATTAAGTTATACCCTCGTTTTATGGCAGATCATAACCCACTAGTATTAGTGATTAGGGATAGAGAACGCCAGAGAGTTCAGAAGAATTGGACATTGGAGCGTGCTTTGCTGAATGATCCTTTGCATTTACAGCACATGAGTGTGTGGTTGAAGGAATTTTTAGATCTCAATATTGGGACAGCCCCAATAATAATAGTTTGGGATACATTAAAGGCAGTTATACGGGGAGAAACTATGGGGTACAGCATAAAGCGACAGAAACAATCGATAACTCAGCTTCAGATATTTATGGGGAAATTACAGACAGCAGAAGAGCAGCTTATCCGGGCTATTAGGAATGATGCTGGGGTCGAGGACACCCTACATCAGGTTTTAATTGCAAAAATGGCCTTTGGGAACTATTCAACTGAGAGGTTAGCAGGAAAAATAGCAACAAAGCGAAGTGAGTGTTATGAATGCAGTGAAAAAGTAGGGCATATATTTGCCATGCGGACCCGCCAGAGGGCAACTTCAGGCATAATCGTGCAAGTACAAAACAAGGCAGGGCTGACAGTTACAAGACCTGATCTATTAGGGAAGCTTTCCGGGAATACTACAGAGAATTATACGACACGGCTAATATCACATAACCATTTTATCTTATAGCTATTAACACAAAAGTAAATTCAACATTCCCAAACAACTACATAACCCTCTGAGGTTGGAGCTCTAGTGTTTCATAGACAGTTCCCTGTGCCCAACTCCCTCCTCGCTCTAGCGATAGTGGTTATTCCCATTCAATATAAGCAAATTCAAGGTAAACCCCACTAGTAGTCTGAGTCTCAAAAGTCCACTCCAACTCTGTCTTAAAGTTAAAAGTGTTCCAGTGCTAAATTGCTATCTACCAAGCAAGTTCACCCAGGGCCGACTGGCCCAAAATCTGCCTTACCCGTGTCTGCAGGGTCGGAGCAACTTGAGTTCCTCAGTTCCTAAGTGTGTCCCTTCCACGGGTGTTGGAATGGCAGCAGCTCCTTCAGGTGAGTTCACTGCATGAGGCCCAGGCAGGCTGGGCTCACCGGTCCTCAAGTTTCTTAAATGCAGTTGTGAAACTGCAGCGACCGTAGATTCTTTGTGGCTCCTCTGGACAGGGCAGTTATTTTGCCTGTCCCATGGTGGAGGGGAAATTGTATGAAGGTCCTGATGCTAACCATACATCCTGACATAGGTGCATAGGGGTTCCCACTCATTCCTCAGGCGAGGATCAGGTCACACTTCGTGTTGGTCCTGGTGACCCCCTCTGGCATACATGGTCACTAATTCTCTACTGCACATGAGCTGCAACCAGATGAGTACAGCAGATTCATTCACAGCGCCCTACTACTGGCATACGGGGTGGTCGATCCCTCACTGCAAATGGACTCCGGCACGATCGGAACATCAATTTTCACAGTTCATTTTTCTGTTGCCCCTTTTAGTATGCAGTATCGCCAACTATTCGGTGTACATAGGCGATGACTCGTTCAGCACAGCAATGTCCACAGTGCATTTTACAGTTGCCCTTCTCTGGCATACGTGGGTCACTGACTTTTTCCTGCACATGGGCAATGACCTGATCAGTTCAGCAGCCGTCTCATTATACCTCGCAAAGGGAGTAAAATTGGCAGGATTCCCCACTGGGCCTCACTCCCTTCAATGCTCTTCTCTTCCTCAGAGGGCAACACTGGTATAGGTGAGCAGGCAGGCTTCAGGTTCCAGGGCAGGTGGTCTTGGATACCCTCAGTGATGTTCCCTTACCCAGCGGGAGACTAGCATGCCTTGGCTCACAAGTCTTGCTCATAGGCTGAAGCCTTGCAGAGCTTCTCCTCCTCGCACAACCCGTCTCGCTGCTTGACAGTTGACAATTTGTTGATGATTTAGTCCATTTCCAGACACCAAATGTGATTTAGAGTCTGAATCTTTGAGGTTTATGCTGTGGGTTTCTTTCCTTTTGAAGTGCTCATGACTCTGCAGTCTCTTCCTCCATAAAGCAGTCTGTCACAGCAGGAGTGTCCCCAAAGGTGATAGCCCCTTAACACAGGCATTGGTAGCGACTAGAGTTCACATCTGGATGTCACCCACAGTGAAATGTGTATCAAAAGGTTAGCCCAGTCCTACTCCTTATAATTCTCTTTTCAGCCCTATCTCCATCCTGAAATGTGCAAAGACCCCTTCCTTGTGACCTCTATCTGAAAGAAAGAGCACCATTTGAAGTGTACTGGGGAGCCTGGCTTTCCCTTCTTCAGTGCGTCCTACCAATCTTACAGGAATGCAACAATACATAAATCTGCCTGGGGAATTCTTTGACCTCCTCTCCTCATGTTTGACCATGCAGCCCTGGGTCTCCCAAAATGGAAACCAAAGTCAAGTCCTGAACGTATTGCACTCTTTAAAGGCACACAAACAGTCAACACTCAACATAGGTATTCAACCTACACTCGCTGTACAGCCTCTTATCCTTCACATATTGTACCACTCACAGGCACACATACACCCAAGCACATGTAGTCAATATACTCATACTGCACAGCACTACACCCTTCATGTATTGTATCACTTGCAGGCACACACGCACTCAGCACATGCATTTTACATGCATGCAATGCACAGCACTGCATCCTTCATATAGTGTACCCCTCACAGATACACATACACCCAGCACATGCATAAAAGATACAGATACACACACTGCACAGCACTGCACATACATCCAGCTCAAGTAAACCACCCATGCTTTGCACAGCACTCCACACCAAACCGATGTAGTGCCAAGGGTGAGTTAAACACACAGCAATGGAACTTTAAATAAGCGAGCCTGTGGGCCTCACTCCAGTAACACAAGTAACAAGAGCCTGTTAACTCCTACCAATCACTAGGCGGTATGCTGCCACCACTGCAATCAAGCTGCTAAACTCCTGGTAACAGCAGTAGTCTTTCACCACTATGAGGGTAGAGCTTTGGGCACACCTCCTGGTCCAACAAGACCACAGTCTGTGAGGTAGGTCTATGTCATGGTGACAACCACAATCAGCATTAGGAAATCAGACCAGTACAGATGGGGCAATCAGGGCAGGGGCACGCGTCCATCACCATGTGGAGGACTTTTCTGTCCCAACTCCCACATTGTGGGTCAGCATTATGGGAAAAGTCCTTCTGTTCCCAGCAGCTACTTTACAAATTCAATAGTTGAAAAACTGAAACTCCTGCCCCAGAGCCAGTGCTAAACCACTCTGGATAGTCATTTGACAACGTTTCATTTTTGACTGGATCATCTCAGTTTTGATTCAGATAAGTTGTGATTCATTTTCTTTCTGGGCATTGGAGTTTGACACGTCAACAATGTTTGGCAGAGTCATGCAGGTTTATAAAGCATGAGTTTCTCAAATCAGACAGGGGCTGAAAGGATTCAAGGCAAGCCTAGATCAACTGTGTGAAGAGGAAACAGCAGCAAGAGGGTGAGTGGAGGAAGGTTCCCTCATCTGATGCACAATCCAGAATAGCAGAAGCTCATATCACAGCTAGCCCCTCAGTGAAGTGGAAGCCAGTAAGCTTACCGTGGAGGAAAAGACAGCAGAAAAAGGGTTTCAGCTGAGGGGATCAGATCGGAGACTATCAGAGAAGAAAGGAAAGTGCGTCTTGCTGTGGCAGAAAGGTAGCTGGTAGCTTGACACAAAAAACAGGTATTTATGCAGCACACCAACAGTACTAAAAAGAAAAACTGTTTTCTTCATTCGACAAGTAGCACAACATTCAGGATTTTCACCTTGTTTCTTGGGAGGAGTACACTCTAAATCCAGCCAAGGCTCCAGGACTTGAAGAAGCAGCTCTGGGTGATCAGGGACCCACTCCAGCAGTTGTCAGTAGAGCCCAAGCAGATCCATTTATGGGTCCACAGTCTGTGAGGTAGGTCTATGTCATGGTGACAACCATAATCGGCATTAGGAAATCAGACCAGTACAGATGGGGCAATCAGGGCAGGGGCACGCGTCCATCACCATGTGGAGGACTTTTCTGTCCCAACTCCCACATTGTGGGTCAGCATTATGGGAAAAGTCCTTCTGTTCCCAGCAGCTACTTTACAAATTCAATAGTTGAAAAACTGAAACTCCTGCCCCAGAGCCAGTGCTAAACCACTCTGGATAGTCATTTGACAACGATTAATTTTTGACTGGATCATCTCAGTTTTGATTCAGATAAGTTGTGATTCATTTTCTTTCTGGGCATTGGAGTTTGACACGTCAGCAATGTTTGGCAGAGTCATGCAGGTTTATAAAGCATGAGTTTCTCAAATCAGACAGGGGCTGAAAGGATTCAAGGCAAGCCTAGATCAAGTGTGTGAAGAGGAAACAGCAGCAAGAGGGTGAGTGGAGGAAGGTTCCTTCATCTGATGCACAATCCAGAACAGCAGAAGCTCATATCACAGCTAGCCCCTCAGTGAAGTGGAAGCCAGTAAGCTTACCGTGGAGGAAAAGACAGCAGAAAAAGGGTTTCAGCTGAGGGGTTCAGATCGGAGACTATCAGAGAAGAAAGGAAAGTGTATCTTGCTGTGGTAGAAAGGCAGCTGGTAGCTTGACACAAAAAACAGGTATTTATGCAGCACACCAACAGTACTAAAAAGAAAAACTGTTTTCTTCATTCGACAAGTAGCACAACATTCAGGATTTTCACCTTGTTTCTTGGGAGGAGTACACTCTCAATCCAGCCAAGGCTCCAGGACTTGAAGAAGCAGCTCTGGGTGATCAGGGAACCACTTCAGCAGTTGTCAGCAGAGCCCAAGCAGATCCATTTATGGGTCCAGTTGAAGCAGGTCAGTTGCAGGGAGGCCTCTGAAGCTTGTGGTGTGCCTGTAGCTGATACAGGAGGTCAGTCAACTGACCCTAGGAGTCCCTCTGGTTAGCATGGGATAAAGACAAGCAGATTCAGTGTTGCTTCTATGACAACAAGGCAGCCCTTCAAGCATCAGGGCAGTGCTCTGGCTGGAAGGTGGTCGTTCTGTAAATTCCACAGCTCCAGGAGTGCTCTGAACAGTGGCTCTGGAGGTCCAATATTTATACCTGGTGCCTGTTTTTGTGTGGGGGGTACATCTTGTACTACCACACACCTGGTTATGGAACATTTTTCCCTTCCTCTGTCAAGGCTCCAACATGTCTGGAGGTAGAAAAAGGCAGGGCAGGCCTGGTGTCATGACCCTCTGTGGGTGCAGGAGGCAAAATCCTTTGAAGTGTAAGTGGGGCTGGGTACAGCAGCTTTCCAGTCATTTTGCTAGGGCTGCCCAACCTGTCCACACCTTAACCCCTTTTGTGTTACTGTTCAGAAGCAATATACAATCCCAACGACAGAGCAATTCACAGTCATATGACCCAGGACGCTTGCAGAAGGCACAAATGCTTGGAACAAGAAAATTCCAACTTTCTAAAAGTCGCATTAAAGAGGATTTTAAATTACAAATAATTTGATTGTAATCAGCATAACTTTTTCTGCTCCTAATCGAAGATAGCACCTATTAAATATGTTGTAAGAATGTAACCCTGTGTTAGCAAATGGGAGTGATAGGCTTGACAACAGTGAAAAATGACTTTAGGAGTTTTTCACTGTTAAGACATGTAAAACTAAAGTGCACATCGCCTATGTTTTAAACGTAGTGCACCCTGACTTAGGAGCCTTTAGGGCCTAACATCGGGGTGACTTATAAGTATTAAAAAAGAAGATTAGAGACCTGGCAAAAGGTTTATTTTGCAAAGACAAAATGGGGGTTTAAAACTGCAGAGCAGTGACCTGTTTTACAAGGCTACTTTAGTGGGCGGCACAATGAGTACTGTAGGCCCACTAGTAGCATTTAATTTACAGGCCCTGGGTACATGTAGTGCTATTTATTTGTGACTTACAAGTGCATTTAATTGTACCAATCAGGTATATGCCAATTGCACTATGTTTCAGGGAGACAGCACAAACATTTTACCACTGGTTAGCAAGGAAAAAGTCCACAGAGTCCTAATGACAATAAAAACGGGTTCAGGAACAGAAGACAAAAATATGGGGGGTGACCCTGCAAAAAGGGATAGGTCTAAAAGGCCCAAGAAAAGAGTAAATGGCAGGAGATGAGTGGAAATTGCTTTGGAGAAACCAGAGTGCCAAGGCTAGCCTCGTCTAATGGAAAAGGATTGAGACTATCACTAGTGAGGTCACATTTGACCTAGAGATGATGCATGTGGAGTTTCAGTGACAGGAAACAGGCATCTGAAACAGGCAGACTGACAAATGCACTGAAAGAGTGTATTATCCTTTAGGGTTTGGACTGTTATGACTGGAAAGGCTGGGGTTGCCAGACTAGGGGGGTCATTCCAACCCTGGCGGTCGGTGTTAAAGCAGAGGCTAACCCGCCAACAGGCTGGCGGAAAAAAAAAATGGAATTCTGACCCTGGCGGAAACCGCCAACAGAGACCGCCACTTTAACACTCCGACCGCCATGGCGGGACAAACAAACAGCGCGGCGGTCACCGCCAACAGACAGGCGGGAGACAGTGTACCGCCCACCCTATCACAACCCACCAATCCGCCACCTTTTCCGGGGTGGTAGCCCCGCCGATAAAAACACGGCGGAAACAGCCATTTCAAACGGAAAACGCTCACCTCCATACACCCCGCGAGGAATCTGGACAGCATGTAACCCGAACTACACATCCTCCCAGCTATTGTATTCCTGCTCCTCTACCAGGAGCACGAACGCCGGCGCGGAAGACAACGGTGAGTACTGCACCTACGACACAGGGGAGGGGGGAGGAGAAAACATTACGGGCACACATACGCAACACACCCACCCCCACCCTTACCCCCTACAACACACACATCAATGCATAGCAACAACTCAGAGTTACACCCCCAAACCCCCCGGAAGAATGCAAATACAAAAGGAAATGATTTTGAAATTTGGATTATATTGTAAGGCTGAGTATCAAATATATCAAACATCTATAACTATATATATATAAAATGTCCTGTCCGATATGTGTATCAGCCATTGTTCGTGGGCCACTGGGCCAAAACACATGGGCAAAGCCCACACAGGATACCTGAGTCCAATGGAGAGAACACTGCAGGGGCATCAGATAGCAAAACTACAGGCACCTCAGGGGGAAGGGAAGGGGGGGCACCTCAGCCATATGAGTCCACGACGCCAGATCCACCAGGGGCCTCCATGGCCACTGTGCCATCCTGGGGAGTGCAAAGACACAGTCTCTCAAGTCTCTACAGTGGGTGGGTTGCCCACTGTGCCATCCTGGGGAGTGCAAAGCCACAGTCTCACAAGTGGATGACAGACTCCACAGGTTCTGGAGGGGGACTAGTGCCCAGAGTGCTTCGTGCAGCCCTGCCTGACACAGATGCGGGCCTGCCCCTTCCGCCAATGGGCCAGCGGTTCATGAGATGAAGGGCCCAGTTCAGCGTTGCTTTAGACAGCGGTGCCCAGCGGAGCAGTGCTTGAGATGGCGGTGCCCAGTGCAGCGGTGCTTGAGACGGCGGTGCCCAGTGCAGCGGTGCTTGAGATGGCGGTGCCCAGTGCAGCGGTGCTTGAGACGAAGGGCCCAGCGGAGCGGTGCTTGAGATGAAGGGCCCAGTGCAGCGGTGCTTGAGACGGCGGTGCCCAGTGCAGCGGTGCTTGAGACGAAGGGCCCAGCGGAGCGGTGCTTGAGATGAAGGGCCCAGCGGAGCAGTGCTTGAGACGGCGGTGCCCAGTGCAGCGGTGCTTGAGACGAAGGGCCCAGCGGAGCGGTGCTTGAGATGAAGGGCCCAGCGGAGCGGTGCTTGAGACGGCGGTGCCCAGTGCAGCGGTGCTTGAGATGGCGGTGCCCAGTGCAGCGGTGCTTGAGACGAAGGGCCCAGCGGAGCGGTGCTTGAGATGAAGGGCCCAGTGCAGCGGTGCTTGAGACGGCGGTGCCCAGTGCAGCGGTGCTTGAGACGAAGGGCCCAGCGGAGCGGTGCTTGAGATGAAGGGCCCAGCGGAGCAGTGCTTGAGACGGCGGTGCCCAGTGCAGCGGTGCTTGAGACGAAGGGCCCAGCGGAGCGGTGCTTGAGATGAAGGGCCCAGCGGAGCGGTGCTTGAGACGGCGGTGCCCAGTGCAGCGGTGCTTGAGATGGCGGTGCCCAGTGCAGCGGTGCTTGAGACGAAGGGCTCAGTGGAGCGGTGCTTGAGATGAAGGGCCCAGTGCAGCGGTGCTTGAGACGGCGGTGCCCAGTGCAGCGGTGCTTGGGACGAAGGGCCCAGCGGAGCGGTGCTTGAGATGAAGGGCCCAGCGGAGCGGTGCTTGAGACGGCGGTGCCCAGTGCAGCGGTGCTTGAGACAAAGGGCCCAGCGGAGCGGTGCTTGAGACGGCGGTGCCCAGTGCAGCGGTGCTTGAGACGAAGGGCCCAGCAGAGCGGTGCTTGAGATGAAGGGCCCAGCGGAGCGGTACTTGAGACGGCGGTGCCCAGTGCAGCGGTGCTTGAGATGGCGGTGCCCAGTGCAGCGGTGCTTGAGACGAAGGGCTCAGCGGAGCGGTGCTTGAGATGAAGGGCCCAGTGCAGCGGTGCTTGTGATGGCGGTGCCCAGTGCAGCGGTGCTTGAGACGAAGGGCTCAGCGGAGCGGTGCTTGAGACGAAGGGCCCAGCGGAGCGGTGCTTGAGATGAAGGGCCCAGCGGAGCGGTGCTTGAGACGGCGGTGCCAAGTGCAGCGGTGCTTGAGACGAAGGGCCCAGCGGAGCGGTGCTTGAGATGAAGGGCCCAGCGGAGCGGTGCTTGAGACGGCAGTGCCCAGTGCAGCGGTGCTTGAGATGGCGGTGCCCAGTGCAGCGGTGCTTGAGACGAAGGGCTCAGCGGAGCGGTGCTTGAGATGAAGGGCCCAGTGCAGCGGTGCTTGAGACGGCGGTGCCCAGTGCAGCGGTGCTTGGGACAAAGGGCCCAGCGGAGCGGTGCTTGAGATGAAGGGCCCAGCGGAGCGGTGCTTGAGACGGCGGTGCCCAGCGGAGCGGAGCTTGAGACGAAGGGCCCACCGGAGCGGTGCTTGAGATGAAGGGCCCAGCGGAGCGGTACTTGAGACGGCGGTGCCCAGTGCAGCGGTGCTTGAGATGGCGGTGCCCAGTGCAGCGGTGCTTGAGACGAAGGGCCCAGCGGAGCGGTGCTTGAGATGAAGGGCCCAGTGCAGCGGTGCTTGAGACGGCGGTGCCCAGTGCAGCGGTGCTTGAGACGAAGGGCCCAGCGGAGCGGTGCTTGAGATGGCGGTGCCCAGTGCAGCGGTGCTTGAGACGAAGGGCCCAGCGGAGCGGTGCTTGAGATGAAGGGCCCAGCAGAGCGGTGCTTGAGACGGCGGTGCCCAGTGCAGCGGTGCTTGAGATGGCGGTGCCCAGTGCAGCGGTGCTTGAGACGAAGGGCTCAGCGGAGCGGTGCTTGAGATGAAGGGCCCAGTGCAGCGGTGCTTGAGACGGCGGTGCCCAGTGCAGCGGTGCTTGGGACGAAGGGCCCAGCGGAGCGGTGCTTGAGATGAAGGGCCCAGCGGAGCGGTGCTTGAGACGGCGGTGCCCAGTGCAGCGGTGCTTGAGACAAAGGGCCCAGCGGAGCGGTGCTTGAGACGGCGGTGCCCAGTGCAGCGGTGCTTGAGACGAAGGGCCCAGCGGAGCGGTGCTTGAGATGAAGGGCCCAGCGGAGCGGTACTTGAGACGCCGGTGCCCAGTGCAGCGGTGCTTGAGATGGCGGTGCCCAGTGCAGCGGTGCTTGAGACGAAGGGCTCAGCGGAGCGGTGCTTGAGATGAAGGGCCCAGTGCAGCGGTGCTTGTGATGGCGGTGCCCAGTGCAGCGGTGCTTGAGACGAAGGGCTCAGCGGAGCGGTGCTTGAGACGAAGGGCCCAGCGGAGCGGTGCTTGAGATGAAGGGCCCAGCGGAGCGGTGCTTGAGACGGCGGTGCCAAGTGCAGCGGTGCTTGAGACGAAGGGCCCAGCGGAGCGGTGCTTGAGATGAAGGGCCCAGCGGAGCGGTGCTTGAGACGGCAGTGCCCAGTGCAGCGGTGCTTGAGATGGCGGTGCCCAGTGCAGCGGTGCTTGAGACGAAGGGCTCAGCGGAGCGGTGCTTGAGATGAAGGGCCCAGTGCAGCGGTGCTTGAGACGGCGGTGCCCAGTGCAGCGGTGCTTGGGACAAAGGGCCCAGCGGAGCGGTGCTTGAGATGAAGGGCCCAGCGGAGCGGTGCTTGAGACGGCGGTGCCCAGCGGAGCGGAGCTTGAGACGAAGGGCCCAGCGGAGCGGTGCTTGAGATGAAGGGCCCAGCGGAGCGGTACTTGAGAAGGCGGTGCCCAGTGCAGCGGTGCTTGAGATGGCGGTGCCCAGTGCAGCGGTGCTTGAGACGAAGGGCTCAGCGGAGCGGTGCTTGAGATGAAGGGCCCAGTGCAGCGGTGCTTGAGATGGCGGTGCCCAGTGCAGCGGTGCTTGAGACGAAGGGCTCAGCGGAGCGGTGCTTGAGACGAAGGGCCCAGCGGAGCGGTGCTTGAGATGAAGGGCCCAGTGGAGCGGTGCTTGAGACGGCAGTGCCCAGTGCAGCGGTGCTTGAGACGAAGGGCCCAGCGGAGCGGTGCTTGAGATGAAGGGCCCAGCGGAGCGTGCTTGAGATGGCGGTGCCCAGTGCAGCGGTGCTTGAGACGAAGGGCCCAGCGGAGCGGTGCTTGAGATGAAGGGCCCAGCAGAGCGGTACTTGAGATGGCGGTGCCCAGTGCAGCGTTGCTTGACTAGAAGGGCCCTGTTCAGCGGTTCTTGACTTGAAGGGCCCTGTTCAGCGGTTCTTGACTTGAAGGGCCCTGTTCAGCGGTGCTTGAGATGTCGGTGCCCAGTGCAGCGGTTCTTGACTTGAAGGGCCCTGTTCAGCGGTGCTTGAGATGGCGGTGCCCAGTTCAGCGGTGCTTGACTAGAAGGGCCCTGTTCAGCGGTTCTTGACTTGAAGGGCCCTGTTCAGCGGTTCTTGACTTGAAGGGCCCTGTTCAGCGGTGCTTGAGATGGCGGTGCCCAGTTCAGCGGTGCTTGACTAGAAGGGCCCTGTTCAGCGGTTCTTGACTTGAAGGGCCCTGTTCAGCGGTTCTTGACTTGAAGGGCCCTGTTCAGCGGTTCTTGACTTGAAGGGCCCTGTTCAGCGGTGCTTGAGATGGCGGTGCCCAGTGCAGCGGTTCTTGACTTGAAGGGCCCTATTCAGCGGTGCTTGAGGTGAGTGTCCAGGTCAGCAGATCCGGCCATGGCATGGATGTCACTCGCAACCTGACATGTGGCTGGCGGGGCCTTCCTGCCCATCTGTCTCTTCGCTTGCGGGGCCCTCCTGGGCTGCAGTACCGGGCCTCTGGGTGTCCTCCTGCACACCTGGAATGGGGCTGGTGGGGCCCTCCTGGGCAGCTGGCCTGCTGCCGGACTTGTCGGGCGTGCTGCCCTTACCACCCTTCCCAGCTCGTCTGTGGCCCTTTCCACACTTTGGCGGTGTGCCAGGTGGCACCTCACTTCCTGACGGAGCCAGGGTAGGGATTTTGGAGCCTGCTGTCTTTGGCCTCTCGCGCCGGGCACTGGCAACCTTGGCTTGCTTTTCCGGGGGTGGGCTGTCCGTGTCTTGGCTCCTAGCCGAACTAGCTGCCCTTGAGGGTGGGTGTCTCCAAAGTCCTTGGACAATTGTCTTTATAGGTCCCGGTTTTGTGGTGGCTGAGGTGCTGATTGGAGTTTTATGAGATGGACGGGGTGGGGGAGTTGTTGGAAAGAGGTTAAGGTTGGCAAGGAAAAGCAATTTGGAAAGAGAGTGACGGGTAGGTGTAGTGGGTATGGGAGTGGAGGAAGTGGAGGTGGTTGTAGGAGTCTTAATTCTGGTGTCTTTGGGTGCAGGTGCTTGGGCTGGAGGCTGTCGTGAGGTGGATGGCTGTTGGGTGGGTGGCTGCCTGCGTTTGTGTGGTTTGGAAGAGGGGGTGACAGACACACTGGGAGAGGACACAGGGGATGTGTAAATGGTAGTGGGGGTGGTGACTGCACGTGTGCGGAGTGTTCTGGTGGGTGTGCTGGTGATGGACGTAGTGGCTGAAGATGTTTTGCATGCAAGTGTGAGTGGAGACGTCACAGGGAGGGAGGAGGGAGACGAGGAGGAGGGGGACACAGTGGAGGCAGTGGGTGTTGTTATGTCTGCATATGGATGTTTCTTGTGTGAATGCTTGTGTGATGTGTGGTGCTTATGTCTGGATGAGCTTCCCTTGGGTGTTGAGGTGTGTGCAGGCTGGTCTGATGGTGTGTCTGGGATAGGCAGAGGTACAGGGGATTAGGTCTGGGTGGAGGAAGTTGGAGGGGGGAGGCTAGAGACAGGGACAATGGCTGCCGTCAGTGCTGAGGCCAGAGCGTTGAACGATCGCTGATGGGCAGCCTGACCAGAATGAATGCCCTCCAGGTATGCATTACTCCGGTGCACCTCCCTTTCTACACCCTGGATGGCATTCAAAAGGGTAGACTGCCCAACAATGAGCGTCCTCAGGAGGTCAATGACCTCCTCACTGAGGGCAGCAGGGGTGACAGGGGCAGGGCCTGAGGTGCCTGGGGCGAAGGAGATGCCCACCTTCCTGGGTGAGCGGGCACGGGGCGAACGCTGAGGGGCTGCTGGGAGGGTGGTGCTGGTGCGCTGGGTGGCGGCTGTACCTGTTGTTGCGGGGGGCACGGATGTTGCCGCCACCACAAGGGAGCTCCCTTCAGAGGACGAGTCGCTGTCACTGACATCAGCACGTGTCCCCGCTGTGGAGCTCCCCTCGCCCTCCGTCCCACTGGTGTACTCAGAGTCCGTTGCATGACCCTCCAGGGCCATGTGGGATGCAGCTCCCTCGTGCTCCGATGCCACTTCTCCTCCACCTGATGATGCTCATGCACACAAGAACAGGGAGACCACAAAAAGGCGGGGGACGACAGAAGAAAGACAGGTTGAGTGCATGGCTTACCGCTACCGTTGGCGGACAATACAGACACAGCAGCCCCCTGCACTACGTCGCGCTGTTGGGCTCTACAGATGCAATTCCTGGGATATGGCCTACATGGCTATGGTCGACATCTGCACACATAGATGACACAGGGGCATGAATAGCTGTACTAGGCACCCTACAGAGGTGGGGGGCGGGGGCACAGGGCCATGCCTTACGGAGGGGCCTAGCCTACAGAAATCGCCCTGGCCTAGGGATACCCACAGCCCTCCTCCCCCACCCAGACACCTCCACTGCGCGCAAAGATAGCAGAATGTGCTTGTACTCAACCCCTTGTGTCTGCTGTGATGTCCTCACGCGCCCATCCAAATCGGGGTAGGCCACCGCCAGGATCCAGGACATCAGGGGGTTCAAAGTACGACTGGCACCCCTCCTACGTTGGGAGGCCATCCCCAGCTGAGCCTCCGCCGTCTTCCTGCTCCAGCGGCAGATGTCCTCCCACCTCTTCCGGCAGTGGGTGCCCCGTCTGTTGTGGACCCCCAGGGTCCGGACGTCCTTGGCGATGGCACGCCAAATAGTGACTTTCTGGTGGGCGCTGACCTATGTGACTTGTACAGGGGGAGAAAAAAAAACATCAACTTCTGCATGCTCGATGTGAGTGGCCCCCCATCCCCACCCTTGCCATGTGGCACATGGTCTCATCTGTTGTTTGATGCACGCCTCAATCGCTCCCCTCCCCACCATCTTTCATTCACCCCACTCATCACAGGCATTGGCCACAAAGCATGCTCCCAGTGTACTTACCTGTTGGTCTGGAGGACCGTAGAGTAGCGCATACTGGGGGAGGACCCCATCCACGAGTTTGTCCAATTCTTCAGAAGTGAAGGCAGGGGCCCTTTCCCCAGTCGCAGCAGCCATTGTCCCTTCCAGACCGAGGTCACAGCAGCACTTGCAGTATAGGTCCTCTCCTGTGGAAGATCAGGTATCGAGTGATTAAGCTGATAGAAAATGGCGCTCACGCCCGCGGCGGTGCATACCGCGACCGCTGGCGGACATCGTCATTGGCTCCTGAAACCCATAGGGTTCAATGTTAACCAATGCGGCTTTGCGCCGCGGTCTTCGACCGCCTACCGCCACGGTGTGCCACGCCAGCGCATTGACCTCACATCCCATTGTCGCACTTCACAGGTCAGGCAGTCGCCATTTCAAGGGCCCACATGACTTAATTTATATTGCGTCACACATACCTAGGCCTTGCATCTACACTCATACAAACCTTTCAATGCATCTGGGAATCTTGTAATGTGCAAGCTGTGGGAACGTACCTGTGGGATGTTTGACTCTGTGGTCGCTGTTGTCCTTCATAGGCACCGTCCGCTGGGACATGCGAGGAGAGGGAGGAATCTTCCCGTGTACAGACCGCTGGTAGACCTGTCGACAATGGAGGAACGACATGTCATACTGACATACAGGCTTGATCGAACCACTATACAGGAACTGTGTGCCCAGCTGGAGCCAGACCTGATGTCACCCATCCGCCAACCCACAGGGATCCCCCCTCTAGTGCAGGTGCTGTCAGTACTCCATTTCTTGGCAAGTGGGTCAATTCAAACAACTGTGGCCATGTCATAAGGGATGTCCCAGCCCATGTTTTCCAAGGTGTTGCCCAGAGTGTTGTCTGCCCTGCTCAAACACATGCGGAGCTACATCGTCTTCCCTGAGGTGGGGGATTTGGCTACAGTGAAGGCTGATTTCTATGCCCTTGGACATATTCCAAACATCATTGGTGCCATTGATGGGACCCATGTTGCTCTGGTCCCCCCCAGCAGGAGTGAACAGGTGTACAGGAACAGGAAGAGTTATCATTCCATGAATGTACAGATGGTCTGTTTGGCAGACCAGTACATCTCCCATGTTAATGCCAAGTTCCCTGGGTCAGTGCATGATGCATACATCATGCGGAATAGCAGCATCCCATATGTGATGGGGCTACTCCAGAGGCACCGGGTGTGGCTATTGGGTGACTCTGGTTACCCCAACCTGTCCTGGCTATTGACTCCAGTGAGGAATCCCAGGACCAGGGCAGAGGAACGGTACAATGAGGCCCATGGGCGTACTAGGAGGGTGATTGAGCGAACCTTTGGCCTCCTGAAGGCCAAGTTCAGGTGCCTCCATATGACAGGTGGATCCCTAATGTACTCACCAAAGAAGGTGTGCCAGATCATCGTGGCCTGCTGTATGCTTCACAACCTGGCTTTGCGACGCCAGGTGCCTTTTCTGCAGGAGGATGGTCCAGATGGTGGTGTTGTAGCAGCGGTGGAGCCTGTGGAGAGTGAAGAGGAGGAAGGCGAGGAGGACGACATAGAGAACAGGGACACAGTAATACAGCAGTATTTTCAATGTCACACAGGTAAGAGTACACACCGGCATATTACATTTACTTAAAGACTTCTACCTCTCTACTGTCCGACTTTTTCCCCCAGTGTATGGTAACTGTGTTGTGACTTTCCCTTCCGTTTTCAGAGTTGTGGGCCCCACTGCGTGACATCTGCTTTGTTTCCCCATGGACTACAGCTGTGTGACAGCGGTTTGTTGGCATCACAATGTGAAAGAACATTTTGGCACTGTCATGTATAATACATTTGTTAAAATCACAGCCAGACTCCAGATTGTTTTGTGCAATAAGTGTGTTTATTCAAGTGCTCTAAATTGGATGGGTGGTTGCAAATGGGTGAGGGGTGATGGTGGAGGATTGTCCATGGCAGAGTCAAGACTATCAGAATCACAGGTGCATTGTCCAAATGCCTGTGGAATGTGGAGCAGGGGCATTTTAAAGTTGGACAGGGTGACAATGTGGGACAGTGGGATGACAATCAGGGCGGTATCCTTTGCTGGCGGGGGTCTTGACATCTTACTCTGTCTTCTTCCTGGATCTCGGGCCCGCTTGCGGGGTGGTTCTCCTTCTGCAGGGGGTGGGGTTCTGGTGGCCTGTTGGACTTGTGTCGGGGCCTCCTGTCCACTAGCGCCAGCAGAGGTGGTAGGCAGTTCTTGGTCCATGCTAGTGACAGGGGCCCTTTGAGGTGCAACAGTGTCCCTCAATGTGGTGACTAGCTGATTCAGGGCCACTACGATGGTACCCATGGCGGAACTGATGTTTCTGAGTTCCTCCCTGAACCCCATATACTGTTGCTCCTGCAGAAGCTGGATCTCCTGAAACCTGGCCAGGACTGTGGCCATCGTCTCCTGGGAGTGGTGGTATGCTCCCATGATGTTGGAGAGGGCCTCGTGGAGAGTGGGTTCCCTTGGCCTGTCCCCCCCCTGTCGCACAGCAGCCCTCCCAGTTCCCCTGTTTCCCTGGGCCTCTGTCCCCTGGACCGTGTGCCCACTACCACTGCCCCCAGGTCCCTGTTGTTGTTGGGGTGGTGGGTTAGCCTGGGTTCCCTGTAGTGGTGGACACACCGCTGATTGACGTGTCCTGGGGACAGAGGTATGGGCCCGCTGGGTGGGTGCTGTGCTGGTGTTCCCAGAGGGGGGAAGGTCTGCTGTTGGCTGTGGCTGTCTGAGGGGAACCGACTGTCCCGAGGTCCCCGATGGACCGGGCTGGTCATCTAGATCCAGGGAGACAGAGCCGCTGTCCTCAATGTGGGCCTCTTCTGGGGGTGGAGTGGACATTTGTGGACCCTCCTGCGCGGTGACCTGACGTTCGGGTCCTGCAGGGGTATAAAAGTATGGTTAATGCTTCTGTGTGTGCCAATGGCGTGCAGTGGGTGGGTGCCCGTGTACCCCAGTGCTGGCATTCCTTTGTGGGGGCTGTTGTGACGGTGGTTTGGGGGGGTGATGGAGCTGTGCAGTGGGCATGCTTTGGTGATGGGTGTCCATGCTTTGTGGTGGCATGCAGGGCTAAGTTTTGGGATGGGTGGGTTGTGATGGTGAGACATTTGCAAGGGGTAGGTGTGGTGGGGGTGGGGGTGAGGGTGGGGGTATGATTTGGCATGCAGGTGGGGTGGGGAGATGAAGTAGTGAAGATGAAACTTACCAGAGTCCATTCCTCCGCCTACTCCTGCGAGGCCGTCAGGATGCAGGATGTTCAAGACCTGCTCCTCCCATGTTGTAAATTCTGGGGGAGGAGGTGGGGGTCCGCCGCCAGTCTTCTGCACCGCAATGTTGTGCCTGGATACCATGGAACGCACCTTCCCCCGTAGGTCGTTCCACCTCTTCCTCATGTCGTCCCTATTTCTTGGGTGCTGTCCCACAGTGTTGACCCTGTCGACTATTCTGATCCATAGCTCCATCTTCCTGGCAATGGTGGTGTGCTGCACCTGTGTCCCGAACAGCTGGGGCTCTACTCTTACAATTTCCTCCACCATGACCCTGAGTTCATCATCTGAGAACCTGGGGTGTCTTTGAGGTGCCACGGGGTGGTGTGGGTGATGTGTGGGGTGGATTATGTGGTGCTAAGTGTGGTGCTGTGTATCGTTGTGTTGTGTGAAGTGTGTGCTAATATTTCTGGGTGACAGTGAATTGGGCGTCTGGGTGCTCGGATGTCTTTTCTCGGTGCGTGTTCATGAATCGCTAGGAGTGGATGTTTGTGGGTGATGTGGGTGTGTGTTTTATATTGTAATGGGTGTGTGGGAGTGGTGTGTGTATGTGTATCAGGTGTGTGTATTTTGAATTGTCCAATGTGGTAGTGTTTTGTACGAGTATGTGTATTTTGAGCGCAGCGGTGTGTACCGCCAATGGAATACCGCGGTTGAAAGACTGCCGCGTGGATTCGTGTGTCGTGATAGTGTGGGTGTATTTCTGTTGGCGTGACGGTGGAGGTTTGGTCATCGCCAGTTTATCGCTGCCCTTTGGTGTGGCGGACTTTTGTGGATGTCGAGATTTTGGCGGTTTGCCTGTTGTGGGTCAGAATGACCGTGGCGGTTTACCGTGACCGCGGCGGTGTTATGGCGGTCTTCTGTCTGGCGGTAAGCGGCTTTTACTGCCGAGGTTGGAATGAGGGCCAAGGTCTCAATTTCAGGCTACAGATCCTGAGCTGAAGTGCCCAGGACAGTGTGTGTCCCCTGATATAGTGAAGGTGTGCATGGTAGAAGGGTTCATGCCGCTTGAAGCTGTGGTTTCCCTCTCTGACAAGATGCATCACAAGTGTCCATTAGTCAATGTCTTAAGGGCAGGAAGGTCTTCCCTAAACTTGTTTTCATGGAGTCCTGTTCAGTTATAACATACAGGCTCCCCCATTGGAGAGTCTGAGCTCTGGAAATGTTTCAAGATCCCAAGGTAAAGATGCTGACTGCAATGATTTAGCATAGGTGCATTGGGCCCTAATGCAAGCAAGAAAAATGCCACCCGCACCCTGGTTTGGTAGTAAAAAAATACAGTTATTAGTAGGTGTCTTGGGCCCCTCAGAGCCCCCGGCCTTGGTGCCACTGAACCTCTGCACCATTGATAGATATGCCCCAGGTTAAACGGGGATAAACTGCTTGTTGCTCCATCTGGGTTACTGATAAGCATGCACAGGTTCCAGTCTGATATACCCCATAGTATAACATTAGGTGTAGGATTCCAATTGTTTTGAATGGACCCTTTTTTAATTTATTCAAAAGTCATAACTCCTGATATCTGTTTGTTTCATTGTAGTGTAATTTTACGCTTTACATTATATTCTTTGACAATTGGCTTTAGTGTTTGTTGGAAATGACCCTGTCTACTGGGTCACCTACAAACTTTTTACCTTCCTCCTCCTATTTTTGCTGGATCGTTGCTCTTGTTGGCCTTAGGACTGTGCACTTTACCACTGCTAACCAGTTATGATGTATTTGTGCATTCTCCCTAAAACATGGATTTAGTGGCAAATACCTGATTGGCATACTTAAGGTACTTTTAAGTCCCTTGTTGGGTGGTATATTATATACCCAGGATCTGTAAATTCAATGCTACTAGTGAGCCTGCGGCACTTATTGTACCACCCACCTGAGTAGCCCTCTAAAACCTGTTTGAGGCCTGCCATTAAAGCCTGAATGCAGTGTCACACTACCATGTTGACTTGGCATTTAATCCCACTTTCCAACTCTGTAACACCCCTTTTCTTCCATTTAATTTACCTCTAAGATAGGCCCTAGTTAGCCCATATGGCAGGGTGCTGTGTAATTAAAAGGTTGGAGATGTACTTTTAAGTTTTACATGTCCTGGCAATCAAAATCTCCCAAATTCACTTTTCACTACTGTGAGGCCTACCCCTTCCATTAGATAACATTGGGGATTCCTTATTACATTTGATAAGCTGTAATTCCTAAATGCGAGGAGGTATATGTGTCATGTTTGGTACTTACGAACTTGTAATGATAAACCCTCTTTAATGGTAAAATTGAATTTATCATTACAAGTTTGAAAATCCCACCTTCACAAAGTTGGCATTTTCCCACCTTTATCCCTTTGTGCCTGTCATTTGTCTTAGATCACATGACTGTGTGTAACTGACAGTTAGGACTTTGTGAATTCCTCCCAGACAGTCACACAATAGTGAGATTATCTGAACCTCAATGGACCATTAACTGGCTTGACTGGGGGCAGAGGAACACAGCCCCGCTTGCGCCTGAATAGGCTATGCCCTGTCTCCTCACAATAGGCCCAATGACCCTATAATGTCACTGCAGCCAGCTTATAGCCAGGGCAGGTGAGGCAGGAAACTCTTGGAACACCCAAGAACCTTCTAGGCACCTCTCCCACCGTCTAGGAGAAGGGCACCAGGATGTAAAAATAAGGCTCTCAGACCCATTCTTCAGTTCACTACTGGACCTGCAGAAGGACTCTCAGATGCCTTTCTGCTTTTTTGACCTGCTGTGCACTCTGTCAGACTACTGCTGTACCTGAAAAGACTGCTTTGCTGCCAGGAGCTTGCCTTGAACCCTCAGAGGCCCGCCGTGCTGTTGAGCTCCACATCTTCACCTGCACAGAGGACTCCCAGAAGTGACTGCAAGGGCTATTTTGCTGGCCTCATATTGAGAGCCACAGGGACATAACCGCCTCCAACTATCTTGAACCTCACATGGACACGGCCTGAGAGAGTCCTGAACAACCAAGAGGTCTCTATACTCTCCTGGTCCCTTGGTTGTGGTGCTAAAGGTGACCAGATATCCGTGGTTGACACTTATCTTTTGGGGGCTATTTTCAAGCTTTAACTTAAAAAAATCATAACTTTGGTTCTGATTGGATTTTTTGTGTTGTTTTAGTGTCAAATTATGTATTACTATTTGCTCTATTTTTGTAAATTGGTTTAGAATTTTGTGTTGTGTTTTTACGTTATTGTTGTTTTTTGTGCTGCATAAAATACATTACATATTGCCTCTAAGTCTAGCCTTGCTGCTTTTGGTGCCAAGCTACCAGGGTTAAGCACAGGTTAATTTAGTGACTTTTTTGTGGTTCACCCTGCAAGGGATTGTGGATGTTGCTTGACCAGGGCTCACACCATAGTCAACCAACAGCCCGATTTCTCATAGTGTTTTATCTGATTTATTTCTTGACTTTATTGTTAGATACAACTCATGCATTTTCTCTGAGGAAACTTGCTTTTACTTTTAAGTGCTCAATTGTTTAAGTTTGAAGGAGCCCATCCAGAGCGCAAATCAACACTGAACAATAATGCACTGTTCTTCTCTTTGTAATCAACTCTGTTTCTTACAGTAATCTAATGGGATTAATTATATTTTTGGATGCACTGGCCGACATCTATTTCACTCCAATTAAAGCTCAATTAGGGTGCACTAACATTATTCAAGGGCACTAAAAACAGCAGAAATTCACTAAATACAACAAATGGATGTTGTTAGTTAGTGCTATTGCTATTTTAGAATCAGTATGAGACACTAGTGATAACGTTTGTCCACCATAATCTATCAACCGCAATTATTATTTTATTGAGAAAACATAACGTACAATGCTTTGCAAATAATCTCTCCACAGTCAATACATTTCTTAGCATATTTCACAGATTGGTTTCTAAAAGATGTTCTCAATTGAATAGGAGGTAAACATCTGAGGCCCCTGTTGTGGAGTTAAGGGGGCGGAAGCGAACTATTCCAGCTGTATCCTACAATCTAAGGGCCTAATTCCTAAAAGGCCCCCACAGTTGCGGCTGGGCGTCCCTGCAGTGTCGGCAGGGGTCTCTCACTCATGGCTGGACCTCCGCAATAGAAAACTGCTGTACGGAGGTCCCACCATCAGTGCAGGACCCCTACCGCAACTGCGGGGCTTCCGCCATTACTTCAGGAGCCTTTTGTGAATTAGGCCTTGAATCTGGCCATCAAGATTTGTGTCCCTGGCGTGGGGAATAACCATACCACACCAGGGTTAAGAGTCTATCTAGGAGTGGGGAGGTCCTTGTGCAACAAGGAGGAGCATTGTTTGCTTCAAATGTGGTTTTGCAGGTGGTTGGTGGGCGGGGGCAATCTGGAAATGCCTGAATGGCTGGGCTGTCAATGTGTAGACCATTTGTGACTGTTTGCGGGCCTGTTGTATAATTTACTGGCAGTTTTTTAACCATTAATTTCCCTGATATTACCACAAACAATGCCTGCAGGAAGTACAAATGTATGTGCTCTCCCATACCTTGCAAAACACTTTTACGACATGTCTTTTAAGTTACAAACGGCCCGAATACACAAATGTGGCTACGTTTTCAGCTATCTGATTCGCTAATGAGGGATGTAGAGAGCCACCTGGCCTCTACGTTCTAAATATATCCATTTCTCACCCCAAGGGCCGGGCTCTGTCCGAGGGGATAAATAAATATTCTGAATGTTTCTTGGGCTTTCGCTGAATGATACTAGTTGCTACACATGTCTATTTTGTGTTAGCCTCTACATTAGGCCTCCAGCGTGGTGCCATAGCCAGCACACCACACTACATTGGCAATGAGGAGGGCACAGCCCCACTTCCAGGCCTGCTTTCACTGGTGTGCTGATGGACACTAAACTGCTGTTGCTGAACAGGGACTTTCAAGTGCGATCTGCCTCTCTACTCTGCTGGTGTCTGCTACGCTACGCTGCCTGGATCTGGAGCGGGTAATCCTCATGGGCCGCAGCTTCAGTGGAACGGGCTGTCTCTCCCACGACAGTGCCGGTGCCCATTCATGCTGCTTCATTGCCTGCTAGACCAGCCAAAGCACCCTTGCTGGTCGTGAGAGAGGGCAGAAGAAGCCTCGCTGGGCTCTCCTGCCAGTCCCTGCCATGCAGGAGTGGTGAACATCATTGCTCCTGTCTCCTGCTGCCAGCAGAGTCAGCGGACCAGCAAGCAGCACTGCTACACCCCAGCTTTGCTTCTCCTAGCCTGTCCAGCCCTCTCCTTGCCGCGCGCAGGCCCTGCCTGCTGAAGTAACTGCAAGGGTCCTGTCCACACATGGTTTGCCCACAGGCCACTGCTCAGTATGGCCTGCATATCAACGGTGGATGAAAAAATGGAGAAAGAGTGAAAGATGGATTGTTGATGGCACAGGAGTGTATGAACACAAAGAGACTATTCTGGGCTGACTACTGTTGTCCACATGGCCACTAAGGTGTTTTGCAGCCCGCTGGCCCTGTGAACTGTGTACTGGACTTTTCTGGGGGCAATGTCACACTGCCTGGATTGGAGGTGGTATACTGTTTAATAGAAAAAGGAAAAAAGTGGAGAGTGAACTACTCTGTGCATCTCAGAAAGCTCTAGACAATTCACACAAGCCAACAATACAAACAGCAGGCACCCGCTCCAGGGGAATGGTGCGTTCGTACAGAGGATCTCCTGACTAAGTAGGGAGCAGCCTAACACAACGTGATAAAATGGGTTTGTCTCAGCAACCGAATCTAGGACGAATGCAGCACTATTTTCGCACCACAAGAGACAGGCAGCGTGGTAAAGAGGTCTTTGCTGGTGCACTTTGGGTGCAATCAACTGTATGAACTCTATGAGAGTCTACCAAATACCATAAAGGGTAGCAACTTTGGTGCCACTGTGGCTCCATGAAATAGACATTTCGACCTGCAGTTGAACCCCATTTATGAACATTTTAGGCTGCGTCAGGCTACACAAACAGACACTGAGTCGATTGACATATTTTATGCCAGGTTGAGAAAGCTGGCAAGTATGTGCACAGGCATCAATCAGCATGAGGAGATCCGTGTGCTGGTCATACAAGGGTGCTGGTCCAACATGCTCCAATTGCTCATTCTCAGATAGCCAGGCATATCCCTCAATGACATTTTGATCACTGCACAGTCCCATGAACTCTCCAATAGCCATGCCGATGACATGGAGGTAGCCCTGGGCTGAGCCACAGCAGCAACCGGTTCTTTGAAAGGGTCTTCGAAGTCCAGGAACAACACGTGGCTCAGCTGTGGCAATTACACCTTAGACTGCAATACACAGGGGTGTACCTGGCAAAAGGAAAGACGTGCTCGAAGTGTGGGAGAGACGACTACTTCACAAAGGTTTGCCATGATGGGAGATCAAAAACCAGCTATGGGCAACCAGAGCGGGCAGCTGCAGCTCTCTGTCAGCTATCAATGGAAGACAAAGTAGAGGATACCACACCAATGCCAACTAAGCTGGTCCCATTCTGATGATGAAGACAATTAAGTTTTCGTCATTTTGTTTGCAAGATGCCGGGTCACAAAAACAACCACCTCCCATGTGCACAGTTAACGTGTGTGGCCTTCCTGTGACAGCCCTTACAAGACACGGCGCTTCAATGAATGTCATGGACTCAGAGCACTTTGAAACATTCGTACCTCCCCTGCCTCTGTCACCTAGCGGGGCAAGTATTGATACTTATGGTGGAACATAGCCGCTGCCGCTACGCAAAACCATTGAGGTGGACATTGTCTGTGGTGGCCGCTCCACGAGCACAAAATTTCATATCACAATGGGTGACAAAGGAACTCTGTTAGGCTGCCACACTGCGGAAGATCTTTAATTTTGATTTTCTTTGTAAGTCACACGCCGGAGCCATGCTCACTGAATTTCTGCAGCTGTTCTCAGGACTTGAGAAGCTGAGAGGACACAGTTCCAGCTGCACATTAACAACTAGGTCAAGCCCACTGCTTTACGGCACCGGTGTGTACCCTTCAGTTTGCGGCCGCAGGTGAAAAGTGAGCTGCAGGCACTGGAGGAACAAGGGGTAATCGAGAAGGTGGCTGGCCCCACCCTATGGGTGTCACCATTGATGATTTTAACAAAAGCAAAGCAGCCCGCCAACATACACTTGTGTGTTAACATGAGGTTTCCAAATCAGGCAATCAAACGTGAGGGATATATGGTTCCAGCATTGGCTGATCTCAGTGGGGACAAATGTTTTTCAAAACTGGACCTCAGCTCTGACTACCATCAATTGGCACTTGCCTTGGAGAGCCACAACATCACCACATTCTCCACACACGTGTGCCTCCGACGCTACAAAAGGTTGAGTTTTGGCCTCTCCCCTGCCGTGGAGGTGTTCCAGAATTCTATTCATGAAATATTGTCCGGCTTAGTAGGAGTAATCAACCTGAGCGATAACATCCTCATCTTCTCTGAAAGTCTGGAAGAACATCACGTAAGACTGAGGGCCATGCTCCAAAGGTTGGCCCAGGCTGGTTTGACTCTGCACAAGAAGTGCTCTTTCTACTGAGACTCTGTCGATTTCTTTGGGTGTTTCTTCTCCCATGAGGGGTATAGGAAAGTGCCCTTTTTTTGGCATGGCTACCCCACTTTCTGTCTGCTATCAGTATGCTCTGACTGTTTTCACTGGCATCCTGCTAACCAGGACCCCAGGAAATTGCCCTCTTTTTGGCATTGTTACCCCCACTTTCTGCCTGCTATCAGTATGCTTTGACCGTTTTCATTGGCATCCTGCTAACCAGGACCCCAGTGATTTGCTCTGTCCCTCTACATTTGGTTGCTTAGGACTTTGCACACCCCACTAGTGGCATACTGGTGGCCCCATATAAGTCCCTAGTATATGGTACTTAGGTACCCAGGGCATTGGGGCACCCAGGGTCCCCTATGGGCTGCAGCATGTGTTATGCCACCCACGGAAGCCCATGCAAAATGTGTCTGCAGGCCTGCCATTCCAGCCTGTGTGGAAAGGTGCATGCACTCTTTCACCACAGGTCACTGCACCAGGTCACTATATGTCACCCCTATGGTAGGTCCTCCTAGCCCAGAGGACAGGGTGAAGGTACCTGTGTGTGAGGGCACCCCTGCTTAAACAGAGGAGCCCCTACGAACTCCAGCTCCATTGCACTAGACTTCGTAAGTTCAGAGAAGCCATTTTACCTGGGTACTGTACACATGTCACTACCTATGTCCAGCTACATAATGGTAACTCCGAACGTAGGCATGTTTGGTCTCAAAAATGTCAGAATCATACCCCTATTTCCAGTATTGGTTGTGTGATTCCATGCACTATAGGGGCTCCTTATAGGACCCCCAGTATAGCTCCAATCAGTCTTCTGGGGTTTTCCGGGCAGCCCGCACTGCTGACACCCTCAGACAGGTTTCTGCCATTCTGTTGCTTGACCAGTTCAGGCAGAGGAAGGCAAAACACAGGATTTCCTGTGGGAGAGGGAGTTAACATCCTCTCCCTTGGAAATAGGTGTTTACAAGGCTTGGTAGGGGTAGCCTCCCCGAGCCACTGGTTTCCTTTGAAAGCCATTTGATGCCCTCCTTGCATAAACTGGTTTGCACCAGTACAGAGACCCCGGTCCCTGCTCTGGCGCTAAACTGTACAAAGGAAAGAGGAGTGATCACTCCCCTGTCCATCACCACACCAGGTGTGCTGCCCAGAGCTCCTCCTGGTGGTCACTTGATTCTGCCATCTTGAATCCAAGATGAGCAGAGGCCCATTGGAGCATCTGAGCGGCCAGGTCAGGCAGGTGATGTCACAGCCCTCTCCTGATATGTGGTCACCTTGCTAGCTGACCAGATCTCCTTCAAGGGCTATTTAGGGTTTCCCTCTTGGGTGGGTCCTCAGATTCGACGTGCAAGATTCCACCAGGTCTCCTCTGCATTATTTACTTCATCTTCTGGCCACTGGAACCACAACTAGACTCTTCAGGAACCGACAATCTGCAACCCCAGCTAGGACTTCGCTTTGCAAGATTGTTTCTCCGGCTCCTTCCAGCAACTGCAACATTTCCCCAGCTGTGCATCCTCTGAGGTTGACAAGACTTCAGCCTGCACCAAGGAGCAAGAAGGAATCTCCCTTGGAGTGAAGGAGTCACTCCCCTGCATCTACAGGCACTAACTGCAATGACGACCAGCTGCGTGGATCTGCTCTTCTCTGACACCACCTGGATCCTCCATCACAGGTGGTAGTCTGGAGTGGTTCCCTTGGTCCTTTCTGCCAGATGTCCAACTTGGGAGACGACAAGCCCTTGCCTCTCCTTGTAGGGCAGTACCCCTGTGCACAGTGAGTCCTGCAGCTACCAAGGCTTGTTTGCTCCTGCTCCAAGGGATCTTCAGTTTCCATGTATCCCCGGCCCCCAGAACTTCTTCCTGCCAAGCACAGTCCCCTCTCTACTGCTCCAGCAACGTGGAACTCCTTTTCAGGTGTGCTGAGTGGGCCTGACTGCGACTTGCAGTGCCTAGTTCCACTGGGTTGCCTGTGGGGGTTGCATCCTCTTGTGGTGACTTTCCTAAATGCTGAGGGTCACCCCAGTCTCCCCACCTTGGGTCGAGCACCCTGGGCCTTGCTAGTCCTCTTCAGCCTTGCAACACTTATTTTTCTTCATTTACATTTGCAAGACTTGTTGGTGGTTTTTCTGCACGACTGACCAACTGCAACCCGATAGCCAACGTGGTACACCATCTTCATCACTTCAGGGACTCCTCTTCAGCTCCTGTGCTGCACAGCTGGTTTTCTTTGTGCCCAGTCCACCCGGTCCTGCATCCACAGAAGGGTGGGTAGTGGCTCCTGCTACGACCAGACACTCCATCACAAACTGGACTTGGTCCCCTTCCTCTGCAGGTCTTCTTCATCCAGAATCAACCTTTGGGTTCCTTCCAGTCTGGTTTGGGTCTTGCACAATCCTTTTTCTAAGTCCTCCTGTTGGTTTTTGGGAGGACCAGGTACTTACCTCTGCTCTCCTGGTCACTGTGGGTCACAGTGGTAGTCACCTCTTGGGGTTCCTAGTTCCTCCGGATCCTCTCTAACGATTCCACATGCATGAGTGGATGATTATATCTCGCATTCAATTTATTTGGTATATGGTTTTGCCCTCCCCTAGGGCCTTCACTGTTTTTTAATACTTTTGCCCATGCTTGTTGTTTTTATGCTCTTTACTGATTGCTATTGTGTATATAGTTAGCGTGTTTACTCACATCCAATTGGGGGGACTGCCTATTAGTATTGTAGTATTTGTGTTACCATAATAAACTACCTTTATGTTGTAACACTGTGTAGTTCTTTCATGCGTGAAAGTGCTGTGTGACTAAGCTTTGCATGTCTCTTGGATAAGTCTTGGCTGCTTATCCACAGCTACCTCTAGAAAGCCCTGGCTTCCTAGACACTGCCTACGCTTAACTAATAGGGGATCCCTGGACATGGTATAAGGTGATAACACCATAGGTGCTCACCACACACCAGGCAAGCTTCCTACTAAGGGCTCCAGGTCGACCTCAAGATAACTGAAGCAATCCGAAGCTCAGCTGTACCCCCGAACCCCACTGAAGTGCAGAGTTTTCTAGGTATGAAAACATACTTGGAAGATTTATTCCAAACCTTGAGACGATGGCGGAGCCTTTTAGACTTCTCACCCATAGTAGTGTGCCGTGGGAGTGGGACCTCAAGAAAGGGAAGGTGTTTCAATTCCTCAAGGAAGCTTTCCTGGAAATTGCCACCATGACCTATTTTCACCCACAGCAGAAGACACAGATGGTGGTGGACACTAGCCCGGTTGGTCTAGGAGCCGTGCTCTTGCAGGAACAAACTGATCATGAATGGATACCTTTGCCATATGCTAGCCATGCACTCTCTGCAAAAGAAACTTGATAGACTCAGATTGAGAGGGTGGCCCTTGTTATTGGGTGGGTCTGTCATCACTTTCACTTGTATTTGTGCGGACACAAGTTCTGAGTGGTTATGGACCACAAGCCTCTAGTTCCCCTCCTCACCGGCAGTGTTCGACTTGCTCAATGCAGGACTGACAGGTGGGCTCTAGAATTGCAACTGTACAAGTTTCAAGTCATCTACTGCCCAGGTGTCAACAATGTGGCAGAATATCTGTCGAGGCACCCCCATCAGGACCGCCAAAGGTCAAACTGAAGTGACTGCGCATACACCGTGTCCCAAGGCAATAACCGTGGTGGAGAGCTCAGGCGGGTAGCTGCATTCCAAGCTTTTTCACTTTACTGCGGGCAGCCCTGCCTAATGCATTGATTTGATCACTGCTGACAATTTTGGATGGGGTCGTCACTGTGACTTCACTAGCATTAGTATCGGAGGATGATTTTCATTGATCAGAAGTAGCTCTGATTACAGAAAAGGTTGAAGACCCCTGGATTAGAGTTTTATTGTTTTGTGTATTGCAATCGCTCACTGTGCTCGCAAGTGACTGTAAAGCAGACTGAAGGTCAAATAAACAGCATTATCAATAAGCACATCTCTCTTGGACTCAAACAAAACAACACTACATCTCTTTTCTTTCGCCGTCTGCATTGGTTGTATATTTAAATCTATTGCGCGGTATACCTGTGTCTCGGGTCTCGTGTTCTTCACCAATTGAACTGGGATTTGAAGCAATTCTGTTGCAAAATTATAACGAAGACTCCCTCGGGTTTGTAGTTGAGTTCGTGGTGTGTTTACTCGGTTACTTCTGGTTTCAAGCAAGGAAAGGACTTGTCTGAAAAAGATACGAAGACAGCATCGACATGCAAATATAAAACAGGCATTTAGTGTTTATATATTCCATTTCAAAATACCATACCAAGAAGTAAAGATTTTAAATGTGTGCACTCATGTGTTTTAAAGTGCCAACATTGCACCGGAGTATCCACAATGCTGATACTACGTTCTATATATAACAGCTGTTACTATCTCCCAATCGATGTACTTAGTTGACCAGTGTAGGCAGCCTTGCCGGCTTCTCTGCTCATGTCCTGCAGGTCACGCCCTCATTCCGTCGCAAACGTTGAACCTACTGGTCTATTAGTATCAAAAACAGTTTAAAATCAGTTTGCCGTTTTTCTAAAAAGGATTACGCATAGACCAAGATTTTCTTTTAATCTGTCTTTCAGTCGTGTTTTACGTACGTGTTACACATATGTTACATGTAGTTTCATCATCTGTTTGCTTTATTTTGTCCTGGTGCATAAATCTGTTGCTCTAAACTGTCTCTACTGCCTAACAAACTCTTAAACTGTTTGGCCATTCATTGGAAGAAACATAGTTCAGTATCATGCCCAAAGGGGTTATATCCAGATCTGCATTGCTATCACTAACAATCAGCATTTTAGAATGTTGCTTTTATTGATGACGTGTGCTTAGGTTTTGACATCTATTGTGACATCATCCACTGGATGGACCCTTTAAATGGCAAGCTAATTTAGGTGGCAAACTGATCAGAATCTACCAATAGCAAGATCCCAGCCTTCCTTGCTGAAGGCTTCTCTGCACTCTCATTGGTGGACACACATGGGTCTCTACCCATCCCTTGTTCTCTTGACTATCTACTTAAGATGACATTTTCCCTGGTCGGAGCCAGCAGACTCCTCCTGCATTCATACACCAATAACAACCAAATGCACCCAAACACCCGAACTTATTTTGATTTTCTTGGTGTAGAAATAAAATATTCCACCACATAATACGAAAATAAATACAGTTGAGGTGGTGCATTCTGAGGATTGGAATAACCTAATAACAGTAACTATCATTCTGAGGTTGAAAAGGATAAACAATTGGGCCTAAAGATCAGATTGTCGAGGCACCGTGGCAATTACCTCAATCAGTATCTAAAGCAGATCGAGAAGATGGACTTAATTGACATACATTGATCCTGCAACGCATTTGAGATTTTTACTGGACCTTTTCTCATGTGGCCAATGCCTTACATATATTTTTCAAACTTGCTAATTTGTTCATGTTCCATTGCAGCATGTTTTTCCATTCCATATAGTAGCCAAAGTTTAGACCACCATATCAGTGTCGGAGGAGGAAATGATAACATCTAAGCATGGATAAGTAACTCAACATTTAAGATTCCAGCTATTCTGCTAACAGTGCAGCTAGCCGTCTGTCCTGCAGTTAGTCCTGGTGGGACGAAGCCTTATCAAGTCACCCAACTCAACTGAGTGCTCAAAAACCCTGTACAAGAGTGAATCCCCTGACAAACTAAGCATGAACCCATAAGTCAGTGTTTCCAGTACCCTCACATAGGTTAAGCATCTAGACAATCCACCACTGATGCTTGATAAACGAACCTGAAGCAAAGAGAGAAAGAGGGTGCAGTTGGGTTTGCAAACTGAATGATACATATAATAAAAGTAAATAAAATGTTTCCTCCATTGATTAATGGGATCATGCTTAAAGCATAACCCCAAGAAAGCTCTACAGCGTGTGACCAGATTCTTCAGCATGCAATAGTACTGCAATAGACAACAATATATAGTTTGTTTTCTAGTGTACATCTTTTGCCCCACCACAAAATTAGAGAAATGCAGCAATAGCACATTATTTCACAGATTTACCATGAACAGTTCCTAAGTACACGCCGACAAATGTTTGCATTATTCTCACTGGTTGTTCCCAACTTATTTCTGCAAAATGCTAAATCTGGAAGTGTTTCATTATGAAACGTAATAACAATAAAGGCAATTCCTCCTGATTTTGCACTGCACTTTAAATTATTGCCCGAGAGAAGCAGAAATGAGCTACATGGCTTCTGAGCACACAAAAATGGAGAAGGTAGGTGGCAGATGAAGGAGAAAGATCTCAGTTAGGGGTGCCAGTGGCCAGAGGTGTCAAAGGTGACCATATTATTGGGAGTCAGACGAAAAAGCAGAGGCTATCTTTTGTTAAGTCAAGGGGGTGTGCCATGATAGTTCTGAATTGCGAAAGAAAGGCAGTTTGCTGATTAAGTGACAGATTGCATGGTGAATCCTAATGCAATGGACATTGACCTGCATCTCTCCAGCAGTATTCCAAAAGCAAAGTGATGGACTCCTAAGGCAAGGGTAGGATGGAGGACCCATCCGTCTCTTTAAGAACAAACTGCTTAAACAATTTCCCTTCACCATTTAAATCTAAGAAACATTGACTCAACTGCCAGAATAAAGAAACTGCCTCCAAGAAGCCACTTGTTGTTGTGAAAAACACAATGATCCTTTCACCCACTTACAGTCCAATGGCAGTAGCTACAATTTGAGGATCCCCAACTCAAAGGAATTTGGTTGCCTAAATGCTTGGCGTGCCTTATAACCTTGCTGACCTTAGCCTGATTTTTCCCCTCCCTATGTCTTGCCCTATAGAGATACAGTACAATATAACTTCCATTTGCAATAAAACATTGCAGTTCTATGTTTTCTTGAATGGGATTTGAGTTACACCCTGAAATGGAGACCCAGCTATGTAATAGTAGGTGCATGCTGGGTGAGTGTAGAAGTGTCCAGGAAGCAGTGGGTGGTCCAGACCACTTCTTCACTTACCCAACATGATGACCCAAAGATGATCTGACTGCAGGCTTCATAGACAGTCACCATGTTTTTTTTGCAGCTCTATATAGCACAAACTCAACTTGATGGTATTGCAGAGCTTTGAAAGAGAACCAATTACCCTCCATAAGGTCACGTTCATTTTGCTGGGCAAGGGGATATTAAGTGATTTGCCCAGAATCACAGGAAGTTGAGTCAATGTCGAGACTCGAACCTGGCTCCCCAGATTCAGTCAGCAGCTCTTGCGTAATGCCACAATCTCTTCCGGTAAAATGAAGTAATCATCAAATGATTCCATTTTACTGAAGCTCCTATGTCCAGATCTGATCTGCAATGTAGCAATTCATTGTACTTTGTGAGTTGTGTTTATGTGTCTGTTCTATTGAACTAAATGGACCAACAGAAAACAATGATTCCTCAAAGGACAGCTCCGGCACAAACTGTTTCTATCTGAATTGACAAAGTAGGACACAAAAGTGCTTTGCTGCTTATCTTCATTTGCAAATCATTTCACTTAGTACTTGGAGGGAGACGTGCCATAATGGAGAAAAACATGCAATTTTACTAGCACCATTCGGACATGCATATATTGCCTCCTAAAATTGATCAGAAACATTATCGGCCTGTCTCTCCTCTACCCTGTTTGGAAAAGATCTTGGAAACTCTAGCTCTCATCCCCCTTCACGCTTTACCCAAAGCCAACAATATCTTGCACCCACTCCATGCACGCTTTAGGCCATTTTAGAACTAGTGGTAACTTCCGACCTCAATAATATGCAGAGGCTTATGGACCATGGTGGGGTCAGAGACCACAGCCTCTTGGATCTCTCACCAGCCTTTAGCACCACTGACCATGCCTTGCTGATGGTGAAATTAAAGCAAATAAGGCTCAGTGGGGTGCGTTTAAAATGGATCAGATCAGTTCTGACCAACAGCACCAGGAAGACTTTCCCTACTCCATTCAAAATGGTCCCTTGCCACGTTCCCTGTGGGGTACCACAGAGGTCAGAGCTCAACCTGTTGCTGTGCAATCTTTTCAAGCTCTTGTTACCTTCACTCCTCAACACTTTGGGTGGAAATTTCTGCCTCTACGCTGAAAGCACTCAGGTGGTATCCAGTGTGACAGTTATTCAAGACACAGCTGCTACTTTCAAGACACCATGGCTAATGTTTTAACCAAGGTAAAACATTGGATGGCCGTTATTTTTCTCAATCTAAGTGTTAGAAATGGGGTTTTTGGTTGGCAGTCAGGTTACCCCCTGTCCAAGCAAAAGCCCTCACTCTAGTCAGGGTAAGTCACACACAATCCAAGACTATCCTGTGCCCACCCTCTGGTAGCTTGGCACGAGCAGTCAGGCTTAACTTGGAAGGCAATGTGTAAAGTATTTGTGCAATAAATCATACAATACCACCATATAACACCACAAAAATACACCACACAGTGTTTAGAAAAATATATAATATTTATCAGGATAATTGTAGGTCAAAAAGAATAAAGTTGCAATGTGAATTTGTAGAGATATCACTGGAAAGTGATATAAGAATGTCTTAAGTCTTTAAAAAGCAAACAAAGTCTCTTTCAGCACAAAGTACCTGGTTTGGAGCGGAAAATCTCCTCAGAGGGCCACAGAAGAAGAGATGCGTGGAAAAAGGGTGTGTGCATCGATTTCTCCCCAGCACACACGGACTTGGGTCGTTATTTTTCACGCGGGAAGTCGTGCGTCGTTTTCCGGCGCTCGGACAGTCTCTTTCTGTGGATCGCGGGGATTACCAGAGGTCCCGGGTCTGTGCGTGGATTTTCCTGCTTGTTTTCCGGCTGCGCGTCAGTCTGCGGGGCTGCGCGTCGAAATTACGATCTCACGGCAGGCGTCGCGTCGATTTCTCCTCTAGGGGTCAGGCGGCGTTGTCCTTGCGAAGCCGTGTGGCAAAGTTCCGGTCGTTCCGAAGGCGTCGCGTCGATCAGCGTCGGTGTGCGGCGTTTTTCTCGCTGCGGAACAAGCTGTGCGTCGAAATTTTCGGCGCACGGAGCGTCCAAGTGAAAAAGAGAAGTCTTTTTGGTTCTGAGACTTCAGGGAACAGGAGGCAAGCTCTATCTAAGCCCTTGGAGAGCACTTTCACAGCCAGACAAGAGTTCAGCAAGGCAGCAGGCCAACAGCAAGGCAGCAGTCCTTTGTAGAAATCAGACAGGTGAGTCCTTTGAGCAGCCAGGCAGTTCTTCTTGGCAGGATGTAGTTTCTGGTTCAGGTTTCTTCTCCAGCAAGTGTCTAATAAGGTAGGGCAGAGGCCCTGTTTTATACCCAAATGTGCCTTTGAAGTGGGGGAGACTTCAAAGAGTGGCTAAGAAGTGCACCAGGTCCCCTTTCAGTTCAATCCTGTCTGCCAGGGTCCCAGTAGGGGGTGTGGCAGTCCTTTGTGTGAGAGCAGGCCCTCCACCCTCCCAGCCCAGGAAGACCCATTCAAAATGCAGATGTATGCAAGTGAGGCTGAGTACCCTGTGTTTGGGGTGTGTCTGAGTGAATGCACAAGGAGCTGTCAACTAAGCCCAGCCAGACGTGGATTGTAAGGCACAGAAAGATTTAAGTGCAAAGAAATGCTCACTTTCTAAAAGTGGCATTTCTAGAATAGTAATATTAAATCCAACTTCACCAGTCAGCAGGATTTTATATTACCATTCTGGCCATACTAAATATGACCTTCCTACTCCTTTCAGATCAGCAGCTACCACTTCAATACTGTATGAGGGCAGCCCCAATGTTAGCCTATGAAGGGAGCAGGCCTCACAGTAGTGCAAGACGAATGTAGGAGTTTTACACTTCCAGGACATTTAAACTACACAGGTACATGTCCTGCCTTTCACCCACACAGCACCCTGCTCTAGGGGTTACCTAGGGCACACATTAGAGGTGACTTATATGTGGAGAAAGGGGAGGTTTAAGCTTGGCAAGTACTTTTAAATGCCAAGGCGAGGTGGCAGTGAAACTGCACACACAGGCCCTGCAATGGCAGGCCTGAGACAAGGAAAAGGGGCTACTTAAGTGGGTGACACAACCAGTGCTGCAGGCCCACTAGTAGCATTTAATCTACCGGCCCTATGCACATAAAGTGCACATTACTAGGAACTTATAAGTAAATTAATAGTCCAATCAGGTATGATTCAAGGTTACCATGTTCTAGGGCAGAGAGCATATGCACTTTAGCACTGGTTAGCAGTGGTAAAGTGCGCAGAGTCTAAAAGCCAGCAAAAACAGTGTCCAAAAAGTGGAGGGAGGCAGGCAAAAAGTTAGGGGTGACAACCCTAAGGCTGTCAGGTCTAACACTAAGCTCAACCATGACCGAGCTTCCCTTTACCCAATATTCCACAACCAAACAGAACTCTTCCTGGTGGCCTGTAATCCTGGGCCCTCTCCGTTCCACGTCTACTTTTGTCACAACTTTTGCATCCACATTGATTCAGACCTCTCCCTTGCTGGACAGATATCTAGTCAGCTCCTGGTTCTGGCAAATAAAGCACCTAGGGAAAATCCTTCCATAAGTTGCCACTAGACACCACACTGTTGTAGTCATGGGTTTGATTCAGTCTTGCCTTCACCAAGGAAACTCATCTATTTTGGTCTAGCAGATAAGCTCAAATGACTCCAATTAGCACCAAACACAAAGATAATTCCCCCTCACTCAGCGATCTTCACTGGCTCCCAGTTAGAAAAAGAGTACTATGTAAGGTTCTGGTGCTGGCACAGAGAGACTTTCCCCTTCTATCCTGGCTGTTAAATTTTAGCTTCATAAGCTGCAACAGGGTTTGCAGTCAACAGGCCAATGGCTATTTGATCTTCCTAACACAACACAGTTTCATTCAGAGATAGGGTCTGCTGGCACAACTTCCTTTAGATCTTCGCTCTCTGTCTTCCTTTATCCTGGAAAAAGCTCAAGTACCTGCTTTTTCATCAATAAAGTCAGTTCCTAGCTAATGTTCCTTGATTTTTCTTGTTTACTTTTATGAAGCTCTGCTATAAGGGCACTTTACAAATATCAATATCATAACTTACCTCAATTAGAGATAATGGGTTTCCCCAGGGTGGTTGTCGACCACATTACCGGCGGTATTCAGAACAAGCCCGTTAGTGCCTCATAATTAGTCATACATAGTTTGATAATTAGCACACTTTTCTATAGCCATACCTTGCCTCCATAACTGCAACCCCGTAGAGTTCATTGAAGGGGGAGAACTGGTACACCTGTCTTGCTGTCACTTCAGCGATAAGAGGACCAGAGTCTGCATGCCTCATCTCATACGTGTATGTGGTAGTTCCTCTTACATTCTTAAAATTCTAAATTCACAAAACACATAACCTTTAACGTGATGATGCACATATATGGGATTTCCAAAACAGTTCCTAAACATACCCTTACCTTTTGAAAAGAAGAATGAATCTCCACATAGGCCATGCCAAGGCTCTGCACCACTTTGTCCTGGCAGTTGCTTAGATCAATGGATTTCACAATAATATGTTGGCCTGTCCTCTTGTTTTTGTGAATCACATACCTTGTATGGCAAACACCAGAAATCCCCTCCTATGGAAATTAAACAAAACTCTCAACTCATATGAACTTTAAAACAGTGCATATGAAATACATGGAAAATATAGTAGATGTCTGGGGTGATTCACCAACCTCTTGTAAGTCGTAGACAGTGTGCTTGTTCTTGATGGTGACCTGCAGCAGGTTCAGAATCCCTCTGTGAATGTTCAGAATAGTTTCAGAAACATCATCAGAGGCATAAATGGCTCCGACTTGTCCATGGTTGTATTCAAACTTCACAGGTATGCTGAGTTGAGCAGCAAGAGCCTGGGTCAACTTTGAGGACCGGGTGAATAGATCCTTGGGCCAGATGCCATTGTACTCTTTGATTTCTGGAGATATTATCTAAGAGAAAAGTAGCATTTACAAGTGTTGACATTTGATATTGTTGAATGTGTATTAAGTATAACATAAACAGGATTTCAAATGAAATGAATAATAATTCACATAGGTTTATGTAAGTATAGACACCTGTATAATTCTTCAGCAGATTAATTCCCTCTCCTTAGCTGGAGCACTTTCCCCCAAAAAGGCCAAAGTCTTTGTATTATCCCACAACTATGATGTAGTTTTTAAAATGTATACCCGGACTACAGCCCAAACCACTGAGTGGAATTACACCACATTTGGCAGAAAGGTAGCTCTTGGCCCGTAAAGAGCCTTTCTTGTTATTTGGTGTAAATCTATTCCGTAGTTTTAGAGTAATTAAAGGAAAACCAAATTTGTATATCAAGGGACACGGAGGCTACGCGGATCCCAGGGATCTCATGCTGAGATCTGATTGGCTGCCAACACTTCAACCAGGAAGTATTGGCAGCCATTTTGGGACAAAGACTCAACGAAGTCCTATAAAAGAGTGAACAAAGGGGGGCAGGGTAGGAATACTCTGACCCCCTAGCCATGGTGCTGGGGTCCCCCTGGGACCCTAACAAGGCAAAAAAACATTTTTTTGTTAAATTTTTTGCTGACCAAGGATCTGCGAATCCAGTGTAAAATACATATAAAAAAAAACTAGTGTGGTCTCCCGCTTGTTTACAGTTTAGCCCCCGGGTGGGCCAGGTCCCAGGGAAAGCAGGATGAAAGAAAAAAAAAAAGCAGTGGGTTGTATGGGCCCCCGTCCAAAGGCTCTTTTGAGTCTTGGGGACCATAACTTCCTCAAGCCTTTTTGACATATTGGAGGGAGGCTGCGTCGACTCCCCTCCATGGGCTCTTTTGAGTCCGGGGACCTCCACCTCCCTGGGGCTTCATTTCTATTGTGGAGGAGAACTGCACCAATTCCACTCCAGTGGCTCTTTTGAGCCCCAGGGACCACAACCACTGCCCTGGGTCTTAAGTTATTTTTTTGCAAGAGGCCATCAGACCCCTCCAGGGACCACCATCAACCACTGCCTGAATTTCAAATTAAGGTGGGAGGGGGCCATTCATGCCATGTACGCCCGGCACCACCGAGGCCAGCCCGTGCAAACTAAAGGATGGGGGAACCCCTTCTTAGAGCCATTAATGGCCCTAGGGATCGACACTCTCTAGGACCTCCTCATCTCCTGAGGTGCCCACCCTGAGGAGGCATGAGTTTGCAGTCACTTGGCCCGAACTTTCACAGCTATGGCCAAGCAAGAGAAAACTGTAAGCCTGCCACCAGTGGCCAGGAGCACGAAGGCTGCTCCCGCTCACTGGGAGGGGGCTGTTCATCTAAAAACAGATGAAAGGATTGCTCCCACAAGCAGGGAGCGGCATTTTTATCTACTCTGTGTGTAGTAAAGCAATGCCTGCTTCCACTGGAGGCAGGGAGCCGGCAGGGACTTTGGGGGCCTTGAGGCTCCCGCCTCGTGGTCCCTAGGAAGGGAAAAAAGTTTTAAAGCCCCCCTGGTTGGCTCCCTCCACCTATACGTTAGTGGAATGGAACTTTTGTTTTGCTGTTTTATATGGCACAAACTCAACCCAAAAGTATTGAAGCTCTTTACATGGGCACCAGTTACATTACACAAGGACACATTCATTTTTTTGGTGGGCATGGGGAGATTAAGTGATTTTCCCAAAATCACAAGATGTTGAGCCAACACTGAGATTGGAACCTAGTTCTCCAGTTCCAAAGTTGGCAACTCTGGCTTTTATGCCACATCCTCTGCCTTTTTCTAGGATGATGGACAGCTTACTAAAAAGCCCCTGTTGTGTGTTCCTCTCAGATTGTGAGATGTGTTCTTGATGAAGAGAAATATGAGCACATTTCCAACCAACCAAGAAGCACTTACTACATATGACCAAGAGGAAGTACCCTTGTTTGATGGAGATTCAACTCTTTGTAGTCAAGTCCTCTTCGCTACGTGAGGATTCATGTTATTGCAGATTTCTGAAGAAGAACAATCACATTGCCAAAATTACTGACACACAAGGTCACTGAAGACATTACCTCAGGGACCTTTACATGGCTGTAGTGTGGAATATGCACTATACATTTAAGCAATGAGGTAGTACGTACTAATCAGCCAGTAGAAAGTACTACAGTTGGGTAGACATTTTATCTAAAACTGTGGCCTCTTCATGGATAAATAAGCAGGTCAGGATGCATTCTGTCACTAATGTCCGTTTCACAGAAATTAAATGTCACCCCCCCCCCCAGGGTGCCTGGAAGGGTTGGCCACAGGCCAGGCCCTGTGGCCAGCAGCCACTGCACATGGAGTTATATGCCTATGGGGTATTGGCTGCAGGGCCTGTCTACAGGCCAGGCCCTGTCGCCAGCCTCCCAAGGCACCCTAGGTGAAGGCCGAGCATGGCATGCGTTTGCTTGCCTATGGGGGGTTGGCCGCTGCAGCCAACACCTGCCATGCACTGCTAAAGACCATGCATGGCACAGGGTTAGATGGCTACAGGGGGTTGGCTGCAGGGCCTGACCAAAGGGCAGGACCTGTGGCCTACCACCCCAGGCGATGGCCAGACATGACATGAGGTTGGATGAGTATGGGGGTTGGCAGCATACCCTGGCCTTTGGGCAGGCCCTGCAGCCAACACCTACCATGCACAGCCAAAAGCTGTGCGTGACTCCAGGCCCTGCAGCCAACCCCAGGAAAGCCAAAGACCATGCGTGGCTCAGGGTTAGCTGCCTATGGAGTGTTGGCTCCCAGCCATAGGCCAGGTCCTGTGCCCAACTCCGGCTACACATGGCCAAAGGTTGTGCATGGCACGGGGTTAGATGCCTATAGAGGGTTGGCTACACAACTTGCCTGTTGCCCAGGGTTGTGTGGCTTGGGGCTGGATGCAATGTGGGGGGTGGTTGGCCACCAGTCCCTGCGGTGTTGAAAGTCACTGAACTAGTGACCTAAGGTAACTATAAGTCGTATCCTTGCCATGCACTGCTAATTTCCCCACATATTACATCATTCATGACACCTTCTAAGGTACCATTGATATTATCACTGCAACATTTGCAATAAAATTATTGATGAGAAAATTGCACATGGTGGGGGCACGAGTTATATTTACTTATATTTCTTGGTTTTGTGAGTGTAAATTCAGAACCTAACTATAACATATATATATATATACTGTATATATATATATATATATATATATACACATATATATATATATATAGATAAATATATTGTTCCATTGCATAAGTTGCAGTGATATTATCAATGATGCAGTAAAACATGTTGTGAATTATGTAATATGTGGGGTAGTTATCAGTGCATGGGGGAACAAAATCTTAATTTAAACATCAATAGGATTACACAGTGGGGATATAACCCCATTGTCTTCCAATGTTGTACAGAAGACCACCCAAAAGATTAAGACAATCTCGAGACTGATCTTCATTAAAACAACAAGAAAAATGCTAGCTTTTTGGCATTTATAACTACCCGTAGTACAGCTAGCCAACAGATATACACAATTCTTAATAAGCATTGGGACCTTGTATACCAAGTTTGGGAACATTACTTACAAAATAAAACTCCTGTTACGTATAGAAGGGTACAAACTATTAAGAAGATTAGGAGTCCTCGATATATTTCTCCCTCAAATGAAGAACAAAAAAATGGATGCCAGATCAACCAATTATAGCATAAAGCATTTTATAAATTGATAAACCACGTACGTGGTCTCTGTGATTGCCAGTGGTTGAAAAAACTCTTGTTGGTAGTACCGCCAGGGAGTTAGGATTCCGAATTATGGACCATGTGAGAGCCAGTCATTACAAGGATATTTCATATTCACTAACTGCTCGTGATTTTGCAGCCAGAGATAGATGTCTGTTGAACACGAATTCCATCACGTTTTATAAGCTTCAAAATCTACCTTACACACCCAAAGTTGGCATTTCTACTTGATCATCGCCAGGAAGAGGCTGGGCCACCCCTCTTTAATTTTTGGTTCTTGCCCCCCAGGGCTCACTGCCTTTTGGTTTTGGTCTAGTTTAGCAGTCCAAAATCAGGGGGTAAGAACCCGAAAGTAGTCTTATTTCAAAAACAGCAGTCTAGGGTTCCCCCCGCCCTGAGAAGATCTGTAGAACCAGGATAGTGCAGCATAGTCATTTGAAGCGGATTAACCTATCTCATTTTTCCCTCTCCCTCATTACTTAGACAGGGATTTCCGTCTCCATACAAAAATATGGGTAAGAGGAAGCACTCCAAATCAAATAACTTAAAAGATAGTACATCTATATTAAAATATATCTCAGGGGCGATGGGAATGTTAGATAAACAAATTGATACTGTTGAAGAGAAAATGATGAGGTCTAGAGACCACTCCCCTGAACCAATAGAATCCGCAGAACCGCATAACAACTCCTTACAGAGTGAACAAGGCGATAAGAGCTTAGAACCAAGGTATACTAACGGATGTATTAAAGACACCTCTAATTTAATCTACTCCTTGGACGAAATTTCCCCTGAGGCCAAACGACCAAGGAAACTGGAGGTGGGTTTGGATAATAAGAATCCTAATAAACTCCCAGTTTTAGGCACAACAACTACTCCAATTTTAAAACAATCTAAGAAACCATCCCGAAAGAAACCGTCAAATAACGTAGGACACACAACTAGATCACTCCTTATTAATCTACATGAGTTAGTAAACACTCTGAAATCATCTATAGGCCTCACTCTGGATTCTATTCTGGAGCGCCTAAAGGGAGTGGAGAATAAACTTGAGGAAGGTCTAGAGCTAATAAAGGTTATACAACAGAAAGATTTACACCACGTAATAAAGGATCCTAATATACCATCTCAGATCTTAGATCAGGAAAAATCAGGAAAACAACTCCCAATTCTCTTGCAAAATGGGATAAACAATATACACCCGAATGTAGATCCCCTGAGAAAGACATTATTGCAGCCACCAGTTTTTGACTCGAATCTAACTTCCCGGCCTTTACCCCCTGCTGCTACAGTTCATGACCCTCTCTCTGATCAAATAGATTCAAACTATAGATTAGCTAAGAGAGTAGGCAACAGCTCATCGAGGACTATGACTACTCAACCCTACGTAAACTCAGTGAGGAACACATTTAATAGGACCAAACCCCTAAATATATTACATTGTCCAAGTGATTTATTACATCTCCCTTCAGAGGTCACACCCTACGTAGTGGTCTTGGCTAACGTTCCATCGCTAGGCAATCAGCAGATAGAATCATGGACGACTCTGAGAAATAAGGCCCTCAATTGGATAGGAGTCCGTCTGGGCTCAGGTATGGTTGGGCCCCTCTTTGACAATATAAAAATGGTCAGGAGAGTTAAGTGGATAGGCAGCAGTAAGAAAGTGCTGGAAGGTGACTGCGTGGTCCTCTCATTTAGGTCACCAAATTTAGTGGACAAACTTATCCACGAAATAGGAGCCACACAAGCCACTCCCCAAGGAATTTCACTACTACCCTTAGGTTTTTTCTATCAAAGATCAGCGGGAAATAACCCCAAAAGCCCACAACCAGTAAGAGTAACTTTAAAAACATCAGATTTCCCTATAGGGCGCAACAGATTCCACCCCCTTACGGCCTTAGAAGACATAGATTGACTCAATAAGAATCAGACAGTCCCTCCAGACGAACTAGCCCAGACAGAACATAAACCAGGGCAGGCTTCAAACAAAGAATATACATCTTATACAATAGATCCTATAGTAAATAGGTCCCAATTCCATCCAACCCAGAGCAGTGCCCCCAGAAATATATCACAGCCATCTGGCGACGTCTTACCTCTCTGTACACCAATGGACCAATATGCCATCCCTAAACAGAAAGTGGAGTTTGCTCTACTGTTCTGGAACATTGCAGGTCTAACCAATAGGATAGATAATGAGAATTGGGTGAACTTTATAGAAGAATATTCATGTATATGTCTTCAAGAGACATGGTTATTGAGTCCTCTTCACATTAATGGTTATAAAACATTTCACACACCAGCTGTTCAGTCCAGGCATGGTAGACCAAAAGGGGGTCTATGTACATATATCTCTAACAAGTTGCGACTAAAAAACCTAGAGATGAAATTTACAAGCTCATACTACCAAATGATAGAGGGTAACTTGGATCATAAGACTCACCTAGTCATCATTAACCTTTATAACAATGCAACCCCAGGAGAGTTTGCTAATATCCTAATGGAGATGGGAAACGATTTAAAAAAAATAACAAGTATCAATAATAACCGTGAGATCTTTATGATTTGGGGTGGAGACTTTAATGTCCATCCCTGTAAAGAAATCTCAGATAAGGTATGTGGTTGGGATCCCGAAGGCAGTGGCTTAAGTCTACATTTTACACATAACACCCAAGGAGATGCATTGAACTTACTGGCTCAAACCCATAATTTATCCTTTGTAAACGAATTATATTCTGCTGAATCCCAGTTTAAACCAACATACAACGGAAGGGGCGCGAATACTGTGATTGATTACGTTCTAATGTCAACCCACTTCGCACACCACCTTGAGAATTATACTTTGCATGACATCGCAATCAGCGACCATTATCCTCAGAGTTTGAACCTCCTAATAACCCCCCCTACAGCAGATAGAGATGACAGGGCCACCCTGATAGATGATATTGAACTAATGCCGCGTAATGGATATACTTTGAAATGGTCACAGACTGACCCCGAGTCCCTGCTGAAACAGTTACTAAGTGACTGCAAGTATGCCTTTGCAGACTGTTTAAGTGAGAACCCAGACCCAGGGCGATGTTTAAGTGCCTTCACACTGATTATGCAATCTATAAAGAAAGCCCTTATAACCAGAAGTGGTAAGCTGGGAAAAAAAAGGGCCACTGGATGGTTTGATCATAACTGTTCACAAGCGCATAGGAATTTGAAAAAGGCTCTAAGAGCCCCAAAAAGATCTACAACTGAGATTCGTAAGCGTAGACAAGAATATAAAGCAGCAATGAAGGGAAGGAAATTGACATTAAAAAGAACCCTATGGGAAACTCTACATACAGCTAGCCAAACGAAAGATAACATTCTTTTTTGGAAAACAATCAATTCTCCTGTGCTTGGGGATAGAAGCTCCCCCAGGATGGAAACAGTGATTTCTGAAGAAGACTGGATTGCATACTTTTCTAAAATATATTCCCGGGTTAGCGACGCGAACCTTACGTTTTCTGTACACGATCAACCCCTCCAGGAAGATACACGCCTGTTAATAACCCCACAATTTAGCCTCGAGGAGGTAGAGGAAGCCATAACCTTAAGTAAATCAGGGAAAGCTCCGGGCCCCAATGGCGTTCCGATCGATATATACAAGGCCAATATCCAGTTATGGGGGCCCGTACTGACGCAGTCATTGAGAGCCATTTGCATACAAGGTCCCCTACCATCTTGGCGAGACTCTAATATAGTCCCAATATATAAAAAAGGTGACCGCCTCAATCCAGCCTGTTACAGACCAATCTCTTTGTTGGATTCAACGGCTAAATTAACAGGGAGAATTATCTTGAACAGGTTACAAACTTGGGCGGAAGAAAAGAGTGTGTTATCTCCTGTCCAATATGGATTCCGCAAAGGAATTGGGACAGTAGAACAAAGCCTGAATCTAAGTATTATTATAGGAAAGTATAAAAGGATTAGAGAAGGTAACCTGCATCTGGCCTTCATCGACCTATCATCAGCATTTGATTGTGTATTACATGACAAATTATGGGATATTTTAAGTACCATGGGGGTAGAACCAGCTATAATTCAGTTTATACGAGAAATGTATACAGGATGCAGTGCAAGAGTGAGGTATGGCCTAAAGGGGGAAAGTACTCGCCCTTTCGGCATACATAGAGGCGTGCGCCAAGGTTGCGTTCTTGCCCCGTTTTTGTTTTCAATGTATATAAATAATTTAGAAAACGTATTGGCTAGTAACTGTAAAGACCTACCCCAAATAGGCAATCGTGCTGTTCCGGTTTTACTCTATGCATATGACGCAGTTTTAATGGCCAGGACCCCGTTAGCCTTACAAAAACTCCTAACTACCTGTATCACATTCATGTCACAACTGGGTCTCACTGTCAATCGCTCAAAAACGTTCATTATGAACTGTGGCGGGAAACGTGGCAAGCCCTATAATATTACTACGGCAGATGGGAGAGTAGAAATTGCGCAAACCTTTTCTTACCTGGGCATAATGTTTGACAAACAGGGTTCCTGGGCTAACTGCAGGAATATGAAAAAAGCTCAGCTTATTAAAACAACGGTGGCTTTAAGGCTTTTCTCCAAAAGGATAGGGGGGATCACCCCGCCAAATATGATAAAAATTTATAAAGCCAAGTGCACCCCAGCTGCCATGTACGGGTCTGGAATTTGGGGATACACCAATTGTAATCTGGTGCAGATGGCTGAAAACGATTTTATGAGACATCTATTGATGGTACCAAAAGGTACATCATCATACATTATCCACTCAGAACTGGGGCTCCCCTTTATTACTGACTTGATAAAGATTCAACCCTTATTGCTATGGCACAAAGTTTGGACCTCGGAACATACTGAACTAAATAAGGCCATTCTGATTGACTGTATGGAGTCCATATACGCAGCAAGGGCGCCCTGGCTACGATACATTATGACCTTCTTTGATAACATGGGCAATAAAGCCTATTACACAAACCCAGCCTCGCTGGAGAAAATCTCTAGGAAGGACTTGACTGCTTTGGCATTAAAACATCTAGAAGACCTACGATGGGAAGTCGAATCAAAAAAGCCTACCGTCATTTATAATCAAATAATTTTGTCAACAGAGGCCATTCAGCCTTATTTGACGAATGTGATAATCCCCCGCCATCGTTTTGTTCTCACCAGATTGAGGCTAGACATATTCCATCGTCTAGTGACCTTTCCAACTATGAATGACTGGAGTACCACCCTGAAGCCTTGTCCATGCGATGCAATGGCACTCCAAACCACAATTCATGTGGTTTTATTTTGTAAATTCTATGCCAAGCAAAGAAAGCGCTTAGTAGCCCCTCTTCTAAGGTTAATCAATCTCCCCCAGTGTTGCACCGCGTATGCCAGCCTCCAGGTGCTATCCTCGATTGAGATGTGTGGAATCCTGGCCAATTTTCTATGCTCTGTATTAAACACAAGAAAGCGTATGGGGGCAGCAATGTAATTTTATCTAGTCCACCCAATGGTTAGTTTTTAGGACATTTTCCTTAAAGAATTTTAAACATTTCTCATTTATGGATCTTTTTTATTATTGTAAATTATTAAATATTTTTAGCTTATTTATTGTATTTATTGTATATTGAAATGTAGAATATTTGATACTTTTATGACTTGTGGAAAGTCGAATAAAGTTTTTGTACTACTACTTGAGAATGTGTGAGACTACATGACCTGTGTAATATAACTCCATTAAATAAATATTTGCACTGGATATATGCACATAGACTTTGTTATAACAATTAATTACATATGATCATCAGTTGTACTATTATGCACACAACCGATGCAAGGGATTGCTGTTGATGTTCGCACTAGAGTTTTTCCCAAGTAAACTATTTACCTCTATAAGATCGTCTAAGGTACCCAGCGGCCCGCTTAATACATTTGGCTTGGTCTAGGAATCCTGTTGTATGTGTGGGTGTGACCAATTTTTCCACACAATACAAAGGTGTACTTTTCCTGAATAATTTGTTTACCCCACCAGAACTGTACAACTAACCAAGCAGCCTGGTATACATTGTAGACTTGCACATATTGCTTACAGGATTCCTTATTGAAGGTCCCAAGATTCCACAGTTTCTACTGAAGTTTAATGAGATTTATTTTGTTTTAATGAGACCTGAAGACTAACTGCTGGTTGAATCGTCAACATCCCCACTCTAACTTGCTTTCCTAACATGTTATGGTTTGCCAGGAGATGCCATACTTAAACCGACAGGATCTCCTCTTATGTGTGGTATACAATCTTATGCAACCTTGGGCTCTATTTAGTATCTTATTTTATGTTGTTGTACATATACGTGTTCACTGTCTGAGCACTGCATCATCTGCACTAATTTGGATATATAGTGAAATGTATATTGTTCTTATACTAAAGATGTGAAACCAATCATCATACAAGATATTGTATCCTTTACCTTTCTTCAGTAACAATTGTTATGATACATGTTACTAACTGAGTTTGCACACTTTGAAAGCAAAAGTAGAAGTGTCGACGAATGAGTCCCACAGGACATTATTTGGCTAATTACTTCAGAGACCTTAGACAGTATTCCCCAGCATGTTTGCCTTAGTTTTAAGAGTAGATATGCTCACTTAGATCAAGAAATAAGGCCTCAGAGGCATACTTGGACACCACCAACGTGCTTCCACAAACTGAAAGGAGTTGACTTTAGCACAGTGAGTGTGCTGAAGGCGCACGTAAGACACATTTTCTTCAGCTTTAAGTAGCTAGCAACTGAAGGCATTAGTATAAGTTCACTTGGCAAGTATACAGGATTAGTCTGGACTCTGATGAGGACAGACACATGAACAGGTAAGAAAAGCGTATGCTAGGTGTGCTTTCATAGGGATATTACATAGGTAGAAGGCAGATAGTAAAGGTAGTACAAATGCACATGCCATAGCTCCATCTTCACCTACGGATTCAAAACCAATTGGTGCAGTACTTGCCCCTGTTCTGAATTACTCCCTCACTCAACTAAGTAGATGGATCTAAACCATACAGAATGCAGCAGGCAGCCTCCCACCTCAACATTCCAACACGCACACACCAAACTCCTGAAACACAAATTCAAAGTCTTACGCAGCACTGGTCCAGCATACCATAATACGTCCTTAGATTTCAGAAACTTTCCAGACACCTTTGCTCAGCATAGGCAGCACCAGAGAAAGGAGAATAGACTTCTCCTAATTGGCTCCAAAAGGGGCAGAATGATCTGCCTCTGCACATAAGCACTATCTAAAAAATCTGTGCATTTCGCACAAAGCTGAACACTTGGTTCTTCTACTAGGTTACTCCATGGATCACCCCTGAATGCTCTTGCATTGGGTGATGGTGTGTTTTACAAAACAATCATACCATTACAGAGAACTCTGCACCCAATGCTACACATATGGGTAAAATGGTTGTCTTGCTTGCCATGTTTATCATCTGTCAGAACGTAGTAGATGGTCAGTTTCCTGTCTGATAAGTGCATTACAGTCACAACACTACACATAATGGTGGATGGGACATATGCTACATTTTCAGGGACTATCCCGTGTGTCAAAAATTACAATTCTTCATAGTTTATGACATTCTCTTTAGGAACTTCTGTAATATTCCCCAGCATGTTTGCCTTAGTTTCAAATGTAGATATGCTCAATCAGTTCAAGGCATGATGCTTCTGAGGCATACTTGGACACCCCCAACTTGCATCCACAAACTAGGAGTTGAATTTACCACAATGAGTGTGCTAAAGACATTTCTTCCTGAGCCTCATATGGCTATCATGGGAGCCAATAATAAAGGTTCACTAGGCATGTGTTTGGTAATGTTCAGAATGAAGTTGGTTACTTGAGAGGTGGTTAAAAATGTGGACAAACTGTTTTTTCATTTCTGAAGGTTCTGGATGGATCAGCTGGATCAACTGTCAGCATGTGGGACATAAATGGGATTCCATCCTGTTGGGTATGATTGTAACGGGCCCTTGAATGGCAGCGGTGTGTGAGTGCACTGCTCTGTTGGATTGGGCCCTTGGCCGGCAGTATGAAAGTCTTATCTGAGTTGCGTGAAAGGCGTGTGACTGAACCATAAAGCGTTGGTACCTTAAAGAGGCTTTATGGCTCACCTTCAGTAATCTATTTCCAATATTCAGATACTTTAGTAAGTATTTGTGCTTTAAAGCTAGCATTTCTGGAGGTGTTAAAACCAACTAGTGTAAGTGGTGGATTAGCTTTAAAAAAGTGGTACCAAATTTACATCTGTTGTGGTGAGTATACTCCGTCACATTGACAACAGAGTATCCTTACTATGAAGAAACGGGTCTGGCTGCCAAATTTACATGTGGAAGGAGAATTTGTGGAACAGTGGGGAAGACTATTCCATCTGGGGCATGGTTGAATCCTTCCCATGCCCAGGCTGAGTAAGGGCCATCTGCGGCTGACCTCTGTGTCTGCTCACCTAATTTAGATGTGCAGACATACAGGTCAGTTTTAACTACCAGCCATCACCAGGAAAACCATGATGGTAAGGGGCAGTGATCACTGTTTAAGGCCCCACTTGCCATGGCAGATAACTCCTATGGCGAGAAGAGTATTGTTGTTTCAAAAAGAAACCCCAGCTTCAGGATTTTGTTTTTAAAAATGAAAAAGAAAAATTGATGGACGGCTCCATCATGTTGATGCAGTAGTGAGTTGAACGCAAAAAGGCATTGACAGGAAACGCCATTTCAGCAGCACCTGTCTTTGTTTTTGAATTGACCGCCAGCTGGTCGGTCATTTTGAAATTTGGCGGTGGGATAGTCTCAGCATGGCAGAAGTTCAGTGCTCTGCCAGAATGACAGAGTCTTCATTATCAGCCAAAAAGTAAAGATGGCCCTAACTAAGAATTTCTTGTTTCTTTTCCACAATAATGGTAACTGCGGATTTTGAGCCCTAGCTCAACCGGAACCTAAGCCAACCTACATGTTTTTGAAAACTAGACAACTGGTGAGTCGAGAGGCGCATGACTTCCATGGCTTTCACCTAGTACTTTAACCCACAAGCCCTTGCAAACGTAAAAAAATGGTAAGAAAGACATATTTTCATCACATTTCTGTGACATGAAGACATGGAATCTGCGGAGACCCCCAGGTTCCTACCACCCAGAGTTCCCTCACATCTCCCAATAAGAACAATACCCCACTTGTGTGGGTGGCCCAAGAGAAAATGACACAAAAGGCCATAAATCAGTCCATTTAAAGATAAGCAACAGGGGTAGGTGCTGTATTTGGGGCTGTGCTGTGATGCCACCCATGCAAACCTACAAACCAAAGACATTTTTTAAATCTAGACAATCAGGGGATTCTTGGGTAGCATGCCTTGGTGGATCCCTTTGAGATTTTCTCAACCACAATGCTCTGCAAACCTGAAACTCTGACTAAAATCACACATTTTCCTTCCATTTCTGTGATGGTGACTTTTGCAATCCACAGGAATCCACAAAATTCCTACCACTCTGCATTACACTACTTGTGTCAATAAAAATGCTTTCTCACTTGATTAGCGGGACCTAGTGCCCGCTGCAGGAATGGCTCAAACCAAGTTCAATGGGAGCCCTGGCCAGTGGACTTCCATTGACCTTGGTTTGATCCATTTCTGTCACAGACACTAGGCCTGCCCACACAAGTGAGGTACCATTTTTATTGGGAGACTTGGGGGAATGCTAGGTGGATGTAAGAATGTGTCTCCCTGCAGATACCAGAACTTTCCATCACAGAAATGTGAGGAAAATGTGTTTTTTAGTCAAAGTTTGAGGTTTGCAAGGGATTCCTGGTAAAACAAAACCTGGTAAGAGCCACACAACTCATCCCACACTGTATGCCCCTAGGTGTCTTGCTGTCAGATATGTACAGGTTTGATAGGTTTCACTAGGTGCCAGCTGGGATGGGGTCCAAAATTTACAGCTACACACGTTGAGAAAAAAGGGTCAGTTCTCAGTGGAGAAATGAGATGCATTAATGTGGTGTTTTGGGCAGTTTCCTTTTACGGGCACCAGGCCTAAACACACAAGTGTGGTACCATGCTTATCAGGAGACTTTGGGGAATGCTGGGTGGACGGAAGTTTGTGGCTCCCCCACAGATTCCAGAACTTTACAGAAATGTGGGGAAATGTGCTTTTTAGTCAAAATTTGAGGTTTGAAAGGGATTCCTTGTAGAACAAAACCCAATGAAAGCCACACAAGTCTCCCCACCCTGGATACCCCTAGGTCTCTAATTTTAAAAAATATAGTCGTGGTAGGTTTTCCTAGGAACAGACTGAGCTAGAGTCAAAACTCTAGAGCTACCCACATTGGAAAAATGTGCCAGTTTTCATTGAAAAAATGTGATGTCGATGTTGTGTTTTGACATATTTCCTGTCCTGGCACAAAGCCTACCCACACAAGTGAGGTACAATTTTTATCAGAAGACTTCTGGGAGCATGGAATAGTAGAACATCTGTTATTAACAATTGAATTTTGCTGTATTTGCACCTTTCAAATGCAAACACGTGCATAAGAATGAAGACAATTCTGAAAAACACCCTCTAAATCATACACTAGTACGCATACCCACAAATTCAGAGATGTACTGCTGCTCCCAAACTCTACATCTTGTGCCTATTTCAGAAAAAACATAGGTTTCCTTGATACTGGATATCCATTTTTCACTCTACTATTTCACTATTTCACTACATGAATTTGTCTCTACTCTGTATTCAATGAAAAACCATTGTATGATGCAGCTCAGTTGTTGGCTATAGGTACCTTGGGTTCTTGGAGAACCTACAAGCCCTATATAATTCCCTGCAACTAAAAGGGTCTATGAGATGTAATGGTATATTGCTTTTGTAAATTGGTCTTCATGACAAAAGGTTACAGATAAAAATGTCACAAATGGCAGTTTTTACCTACTCATTATCAATATTTGTTTATATCAACAGTTATTTTTCTTGGGAAAACCACAACAGATATACACAAGTGACCCCTTGCTGACTTTAGAAATCAGAACTTTTCAGAAATCTATAGCCGTCCTGGATCACCCGTGGTTTTCCACTGGTTTCCACCACAAACTGGAAGTGGGTTGAGAGCACAAAAAGAAAAAATGGGCTACCTCTTTGTAAAATGACAAAACTGTGGTACGATTTTTTTTATTTTTTTATTCAGCTCTGCATGTTCCTAAACGCTGGGAAGATGGTGATTTTAGTACAGAAAACCTTTTGTTGATGCCATTTTTAGGAAAAAAACTGACAAACTTATCTGGAGCACTTTTTCCTTATTTTTCTAAAACAAACTCATAATTTAGCTATATTTTGCCTATTTCCTCAGTCCCCTCCAGAGAAATCGACAAACAATGGGTACCTTTAGAATGCACAGGATGTTGGAAAAGAAGGGTGCAATTTTGGTGTGGATACCTTTTGTGGAAAAAGTTATGGAGTCCTAAGCGCAAAGTACCCCATATAGCCAGAATGAGCTCATCCCTGGGGCGGAAAAGGCCCAGCAGCTAAGGGGTTAATCGTATTTCTGAAAGTAAAACCAACTTTGGAAAAGTAAATAATGCTGAGATTGTTTAAAGAATCCTCACAGAATAATTATAATACGTTTGATCTTTTTAATGATCTGGGGCCCCCATAATAGATTGTTTATAAGTTTCGTTAGATATCAATGCACTTTGCTGGTGCTTTTTTCTTTACAAATTATATACTGACATAGGTCAGTTTCAATAAAATTTATCTTTTTTTACACTTAATAATAGGTGCAATGAAATATATAACGTTTTTTAAAGAACAACCTTTTTGATTTTATAAATTCAAACACAAAAAATAAGTTAGAAGAATGACAATTTAGAAACTGTCTATGGTTTGAATACTTATTTAAAGTCATTGGAATAATGAGATATCAGCCTCATAGGATAGAATATATTCTCTTCAATACATAGATCCAGGATAAGTCTGTGCTGCTGTATTTAACAAACTTTAAAAATGCTTAAATCACAACAATTGGTGAGTGCCGGAGAGCACAATTTATACTGGGACTAATTTGTGAATTATAGTATTTCCTTTTTGTTGTGTTTTCATTCGTAAATGTACATGATCAGTCACAGCTGAATGGCTTAGGCCATTCTTCTGACACAATATGTTGTTATATGCTGTTCATATTGTTTAAGAGAATATTGAATTTTGATAAATGAAGAAAATAGAGATGTGCTCAGGAAATGTACATTGATGCAATGTTGTAAAAGGAGGATGTCAAAGCGAATTGTGAGCCAATAATGTAGAACATTGTACAATAGGTATACCATGAATTTTCTAATATGGTACAAATCATTTTTAGGTTACACACACAAGCACTCTGACCTGTTGTAAGAACTGTGGGCTTTTAACCACTCCCATTGCACGCCCATCACTTTAATTCATTGCTGGGCTTGCCTTTCAAAAATCCCTTGATTTTGGTAAATGCTTTTGTTTGTCTGCCTTGCGGCTGTTTTTTTCATGCCATGCAGACTGCCCCTGTTACATGGATTATTGTAAGATATACTTCAGCGTGGGCAAACTATTTTTTTTGTCTCTCCCCTTCAGTATTGGAGCGATGGTCACATTGTTCACAGTTATCAAATCTGAGCCATTTCTTGTGCATTTCCCATTACAACACTTGAAATTGGTAAATGCTTTATGTAAAATAGAAATCCTCAAAGCCAAAACGACTCTCCCGGCACAGCAGGAGAGTCAATTCTACAATATTCACTGCACTCTGGAAAACTCGACACACATTGCTTTATTAGCATTCTTTTTCACAACATTTTTGCCCATAACTCAGCCTGTGGTGGTTCTAGGACAAACACCAAAATGTTCAGTGCCACACACTCTTTCTGTTTAGGTAATCTCTGGGTCCCCACACTAGGTTAGTGGGGACCTCAAAATAATAACCCCTCCCACCATTTAGTCCCTTCTTAAGCTCTCTTACAGCTGGAACTTTCATTTTATAGCTGGGAGTAGTTTGTGTTCTAAGGGGCTTAGTATTGCAGTAGGCCTGTTAGTCCTAAAAATATATAATGCACTATGCCCTCTAGAGGCTAAATATATGGTTGCATTGTATTACTTATTGCCATTCTGTTTTCATGTGCTTATGCCCTCTAGGGGCTAACTATATGGTTACATGACCATATTTCTTACAAATGATATTTTTATTGTGGTGTTCTCTAGGCACTGTTCTGGGCATTACAGTCAACATACTACAATATTTGATGCACTCGATCATACCATAATGCTCTGCAGGGCATTCTTTTACAAAACATTTTTGCTCATACCTCAGCCTGTGGTGGCCCTAGGACAATGTTCACCACAACGTGCTCTTTCTGTCTAGATCATTTATAGGTCCCCGCACTAGGTTAGTGGGGATCCCCAAAATAATAACCTTTCCCACCATTCAGTGGCTTTTTAACCTTGCTCATGGCTGTAACATTTGTTTCACAGCTGAGAGTAATTCGTGTTTTAAGGGTCTTGTTTGTAAGATCATTGCAGCAGGCCTGCTAGCCCTGGAAATTTGTAATGCACCATACCCTTTAGGGGCTAAATATATGGGTATACATTACGTTTGGCCATTTTCTTTTCCTTCGGTTATGTCCCCTAGGGGCTATCTATATGGTTACATGACCATGTTTTTTACAAATGCTATTTTCATTATGGTGTCCTCTAGGTGCTGTTCTGAGCATTACAGTATAATGCCAAAAGTGTACTTCTGATAAAGGTTTATTTTGGGTTTATATGATGATTGTAGTTGTTTTTTTAATCTCTCTTTATTGCAGTTATGACCATGAGTCAGGCCAACCTATACACTATGACTGTTTAAACACTCTTAATATATTTGGGTGACCCTTCTAGTTCATTTCTCTCATTACTTCATGGCTGTCTTGTGTCTTTTTTTTGTGATTGTGTTAACCAGCCAGCAACTCCGATGGTGGGGTAGTGAAAGTGGTATTCTATTGGAATTAGCATGGCAGATTGAAATTAGGATGCTAAGTGGCAACATTTTCATTTTTGGCTGCAGATAGAGGACGGAGGTAAATGGAAGTGGCTTAGCTAGATGCAGGGCCATTGAAATTATGTGGCAGGAAAAGACCAAATTATGAGGCAGGGGTGACCAATTTATGTAGCAAGAAAAGTTCTGTTATTAATTTACAACGCCAATAGCTCTAACTCCAGCAAATGCGAGACCCATTGCATTGCAAATGTTTGTCTGATTTGGGGACATGTTCATTTATGTGATTATATGTTCAAAGATGGTTTAAAATGTGTGTGCATTAACATGTTTCATTGTGCACAGAATATGAGCAAGTGTAATTTTAATGTTTGTTTTTCAAGTTTTGTGTATTTTTATCTGCTCTGAAGGAGGCCCGCTGTCTTCAGAAGGAAATGTGGTTACCGCATTGGTCATGTACACTACTGTTGTGTAGCCATTTTAGTTATAGCTCCATGCACGTTATTTTAACATACTAGGCCTGCCGCTGTGCACTTTAACCTAGAAATATGTTATTCGGCTTTGCTTTATTATTATTACAATAGCCACTTTTACGGTCCTATTTTATTTTTTCTCTATCTAACTGTTTTGCCTAGGCCAGCACTCTGTTCTCAAACAAGACATTCTTGCTCACTCTGTGCTTCTTCCAAGGCTGCAGTAAGATAGGTTGCCGGTGAACGTGGTGTAGAGTTTTGTCTCTGACATTCATAGAAAACACAAATCCTTACGTAGGGACATTTTCTCAGAACATCAGCTATTTTATTATAAAAACACTTCCCTGTCCCTTACACGTTAGAGGGAGATTCCAGCCAGAGAACAAACGACTGTATGCTGATTGCTAAATGCTTCGCTACAGCTGCTTGTGCAGACTTCAGGCCTTTGATCAGTTATGGGGGACGATGTCTTCCCAGTGGGACCTGAACGGCAGAATTAGAGCTTAACACGCTGTGCTTCATTATAGTCTAGGTAGGAATTAGTCCATTAGCTCTAGTGACAATATGGTGGCGTTATTTCTATGCTTTACTCTCCTTGTCACAATTTTCATCTTGTCATGCTATATCGTCCTGGTTATTGCAGCCCATGCTTTGCTATCTAATATGCAGTTGCTTCATTAAAAACATTATTGAAACATATACTGCTTCTGTTTGTCATTGTGTATGTGAGACTAATGTAACTGAGAGAAACGGATGAGACCTGAGTGACCACAGCTCCCCTGAGAAATCAATGATGTCATGTGTTTGGCTGCCCAATCATCCCGCCCTTGGGTGGAGATGAGGTACTGCTAGTTAGCCGGACCAAAACCCAGTTTGGAGCAACAGGTGTCACCTGTAGTGGGTCAGACTCAGTCTCCCACACCGCAGGCGATTCTGCCACTCAAAATCCAGTAGTCTCATTAGAATAATGAGAGCCTACGCGACACTATGAGAAAGAAATAAAGTATAACTTCTTGACTACCATAAGCTATTTTGTTAATTGTATAATTTTATGGAATATATGGGAAACAGAATTGGCCCATTTTAAACTAAACAAGAATTCACTTACTAATTACGGAGTGCTTCTCCCATATGTGTATATAAAGACTTCTTGTGCGCTGGGATTTGGGATTATCATATCATGAGATTTAATGCTGCTATACAATGAACTGGGTAGTTTTATTGCAAGTCACTCTGCATGCCACCGATGATGGCTTTCCGCCTAGTCAACATATGCAGGATAGAAGTTAGAACTTATCTTATCCAATCAAGGTCAGTTGCTCCTCTCTTCTCCTTCTACCCCCCTCCTTTTATACATTGCATTGACCTTCGCTACCAACTTCCAAAAAGGAGTAAATTAAGTTTCTAAACTGGGTCAAATAACTTCCTATTAAGAAATATTTCCAGGGCCATGGAAGACAGTAGCAATCACAGGTGTATACCATGCATCATGAAAGTGGCACCGCTTAAAAACAGAGTCTAGCAAGCCCCAAAAAATGGCACAGGTCACAATACTCTGCTTACTTAGAATCAATCTCTAGCACAATACTGTGCATGTGTGTGCTTGGTCCACCATTATGAGATGCATATTCCCAATTTCACTATGGCAGCTGGCTCACTGTGTTGTAGGCATGGGGCACATCACTTATCATCCTTCTCTCAAACAGGCATTCACTAAGCTTAGTGTTTGAATTCAGATGACTGGCTTAGGTGATGACTGTCTCTGATTTATGCACTGCATTTAAATAGGGAGCAGTAGTCCTTCCACACGCAGTGTGCATATTCAAAATAGAGCACAGCTTTACCTAACAAGAAGGGAGGTGTAGTTGCTTGTATACTGAGGTCCAGTCTTTCATACTGTGGACACTCTTGACATAATAGGGGCTACCTGTAGCATTATGGCAGCTTTGGCACAATGGTCCCCACCTGTGCCTTATTGTAGATATTCTTCACATATCTCTGGCTCTTTCTGTCATCGTAATGGTTAAAGTCCTTACTGCGTCATGGACATCACTATACTTTCATGATGCCAAATGAGCTTGGAAGGCAGAATTTGTCGATGCAGAACAGGAGCACATGTGAGCTTGATGAAAATACCAAGCTGATATTAGAGGAACAGAATGTACCTAACATTTTCATCTGGTATTTCACTATTCATTCGATTTTCTTTTAAAATGTTGGAGGCAAATGAGTACATGGTAAAATAGCGACCATTCCAGAAACTGGCCAGCTGATGTCTCAGGTAGAATTATTGCATTTCTAAAATATGTTTACGGTTGGTATTTGAGTGATAATCCACCCTGAGTGTGGCCATATTGCTGATCATGATTCCTTTGTAACAGGGTGAACGTTTTACTACGACTTTTGTTTTATGACTCCTTTGAATTAATGTCATCACTTATACTGATAACACGTTTATATAATATTCTTATTATTGCTGTCTGAGACCCAAGCATGCGCTTCTCGTCTGTTTTATGATCCTGCAAGCCCCACGTAATTAATTGGTATCATTCTTGTCTGAACCTGTAGGATGTATCTAGCTTTGTTGCATATGGCCTTTCTTTTTTTAAATTTGCATTATGTTTGGTTTTTCCACTAAGTTCAAGGAGATTCTCAGTCCTAGCCTAAGACTGAGAATCTGGTTCGATGCAGCAGAAGGGAGGAAATAAGTGGTCAAAACTCCTATACACAGTTTGATAAATAATAGGCATAATAATTTGCTTTCTTATCATTTATTTTTAGGTTTTCTTGGGAAGAATACACTACAAATCTCCTGGGAAGGAAAACGCCTGCCTAGCAAGCCAGAGAAATATTGGAATATTTCATCAGTGCCCCTTTAGATTGCATGTAGTTTTATAAAAATATATGTGAATATTGTGAATGAAATTGGACCATCTTCTATTTCTTTCCATTGCTCTTGACTTCACCCGTGCTTTATCTAATTTGAGTTTGTCAGCCGTCAATTATTGAGGGATATTTTACTATTATCGTGCAGCACTATTGTAATTATTTCTGTTGGGTGCAGATGACTTCTGATGGGAATATTACTGGAAGAATAGGCCTTGTTGTGGTTTTTATTTAGCATTATTTCTCCAGGGGCCTCATGTACAGAGCCATTTTGTGGCTGTAAACCTGGCGATTCACAAAATTGTGGGTTTGTGGCGTAAGACACTACTTTTTGCTATGTAATAACCCTCTTTTGTGAAATGGTAAGAAGAAAACTACGGGTTTGCAATTCATTTTGAATAACAATTAGAAGGGACCATGCCCTCCTGTTTCTGGGGCAGTTGGTCCATAGGAGCGATGGGTCATTGACCCCCTCATCTTTCACCCTCACTGTGAGCCACTACATCCCAGACACACTCATTACTAATGCTTTTCCCTTAAAATACATTCCTGGTCATAAATCCATTGATTTTGTTTCTTTTAGGGGCGGGCCACAGAGCGAGCTCTCCCGACAAAGCAGTAGGCGGCTGTCTGGGATGCAGTTGATTGGGACACTGTTAACTGAACGCAAGAGCAGTGATTGGCTGGGATGGGACTGCCCAGCATGCACATGTTTAAAGCCAGGCAGTGCATGAGGCCCGAGGATCCAACCTTCACCAGAAGAGATTTGCATAACAATTTGCAGCTGACTGTCTGCTGCTCAATTGGAATCCGACAAGTAATATAAGAAGACGTCAAAGTATGTTTATGCTTACTTAAGCAGTGCACACAGTAAGCTGTAGAATTCCTATCGCATAGGGGATCGGGGCAACTTCTAGTTTTATTTCCATAAAGCAAAAGCATTTGCCGTTATGTGCCCCACCGCGAATAAAAGTTACGAGCCGCCCTGCCCTAGTTGCAAATCTCAGTGAGATGTATCAATGTTTTGTGACAGCAATTGCGGACACAAAACAATGTAAAGTTACTGATACCTGAGAAGAGGAAGTAACTCATTCGCAAAGGGAATCTGACAGTGTTGGACAGATTCCCCCTTTGGGATCTTTGTTGGGCAGCTTTGGGGTGGGGTGAGTCAGTGCTCAACTGCTTGCACCACAGACTGCACCTCCCAAAGTCTTACCAAACAGAATAGCCTTTTTTGAATGACCCCCATCTCGTCTGTGAAAGAAAATGCAGGGATGGAGGTCTGCTGACTCTTGCTGGACACCGTCAATGCATTGGGAGCCAATCGCAGATAGCGACCTGACATTAATATTCAATAGGCAGGACATTTTGCAAGCCCCTGCTAGCTGATGGAACCTGATAGTTTATAGGTCGCTGCTCAAAATAGCAGGCAAGTTTCAAAAAGTGGGTACTCACTTTGCACCCACTGTTTGTGACGTGCTTGCACCCACTGTTTGTGACGTGCTTGAACGTATACCTCTGTTTAATTGTGTATTACGTCTCTTGTGTCTCAGAGATTCAGAATGAAACGTTTTCTGCCAGTAGTGGTAATATAAGGGGGCATATTTATACTCCGTTTGCGCCGAATTTGCGTCGTTTTTTTCGACGCAAATTCGACGCAAAACTAACTCCATATTTATACTTTGGCGTTAGACGCGTCTAGCGCCAAAGTTCATGGAATTAGCGTCATTTTTTTGCGTGAACACCTTCCTTGCGTTAATGATATGCAAGGTAGGCGTTCCCGTCTTAAAAAATGACTCCGATGCATATGCGTCGGATTTATACTCCCGGGCAAAAATGACGCCTGGGAGTGGGCGGGTCTAAAAAACCCGCATTTGCGCCGGATTTTAGCGCCTGGGTCAGGGCAGGCGTTAAGGGACCTGTGGGCTCAGAATGAGCCCAGAGGTGCCCTCCCCTGCCCCCAGGGACACCCCCTGCCACCCTTGCCCACCCCAGGAGGACACCCAAGGCTGGAGGGACCCACCCCAGGGACATTAAGGTAAGTCCAGGTAAGTATTATTATTAATTTTTTTTTGTGGCATAGGGGGGCCTGATTTGTGCCCCCCTACATGCCACTATGCCCAATGACCATGCCCAGGGGACATAAGTCCCCTGGGCATGGCCATTGGGCAAGGGGGCATGACTCCTGTCTTTGCTAAGACAGGAGTCATGTTAATGGCGTCTGGGCGCCCCCAAAAAATGGCGCAATTCGGGTTAAGACGATTTTTTTGCCTCAGCCTGACTTGCCCCATTTTTAGACGCCCAAACGCCATTTTTCCCTACGCCGGCGCTGCCTGGTGTACGTGGTTTCTTTTCACGCACACCAGGCAGCGCCGGACGGCTAACGCCGGCTAACGCCATTCAATAAATACGGCGCCCGCATGGCGCTTCAGAATGGCGTTAGCCGTCGCTAATTTTTTGGGCGCAAAACTGCGTTAGGGCAGTTTTGCGTCAAAAAGTATAAATATGGGCCAAGGTTTGTGAAGTCGAAGAGAACTAATAGGGGTTGAAGGGCATGGTTGGAAATTGCTAAATTTGAACATATTTATTTAAGTCTGTAATCTGGGCTTTCATTTTTCAAGATTTGTGGGGGAATACAATGTAGAGGGGACAGTTTGGGAGAATTGGAAACTGTTAAAGATCCATCAATAATTAATTTTGCAATTGCACCACACTGAGTGAGGACGTTTTGTGATGTTAAGCCCGAATACTCAAAAGGCAAACCACACCAAAGAGCTGCCAGCTGAGTTCTCCTTACTCTCTTCACATATTTACATGGAGCAGTCACAGGTGTTTACCTGGAGGGGGTAGGCTCATGAACAGTGCCAATTCAGTTTCATACACTTCGGCTATCTCTGTGTTTAAATCAGGCCATCTCTGTGTTTAAATCAGACCATTGTAAGTTATGGAAAGCTAACAGAGCTCACACTTGACCAACCAATATGGAGTTTGCGGTAAAGTGTTTTTTTTGCTAGTACATTAGTTGCACAGACAAGTGATTCCGGTGAAGAATGCGGTTTATACAGACCTTACAGCTTTTTGTGTTTTTATAAATCGTAAAATACTAGTGAAATTCATAGACGTGCACTACAGTTAGGACTATGCTGCGTGCTGCAAAAACATGTCTTGGTGTTCGCTCTCTGTTGGGTCTACTTACAGCACATCATAACATGCCTACGTCACCTATAGCCATGGAACAGACTGTGATCAGTTTTCTCACTACCTGCAGGCACACAGCAGCACCTCAACCCAGTGGAGCAGAGTCACACACCACCTGCCCTACAAACACCCAACTGAGCCCTCTCTTTACCCCGGAACTGCAGGCTGTCTCTGGAGGATGGGGGATAAAAGATGGGGAATGGAGCCATGACCTTTACCACAACTGACTCACCGGAGCTATTGCGAGCATGAGCCCGCCCTCCACAATGAACAACAGCCGCTGAAGAGTGTCAAACCCCTAAGGGTGCGGTACTTTTCGACAACAGCTTCTCCCCACGTGTGGCTCGGGCGAGCTCCTCCTTGTCTCGCTGGACTTGCAAAAAAGAAAAAGATAACTGCCAGGGCCCTTCTCAGGATGCCACTGATGCTTGTGCGACCTATTACCCGTGCCGCCAATGGCAGTACCAACATAACCACTAACCACCTCACACAGTCTATTCCAGACCACCCAAAGGTATACGAATGGCGTGGGCGGCAGGTTTGATTAATTAATTATTGAAATCTATTGTGCCCATCTTAAAATTAGACAGACAGTGCTACCACGTAGTGGTCTGTCACTAATGCCGTTGTTCAGAATTAAGTGCCAATGCCGAGCACCGGAAATCACTGGCTCAACTCAAGCACTGCCTACGTCTCAGGAAACCTCTTCAGCTGCAGCTCATGTCAGTCAGATGAGTGGCAGAGAAAAGTTTCCAAAGAAGAAATTACCCAGGAGAATGATGAGGCCATGTAATACCTGGTGACTTGAAATATGCATATTGAAAGCTTTGAAAGAAACAGAAGGTTGTACATTAAGAAAGGAGCGTATTCCTGACCACTGACGATCTGTCATGCATCATATTACTGCACAAAAGAGCTGCATTAAAAGCAATTGCATGAAACAAAATTACCTCTGTTGTGCTGAAAAACTTTGTGTTACTTTGTGGTACATGCTGCAATATCCTAGGGTGTATGTTGACTGAACTATCAGCTTTTAGACAGTAGTTTGTGAAAACGAGAATAAAAATACACCACTGGACCTCTCGAATACTGCCTAGCTAATTTTATTGCGGAATGGGTGTAGCTTATATGGTCCATTTGCTTTTCAAGCAGCATTTGTATTTTTAACAAACCCTATAGGTTAGTGAGGTCAAATCGATGGCCAGTACCCCATCTCTGAAAATTCTGGTGAGCTTGATACAAATGTGATCAGTCAGTCAGACCAACGTATTTAACTTTAACTATTTATGTACGTTCGTGGAGAACACTGCTTTCAGTACAGCGGCTTAGGGCCAGACAAGCTTTGTAATCTACCGGGCATTTCCCTGCTGGGCTTTAGCACTTTGAGACCGGTTTTGAAAATCCCAGGGCAAGTCCTTGTGCCTCTATCACTTTGACGGGCTTACCAAGGTTATTTGCAGCAGGCACTAGAGGGTAAGAGAAAGAGAAAGGGAGGGAGGGAGAAGGTTAAGAGAAAGTGGTCCGAAAGGGAGAAGAGAGAGAGGAACAGAGATAATGACATAGTTAAGGCTTTCCCCTTTTTGTAAAGTTAAAGGAACAAGTACTACAAGCAGTTGCAGCTGGCTATGGGGAAAAGTGGTGGGGTGAACAAAACAGAAGCAATGAAAAATGGAAAAAAATGAGACAGCTGGCCAAATACACATGCGCACTGAGGGGAGTGCACATCACTCCCCTCAATGGCTGCTTCAGGCAGGTCACTCCCCTGCACCTTGTGCCAGTTGCCGCTGCTCCAGGCTTCCTCTTTACATTTTCCTTGCTTCCCTGGCGCTGCGTCCCTGCGGCCTCACCCCCTCCCTCTTCCTCGATTTCCCCTTCCCACCGCTGCATACCTGCGGCCCCGCCCCCACTCGCCCATTCGCTTAATTGCTCCCAGCTGCCCCTCCCTCCCACCTCCCCTTCTATGGCAGCAGCTGCGTGGTGAAGGGAGCGACCCTTGACCCTGCTTTCAGGCAGGTCGCCACCCTGCACCTTGTGCCGGTTGCCGCTGCTCCAGGCTTCCTCTTTTCATTTTCCCCATTGCCCCCCACTGCGTCCCTGCGGCCCGCCCCCTCCCTCTTCCTCGATTTCCCCTTCCCACCACTGCGTCCCTGCGGCCCCGCCCCACACTCACCCATTCGCTGACCTGTTCCCACCTCCCAGCTGCCCCTCCCTCCCATCTCCCCTTATATGGCAGCCAGTGCATGGCCACGCAGCAGACGGGCGCAGCGGGCGTGCCTAAGGCAAGCCCATCTGCGCCCAGCTGGACCGCGGCCAGTGCCAGGACCCTTGTTCCCCAAGACCGCCATGGCAACCAACACCACTACCCCGTCAGCACCCTCCTCGCACTCAACACAGGATGAGCACACGCCTGCTTCGTGGCCTCCTCTAAGCACATCCAGGGACCCTTCACCTGCCGGAACTGCAGCTTAACCATCCTCCAAATTGCCAAACCACCCGCAGAGACAGACCGTAACTACCTCCAATGCATCCTACTAAACACCAGTTCCGCACGCAAACACACGGTCGAACACTAGGACCTGCTCCACACCTCCACTCTGGACGTCCCCTTCCTGACGGAGACCTGGATGAACGCCTCCTCGGCACCGGACATCGCCATAGCCATTCCGGATGGCTACAAGATCACCCGCAGGGATCGCATCAATGGAGTCGGAGGCAGGTTCGCCATCGTCCACAAGAACACCATCAGGGTCACGACCTGCACCGACGACACCCTCAGCACCGCCGAACACCTGCACTTCCAGATCCACACCAACCCCAACACCACCCTCAGAGGAACTCTCATCTACCGACCCCCAGGACCACGGCCTCAGTTCTGTGACTCCATCGCCGACCTCGTCAGCAGGCACACCCTAGCCTCCGCCGACTACATCCTCCTCGGCGATCTGAACTTTCACCTGGAGAATAACAACGACCCCAACTCCACCTCCCTGATTGACAACCTCGCCATCCTCGGACTCAGACAACTCATCACTACTCCAACACACTCTGCCGGCCACACGCTGGACCCTGTCTTCTCCGCTAGCCCCCACATCAACTTCAGCCACACCACCAAATTCCCATGGACCGACCAACGCTGCATCCACTTCACCTTCCGGAAACCCACCGCGCACCACCGCACCCAACAGATCCCGTGCTGCAACTGGAGCAAAGTTAGCCAAGACCAGCTGAACACCAGCCTCGCCCGAAAACCACCCACCGAACCCACCAATCCCAACCTCGCAGCCTGCAACCTCTGGCGCTGGATCGACGACTGCACCAACACTCTCGCCCGCTCAATAAACCTTCCAACAGAGGTGCCAACAAGAGAGCTAGCTGGTTCACCTCGAACCTCCAAGCAAACCTGCCAGAAAGTGGAGAGAAAGTGGCTCTTCGAACAGACATCCATGCTGCCTTCAAGAACGCCATCCACAAACACCATCACCTCATCAGATCTGCCTAGAAAACCTCCTTCAAAGACCGCCTTGACAACAATGCACACAACAGCAAGGAGCTCTTCAACATCGTCAAGGAACTCTCTAACCCCAGCTCCAGCACAAACAACATCCCACCATCACAAGACCTGTGCAACTCCCGCACCACCTTCTTCCACCACAAGATCACAGACATCCATGACAGCTTCAACAGCCAGACCACCCCACCAACCATCGACTCCTCAGACTCTCCACCCACCTTCAACTACGACCCCCTGCTCGTCTGGGCCAATGTGAACAAAGAAGGCACAATCAAAACCATGAGCACTATCCACTCTGGATCTCCGTCAGACCCATGTCTGCACCACATTTTTGATAAAGCATGCGCCACAATCGCACCTCACCTCTGCAAAGTCATCAACATCTCCTTAGAGACGGCGACCTACCCCGAGAGTTGGAAGCACGCTGAGATCAATCCCCTACTCAAGAAACCCAGGGCGGACCCGAGAGACCTCAAGAATTTCCGTCCCATCTCCCTGCTCCCATTCCCGGCCAGGGTCATCGAGAAGATTGTCAACAGACAACTGACCCACTACCTCGAAGAAAATAACATCCTGGACCCATCCCAGTCAGGGTTCCGCAGCAATCACAGTACCGAAACAGCCGTCATCGCCGCCAACGACGACAAAAGAGACATGCTTGACAACGGCAAAACCGCGGCCCTCATCCTCCTGGACCTCTCTGCCGCCTTCGACACCATCTGCCACCGCACCCTACGCACACGCCTCCACAACGCAGGGATCCGGGACAAAGCTCTGGAGTGGACCACCTCCTTCCTCTACGGCAGAACCCAGAGCGTCCGCCTCCCCCCCTTTCCAATGCGAAGCCTCCAAGATCATCTGCTGGGTCCCCCAATGATCATCCCTCAGCCCTACACTATTCAACATCTACATGGCCCACTTGCCCACGTCGCCCGGCTACACAACCTCAACATCATCTCCCTCACCAAGGACCCCCTCGCTGCCAAATCCAACCTCCATGAAGGAATGAAGGCTGTCGCCGAATGGATGAGGAAGAGCAAACTGAAGTTGGACTAGGATAAGACGGAGGTCCTCAACCTCGGCGCCAACCCCTCAGCCCGGGACGACTCCTGGTGGCCGACAGCTCTGGGAGCAGCCCTGACACCCACTGACCACGCATGCAACCTGGCCATCATTCTCGACTCAACACTCTCCATGACCAAGCAAGTCAGCGCCATCTCCTCATCCTGCTTCAACCCCCTCCGCATGCCCTGCAAGATCTACAGATGGATCCCCACAGATTCAAGAAGAACGGTCACCCAGGCCCTCGTCAGCAGCAAACTTGACTACGGAAACGCCCTCTACGCAGGAGCCCCGGCCAAACTCATCAAACGATTGCAACGCATACAAAACGCCTCAGCGCACCTGATCCTCGATGCCCCCCGCCACATCGCTCCCCACCTTATAGACCTACACTGGCTCCCCGTCAACAAAAGGTCCTCAACCACACACACAAGGCGCTCCACAACACGGTCCAGCCTACCTCAACAGATGACTCACGTTCTACACCCTATCTTGCCAACTCCGCTCAGCCAACCTCGCTCTTGCCACAGGAAGCAGATCCTTCTCCCACCTCGCTAACAAGACCTGGAACACCCTTCCTTTGCCCCTACGACAGTCCGAAGACCTACTGACCTTCAGGAAGCACCTCAAAACCTGGCTATTCGAGCAGTAGCAGCACCCCCTCCTCAGCGCCTTGAGACCCTTACGGTGGGTTGTGCGCGCTACAAATACATTGATTGATTGATTGATTGTCATCCGCCCAACCCTTTAAAAATAAAATGATAATAAACCCGTTTTATTATCATTTCATTTTTTAAGTTTTGAAGCTGCTGCTGCTGGTGGGGAGGGCGACGCTCCTCCCCCATAGCGGAGGAGCAGCTGCTGACTACAAGTAGTCTAATATATGCTCCTTTATTTGTTGGAATGAATTTTTAATTTATATTAGGAGTGCATACATTTGTTATATTTTACTTTGTATTCACTGCTATTGATAATTTACTGGACTGTTTAAATCAGACACCACCTCGAACACATATGAGTTGTCCTAAGACACATGCTGCATAAATGTTTATTGAGTTGTGTTTTCCTAATCAATACATATATAACTACAGTATTTGTTTAATAAATGTTCGAACACATTTCGGATATTATTGTCCTTTTCTTTTCAAGTCGACTCTAGGCATGGATTTTTTTTCGTTTCACAAAGGCAAATTTATTTCACAAAATGTGTGTACTTCATAGATCAGGGTCTTCATGAAAACAAAAGTAATATACTATCAGAATACTGAGTTCAAAATGTTCATAGTCAGAACGTCGACTACCAAAATGTTGTGAAGGTAAGTACATCTTGGTAAGTTACTTTACTTAACTCCACCTATATGCATGTTGATGCTGTATATATCTTCAAGAAACATGGATGTGGGGTGAAGAATAGCAAATATATGCCTACTCATCCATACTTATCATCACAATATGTTGGTAGTTAGTATTCTGCCTGAAATATTTTAGTGGCATGATATTTATGTGTTCGATATTCTGTAACGTTATCTTTTCCGACCATCTTTACTGCTGAGACCGATCTTCAATTGTCAGATTCATTGAAATAACAGAATTTAATGTAGCAGCAGTGTAATGGGTAATTCGCGTGCGAGAAATGAGCCTAGCAGGCACTGAAGATATCTGTTTCTCGTAACATATTTCTGAAACACAGACCTTCTCTGAAACAAGAAGTTGAAAACTGACTCGATCTCTTTATACGAAAATATATTATTTTTCAATAGCTTTCACAGACTGGTAGAACAAGTATTAGTCCAATAACTCAACTTTAGTTTTGTATGACATTGCCCCTACCTTAAGCAGGTACGCCTTGTGGGACACTCCACTGATCTCAACCTTACAATTCAGTTTCACTCCAGATCTCGCTAAGCCGGTCTCCGGCGGTCCATGGAGGATAATGGCCTCATACTGGAACACATAGGTCTTACTTACACTGAAGACAGGTTCTGGAAGAGGATATGAGGACATAACAATTTGTGACTTAAAAAGTTACTTTAGCTATGTATTTGTATTAGATATAGGGGCACCTTTACATCAAACCAGACAATCAAACGTACTTACCAAAATTGTGCTGTTCACTCCCTGTTGAATTCAAACAAATTAAAATATGATGAGCACGATTAAAAATACCTTGACGTAATTTGATTAGCTTGGTCAGCATTAGAACCTCTTATAGAGAAAAACATTTAACTTACTGACTAGGACGAGTAAAACTGCAAAGATAATTCCCTTCATGCTGGTATTTAACGGAGAGCGCAGGTCCACTTCTAGTTTTTATGGAGGAACAATTGGGAAGGGCGGTTCTTCGAACTGTAAAGTTTATTCGTCTTATCACTATTTGTCAGCCAAGCTAAACCAAACATTTCAACTTGGCAACCACACTCAAATAAGAATAAAAAGGAGATTATTCCAGGGCCATCTAAGTGTTCTAGGATTCTGTTCATATCTGGTAGTGGGAGACAGGTGAATGTATCCAGAGTCCTCATTTATATGTATATTGCATTTTGATAAAATAAATGCATGCTTCACAAATGTTTGTCACTTGCACATGTTCTGATTACTTATTTCGGTTACGCTGACCCAAATAGTGATCGTATCTAAGTGGTGATGCAGCCAAAGTGTTGTGCAATTGGGAATAACGCCAGCAAAGTCCCAATGCTTGACCCCAGTCGTCACCACAACCAGGCTTTGCACTGATGTGTTATTTAGTTACAACTTTTTCCAATTCTTCAGACTGCATTTCAACATTTGCGCCATATAAGTAATTGCGTGAGCTGTGACACGTTTGATAATTAATGTTTGAGTTAAATTTTTCAACATCACAATCAGGTTTTTTTCTGCTAACTAAAGGAAGGATAATGTGAGGAATACTATGGACCAAGAGCGCTTCTACTTCACTTCTGTTGATTAATATTGTGCATAAGCCACATTTACTAGACTAATAATAATTAGAAAAAACATCACCCTCATTCATAGTTAATAAGTTATGAGATCTCACCTAGCAGACAGCAGAGGGTGTCTTGTTATGAAAGACCTATTGTTTACTGGACAATGGATTTACAGCCCACTCACTGCTTAGCATTGGTTGGAGTTGTCATGGCTTTGTCACTCTCATTTACTTGCTTCTTTTTCAATGGCTTGCCTTCCTCTTATGTTTGGCCCTACCGCAAGCCTATCCTCTTTATTATCCTTCACATTGGCTGATTTGTATCCTTCCTCTACTCACATTTAGGGAACTCCCTTTTTCTTTTTCTTTCAGCTTTCCACTAGAATGCATGTGCTCCTCTCTTCCTTATGTACTGCTTTCTCCACTCAAACACTCGCTCCCCCATGCTGTGCTGCTCCCCACTCTGACCAGCTTGTTTGTAGAAGTACAGTGACGGATATTTTTGCCAGGGTATGTCTGAAGATCAAACTATAAAGATCGTTCTTATTTTAGCTTCTGCATTCTGCATATTGCATGATAGTACAAGCTTTGATACACAAAGGCTTTTATTGTGCAGAGGATACGAACAACTGCTGCAATCAATCAGCTTGCATCTGAGGAAGAAGGTGTACTTGGTATGACAGTTATGGAGGGCCATATATCCATTCCCTGAGTTGCTGTAGAGAAGCAAATGACTGCATTCTATGGAAAGTAAATTATTCCTTGGCAAGCACTTCACTTTACATTCTGGCATTTATTCGTTTTTAAACTATCCGTGTTTTTGAAACATAAACCATACCATTTGCAAAGATTAAAAACATTGACGACAATGTACAATTTGGAATCACTATATGATATATTTGCTTTTCCTACATTATTATGTATTTTTTTATCTTTTACTTTTTTTCAAACAATACTTTACAGACAAACATTGGCAAAGTCAACAGCTCAGATCATATATGTGAGACTTATTGGCTTTAGTTGAGCTTTGAGATTGCCTGCATGTCAGGAGGCTATCAGTTCTGGGTACAATTGGATTTCAAATAACACACTTGAAATAACCGACAAATGATGTAAAGACAGAGCACTAAACAGATAGTCTGTCCGCATTTTTTCAAAAGGAAGGATAGCCTCTCAGCTTTTTTCTTAAACGAAGATAGCCTTTAATATAGCGATGTAGGGAACGTTTATTTCACATAATTGCAGCTTCTCTGAATTTTAGCACAGATCAGAACGGCCCACCAAGGACCAGAAGCTTGGGATGCCGTGGTCTACGAGTGACAAACGGGGAACTGGGCAATTTGAATAATTCTCTTTGAAACTGACAGATAATAAAAGGGAGTGCTGGGATTTTTGGACTGAGACCCAAAATAGGTCCGGGCACCAAAACAAAAGTGAGTTTCGTTTGTGAAGCAAATAGTCCAAAAGTGGTAACATTAGGGAAATCAGCAGGAAAAGCTAGCCCACCTAGCCATGAACCTGGCTCTAAAGCTGCTAAAATGACCAGCCCATATACTGGTCTGTCAGACCAGCCTATTGGGCACAGCCTGATTGTCCATTAGGCCAGTCCAACTCTGCATGAGGCACACATTGATACTAACAGAGATGCGGCTCGCATACTCAGTTCTGCACAAAATGTGCACTAGGAAGGCAAAAATGTTTGATGGTTATTGAGAAATAGGGATAAAAATTCTTAATATGTGAAATGAAACGTTATCAAAATGCTGCAGTTCTACTATTTCAACAAATAGCTGACTTTAAACATTTTCTAGCATTACCACTACTGAGCATCAACAGGATTAAAACTTATCAATGGGTAAGAGAAGTACATCAACGAAGAGATATAGATCAGAAGAAAAAGAGTAAAAACTATAGAAATACCTTATTCCATTTTGGTTTTCTAAATGTTTTCATTCGAATATTAATATTAATGTAGGACTATGCTGGCACGTGTGCACAAATGTATGCGATTCATTTAATGTCATTAATATTGTAGTCTGGGCCTATCAATCATACGCACATCTTCCAAAGCATTGCAGGTCCACACATGATTTTATTTACATCTAATAAATGCTGTGGCCAAGAGCATTGATGTACAGATATTCTTACAATTAAGGAACCTTCAATGGCTCCAAACTTTCAACAGCATGACATTGATATATCTGGCTGAAGGCTCAACAAGATTACTGTAGCGTGATATATAACTAGGATTCCTCACAAATTGGGACAAAGAATGTAAATGTTGCAGACTGAAGCTGGCACAATGCCTCAGTCCCAAAAAGTGTGCCCTAGTAAAGCCAGCCTTGATACCACACCATTAACTGCAGTGAAATCAAGACTTAAGTTTAAAACTCTCTATGCCATCCATAAAGTGCATTGGAATAAAGGTCCCGGTATGAGCAAACTTCATCTCAAATAAATCCAAACAAGATTCTTCAATAGACCATAACGCATTCCTGAAGACATTTTCAGGAGACTAAGGGCCGGTTTATATCTAACTGATGTGCCCAAACCATCAAAAAGCACTGTTTTAACCATACTTCATCATGTGGGCAGTATGATGGACAAAACACCTTCAAACTTCAGTCGACTCCATTGCATTGAGACTCATCCACTCTAATTGTTTTATTTCTGCCTCCATCAGGTGTCCCATACATCTTGTGGTCCTGATGAGACCCTATGTCATATAGAAGATCAAAACGTCACCAACAGTGCCAAACAAACCTTATCCAAGCCTTTGATTGTTAAAAGGGTTCAATTGAGATATATGTATCAATTTGCAGGTCATTTGTTATAATTTTGGAACCCTGTTATTTTCCTTCTGGCTTTTTGTATATTTGCATTATTCGATTGTGGTGTTTTGGGTTCCAGTTCACATGGGGCACTGTGCACTTTGTACAATTATATGTCAATACATATTGAAGAATATTTTGAAAATAATTGTCTTGCATTATTATCTGTGGTGGACCACGTGGTGTGATTCACTCTATTCACATCGTACTGCATTCAACTTGTGCAATTGTGCTTATTATTTATCAAGTATTCATGTATATTTCTAATAAGAACCATTGTTTTTTCTAATACTGCTAATGCCCTGGTTCTTATCGTGTAGGGTTACCTTTGTGTTTTGTAAGAAAACTTTGGGGGCTGCAGGCACGAGGGAGGCTGTATGATCATAATAGCTTCATCTGCATCATCCCAATTATTTTCTCTGGGAAAAGTGGAAGTATTCCTGAGGTCGGGCTTACACCCCCTCACCCACCCTCCCAAAAAAGTAACATATTGGGGAGCCGTGGCCAACAGCTGATAGGTCAACGGAGCCACAGGTCGAAAACGTTTGGGAACCACTGATCTATTGTAAGTTTGGTGTACGCCTCTGTCATTATGACAGAAGCGAACACCAAGTAACCAATGCTTATTATACTTTTAATCTATTGTCAAAGTACAATTCTAAGCATTACAATAAAAAAACACATATTAAATCAATTTAATATATTTTTACATATGGTCAAAATACTTAAATAAATATATGTTGATATTTTTAATTGTTTTCAAACATTTTCAATAATAGGTAATCCTTCTAATTTTTAAGTTTACCAGACATTTTATTTACATCTCCGAAGATCATTTTCATTAAAATTCTACATCCAATGAACTTTCAATGTATGTAAAAGGATATACATAAAAGTATCATGTTAATTCTATATCAAAATTATCCGTTGTAGCTATTACTGTAAAAATTCAAATTCTATTTTAACATTGTGTATGTGACAAACAGAAACAAAACCACGTATTTATAAAAATAAATCTAATTTGTTAGATGTTTCTCTAAAAAAACAATTTTTAAAGCAATTAAACAATATTTTTTTTTGCAAAAAAAGACTAAAGTAGCATCACTGCCACAATAAGATGCAAAAAGACACTGACTAAATTGATGAAGCACTTCCTCGAAAAAAAAACCAGTGTAAATGATCTTGAATGGTAAGTTGTAGACAGAGTCCCCTCATGAGATAGCAAATACAGAGGCCAAACTGTTCAATTGACAGCAGTGCTAGATATACCACCTCATTAGTTGCACCCTAGGTTTGAATGTGGACATTCAGCTATTGAGAGAGCAATGGTAATCTTGAGCGTCACTACACGGGCTCTCTGCTCACAGTCGAATAGTCAAGTAGGCAGAATTCTTCACAAACAAACTTTATATACGTATAGCTTTCTCCTTTTAAACGTGTCTGCCCTTGCTGTAATGCCTCAATTTCACTACGACAATCGCTCTGGTTTATATAAGCACCGCAACACCTCATACCTTTTTTGGGGGGGCTGAGGGGACTCACATGGTTCCTGGTGACACTAATAGCCCCACCAGGACTTGAACCAGGGGAATGTTTTGCACCAAGAGCTTCGCCGGTTCAGCTGTAAATCTGATGCACCTCATCGTCTGCACTACTATAATAATTGACTCGTCATACTATGGAACCTTGGATAAGTGGCTCTGTGAAAAGGATTATGAACCTCAGGAGTACGTGCAATGCCAAACGGTGTAACTATTATCCCAGCCATAACCAATACTTGAGGGCAAGTGGTGAACCAGAACAATAGTATTTTACCGCAGCCATGCTGATGTTGATTCTGCCTTGTCTTTCGACAATGTGGAGCAACAGCCTTTGGCTATCAAGCGTTCGGGTGAAGCAGCACTACTTGGCAACTTCAGTACTCCGACGACGTATTTCCAGACACGCCCATTCTGGCCTATTTATTCATGAACCGGGCTGGGATGAAAATTGTTTGGCGGCCGGCGTTGGGCAACGAAGTAGGTGTACCAGTACACATTCCCTCTTGACAAAGTAAGTCGGAGATTGGAGCCATACTTACCATAGTGAATAACACGTCCACACACTCTGGGAGAGAGCGTAGTTCTACTTCTACTGGGGGTAATTTGTCAATCTCCACAGTTTGATTGTTGGAGCATTCCGAGTCCAAAAACCCAAGGGACGTCTCGTGACAACTAAGACCTTTCAAATATACATTTGAATTCCTGATCTAGGCATACAAAAAATATTATGTTTATCTGAAGTATATGTCAGTTTGTCTGGTTTCTGTTTGCTTGTCTGACTTCATTTCATTCAGCTTACAAAACGGAGAAAAAATGAGCTGGAGATGTTCATAAACACCTGAATATATTTTAGGGCTCGGACCCTCCTCAGCTCACAGTACTTATGACCATAAGTAAAAGAAAGAGGGCCAGTAAACTAGTGGTTTTCGAATGTTTAAGGATTTTTTTTATCTGTTAAGTTGTTATTATGACTTCAACCATGGGGGCACAATGACTATTTTATTCGATATGAATATATTAGTCCCATATATGAAGGAAAAGCACATCTACGAGTTTGCACAATAATTTTTAGTGATGAACAGTATTCCTAATTTCACAAAGTGTGTGACTCCCGAGAGATGCCTCCCGATGTGAACTATTGAATGTGTGCTGAGCGGCACTCTGGCATGCCCATATGTGCAATTCTTTTGCTGTGATTTTTGCACTTATTTCAAAGTATTGGTGGCTATTAAGTGATGGAATGTTCATCTACAGGAAGGAAGTGACATGCATGACAAACGTGTTGAACCCCACACTCAGTTGGTGAGTGATTTTTCATATTTTTAAATAATGTACATATTTTTTTCCTTCTATTCCTACAGGTGTTGGTCACGTCTTTTAGCAGTATAAGGTCTAAGAGCTTTAAGCGTCATGATTGCTGCATGGAATGAGCATATCAATAGACAGGAAATAAAGTAGCCCTGAAGAAGGCCATAGACCCAGTGGACTTTTTTAGCTGGCCAAAACATGTTGGCATTGGAATAGGGCTAGGCGAACCATCATTTCTCATAATAGGCCCCACATACCTTTTTTAACCATACCAAAGGTACCCAATAATAAATGGAAATCCTAAGGTTTAGCTTTAAGATTTTTTAATCATTTATCTGAATCCCTTTAATTAATCCAACAAGCATTTATATACGAACTGCCTGTCATAGCTGAGTCAGCCGAGATGGTATTTACCTACCAGGGTATGAGGAACCACTAATGATGAAGCATGCCATGACAAGTTTTGGGTGAGGCATTTTCCTCAAAATCTTTTGGATTTCTGTAGGTTCAGTATGACATTATCTTACATGACCTAAGATTTTTTAGGGAGGATTGTCCTTCCTGAACCTCTGTGGTTACCTTGGACCAGTGAAGCAGGTCCTCCCACTGCATATGGCAGTGCAGGCTACTGTGTTTACTGGGATACACCTACAAATAACAAAAACCAAAAACACAGAAAAAGCATATATAAAATCTTGCAACATCTAATATGTCAAAAAATACAAATGCTTTTATGTTTAGTTTCAGAATATATACCATATATTCTTAGTAAATTTATAGTTATTAATATTTTCTCTGTTCTCAAATTTCATTAGTAAGGTTGTACATATCAAAAACACACAAATATATCTTTCTCCTTCTATATATACATATATTATGTTTTTCTATAACTCTCTCTATATATATATTCACTGAAAAACAGATTATAGCGCATTTACAATTAGGACTACATTACTTATAATATGTTTCATTTCTGTTATGTTAAAAATGTTTGCAACAGAAAAAAACATACACAATCAATAAAACACGAAGGTTAAACCATAGTTATAGTTGAGAACAATACTTATTATTATATTAATACAAAACAAACGAAAGTTTTGACATTTAAATGTTATAGTTTTAAAGTAGATTTATATCTGTAGCCCCCTCACAAAACTATGTCGCACAGCTGCTAACAGTGTTATGAAATCAGTAGACAGAAAAAATGATCTATAACTCGCCACTCTACCATGCACGCTGTTCTTAAAATGATCTAATTATAACTGTCATAAGTGTTGTAAGCAATGCAATAATTGAACATGGTACAAGTAATGTTATGGAAGGGTGAAAACAGGGCATGGAGAATGCACAAGTTATAATGTGTGTCTACTGATTTTATAACCCTACCTTAGCAGCTGTGCAATTCGTTTTGTGAGAGGGCTGAAGATATAAATCTAAGTTAAAAGTACACATTTTGAAATTTCAAAGGTTTATGTAGTTTGTTTTTTTGTATTATAATAATAAGTAATGTGTTCTTAGCTACAAACACTCTAACCTTTTTTCAGTAAATCAGTTATCTTGCAAACATAATTTTTTAGCATAACAGAAATGAAATACATTTTCATTTGAAAATAGTAATGGTAAATAGTGTTGGAATGTAGGAATCTAATTTATGAGCATATATACATGTAATGATGTGTAAATATGTATTTGTTTATAATTGTTTTGAAAGAGGCATGTTTGTAAAAATCCTTTCCTACATATATCACAATTTCTATTGTTGCTGCTATATTTTAAAAGTTTTGAGGTATGTTTATAGCCCAGATAAAAGAGTGGTTTTATTAGTAATACTTTGGGTTGTAAAATGTAAATAGCATTTGAAAAACACAAAGGCGGTTGTAACAACCTGCCTATATTAGGTGTATGTCAATTCCGAGAGCCTTATTTCTCTTTTTGCAGCTTGTAGGTACTGCTGTACCTCCTAGATAATATTGAGATAATTTGGGATTGTAAAATAACTTTTGATTGGCCTAAACAGTGTAAATTATAGGAAAACTGAAGTTTTTATTTTATTTTATTGGAGCAAAATGCAGTAACAAAACCAATATTACATCTCATATCAAAAATAGTTCGATTCTCTTCTACAATAGCACTTATTGAGCAACAGTATATTTAAGCAAAATCACAGCACCATAGTAATTAAATTTATGGCTTGTAAACATTTAGACAGTTCTAGTCTGTTTTAAAATAACCCATTCATCAAGCAGCAATGTTATTAAAGCGTGAAAAACATATTATAAAGTGCAAACAATATATCAAACAAAATAAGTATTTTAAAGTCAGAAACAGTTCTATTCTCTTCTAAAGTAACATGTATCAAGTAACATTATATTTAAACTAAATCACGGCACCGTATTATATCAAATTCATAACCTATAAACATTTAAACAGTTCCAGTCTGTTTTGAAAAACCCATTCATCCAGCAGCAATGTTATTAAAGTGACAAAAATATATTATAAAGTGCAAACAATACATCCAACGAATTCACTATGCATGCATTATCGAGGTACATCTGTTCCGCTCACAACGATAGGAAGCATATATAAATTGATAATAGCGCGCAACCATCCTTTTATAATGAACAAGCTAGTATCCCTAAAGGGCCTCTTGAGTCCAGCAGCGTCCTATACTTTAGAGCTCTTACTTACGAAAATTCACCTCCCTGAGCCAGGTCTTGATCTAACCAAACCTTTACCACGTCCTATTAAATCTTCAAAGCTCACCCTCTCGTTTGGCATAAACCTCCTCAAAAGTCTGCATTCTAATCATTTTACTAAGCCAATGCGCTTACATGGGAGCCACCTCCAATTCCCAACTTTGAAGAATCAGAGAGCGCGCCACTGCAACTGCTATAAAAATAAAATGTTGACTATATTTATGTAGATGATAAACTTCATAGCCTGACCCAAAAAGTTCTAACATTGCTGAAGGAAGGATTCTAGCTCGCAAAGTTACACTAATTGCTTGAAAATCCTCTTCCCAAAAAGTCAGAGCATTGGACAGTCAAAGACAATATGAGCACGTCCTTCCCCATTGACCAATCCACATCTAAAACACTGATTGTCAGGAAGGGATCATCTTATGTAACCTTGCTGGTGTAAAATAAGCTGCCCAAAAAGAAAGGAACGCCATTTGCTGGAATGGACCTAAACACTATCTCTGAAAGGTAATGCCACTCCTTGATGCTGTACCTACAATTTGTTAGTTGGTAAACCTTAATTAATAGGTCAGGAAGTGTAGCCTCAGTGATCTGTTGGCGTAATAATCTATACCAATTGCCCACATCTCCCACAGTTTTCTCATATGAATGATAAACAATATCATGCTCTTTGTGCTTTATTAGGGTATAATTATTCTTCACAAAGGTAGACATCTGAAGGAAACTGAACTACAGTGGAGTAATCTGATCACCAAATTGTTGAATTAAAGAATCCCAAGTTATGAGATTTGAGCCATTGTAATAGTTCCCACATTTACTAAAGCCTAGTGCTTGCCATGCCTGGACTTACTTACTAGAGAGATTCAGTCACCAGACTTCGCCATCTACCAAGGCTGTAGATCAATGACACTAAGGAATTTCTCAAACCTTAACCCCTTCGCTGCCAGGCCTTTTCCCCCTCAGGTGCCAAGCCTTTTTTTGGCTGTTGGGGGCTGTTTGTGCTTAGGCCCTCATAACTTTTTCTCCACATAAGCTAGCCAGGCCTAATTTGTGTCTTTTTTTCCCCAACATCGTAGGGATTCAAGAGGTACCCAGACTTTGTGGGTTCCCCTGAAGGACACCAAGAAATTAGCCACAATACAGCAAAATGTTTGTTTTTTTCAAAAAATGGGAAAAAAGGGCTGCAGAAGAAGGCTTGTGGTTTTTCCCCTGAAAATAGCATCAACAAGGGTTTGCGGTGCTAAAATCACCATCTTCCCGGCTTTCAGGAACAGGCAGACTTGAATCGGAAAACCCAATTTTTCAACACAACTTTGGCATTTTACTGGGACATACCCCATTTTTACTATTATTTTTATGCTTTCAGCCTCCTTCCAGTTAGTGATAGAAATGGGTGTGAAACCAATGCTATATTCCAGAAAGATAAACATTTGTGAAAAGTAGACATAATTCTGAATTAATCAAGGGGTAATTTGTGTAGATCCTACAAGGGTTTCCTACAGAAAATAACAGCTGAAATAAAAAAAATATTGAAATTGAGGTGAAAAACACAGCCGTTTTTCTCCACGTTTTACTCTAACTTTTCAGATTTTTTAAAGCAATATTCCGTTATGACTGCTGGACTCTTCTGGTTGCAGGGATATATAGGGCTTGTAGGTTCATCAAGAACCCTAGGTGCCCAGAGCCAATAAATGAGCTGCACCTTACAATGGGTTTTCATTCTATACCGAAATATAAAGAATGAAAAATAGGTATCAAGAAAACCTTTGTACTTCCAAAATGGGCACCATATAAGGTGTTAAGAAGCAGTAGTTATTTGCACATCTCTGGATTCCGGGGTGCCCATACTAGCATGTGAATTACAAGGCATTTCTCAAATAGATGTCTTTTTACACACTGTCTTATATTTGGAAGGACAAAATGTAGAGAAAGACAAGGTGCAATAACTAATTGCTATTCTGTTTTTCCCCAAGTCTCCTGATAAAAATGGTACCTCACTTACGTGGGTAGGCCTAATGTTCGCGACAGGAAACGCAAAATGAACACATCACATTTTTACATTGAAATCTGACGTGTTTTTTGCAAAGTGCCTAGCTTTAGATTTTGGCATCTATCTCAGCCGGCACCTGGGGAAACCTACCAAACCTGTGGATTTTTAAAAACTAGACTCCTTGGGGAATCCAAGATGGGGTGACTTGTGGGGCTCTCACCAGGTTCTGTTACCCAGAATCGTGTGAAAAACCTGAAAATGTGGCAAAAAAAACACTTTTTCCTCACATTTCGGTGACAAAAAGTGCCTAGCTGTGGATTTTGGCCTCTAGCTCAGCTGGCACCAAGGGAAACCTACCAAACCTGCACATTTTTGAAAAGTAGACACCTAAGGGGAATCTAACATGAGGTGACTTGTGGGGCTCTCACAAGGGTCTGTTACCCAGAATCTTGTGCAAACTTCAAACTGTGGCCAAAAAAACACTTTTTCCTCACATTTCGGTGACAGAAAGTTCTGGAATCTGAGAGAAGCCACAAATTTCCTTCCACCCAGTGCTTCCCCAAGTCTCCCAATAAAAATGGTACCTTACTTGTGTGCGTAGGCCTAGAGCCCGCGACAGGAAATGCCCCAAAACACAACGTGGACACATCACATTTCCCCAAAGAAAACAGAGCTGTTTTTTGCAAAGTGCCTAGCTGTGGGCTTTGGCCTCTAGCTCAGCCGGCACCTAGGGAATCCTACCAAACCTGTGTATTTTTGAAAAGTAGACACCTAGGGGAATCCAAGATGGGGTGGCTTGTGGGGCTCTCGCCAGGTTCTGTTACCCAGAATCCTTTGCAAACCTGACAATTTGGCAAAAAAAAACTTTTTCCTCACATTTCTGTGACAGAAAGTTCTGGAATCTGAGAGGAACCACAAATTTCCTTCCACCCTGCGTTCCCCAAGTCTCCCGATAAAAATGGTACCTCACGTGTATGGGTGGCCCAGGTGCCTGCAACAGAAAAAGGCCAAAAACCTGTAGAGATTGAGGGGATAGCTGTCAGAGTCACCAGATCCTCGGGGTCTGTACACGTTCCCAACACGTCCACCACTGAACAGCTCCAAGACTCTGATAGATAAATCACAGAGACTTAGAGAGTTCAAGAGGGGAAGAGGGGATTAGGAAGGGAACAGCTGGGAAGGAGACCTGTAGTAAGAAAAAGGTTAGAACACACAATAAGAAAATTATATCTCCTGAAATCAATACTAGACTATGTTTCTAAGCCTAGTCACTCTGAAAACATGAACAATCTAAGAGTTAAGTTTAAAATGACTAAATTTAAAGATGGCCGGATACCTGTAGGGGAATCAAGATGAATTAAAAGAAAACTTTCTTATTCAAGGACTTTCCTTTACATGAGAATCAGAAAAACATTCTGACTAAATTTTAAACCAGTCATATAAATCCTGTTTTGAGAATGTATACTAGGACCATACAATATTGCATCTAGAAACTCTGGCCTTCTGTGTACTCTTAAAATGTATCAACACAAATTGCACAAATTGCACATATTGCAGATATATATATATATATATATATATATATATATAGTAAACACCATAAAAGGATTGTGCACCATGAATAACACAATATGGATTCAGGAAACAAATCACATAACTTGTCAACTCGAATATTATATAATAAATATCTTAGAATAGTGGCATACAATAAACAACATGAATTAAACTTGAGGAGAGAATTGTGCGTCTTGCCGATTCGAGTGTCACCATGTAAAATACCAAGAAATGGTAGCACGCAATGAATATCAAAGTCAAATCATCATTAATCGAATCGCGCGTCTTGCCGATTCATAAAACACGATGTAAATGTCAAGAAATAACAGCTCACAATAAATAACAAGATCAAAGTACAATGAAACGAATCGCGCTTCTTTTGCCAATTCTTAAGCCACCATGTAAATGTCAAGAAATGGTAGCGCGCAATAAACAACAAAGTTAAATCCTCATGAAACGAGTTGCGCGTCTTGCCAATTCGTAAAACATCATGTGAATGTCAATAAATAGTAGCGCGCAATGGGCAACAATGTTTAAACACCATAAAACGAATCGCGTGTCTTGCCGATTCTTAAGCCACCATGCCAATGTCAAGAAATGGTAGCACGCAATGAATAACAAAGTCAGACCTTTATGAAACAAATCGCACGTCTTGCCTATTTGTAAACTACAATATATATGTCAAGAAATGGTAGCGCGCAAGTAATCTGTTACTCATTTAAGAATTAAACCAAGAATATGAAAATTCTAAATAACGGTGTCGGGATAGTCCAACAACCATCTTACCACCTGGAACAATGATCACCAATGAAAGATGAAGGGCAGAAGACTGGAAGATCCAAATAGGCCGCCGGGACAGGAGCTCAGGAAGAAGCTGCTGCTCTGCACCGGGACCTCTGAATAGTGAGCACTGGGAGTTGGGCTGGCTCTCTTTTATTGAGTCTTGGCTCAGCCCAGAACCACACCCAGGCATGTTGCAGGGAAAGTCTCTGGAAGGCCCTGGAAAGGGACCACACCCTAACACACTTTGAAAACCTGCAGCAATACATTGCAAAGGAACAGTATTTGTAAGCATATTAAAAATACGTTTTCAGGATTGAACTCTGCAATGCAAAAGGTTAAACCACAACATATCAGCACAATGCATACATTACGTTGTTTTGAGAGTGCTGGGTTTTTGCATTTTTGTCGCCAATAGAGCGCGTACTGCTCTGGTGTTGACAATTGCACAGCGAGTTGAGAAGCACATATTTTTCTTTTATACATCTTAGTCTGACTCTGCTTTGGGGACTTACACAAGTGAGGTATCATTTTACTTGGGAGACTGAGGGGAATGCTGGGTGGTAGGAAATTTGTGCCAGAGCCGTGATCCAACAAAGAATAGCGAGGAAAATATGCTTTTTAAAGCAAATTTTGAGGTTTGCAGAGGAGAATGGGTAGGGAAATGTTGGGGATCCACGCAAGCTGCACCTCCCTGGACTCCTTGAGGTGTCTAGTTAAAAAAAATGTCTGGGTTTGGTAGGTTTCCCTAGATGAAGGCCGCACCGGGACCAAAAACATAGGTGCCCCTCCCCCAAACACAGGTAGTTTTGTCATAGATCATTTTGATGTGTCCACGTACTTCTGTGATGTTCCAAACACTAAAATTGTGAAAAGAAATGCACTTAGGTTATGTTAAAAAGACCCCTCACCCACCAACCAAGTTGATGGCATGGTTCATCATCAGGGTCCCACCCGAGACACCGAGCATGTCACAGGTGTGCTGCAACACCTCATTACAGCGGAGCAGGTTTTTTCATTTTTACCACACATACTGGTTGGATTTGGCACGAGGGTGAGTGATGGTTCAGTACATCAAATTTTATTAACAAGAGATTTCACAAAAGTGAAATGCACTGTTAATAACTGAAAGGCCAAAAAACTGAACCAATGTTTCACATCTTGTGAGCTATAAAGCCGCGTCAAGGCACCAACTGCTTTACAGTCCAATCACACACATTTCATACATGACATGCACAAGACCAATCACAACGCCAGCCGTGGGCCAGCACATTACAACACTTGCATCAACAGACAGCGCCATTCAAGGTCCCAACACTTTCATACGCCCACATGCCTGCTACAGCAATCACACCAGCTGACGGGAGTGTGTGGACTGGCGTTTGGCTGGCACCGTCAGCCAAGTGCTACTCTGTCAGAGTCACCAGATCCTCGGGGTCTGCACACGTTCCCAACACGTCCACCACAAGACAGCTCCAATACTCTGATTAGAATGTCACAGAGTCTAAGAGAGTCCAAGTGGGGAAAAGGGGATTAGGTAGGGAACAGCTGGGAAGGAGACCTGTAGGAAGCAAAAGGTTAAAACACACAATATCAAGATGATATCATATTAATCATTACTAGACTATGATTCTAAGCATTGTCATACTAGAAACATGGATAACCTAAGCATGGACTAAATAGCTAGACCTCAAGATGACTGGTTACCTGTGAAGGAATCAAGAAGGATTAATACAAATGTTCAATGAACCTTTCAATGAAATGTTACACATGGATTAGAAAACATCAGAACCTTCTAGAATTACGTTTTCAAATTCAAGCATAGTCTTTTGCATGAGGACAAGAAAATAATCTGAATGAATTCTATGACACCATAGGAATTGTACTTAAGGAACTTATTATGCACTTGCGGATTTCCACAAGAGTTTGTAAATGCCATGAAATGGTTGTGCCCAATGAATAACATGAATTAAGCACAAGAAATGAATCGCGCGTCTTGCCGATTCGAATGCCACCATGTGAATGCCATGAAATAGTAGCACGTTATGAGTAACATGAGTTCAGCATAAGAAATGAATCGCGCGTCTAGCCGATTCGAATGTCACCACGTAAATGCCAGGAAATGGTAACACACAATGAATATCATGAATTACGCACAAGAAATGAATTGCGCGTTTTGCCGATTCGAATGCTACCTTGCGAATGCCATGAAGTGGTAGCCCACACTGAATATTCATGAATTAAGCACAAGGAATGAATTGCGTGTCTTGCCGATTCGAAGGCCACCATGTGAATGCCATGAAATGGTAGCGCACAATGAATAACATGAATTCAGCACAAGAAATGAATCGCGCATCTTGCCGATTCGAATGCCACCATGTGAATGCCATGAAATGGTAGCGCACAATGAATAACATGAATTAAGCACAAGAAATGAATTGCGCGTCTTGCCGATTCGAATGCCACCATGTGAAAGCCATGAAATGGTAGCGCACAAGGAATAACATGAACTAAGCACAAGAAATGAATCATGCGTCTTGACGATTCAAATGCCACCATGTGAATGCCATGAAATGGTAGCACACAATGAACAACATGAATTAAGCACAAGAAATGAATCGTGCGTTTTGCTGATTCGAATGTCAGCATGCAAATGACATGAAACACGCACAAGAGCCAAAATGTTTTATCATGCAAATTAGGCCCAAGAACTCGAAAGCCTTTGAGAACGGGATCGAGGGCCCAGCCCGACCTCTGTCTTACCGCCCTGATCAAGAATAACCAACAAGGTGAAAGGGCAAGGCCTGGAGGATCAAAGTAGGCCTCCTGGACAGGAGCTCAGGAAGTTGCTGCTGCTCTGCACCGGGACCTCTGAATAGTGAGCACGTGGAGCTGGGCTGGCTCCCTTATATAGAGTCTAGGCCCAGCCCACAAACCACACCCAGGCATGCTGCAGGGAAAGCTTCTAGAAGGTCCTGGAAAGGGACCACACCCTGACACACTCTGAAAATCTGCAGCAATACATTGCAAATGAACAGTATTTAAAAGCACCTTAAAAATAAGTCTTCAGGATTAAACTCTGCAATGCAAAAGGTTAAACAACAGCATTTCAGCACAATGCATAAATTACGTTATCTTGAAAGTGCTGGGTTTTTGCATTCTAGTCGCCCGTAGAGCGCGCACTGCCCTGATGTTGACATACTCCACACACACCGTCAGCCAAGCATCACTCCACACACACTGCAGCTAAGCGCCACCCCACACACACTGCTAGCCAAGTGCCACCCAACATTCACCGCCAGCCAAGCGCCACCCCACACACACCGCCAGCCAAGCGCCACCCAACACACACCGCCGGCCAAGCGCCACCCCACACACATTGCCAGCCAAGCACCACTCCACACACACGACCAGCCAAGCACCACTACACGCACGCCGCCAGCCAAGCGCCAGACCATGCACACCTCCATCACTTGTTTTTGTTTTTAAACAACAAAGAAACCACTAATTATAAATAAGTTCAAAACTACAAACACAAAAGCTCTAACTGAATACATGACAGTAATGCCAACCGTGAAACTGAACATATGAAAATATAAAACAGCAGTTTACACTCGCGGTATTTCCCAATAATTCTTCTGTGTGTGGTATCTCCTGAAACAGCCACCCACACACAGCCCAGACGTTGAAGAACAATCAGGGCAGTGCATCCTAGGCTCCTTCCTAATACCTCTTCGAGCATAGACTCAACATCTCTTAGCAGAAAAGTATTTTTTGGCAGTGGGAGGAATGTGCTCAGCAAAGTAACGATCTTTCAATCTAGCCACGTCCTCCACCACTATTTCTTTAGGAACTCTTGCCTGTTCCAGCACAACAAGGCTCGCTATGACAGACTCCTGAAATTTCACAAATGTCATCCTTGACTCTGGAGAACTATTCTCGAACACAACAAAACCATTAAAAGTTGCCAAGTGGACCAAGTGAACCTCTAATTTCGTATACCAAATGTAAGACTTACAAGCAGCAGTGTAAGGTTCCAACCTCTGATCTACTCTATCAACACCACCCATGTGCTTATTGTAGTCTAACAGCCACAGGTGAAGTACTGTCATCATGGATGGTCATTAGCATGTACACATCCCTCCTGTCTACAAATTTCAGAGCTAGCAGCTCATCATTCCGCAAGGCACTGCACTGTCCCTTCTCAAGGTTTTTACAGACCAGCTCTCTTGGCTAGCCTTTCCGATTAGAGCGGATTGTACCACAGGCAACAGTGTCCACTCCTTTGAACTCCAGTGTAGAAGTTATCTACATACAAATGGTGACCTTGGTTAAACAGTTGTCTACCAAGTTCCCACACAATTTTCTCACTAACTCCAAAAGTGGGCGGACAACCAGGGGGTCAATACTGGAATCCCTACCAGTGTACACCCAGAAATTATAAACATATCCTGTACTAGTTTCAGACAGCATACACAATTTAATTCCATAGCGTGCCCTCTTGCTAGGAATGTACTGCCTAAAAACTAAACGACCCTCCAACAGCACCAAAGACTCATCTACAGATATTTCTTTGCGTGGAGCATAGATCTCTGAAAAACGATCTACAAAATGATCAAGGACAGGTCAAATCTTAAAAAGACAGTCAGAATCAGGTTGATCTTGTGGCAAGGGTAAAGCATAATCAACAAAATGCAACATCCGAATAAGAAGCTCATACCGGTTACGACTCATGATTGTAGGAAATATAGCAGTTGCCATCAAGGGACTAGTAGACCAATATGAAGACAGTAATGGCGTCCTTATCAGCCCCATCAAAAAAGTTAAACCCAAGAACATTTTCAACTCTTCCAGGTTTGTGGGAATCCACCGGCTACCTCTAGAGTGTGGCCTAAGTCTGGCAGCGTTTTCCCTCAAATACTGCTCTGCATACAAATTAGTCTGCTCAACAATCTCTTCCAAAAAGACATCGTCCATAAACAACACAAAGAAATTGACAGGCAAAAAGTTTTCCATATTTACTCTACACCCTGGGAGACCAGTAAAGGCAGGCAATTGTGGCTGCTACATGTTTGGTGCAACCCAGGTGTCAGGTCTTCCAATGGAAAGCCTTTCAGCCGCTGGCTGTTGCACCATTGGCACTTCAGTGTCCTCCTCTACAACAGGGACTTCATCAGCACTGAGAGTTGCTTCATCATCAGGTGATTCCTCTCTGACATAAAATTAACTTCCAGAATCTCTCTCTTCCTCCTCTGCCTCAGATTCAGAGTCAGTCTCATAATCATGGTCAGAAGACAACTCAAAAAGCACACCAACAACCTGCTGAGCGGTCATCCTACGACTAGCCATGATCCTTCCTACGAAAAGTAACTGGACAAATGCACCACCAACAACCAGCACTGTGTAAGATAAGTAATAAACAAAGTGTGGCTTTATCACTAAGAGTTACAAACTCAAACACTATACCACTCACTTGCCTGAAAAAGCTAGGCTCACCAGCAACTACTCTGCACTGCCACAATCACCAATGATATCCCACTAAAAAGAAAAAAGAAAAGCAAATTAGACATAAAACAACACAAATATAATTGTGAATAAATTTAAGGACAATTTTACACACAGTCCTGCATTTAGTACAACACCTACAAACATGTCATTCATGCATGGCAACAATACTCCTTTGAACTAAATTTATTTACTTACCTAAAACATGCAACTACGCAAACTGCAGGACAACCACTGCCAAAACCGCAACAAGCCACAGCAAAGGAAGCAAAAGCTTGAACTAGAACAAAAAGGAGAAATAAACTTATAATCACAAATGTAAATACTTTGCCAGTTGACAAATACCCCGCCACCAAACATTGATACATTTTCCGTGGTGTCTAGTGTTCTCTGCCCCCCCATGAGGGCAGATGGGCCTAAAAAATAGGCTAATTTGCCCCCAAGAGGGGGCAAAACTACCCAACAGTGCTTTGCCCCCTTTGGGGGGTGACCCTTGCCAAAGGGGGCACCGCCCCAACACAAAGGAAAGAAAAAAAAATCCCTGCCGTCTTTATGGCTTCTGCCCCCTCCGGGGGCAGAAAGGCCTAAAAAAAAGGCCAATCTGCCCCCAAGGGGGGCAGAAATGGCATAGAATATATTGCCCCTTTGGGGGATGACCCGTGCCCAAGGGGCCATCTCACCACACAAAGCACACACACACACATGATCCCTGGCGCTAAGTGAGTTTCTGCCCTTCCTTGGGGGCAGATGGGCCTAAAAAAAAAATAGGCCAATCTGGTCCCCAAGGGGGGCAGAACTACCCAGCAGTGCTTTGCCCCATTTGGGGGGACGACCCTTGCCAAAGGGGGCGACCACCAACACTAAAAAAACAAAGGAAAGTAAAAAAGAAAATCCCTGGTGTCTTGGTGGCTTATCCCCCCTACCCCCCACGGGCAGATGGAAAAATAATCAATAGCTTGCATCGGTTGATTGGTGTCTGCGGCCATAGACCTTCCTTGCAGAAAACTATTCTGATCAAGATGGATTCCTGACTGTGCACATACCGTTGGAAAGGCAAAAGCAGTCCAGGAGGGTAGGGTCCAACGTAAAACTGGCCTGCTGTCACACTAAACTGGTATTGTCGCTACACGAACTAGGGCCCAATTACCAGTCTCAGGCCATATCCGCAAGTGGTATTTAACATTGACAACAGTTGCCACTACCACCTGTGCTGTGTGTGCAGGTCAAGTAGCTTATGACAGTTACGTGCCCATGGATCAAACACACCTAAAATAGAGGGTTCAGGATGATGACGTTATCAATACCCTGTAATTCCTAACAAAGTGCAAATCCTGTCAAATGCTCATGCCTATAGGCGCAATAAACATCAGGTATTGTTACTTACATTATGAAGTACACAGCAGTAATGTCATACCCATGCTGCACATTTCAGGGTCTACCCCGTGCCTGTATTACAATAGCTGCAATGCCACCTTGAAACATCCCAACTGTCATACTGCTAAGACAACAGCATTGAGGGGGAGGACATATGTGTCTAGCTAGTTAAACCCACCCGCACAGTCATAAGAGGAAATGGAACACTACCAGGACTATCAATACAATCCAATGTAGCACACATTCCCCAACATCAACATTACACACTACCAATGCTGACACCTGCATCGTGCCAATGCCAATGCTATACGTAGTATATGCTAGGTCTCAGCAACATATAGGTGGATGTGAAATATCTGAGACTGAGACAGTTCCAGATTGTTAAGTGTGGTGCAAGTGGCATCAGAATACCCACAGCTAGTGCAAGGCCTCACCATGATAATGGAAGTAGACAGAGGGTTGAGTAGGACAATAAGGTGGCAACATACAATTTGGACAGAACCTACACCTAGAGGATGTGACGCAGACAATTCCCCAAACTGCCCACACTACATGTGACATGCAGGTGGGGCATAGGCCTGGGAGAATGCTAATCTTAATGACAGGAACAATGAACAGGAACCAAGATTACAATGTTCCACTAATAGGAAGTCAGTAACATTACATTACAAATGCCACAACACAGACACACTAATTTTACAATATCTCATTGCAGAGGACGATGGCTCTCCTGGGGATATGCCTGTCCTGGACTTCCCTGATGACATGGATGACGAGCTGACAAACATTAGCCAGCAGACCCTCCAAGATGTCCTTGGAACCCTCCAGACCCCACCTTCAGTCGCAAGGAGGAGCACAGAAGTAGCAGCCATCACAGAGGACCCACCCACCACCCAAATAGTACGGCCTGCCAGCTCCAACCCAACTGAGGACATTGGTTCCACCTTTGAGAGGACTGTAGTTGGTGTACAGCGGGAGCTGGCCAAGGAGGTGCGGGTGGGGATGCAAAATATGGCAGTCAGCCTTGAGGGGATGCGCACGTGCATGATGTCATCTGCAGAACAGGCAGCAGCCATGCAAGCGCTACCATCCATCCTTACAACAATGTGTAAGTGAATTCACCACAGTAGTAAGGGAGTTGCCACAATTCCTGGCATCCCAAACCTTTCACTGCGTGAACAAATGCAATCATGACCCCCTCAGGGCCGACCTGGCTGCCTACCACAGTGATGTAGCTGCTATGCTCAAGAACCAGCAGCTCCTCCTTGCTGCAGTAATGCCCTTAATAACCCCACAGTTGGCAGCTACCGGGAATTCTGACTTCACGTCTTCAAACACTGAAGTGTGTATTGCCCGTTCAAACCCACCACCACCAAGGGCAGAGGAGACGGCACACACATCAGAAGATGAAGACGTGGAACAGATCACCTTCACCCGTAGGAGTACCCGGTAGCACCAGTCCATGCCACATGGGCACTGATATCCTAGGTCATGTGCTTGTTAACATGCCAGTCTTGCTACAGTTGGTCGCATGCACTGTTCTCCAACACACTGTTTACCTTGACACTATGATCTGTGATTGTCTCTCACTACCTCATTGGCAATTCATGTTCCTCTGCACTGTATGACACTTCATCCCAGTATGTCCAATGACATGTCCCATTGCACTTGTGTTGCATCACAATAGAAGGCGTCACACTAATGGACTCACAATCCTAGAATATGTAATTATTGCACTACATCACTTTAAAATAAATAGCACTTACACAACCACTTTGTCTCTGTGTAATGTGACACATCAACTGTGTAGGAGATTAGTGATGTATGTCACATGTCAATGACCATAGAATGTCAATACAACTGTGTTGAAAGATTGTGGGTTGACAACTATGCACTGGGGTCTGGATTGGATCGTGATCTGCGCTTCCTGAGGCTTATTTCTGAAGTAAATTGAAAACAAACAGTATAATGCCGTGTAGGACTGAAAGAGTCCGCTTCAAGATATGTATAAGCTGAAACTCAATGTGGCCAACATTCCCTTCAAGACAATCTTTATGTATGTGACATCTGACTATAAACTTTCATCAGACACACACACCATACAGCAGGAATGGATGTGTACGAGTGTATGGACAAATATGTAACCAGGGAGTACAATGTAAGAAATGATAGGTGTGATTTATGTATACAATACTACATAAGATTATAACATCACTCAGCTTATCAGCGTTTACGTGAACATCAGGCTGCAGGAAGACATACCACAGTGCCCAAGATTCCAAATCAGGACTCAAACGATGACAGATTTAAAAACACATCCAAACTTCACAACACATTGGGAACCATAGTAACCTTGAGTGGTGGGTACAATGGATGGCAGATGCATAGAGAAGTAGCTTTGGTGTAGCTGCCAATGTGACAGCACATTAGGAATTGTGAATAACCATGTCAATAATGGGATTCTGATGCAGGATGGAACACAAATGCAAATACTAAATTGACACTGTTCACCCATGCCAAGGCCCTGATACCCAAGCATATGACGCATACTGTAAAGGAGTACCTAAAACTTTATTTCATAGTAATAAAGGATACTAAAACTAGGGGAAACACCTTAACTAACCTAACCTATCCTAACTACACATTACCCACAACTGGCCCTAACTACCCTAAGCTAAAGTTACCTATCACATTTAACTAAACACTCTAAACATCAACCCCCCTCCCCGTTATATGACGAGACACATGTAGGACAACATATACTAACCTAAACACATACTAACTTATCCTAAACAAATATAGATTTTTTGATTTTTTTTTAAATATATTTTTTTTAATGTTTTTTTTTGTTTTTTACACATAAACCCCAACATCATCCCCCGCCCACCCACCCAAAAAACATGTAATATTATAACCCCCTCCACCCCCAACCCACTTATACTAACTAAACTAACAGCCTACCCTATCCTAACACTAAGCCCCCTAAACCCACTAAAGATAAGAACCAGCAAAGAGGAGGGAAGGAAGGGAACCATGGGTGAGGATCCAAAAGTCACAAATTGGTCCTCCGCAGGATCTTCTTAATACCCCGCAGTCTCCTGCTGTTGCGGGACACCTCCTGCTGCAGCCTGTCCATCCTGCACAACATCCGTTGCATGTCACATCTCATGTTCTGAAATTCTGCATTGTCTATCACTGCAGCTGGGGATGTTTGTGTTCCACTTGGTGATAGTACTGCTGGTGCCGGTGCTGTGCATGGAGGGGGTGGTGCAAGAGCTGGGGCCTGTGGGCCTGGGGTAGATGAGGTTGAGGGACCTGCAACAGTGGCTGTCATCCTTTGGGTGACTGTGGTCTGAGCTGTAGTGGTGGTGGTGGCTGTTGTGGGCAAGGCTGCCCCCCTTGGGCAAATGTACTCCAGACCCCTGTGGCTCTCTCATGGCGAAACCGGTGTGCCATATTGCGGAACCCAGACTCCACATCTAGTATGTGGCGGTAACGCATTGCCCGCCTCTGGAATTCCCTGATCTCAGGGGCATTCATATTGGCAGCTGTAAAAATAGAGAAAGCCAAACATTAGTGACATCATTATATGATACATCTACAGATGATATTGTAACACTTCCTCAAAAATAGCTGATACTTTCCAAATCACAGTACAGATCATAGAATGTCCCTGATGAATGACAGGCCAATGCAGCCTACCCATCTACTATCTAACAGCACAGCAATGCACAAAAAGGTGTGTACCTACTTAAATGATCTGTGCATCTTTGTACTGCTATTAGTCACATAACAAATGCTGCAAGTACTCCACATGTGTCAGGCCAACTAATGACTATCTTCTGGAAGACAACCAAGGGCCACAAGACCTGTGATTTGTAAATGGAATTGCCTGGACGGTATGCAGTTGCTAATCATGAGGGGGCATCCTAGGTAGGAATAAATTAATGTTTGAATTACATGTCTGCGTTCTACACTGGGATACTCACACCTTGGTACACATATTTCCTAACCCTAACACTGTGCCTCAGGGGGGGATGGACATGCAATACATACTTTTAAACATCAATGACACCCAGGAAGCTTTTGACAGCTGTCCATGGGTTTAGCCAGTCCACCACAGGAGTCAATCACACAACAGCTGCAAACACAACACAGGACAAACATATCAACACTTACTGGATCCGTCTGGGTCTGCAAATCAAGCCACCTCACCAATTGTGTAGGGGGCTGGTCCACCTCTAAAACATGGAAGGATGAAATGTGCTCAATGTCTGCTCCCTGTACATAACTTGGATAAACAAATTACTGTGTGTGACATCTTATATGATAGAGCAGCACATCAGGCATGTAGACACCCCAACAGACATACTACTACAAACATGTATTGACACTGTCACTCCAGTAAGTGACAGACACACATATGCACACATGCACTGGCCCTAACAATCATGTGGTGCCAAACATGATTACTCAATTTAGTGCAGAATTGTTTCTAGAGGGTACTCCATTTCATCATTTGTTATTATGAGAGACATGCAAAGCCACATTCCTGGTGCACTGCAATACCAGTGACTCAGGTATTGTGGCTTGTGCATCAAGGGAAAATGAGTTCCTGTGTGATGCTCATGTGGGTTGAGTTTAGTTCTACAATTATTGCGCTTTCAATGGTCCATTATGTGTGTGCCTGTGTTGTATGTAGGTTACATATGTCACATTGGCAGTGTAACCAGAGCCGTGTATGCCCCCTATGACACCATGATGGCAGGGATCCTGTGTGTTACTTGATGACAATGTTACGCTAAACATGGGTTGGCCATTTATCTAAATCAAAACAACTAACAAACATATGTTGACAGTGTCCATTTTGATAATCCGTGACAGAATGCATGGGCACAGGCGTAATCATTGCACCTGAAACGTGTTACTCTGGACCCGGTGTACCTATATCAGGTATTGTAGATCACAGTTTGCCACATTCATTAGCTTACATTTGCCAAGTTGGGTGATCTGTGGTTATACAACTGACCTGACACTGTCCCCTAATTGAAACATGGTTTAGCAAATGTCCTACTTCTGCATTTTTGATGATGTAAGTCTCTATTTGTAAGCACCTTGGGAATGGCGGCACTCACAAAAATGCTGGCCTGCTGATCTTAGCATACAACCATGTCTGTGATAGCCTTCATACTGAGAAGTCAACAATTTTACATATGCTGCACTAGATCAGCAGGGGTGTACCAAACGTAAACTAGCAAACTATTTTGTGACTTTAAATGTATGATGGAAGCGGTCAGTGGTCCCTTGCACAACATCATGCAAATAAATATTTTCTTACCATGCATTCACAAAGTGCAGCGATCCCATGATGACCCATTAACTTTAGAAAAATGTTTGGCTATAAAGTGACACAGATGGCAAATGCACCAGCTCTGTACCAGCAATTGCACCCAAGGCAAAAATGTTGTTGGGCTATGCTACTTAATGATAGGAATTCTACGCCTACTCCGAAAAGCCACAAGTGGAACCTGTGTACTGCTACTGCAATCTGGTAGAATCCGGGCACAATTACGTTTGGCCATGTGAAAGATTATCTGTCCAGACGTAAACACACAGAAACAATGAACTTAGGACCAGATGTTATTGTTTTTTTTATGTGTAGCATTTGCTTCATTTGTTTACGCTACAGCTATGAAAAGTAGCACAAAAAAATTTGATATTATCAAGTGTGCATTACATTGGCATCCATAATTAATTTAAATGCTGCACAAACCAAGTCGAAATATCAGCCTAAGACATTAACGGAGGTTAGGAATATATTTGTACGTAGGGCCATGAATACTGTGCAGACATGTATTACAAGATTTGGGAATGACTTTGGTTACGTGCATTAGCGTGTGAAATACACCTCATTCCTGGTACACTCACAGGCCCTGAATAATATTTTTGTTTGTGCTGCATTACCATCATCTATTGACGTAAAAGCAGAACTTATTAACAAGATAAAGTTGTCTTATGTAAGTTTGTGCAGCTCTTGCGTCAACAAATGACGGTAATGTGTAGCAAAAATAGTATTCTTCAGGGCCACATTTTCTTCAACTTGCATTCCACATGTCCACAATCATTGCATGCAGCATGTCACAAAATCTGCTACTGTCACTACAGAGCATTTAACTGTACACAGTCTAATTTGTACTCACCAACAGGGCCACCAGTCACCACACCCAGGTGGTCCAGCAGGTCTTGCTCTCTGGCCACCAGGTCAGCCCAGGGATGTTTCAGTTGGTGGTCGTTGCGCTGGCTGTTGAACAGTCTTTTGAGGTGGAACAGCACCTTTGACCACCTGAGCCTCCTAGCCTCGGTATGACACCCATGTATCGCCCTGCCACCAGCCTCCAACATCAGGGGAAGGAAGTGGCAGACCAGCCAAATAAAAGCCCCCAGCTCCTCCTCACCCATTCTCCCCAGACGTGGCCTTCCCTACATATCAGAAATAATAGGGATAGGAAAGGGTAAAGAGGGAAATACAGGGAAAGGAGGGATGAAAAGGAAACTCACAGAACCCACAAACAGCCCAACAATACCCCAACTAACAATACCCACTACATACTCCCAACAGTACAAAGACAAAACTAATCTCCAAAAATGACAAAAACACACTTACACTGATTTACACAGACAATTATAAAAACAACAGATGACAATGGAAATGGCACACAGGAGACAAAGCACAATATTGACAGACACAACTCTATACACAGCCACACAGTCTAGAAGAATCACAGACTGCAAAGTGAAAGTGAAAGTACAGCCACTGTACCATTTCTGTAAACAGGATATCCTATTACATCACTTCCTGTCTCAAATGCGGTGCATTTTTATTATGATGCGTGAAATTTTATGACGCTTATGGGCTTTGCATCAATATTTTTTGACGCATATGCTTGAAAATACCCCCACATTCAAGGATCAATATTTTTTTAATGGATAACCGATTTCATGGGGTGCAGTGTTGGAATTAATACTAGGGACCATTCAATGTATAATGGGTGTGAGCGACATTTTTTAACGCATATCCGTCATATTTTGACGCATATGCATCTTTTGTTTATGCATTTGCGTCAAAATATCTGTCTATAACTGTAATTGGGTCATTTTTCTTTTTTTTAACATACATGAAGGCTATAACTATACAAAGAGAGGATGTTATGACCTGCTGTGTGTGTTCTAGTGTTTGGGCACATGTGGCAGACCACACTACTGCGGACCATAATACTCACGTTGTTGTGCCAGATAAGCTCTCTTAACTGACGCAACAGCAACACAAAGTTTTGGAATACAATTGGTATTTCCTAGTTTGAGCAGGTGTTGCATCAATAGAGGATAGCAAGGCTATGCATCTTAAAAAATTCACTCATTGCCTGTGTGTTTATGTTTGTAAATTGCCTATTTCAATTGTTGTTGTGCCTCTGTGTGAACGTCACAAGAAGTGTTTTGCATAATGTGCAATTAACAGAGTATCCTTCAAAGCAGATTTGCCCTAAAGCCAAAGATCATCTAACAACACACATGGTGATAGCCCAGCTATGGCACTGCAGAACTTTATTAAGGCTGACGACAGGGCAACCTTGGTGTGCTCAAAAACTTAATGGATAAGTAATAGGTAACAGGCAGTTATCATCACAACATGTGTAGACAGGGTGATCTGGAAAATTCCCACTGCAACAGGGAACATCAGTGCTTCTGTGCTAATTAATCTCACAGCTAGTCACCACTCAAGCACCATCAAAAGGTGGCAGCAGAAGTGATTTTGTGTGTGGACTGTCAGGGCACAAACATGTTTTGTCCTCATATACACATTGGCAAGCCTTGTTTGTTTTTCTGGAGGCACCATACCGAATCCGTGCATACAGCCATAGCACACTGTCACTGTTTGGCAAACATAATTACAGGCAATACCAGACAAGGGATGGGGGCTGGATTAGGCCATTTGAATAAATGTCCCAGAACTGATTTCGATGAGTAACATGATTAAAATATACTATCTATTTGAGGATTCATTGTAGACCTAACACACACAATAACCCATGAGGTAAGAGAGGGCATGGAAAGCAAATATGAGACAAATGTAGCCACAGGGAACCTCTATGTTGAACGCAAAGCCTAGAACCAGTCTGGCTACAAGGATGCAGGCTCTGTCAGGAACAAACATGAACAAGGCAAATACACAGTGAGCAGACTCAGACTAGGACAAGCAGGAACAACACTGTGGGAACTAAAACAGTTTGTGCTGTGGTCTGCAACATTACACAATCCCCCAGGGGCTCTGGTACACAAGTGATTTGTATACCAATGCACAACAAGGAAATTCTGAAATTCGTAGCTTCTAAGCAGTTCCAGGCAGCAGCAAGAGCAGAGCAGGTGCAAATGGCTGGTTTGCATGGTAGCGCTCACAGGTGTGTGCAGCTTCAGTCTCTCACAAGTCGTGGATTTGAGAATCAAGTTCAAAGGTCCAAGTGGACCTTTCACATAGGAAGTAATGAACAGCTGATTACAGGTCTTATAGACTACCAGGCAGTGCATTATTTGACCTGAAGTCCATGCAGCCTGATGAACTATGACTATGGCATGCCATCCTGAAGTGGGAAGCACACAGGAGTCAGAATGGGAGTCTGGGTGTGTGTAGCTGAGGAATCTCAGGGTACAGATAGTCCATTTACAGGGACCCCTAGAGAAGGGTGGGGAGAGACTTAAAACATGGCAATGGCAGGGCTTATTACCTGGGATGGACTGCGCAGGCCATGTTTTGTGAGCAAGGCTTGTCATACTTAGGGCACTCGTGCTATCCATTTTCAGCTTAGATGGACTTCTTGTCACACATGCTACTTGCAGAGATAGCTGATGTCACACTGACTGCTGTCAAGGGTCTGGTCATACATTCCTGTTACTAATGCAATGGCACATCCACTGTCTCATGTATGAGACACATTTTTTCATTATGATTGATGGTGTCTTAGTTGTGTGTCATGTGCTGCAATGGACCATGTTGGCAACATGGATGTGTCTCATAGCTGTGGTCCTCTGATATTGCCCTTCACATGTGAAATAGACAGGATCTATGTCATTTATACTGTGTGTGATGTTGGCTGTACATTCATACCCATCAAATGTGATGTGTTTTTTTCAGTATCCTAATCTGTATTTCTACAATGCTCCATGAGGCTAAACTCTGATTATGATTCCTAGGGATCATGTGATGCATACAAAAATTACCCAGAGCATGATTGAGTGATGAAGGTAGGTGTTTAATTACATATGATAACAGAGTGGTGATGGGGACTATAGTTAGAAGAAGTTTTGTACGATGTGTTGTCTGCGATGCAATCCTGCAGCAGTGTTTGGATGTTCCCCCTCATTTTCACAGACAGCATCCTACTCTTCCTCCTCTTCAGGCATTTGTGGGTCTGGTTCATAGAGGGGAATGTTTCTCCTTACACAAATGTTGTGCAGGATGGCACAGGTCAAAATGATCTTGCAGACCATTTCAGGTGAATATAGGAGGCTGCCTCCAGTGATGTTGAGGCACCTGAATCTGGACTTCAGGATGCCAAAAGTCCTCTCAACTATGGTGCGTGTCCTACGAAGTGCCTCATTATAGGCACGCTTTGCTGCTGTGCTTGGGTTGGCTAAGGGGTTCATGATCCATGGCTGGATCCCGTAACCCTGATCAGCTGAAAGAGAAAATGAGGGTAAATATTTGGTTGTTGGTTGCACCTTGATTATCACTTTGCATGGCAGTTGTTATCTTGTGTCGTCTGTGACTAATCTGTGTTTGTGGTATTGTGTGGGATCCTAGGCTTCTAAGATGTTCTTTCTGCATTGGGTTGTTTAACTATCAAAACTGGTGTTTGGCTGATTGACCTGATATCAGCGGTATATTTCTAGACTTGCAGTTCATTGTGTATCTCCCATGCATTATGTCATGTGAAAGAAGTGTCAATGTGCCTTCACTGGAGGTTACATGATACTTCCACACACACAATCGATTCCACTGTGGTGGTAACACGGTTGCACTATATGGGCTGAACATCCCAAACAATTAGACATATGTAATTGCATGTGAAATGCAACAGTGAGGCCCTGTGAGTTGGGTAGGTGACAATGTACAAGACATCTCCATAAGTTGGTAGCACTGTAGTTTTCACAATTGACAATGCACAATTATCCCATGTGTGACAAGTTCTATGCAAACCTATTTTTGTGTCTTCACCGAGTTGGCTCATGTGGAAACATGCACCTACACTACTGAACCTGCTCCTGGTAAGCTGGCTAACTTGGTTGTGGGGGTGAAGGTTTTAGTGTCAGAAGGTCCATGTGCCTGTACATCTGTTATGTATATGTGCAATTGTCTCAATCCGTATGTGTAGCAGTGTGCACTTTGCATTAGTGTCACATCAATATGTGTTCATAGCACAGTCCACTTCCTTATTGCCAGCGGGCAATGCAACCCTAGAAGTCATGTGAGATGTTGGTACTGCCTCAATGATTCCATGTCACCTTCATTAGAGTCAGCATCATCATTCTAAGTGTCTCATGGTGTTTGACCTGCAGCGAAACACATTACACACCCCTTACACAGTATGTATTGCTTTGAAGAGTGTGTGATTGAGTGTTATTGATGTGCTATTGGAAGATTCATCTTCCAAGTTGTACTGCCAGTTAAGGCCATGTCATTGTCACTGTGTGGTTTTAAATTGGTCCCTTGTGGCTCTGGAGTGGCATCTGTTGTTATGTGCATCTGTCATTTGTCCATAGGTGTGCATCCCATTGGCTCAGGATATCAAACATGACTAGCAGTGTTCCAACCTCAGTGTCTTCCTGGCCACGTGTCAATGTAGTGGTGTATGTGTTGTGTGTCCTACAGGGTTGCTGTGCTGTGTGTATAGTACTAGGTTTCTGTACTTACCAACAAGTGGGCCATTGCCATATTGTCCATCCTGGAAGTGTTGATTGATGGTGCTGTGGCGGAAGATGACTTAATCATGTACACTCCCAGGATACTTTGCCACAATGTTTGTGATCAATCCACGGTGATCAATGGCCTGCAAATTGATGGAGTGTTTGTGCTTCCTGTTGCAGTATAGATGCTCTGTTGCAGCAGGTGGCACAGTCAGTACATGTGTCCAGTCAATGGCACCAAGCATGTGTGGGAAGCCATTGATTTGATAGAATCCCTGGTTTGGTCTCCTGCTGCTTCTGCTGTGTGTTGGGGAAGCTGATGTGGTGGGGTGTGAGGGAGATGATGGCATCCAGTACCTTGGGAAGGAAGGTAGAGAATGAGGGCTGTGAAATCCCGGCAACCAGGGCACCAGTGGTTTGAAAAGAGCCACTTGCCAACATGTTCAGGACACCTAGCAGCTTGGTCCCTGGTGGAATGATGTGGGGTGTCTGCAAGCTGGGTGCCAACTGTGGCTCAATGTGGCGCAGCAGCTGCTGAATGGCTTGCCAGTTTAGTCTGTACCTCTGGATGATGTCATGTTCCCTGAGGCCCTTAAGGGTTGTCCTGGTCCCGAATATCCTCTCCTGTCTTCGGCGTTGCCTTTGGGGTCCCTGTTGGTGTGGTGGAAGCTGCTGCTGTTGCCCCTGTGCTCTGCGTCTTCGTGCATGCTGGATGAATAGCACCTCCATGTCTTCCTTTTTGAGCTCTGATTTTGCTTCTGTGTGTTTCCTTAAGTACTGGTGTGTTTGCCCCATTTTAATTCCTGCCCTGACCCAGGTGTTAAATTTTGGCGCAAATCGGGATTTGCATGATTTTCCAGCTCCGCCTCCCAGCCATGCGTAATTTTTGCGCAGTTGGATAAATATGGCGCACGGGTTTTTAAGTCATTTTTTTTACAGGAACGCCTACCTTGCATCTCATTAGCGCAAAGCGGTTTCACGCATCCAGAAAATGAGGCACACTGGGATATTTTGACATTAGACGGGTCTAGCGTCAAAGTATAAATATGGTATTAGCTTTGTGCTGAATTTGCGTAAAAAAATGACGCAAATCTGGCGCAAATAGAGTATAAATATGCCCTTCAGTTCTGACTTTGATAACTAAATACTGCCAGACATAGGGATTGTGGAGTAGATTCTTGATTCTCATCCCTTCGATCCTCAAGATTATGATCAGAATTCTCTGCCTGGCCCCCAACTACCACCTCTGATCCCTCGCCACCTCCCGCAATTGCACACCCATTCTGGAATCTAGATCCTTGACCTTGTCTTGAAGTACCTTTATCCCCTCAACCGTATTAGAATGATCTGTCAGTATTTATGAAACACTAGATACTCTTTCAATATATATGCTGGGTTTACAATCTTAACACAAGTCTCAGTAGTTGGAACACTGTGAATCTGGCCCACCTGCTGTCTCACGTTTACCTCCTCCACTTGAGTACCATCCGTCACACTGTACACCTCCTTTGTTGGTGAGGGAGGACCCCCCCCACCCTTCTTATCCATTGGGGCTTTTGGATTCTCCCCACCAGATGTTCCCCCCTGCTGCCGCCTTTGAAGATAAATGTCTCATCTTGAGAGGCTCCTTAATAATGGTTCTACCATGTTGTGAAGTCCTTGCAGTTCTAGCACCAAAGAGAAGAAGGCAGCCCACTCCTCCCACTGCAAATAGTCCGCACCGTGACTCCTAATAACAGACACTTATTCACCTTGGGAGGCCAAGTAGGCCAGGTAGGTGAAGGAGAACCCACCCTCATTTGAAAGAAGTGTCTCTTCACTGTAACACCTGTGTTACCTCAGGGGACATTCCCTTCTCTTTGGCGAAGCTGATCATGAGCTAGTGGGGATCCTTTAAGCTGCCGTCATTCTAAGCTTTTGTTCGGTGGCATGGTTGGCCATCCTTTCCCTGAACACGATCATCGGGTCTCTGAGCTTGGGGGCCATGGGGGAGGTAGGAGCAGTGGGAGTCACGCGAGTACGCTAGCAGCCAGTCATGTTGGCCATGGGCCGTCGGCTGTCGGCCGTCAGCATTACAGCCAAGAAAATGGAAGTTGGCACCCCTTTTTTATAATTTCCACTTTCATCCTGTAAGGAGAAAGTGCTGCTGTTTACCACTTGGAAAATATTCTTCTTTTGAGTAACATTTCTAACTTATCCTCAATGAAAACATAGTTGAGCAGCAAGATCCCACCCTGCATCATGAACAGGGAGACCAGGAGGAGCAGCTTGTGCTGCAGGAAGAGCTGTGGAAAAAGCAGCAGAAAACCTTGAGGAGTCAGTGGTGCAGCAATTTTCTTCCTTGCCACCAGGTAAGAAGAAAGTGAACACACAGCTAGTCACCCGCAACCTGTGCCAGAAGGTGAAGTCAAATTGCACCCACCAACAATACTTGTTTGGCACAACAGGGACACAGAAGCCCCTGGAGGTCATCCATTCCAAAGGTTAGTGTGGGCAGAAATGAGGTGGGAGCAGGATTTGCAGGAAACCGTGGCATCAATATCCTTAGTGGCACAGCTGTGGACACTGCAGCCCTGTGGACCAATATGCAATTACAGCCACATACTGCTTACTGTGTTACTCAGTAATTGTTGCTGGTGAAGTTAGAAATATACGTGTTGATTTTTCTGTTATTGAGGTTACATCTTTGAAACATCAAAATGAAATATTTGGTTACCATTGTTTTTTAAAATTTTATTTTTATTGTTTTTTTTACATTTATTGACAGTTAGTACAATCATACAAACAATTAACTTCATTAACGTCCTATCTCTTCTTCTGTTCCAGCTTAGTCCTACCCACAGATATCTTTAGTCTAGTGATATATGTTTCCTCTTTTGCCTTTTTTGCTGTTCTTTTGCTATCTGGCTCCATACATTTTTAATACAGGAGGCATGCCTCTTTTACAGATCTGCCTTCATTCATATTTCCATCTCCCATCCTCCCCATATTTTTGTATATTGCTTCATACATTCTCTGCTCTTGTACACTTCTTTTCCTATAATTCTGCAGTAATCCATTCCCATTTCCCAGTTCTGATGTGTAGGGGGCATGGCCGAGCCCCATCTCTAGGCTATCTCTCCCTTGGCCACCATCCAGCCCATATTTTTGAGTGATTTCTCATAACGTGCGCAGTCTGAGGTCTGCCAAATGCCCAGTAAAGCTATTCTTGATGTCAGACTTAAGGTCTCGCCTATTGCAGATGCCAATGCGCTTTCCACCTTTCCACAGAACCCCTGAAGGCGTGGGCAGCTCCAAAGAATATGCAGAAAGGACCCTTCAATTCCACAATCTCTCTTTCAGCCCGCTCTACTTATCCATTTCATCTTGTATAAAGAAGGTCGATGTGTAGCAGACCCATTATGATATTTTAAGCTGGCCAAGCTGGAAGCTTGCTTTTATTGCCACTTTTTGGGGGAATTTTAGAGGCTCTGCCTAATCTTCATCCTATAGGTTCCCTGTGTCTAATTCCCACCTATCTCGTGATTTCATCAGTGGATCTTGTGTACTCCTCATCAAAGTGCAGTATGCCAGTGATACAAGTTTTTTCTCAACTCTCCCGCTCAGTAACCTGTTTTCTAGTGTGGGATTTTCTTGTGTCTCCTCATCTGGAGGGATGGTATTTTTGAGGGCATGGGATAGTGTTGGACCTGGCTTTTTCACAGGGACATCCCCAAACTTTTTGCCTCCTTCCTCCTATTTTTTCTGACCTGTTGTTGTTGGCTTTTGACCTCTGAGCACTTTACCACTGCTAACCAGTGCTAAAGTGCATATGCTCTCTGTGTAAATTGTACTATTGATTGGTTTATCCATGATTGACTATTTAATTTACCTGTAAGTCCCTGGTAGAGTGCACTACATGTGCCTAGGGCATGTAGATTAAATGCTACTAGTGGGCCTGCAGCACTGGTTGTGCCACCCACCTCAGTAGCCCCTTAACCTTGTCTCAGGCCTGCCATTGCAAGGCCTGTGTGTGCAGTTTCACTGCCACTTCGACTTGGCATTTAAAAGTACTTGCCAAGCCTAGAACTCCCCTTTTTCTACATATAAGTCATCCCTAATGTGTGCCCTAGGTAACCCCTAGAGCAGGGTGCTGTGTAGGTAAAAGGCAGGACATGTACCTGTGTAGTTATATGTCCTGGTAGTGTAAAACTCCTAAATTCGTTTTTACACTACTGTGAGGCCTGCTCCCTTCATAGGCTAACATTGGGGCTGCCCTCATACACTGTTGAAGTGGCAGCTGCTGATCTGAAAGGAGCAGGAAGGTCATATTTAGTATGGCCAGAATGGTAATATAAAATCCTGCTGACTGGTGAAGTCGGATTTAATATTACTATTCTAGAAATGCCACTTTTAGAAAGTGAGCATTTCTTTGCACTAAAAACTTGTTGTGCCCTTCAATCCACGTCTGGCTAGGTTTAGTTGACAGCTCCTTGTGCATTCACTCAGACACACCCCAAACACAGGGTACTCAGCCTCACTTGCATACATCTGCATTTTGAATGGGTCTTCCTGGGCTGGGAGGGTGGAGGGCCTGCCCTCACACAAAGGACTGCCACACCCCCTACTGGGACTCTGGCAGACAGGATTGAACTGAAAGGGGGCTTGGTGCATTTCTTAGACACTCTTTGAAGTCACCCCCACTTCAAAGGCACAACTTAGTATAAAACAGGGCCTCTGCCCTACCTCATCAGACACTTGCTGGAGAAGAAACCTGAACCAGAAACTACATCCTGCCAAGAAGAACTGCCTGGCTGCTCAAAGGACTCACCTGTCTGCTTTCTACAAAGGACTGCTGTCTTGCTGTTGCCCTGCTGCCTTGCTGAACTCTTGTCTGGCTGTGAAAGTGCTCTCCAAGGGCTTGGATAGAGCTTGCCTCCTGTTCCTTGAAGTCTCAGGACCAAAAAGACTTCTTCCTTTCACTTGGACGCTCCGTGCGCCGAAAATTTCGACGCACAGCTTGTTTCGCGGCGAGAAAAACGCCGCACACCGACGCTGATCAACGCGACGCTCTCGGGACGATCGAGACTTCGACGCACAACCTCGCAAGGACAAAGCCGCCCGACTTTCCAGGAGAAATCGACGCGACGCCTACCGTGAGTGCGAAACTTTGACGCACGGCCTCGCAAGGACAACGCCGCCCGACTTCCAAGGAGAAATCGACGCGACGCCTGCCGTGAGACCAAAACTTCGACGCACGGCCTCGCAAGGACAACGCCGCCCGACCTCCAAGGAGAAATCGACGCGACGCCTACCGTGAGATCGAAACTTCGACGCGCAGCCCCGCAGAACGACGCGCAGCCGGAAAATAAGCAGGAGAATCCACGCACAGACCCGGGACATCTGGTAATCCCCGCGATCCATAAAAAGAGACTGTCTGCGCGCCGGAAAACGACGCCCGACTTCCCCGCGTGGAAAAGAACGACGCAAGTCTGTGTGTGCTGAGAGGAAATCGACGCACACACCCCTTTTTCCACGCATCTCTTCTCCTGTGGCCCTCTGAGGAGATTTCCCACCAGAAACCAGGTACTCTGTGCTTGAAAGACACTTTATTGCTTTTTAAAGACTTAAAGACACTTAATATCACTTTTCAGTGATATCTTTACAAATTCGTATTGCAACTTTGATCGTTTTGACCTACAATTACCCAGATAAATATTCTATATTTTTCTAAACACTGTGTGGTGTATTTTTGTGGTGTTATACTATGGTGTTGTATGATTTATTGCACAAATGCTTTACACATTGCCTTCTAAGTTAAGCCTGACTGCTCGTGCCAAGCTACCGGAGGGTGAGCACAGGCTGATTTTGGATTGTGTGTGACTTACCCTGACTAGAGTGAGGGTTCTTGCTTGGACAGAGGGCAACCTGACTGCCAACCAAAAAACCCATTTCTAACATTGGTGATCAGCGGTGAGGATAGGACTTGTGTTTGTGCAGTGACATACAGTAGCTAAGTATTTCACTACCTACCCACAGTTGAAGGTCAACTTGATCTTTCATCTTTTTTTTTGCTTTTGGTTCTCTGATGTCCTCCTGGATATACTATTGATATTTTGGACTTTGGATTTTGGTTTTTGCCGGTAAGACCTTGTCAGCAATGAGATTGCTTACCTACTCACTCTTTGTGCCTACTGACCACCTCACTAAGGCTGACTTAAGGAGGCTTTGCAGAAAATGGGGCCTTCCTGTATCAAGGAAATCTACTAAGATGGAAATGCTACATGCCTACGTAGTCTGGGCAGAGAGAGAGGCAGAAAAAAACCAAATGACTAAATACCCCTCAGATGAGGAGGGGGACTACTCAAATGAGGAGGATGACGACTCAGATGAGGAAAGAGATCCAGTGAGAGCAGAATGGCTCCGAGCTCGAGAGCGGTGGGTGGAAGAACTAGATGAGTTTCTTGAAAGGGCTGAGGCAACAAGTCTCTTAGCCCTGGAAGAAGAAAAGATTGCAGCTCAGGAGCTGAGCTGGAAAGAGCTGAAACTGGAGGCCGGAAGGGCTGAGTCCAGTTCAGATGGTGGCAGCAAAAATCTTGCATCCAGTACTGCTGAAGAAGGGCACAAGCCCAGAGATGTGGTGCCCAACTTGAAGAAGGGAGTTGACACACCCCAGGTGGTTCAAGAGTATGAGGTAGTTCCCGTTATGCACAGGGTCCCTGAGAAGGATTGGGGAACTGGCACAGGGAGTCATATTCCTACTGGGGGGAGGGACACTTTACTGACTCTAGCAGAGAGTGACAGAGAAAAGGGTTCCCCCCTGGTGGACGTCCTGGATATAGAGTGTAGAGACATCCCAGAAGAGTATGGGTTGAGTGTCAGGGACAGGCAGATACTGTCTCACCAGTCTCAAGAGGGTGACATAGAGTGCTTTTCCAAGGCTGAGTTACTGGGTGGTTGGGTGAAGGGTACTGTGGTTAATACATGTGAAGGGCAGAGTGATGTAATTGCTGGAGAGCATATGTCTGGTCCTTATTTTCCAGAGCTACGCCAACACCAGGTGGAGTGTGAGTTCTCTGACCCCAGGGAACTTACAGTGGAGGCAGACTTTTGGGTGAGTACCAGAGAGTCTGAAGAGGCATTTGGGGGTGCTCCTGAAGGGAGTGGTCTAGGTGGTTCCCGACCAAGTGAGGTGGGAGAGGATTGTAGTGTCCCAGGTAGGTCTCAGAGCCTAACCTGTACCGTAGGGCCACCTTTTGAGGGAAGCCCCGCAGTGTCAGAAGAACTTGGGGGATGACTGTAGACAGCATCCCAACAGTTCTGGTGTCTGGCAGTACCACTCCTAGTGAGGGGGTGCAGAAGTCCAGACATAGGGTTGAGAGGGGGTGGCAGACCCCAGTGGAGGATCTTGAAAGTCAGGGGTCAGCTCTGAGAGCAGAGCCCCCCAGGAATGACCCAGGTGAGACCGTTTCTGGTTTGGGGGAAACCCAGACTCTGCCGGATGGGCAGAGGTCGGGAGACCTGCGCCAACCAGACTCTTGTGTGGCCCTTGGGGACGGCGTGTCCCTTGTGGGGGGTGAGAGTGCCCCCCAGGAAGTCCTGGCATGCCAGGCAAAGATTCAACCTCAGGGTGGTGACTCTGGGTTGGATAACCGGGTTCAGAGGTTAAACTTTGACCTGGTGGGGGGTAGATGTGCCCCCCAGAAAGTCCTGGAATGCCAGGCAATGGTTCAACCTCAGGGTGGTGACTCTGGGTTGGCTTACCAGGTGAAGAGGTCAAACTCTGACCAGGTGGGAGGTAGGTGTGCCTCCCAAGAAGTCCTGCTGTGCCAGGCAATTGTCCAACCTCAGGGTGTTGACTCTGGGTTGGATGGCCAGGTTCAGAGGTTAAACTCTGACCTGGTGGGAGGTAGGTGTGCCTCCCAGAAAGTCCTGGGGTGCCAGGCAATTGCCCAACCTCAGGGTGGTGACCCTGGGTTGGAGAACCAGGCTCAGAGGTTAAACTCTGACCTGGTGGGAGGTAGGTGTGCCTCCCTGAAAGTCCTGGCCTGCCAGGCAATGGTTCAACCTCAGGGTGGTGACTCTGGGTTGGATATCCAGGTTCAGAGGTTAACCTCTGACCTGGTGGGGGGTAGGTGTGCCCCCCAGAAAGCCCTGGTGTACCAGGCAGTTGTCCAACCTCAGGATGGTGACCCTAGGTTGGAGAACCAGGTTCAGAGGTTAAACTCTGACCTGGTGGAGGGTCAGTGTGCCCTCCAGGAAGTCCTGGCGTGCCAGGCGATTGTTCAACTTCAGGGTGGTGACTCTGAGTTGAATGGCCCAGTTCAGAGGTTAAACTCTGACCTGGTGGAGGGTCAGTGTGCCCTCCAGGAAGTCCTGGCGTGCCAGGCAATTGTTCAACTTCAGGGTGGCGACTCTGAGTTGAATGGTCAGGTGCAGAGGTTAAACTCTGACCTGGTGGGGGGTAGGTGTGCCTCCCAGAAAGTCCTGGTTTGCCAGGCAGTGATCCAGTCTGAGGGTACAGACCCTGGGCTGGAAGACCAGGTTCAGGGTGTCCCCCCAGACCTGGAGAGAGGGGCTACTGATAACAGTGCCCCTACCCTATTGTCTTCTGAGGAGGCCACTCCTAGTTGGAGGGTGCTGGACCCCAGAAGGGAGGGCAGGGGGAGGGAAGCCTCACCCCGGGCCCTAGTCCAACCTGAAGGTACAGACCCCAGGTTGGAGGGCCAGTTGCAGGTTAACAGCCCTGCACTGGTGGAGGAATGGTACAGGGCGACTTCTATAAGCACCCTGACCATGGTGGACTCTGGGGGTACCGCTCCAGGAGGGAGGGTACAGAGCCCCAGAGGGGAGGACCAGGTTCAGGCTGTCATCCCTGACCTGGTGGAAGGGAGAGTGGTTAAAGGGTGCCCAGCACCTGGGGCTACCGCCCCCCACTCTCCACAGCCACAGTGGTGGGAGAGCTTTGAGAGGCCTGGGGCCTGGCTCTCATCCCTGACAACTGTCAGTAACCACGGTGGCTTGCTGTCCGGGTGGACAGAGTTATCCCTGGGGAGGGGACAAGTGTCACACCCCGGGGATAGAATGGGCAACACCACTGTGTTGGTCCTGGTGGTACTATCCTGCTCCTGGGATACATCTGTGAGCAAAGTAAGGTTAGGTGCTGCACAGATGGGATCCGCAGGAAAGGGAGAAAGGTTCCCCATGGATGGGCTTAGTGGGCCCTGAGAGTATGGACAGAGGGATCCAATTGGAGTCAGGAAGGCGAAGAACTGGAGCATGCCCCTGCTGTTGTGGGCCTGGGTCCTTGTTCTGTCGCCTCAAACAGGGAAGTACATCAGGATAGTGATTGTTCTCCCCTGGCTTTAGGCTGGTAGGGGGTCATGTTGGACCTGGCTTTTTGACAGGGACATCCCCAAACTTTTTGCCTCCTTCCTCCTATTTTTTCTGACCTGTTGTTGTTGGCTTTTGACCTCTGAGCACTTTACCACTGCTAACCAGTGCTATAGTGCATATGCTCTCTGTGTAAATTGTACTATTGATTGGTTTATCCATGATTGACTATTTAATTTACCTGTAAGTTCCTAGTAGAGTGCACTATATGTGCCTAGGGCATGTAGATTAAATGCTACTAGTGGGCCTGCAGCACTGGTTGTGCCACCCACCTCAGTAGCCCCTTAACCTTGTCTCAGGCCTGCCATTGCAAGGCCTGTGTGTGCAGTTTCACTGCCACTTCGACTTGGCATTTAAAAGTACTTGCCAAGCCTAGAACTCCCCTTTTTCTACATATAAGTCATCCCTAATGTGTGCCCTAGGTAACCCCTAGAGCAGGGTGCTGTGTAGGTAAAAGGCAGGACATGTACCTGTGTAGTTATATGTCCTGGTAGTGTAAAACTCCTAAATTCGTTTTTACACTACTGTGAGGCCTGCTCCCTTCATAGGCTAACATTGGGGCTGCCCTCATACACTGTTGAAGTGGCAGCTGCTGATCTGAAAGGAGCAGGAAGGTCATATTTAGTATGGCCAGAATGGTAATATAAAATCCTGCTGACTGGTGAAGTCGGATTTAATATTACTATTCTAGAAATGCCACTTTTAGAAAGTGAGCATTTCTTTGCACTAAAAACTTGTTGTGCCCTTCAATCCACGTCTGGCTAGGTTTAGTTGACAGCTCCTTGTGCATTCACTCAGACACACCCCAAACACAGGGTACTCAGCCTCACTTGCATACATCTGCATTTTGAATGGGTCTTCCTGGGCTGGGAGGGTGGAGGGCCTGCCCTCACACAAAGGACTGCCACACCCCCTACTGGGACTCTGGCAGACAGGATTGAACTGAAAGAGGGCTTGGTGCATTTCTTAGACACTCTTTGAAGTCACCCCCACTTCAAAGGCACAACTTAGTATAAAACAGGGCCTCTGCCCTACCTCATCAGACACTTGCTGGAGAAGAAACCTGAACCAGAAACTACATCCTGCCAAGAAGAACTGCCTGGCTGCTCAAAGGACTCACCTGTCTGCTTTCTACAAAGGACTGCTGTCTTGCTGTTGCCCTGCTGCCTTGCTGAACTCTTGTCTGGCTGTGAAAGTGCTCTCCAAGGGCTTGGATAGAGCTTGCCTCCTGTTCCTTGAAGTCTCAGGACCAAAAAGACTTCTTCCTTTCACTTGGACGCTCCGTGCGCCGAAAATTTCGACGCACAGCTTGTTTCGCGGCGAGAAAAACGCCGCACACCGACGCTGATCAACGCGACGCTCTCGGGACGATCGAGACTTCGACGCACAACCTCGCAAGGACAAAGCCGCCCGACTTTCCAGGAGAAATCGACGCGACGCCTACCGTGAGTGCGAAACTTTGACGCACGGCCTCGCAAGGACAACGCCGCCCGACTTCCAAGGAGAAATCGACGCGACGCCTGCCGTGAGACCAAAATTTCGACGCACGGCCTCGCAAGGACAACGCCGCCCGACCTCCAAGGAGAAATCGACGCGACGCCTACCGTGAGATCGAAACTTCGACGCGCAGCCCCGCAGAACGACGCGCAGCCGGAAAATAAGCAGGAGAATCCACGCACAGACCCGGGACATCTGGTAATCCCCGCGATCCACAAAAAGAGACTGTCTGCGCGCCGGAAAACGACGCCCGACTTCCCCGCGTGGAAAAGAACAACGCAAGTCTGTGTGTGCTGAGAGGAAATCGACGCACACACCCCTTTTTCCACGCATCTCTTCTCCTGTGGCCCTCTGAGGAGATTTCCCACCAGAAACCAGGTACTCTGTGCTTGAAAGACACTTTATTGCTTTTTAAAGACTTAAAGACACTTAATATCACTTTTCAGTGATATCTTTACAAATTCGTATTGCAACTTTGATCGTTTTGACCTACAATTACCCAGATAAATATTCTATATTTTTCTAAACACTGTGTGGTGTATTTTTGTGGTGTTATACTATGGTGTTGTATGATTTATTGCACAAATGCTTTACACATTGCCTTCTAAGTTAAGCCTGACTGCTCGTGCCAAGCTACCGGAGGGTGAGCACAGGCTGATTTTGGATTGTGTGTGACTTACCCTGACTAGAGTGAGGGTTCTTGCTTGGACAGAGGGCAACCTGACTGCCAACCAAAAACCCCATTTCTAACAGATAGTTGTCCGTATTTGAGCCACTGGGACACGGTAATCTGATATTCTGTCGATAGGTATGAGAATGGGACCATCCCATTTGCAACCCATATTTCGGCCAGCATGGACATGCCTATGTCGTCCCACCTTTTAAATCCCTGCAGTGACTAGACCTCTTTTAACCTTGTAAGTTACCATAGTGGGGTCTTGAGGTTAGTTGCTCCATGCATCCCCTTCCTTCGTTAGTCTCCTTCAGATTTCAATTACCCTGTGTGTCGCCGGATATATTTTTGGAGGAATTCTTCCTCCGTATAATGCATGCAGGTAGCTATGTGTCCTGATCCCTGTTTTATCTCTCCAAAATGCTGGGTTATCAGCCTTTGTATATGCGCAGTCATTTACTACACTGACGTGCGCTGCTCCATAGTACTGACACACACTAGGCAATGCAATTCCCCCATCAAACCTGGACCTCTGCAGTGTTTTCAGAGATATTCTGGGTTGCCCTCCCACCCATAATAGTTTTCCTACCAGGCCATCTATCTCAGTGAAAAACTTATCTGGTATTTTATATGGTGTATTTTGTAGAACGTACAGCATTCTAGGGAGCGCCATCATTTTGAACATGGCTGCTTTCCATTGCAGGGAGAGTTACACGTCTTGCTCTAAGCGCTGCAGAAGGGGTGCCATATTTGCCTCATAGTTTTCAACCTCGGAGTGTGTTACCCATACCCGTAAGCATTAAAATTTAGTTTGCTCAAGAGTAGCAAGCTAAGGTGGTTACTTATCAGATCGACATCCAAGGGGAACACTACCGATTTATCCCAGTTAATTGTGAAGCCTGAACGTCTACCAAATGTGTCAAATACATGTTAAAGCCTATCCATTGTTCGCGTCATTTTAGTTAAGTAGAGGAGGATATCATCGGCAGATAGCGAGATACAGTCCTTTTGCCCGTGTCCACCCAGCCAATGCCAAACTTGTGTGTCTTCTCTTACCTAAGCTGCCAGAGCTTCAATAGCCAATGTAAACAGCATTGGCGACAGTGGGCAGCCTTGTCTGGTGCCTCTCATGATATCAAACTTCTGAGAGAGATGGCCGTTGACCCGTACCTTAGCTATAGGGCGGTCGTAGAGGAGTCTTACCCATTTTATTGATTTTAGCCCGAAGCCCATCCCTTCCAAGACTCCAAACAGGTATCTCAATTCCACCAAGTCAAATGCTTTGTTAACATCTAGGGAGACAATTACTTTGCCTGCCAGTGACTCCAGGGCCGGAGCTATGTTATTAGGCAGACATCTGAGGTTCAACCTGGTCAAGCGACCCGGCATGGATCCATTTTGGTCCTGGTGCACTAACTCTAAAATCACTGTTCTTAACCTATTTGCCAATAATTTTGCCAGTATTTTTATGTCTCAGTTGATCAGTGATATGGACCTTTAGGAGTCACATCTGTCCAGCGGTTTCCCTGCCTTTGGGATTAATGTCACTGTTGCTGTGCACATATCGTCTGACAATTTACCTGTTCTGCATGCTTCCGTCAGGGCCTTATGAAAGTGGGGCAGTCACTTGTGCTTGTAATATTTTGAATAGTTCAAATGGGAGTCCGTTCGGTCCAGGAGCTTTACCTGTTTGCATCTGACCCAATGCCTGTGTAATCTCCTCAACTGTAATGTCTTCATCTAAATCCACTTTTTGGTTTTCACTCAGTCTCCTTATTGGGCAGTCATCAATGAAAGCTCAAATGTATATTTCAGGGGCTGTTATGTGAGAGTCATAAAAGCGTTCCAAATATGTGGCAAACTCCTTAGTTCTACCTCCATTTGTGCAAATCAGATTCCCTGATGTATGCCTACGTTCTTTAATCATAATTTTGTCCCTTTCCTTTCTTCCTTACCACGCCAGTAGCTTTCCTGTTTTATCCCCTCCTTCATATATTCTTTTTTGCTTTGTTATGTAGGTTTTTGCCTCATTTTTTTGCTAACGCTTGCCATTCAGCTCTTTTCATTCAGCTGCTCTCTTACCGGTGGGATCCCCCTTCTTAACATATGTCTTATCTAGGTGTATTACTTCATCCTCTAATTTATCTAGTGCTGCTCTCCTTTCCTTTCGATCGTGTACGTCCCTGGAGATGATTATACCTCTTATCGTTGCTTTATATGCCTCCCATGATGTCATTGCACTTTGCACCATGTTTTTACTTTCAACAAAGTATAGCTCTGAGGCTGTAATCAAGCGTTTGACCTCTTGTTTGTTAGCGAGGTGCCATGGTTCCATTCTTCATGGTTGTTTGGGCCTTCGGGTTTGGAGGTCAAGGGACGTTCACAATGGGGAGTGGTCGCTTAGACCTCTAGCCAAATATTTTGCCTCGCTAAGCCTACTGAGTGTTCCCCCGCTGGTGAAAAAATAATCTAGTTGTGAGTGCATTGAGTGTGTCCCTGAATAGAAGGAGTAGCATGTTTCTGGCTTCTACATATGTCACACAAGGATAGCGCTTGTGTAAACCCTTCTAGTCTTCCTTTAGTCCTGCCCCCTTCTAAACAGGAACTATTTCTATCTCTACTAATATTCATTACTTGGTTGAAATCTCCACCCATTACCACCAAGGCACTTGGGGCCCCTGACAGTACTTCACCTAACTTTTTAAGCAGTTTATTTTGAAGACCTGGTGGAGCATACACATTCACAAACAGTATATCCTCTCCCCCAATAGAGCCATGTATGTTCCCTGCCGGACTGTCCAAGTTTGTTTTTCATGAAATGGTTGTGACCTCTTGATCAAAATTGCCACTCCTCTCGTCCCAGAGGTGAATTGCACCCAGCTGCCCAGTCTGTATCTCCCCCTACCCATGCATTGATGCTGTTGATCTATCAGGTGAGTCTGCTGTAGAAACACTATATCAGTTTTTTTGTCTGTTAAGCGCTCCATTATACCCTGTTGCCAAGCCCGTTAACATTCCATTTTAGTATTGACATTCTTTGCAACAGCATCATGGTGGATGTATACTGTGCGTGTTTGCGCAGCCTCCTCTTTTTTTGGTGTGGACCATTGTTTCGCTTCTTTGTGAGTCTCGATAAACTGAGCGCCCTTATTACTTATCCCACTTCCTACCTTACCGTACGGTGATTCCTGAACTAAGCACCCCCCACAATCATGGTATGTGTTTTCCCTAAACTTAAACCATAACAAACGTTTTGTGCTTTTATCACCTGGGCGTGGTGACCATCCTTTGGTGTCTTGCCTTTGAAGAGCACTCCCAACTCACACATTCCGTATTGATTGTCTGTGTGTTACAGCAGCTCTGCTAGTGGGAGACCAGGGACGAGGCTTGTTCTGTCCCTTTCCAGCCTTCCCAGCCCCTGTCTCCTTTCATCCTAAGTGTTCTGACGTCATGGGCGTCACTCCTTGTAGGTGTTCCTCTTCTGTTTCCTTGCCTATTTCTGTGAAATCAGAGTCACTTTTGTTGCCCTCTACCAGTAGTGCTCTCCATTTGTTGCCCATTTTCATGTGTTCATGTGTTGCTTCAATTCTTTAACGGACCGTTTCTGCATCTCTTTTATCTGTTCTTTAGTTGGTGTTGCAGCACTTTTCCTCCCTTTTCTGTTCTGGATGTTGTGTATTTCCACCTTCCACCCCCCATGTAGTTCTCCGTGGCGAGCCCGTCCCTTGTCCCTGGTCTTTTAACCATGTCCAAGCGTTCCGTGCATTTTGTAAGAAATATGTCTTCTCTTTTAGATTCACTCGTACCTTTGCTGAGTAGATAAGTGAATATTTTATTCCTTGTTGCTGCAGTACTTTTTTAATTGGTACATACGCTCCTCTTTGGCGTTGTACAAGGTTTGTGTAATCTGGACAAATGTGGATTTCAGTGTTTTCAACAAACCAGGGGCCGTCTTTCCTCACCATCTGAAGGATGACGTCTGTGTCTCTGAAGTTCATCAGTCTCACTATTAGTGGTCTGGGGGAGCTCATGGCTGCATCACATAGGTTGGAATTGTATGAGCTCTTTCTGCTGAAAAGAATTTGGATGGCTTGCCTTGGAATACATTGTTCATTAGCCAGTCTTCCACAAATAACTCGGTATTATGCCCTTCTGCTTTTTCCGGCACCCCCACTAGTCTCACATTATGGCATCTTGACTGCCCCTCTGCATCTACCAGTCTGTCGCCTGTTGTAACCCTATCTCCAGTTCCCTGCCCTGCTTTTTAAGGTCTGCTACATGAGGTACGGTTGTCTTTATCACCGCCTCCGTTTCTTTAACGTGATCTGTTAATTTCCGGTGGTTATCCCATAGCAGTCCTACTTCGTTCGCCATTGCTGCTATTTGGGTCTCCAAGGATTGTTTTGTGTCTTTAATCACTTGTGGGATAGTCACTGTGTGGTTTTCCATTGCATCTGGTTCCTTCTCCTTATCAGTCCCGTCCACTCCCAGTGGGATACTTTCCCTTTCGATGCAGGGTCTCACCATTTTGTTGGGTGTCTTGGCACTGGCTACTAGTGTTGGCCAGTTTACACCAATATTGGGGGAGGGGGAAGGTCGCACATCTGTGTATTCACCCCTCTGCTGCTCAAGCCTCCCTGCTATGGTACCTTCGGTTCTCCAATGGCCTTCTTTCCTCTTCCCCCGGCGTGTATCAGGCCTTCTTGTAACTTCTGTGGTCACTGCTCTGTATGGGTGATTGAGTCCTTAGGGCCGTTCACGAATTTTCAGCGTCCAGCGTTATATGGTGTGGTGGACATTCAGCGTTCTCATTGTGTGCGAGCTCTTGTGGCTCTGCTAAAGCCACAGGGGTGGGGGTTGTTTGATTCCCCGTGCCTGGCCCACTGGGGTGCTCTTGTTTTAGCAGTCTTCTCCAGTCCCTGGGAGTCTCTCCCCCTCACCACGAGCCAGGAGTGGGGGGAGGAATGCTCCCTTGTTGTGGGGTAGAGTTACCCCCGCTTCTCGGCTATCTTGCATGCTGGGCTCGTCTTCTCCACCCTCCCTTCACCTGTTAGGAGTCACAAAGTCCAATACAGATCCCATGGCTCCATTTACTAGTCGTTTTTTCTACATGTAAAATTTTACATAAAATGATACAACAATTTTTGCAAAGCTGTACATTTTTCTCCTATGATGCTGGACATGAAATCGATTTTCCATGTTTTGTAATGTTGCTGCTAAACAAGCAGGTCAAGCACACGCAACAGCAATTAGTGGTCGAGTAGCATTTTATTGCTCTATCTTATGTCCGCATTTCTGTGTTCCAGTATATTGCGGTGCGTTCAGTTACACATCATATTAGACAGTGTCCACAGCAGGCATCAATCATTGAGTTTGGTAAGATTAGCATATGGCACTGCACCAATATCTCCACTTTATCTTTACAAGGAAGATACACAATTTTGTCATTTTCAAGATGCAGCATTTCATAATTTAATTGAGCACATTCTTCAACAGTTGGCATTAAACAAACAACTGATTGTGATTGTGAAATAAGATAATGCATAACTCCAGCAGGTGAATGAAGGTTAGGATATAATTTACTTGTATTTGGTACCCTAAGCATAATCTTTGCTTCTTTTGTCACATTGGCAAGGTGAATGTCTCAAAATCTTTGTGTATTCTTTATTGTTAGCTTGCCTAATATTCTGTATTAGTATGATGTATGTTAAAGACAGTCAAATGTTGACAATCCCTATACTTCTCAAACAACTGCATGATTGCTCCTGCAAATGTTTTTGAAAATTGGGTCACCTGTTACAGGTGTTAGTTGTAATAATTCTCCAAACAAAAATGACATTTTTCCCTCTAACCAGCACTTCTATGTACCTTTTGTATTGTAAATGAACAAACACCTACCATCAAGTTTGACTATGATCAAAACCTCTATGTTTTCAAGGACTCGCCCAAGGTCTTTACATGTCTATCAGTATTCATTTTTAAGTATTCCAATTTGTTGTGATGCACCCCAGGAGTAGTAGTAGAGGATGTAAAGTAATTCCTTTGATGTTATGTGCTGCTAAGCAAGTAGGAGCAGTAACTACACAAGATAAATTTGATTTAGTGACTTTAAGCCAATAAGAAGTAATTACTTTAATAGGAAAGCTTTTTTTCAGTTCCTGTTGGCCGCTCACATCTTGTAATGTAGGTTCAAAAGTATTATAGTCACATGATCCATGTTTATGTTGAAGTCCATGATCTACTGACTGTTTTACGTCTTTGTATTTTTATAGGTGTTATGGGAAAATGGGTTGGTACATATGGCCCTAAGTCATCCAAATTATTTACATCCTTTTTCACTTCTTCCGCTGCTGGTTGAACCTTGGCCATGGCAACTACAGCTTCATTATCAATAACTGGTTGTCTGAGTGGGACACCAATCCTAGAAGTGGAAGTATATTTAGTTGACGCAGTATTGTGTTTAAATTCTGCATTCATATTTTTCTCTTCCTGTATTACTTGTTGCAATATTTATAATGTAATGTCTGAAATTGAAGAAAAGTAATGCAATTTTTATAAACATTAAATGCATCTACATAGGATTGAAAGGGACCTATAATGTTCTTGTCTTTATACCATACTTTAAATAGTTACATACATGCTAAATAGTATCTTCCTTTTCTCCTGTGCCACAGCTCAGTGTCCAATGATTATTAAGAGTAGGTTTAGAATGATATATTCAATTCAATTCAATTCAATTCAAAGGAACTTTATTGCGGCTACAGGAGCCATAAAAGCGCAAGCAGTAATAAATACAAATAAATACACAAAATGATAATTATAACAATAAATATAATGATAAAAGGGGTAAAACAAAAATAAAATGGAATAAAATGCACTCGCACAGTACGATGGGACAGTCTTAGTTGGAGTCTTTATACAGATAAGAATTTCCCTCTGACAAGCCAGCTAGCTCCGAGGAATTTGGCGATGGCGATCACTAGCGTTGGCCTAGTGTCTGATCTGAGTATTCGCAGGGCTAGCTCAGAGCTGCGGACTCCCAGTAGTCTGCATGCCGGGGCCAGCCATTTCCTGCGAGGGGCGGCGTACGCGGGGCAGGCAAAAAGGACGTGAGGGAGATTCTCGACGGGGGCTTTGCAGGCTGGGCATACGGTTGATTCATTGTGTGACCAGCTGCTGGTGAAAAATCTTAATGGGAGTGTTCCAATGCGGAGCTGAAAGTACAGTTTCAGTTCCCTTGGGGCCGTGATTAAGTCCCAAAAAGCCTCATACTTGCATGACTCTTTTAGGTTGGCAAAGTCACAAGATAATGTGGTGTGAAGTGCAGCCCTTGTATCTTCGTGATTTGCCATTTGCCAATATAGTTTCTTTAGTTCGCTTTTCGAGGGGAAGACGGACGTAGTTGGTGAGTTCCAGAGATGCCCGAGTGAGTACCGTGACCCCTTGATGTATCGTAGCCAGGGGATTCTGTGAAGATGGTCGGCTTTTAAAATGACCTGCAGAGCTTTAGTAAAGGTATCGAGCTCTGGTGTGGTCCAGAGACGCCCCCAGTACAGCAGAGGACGCAGGCGGGCTTTATGACCAATGCGTTTGATGCCGAGATCCTTAAAAAGGGGGAACAGTGGGGTGCTTGGCGGAAGGGACACAAGGTTTCTCAGGAAGTTGTTTTCAGCGATGGTTATGTCTTGGATTTTGGTGTAGCCCCATAGTTCAGCCCCGTAAAGCGCTGAGGTCACGGCCTGGGCTTCGTATATCTGTCTTGCTGGGCGAATAGGTTTTGTGTGTGAGAGGTGAAAGTTTTTTAGTAGTACCCCTGTTGTTTGTTTTAGTTTTAAGGCTTGTTTTCCTATGTGTGATTTCCAAGACATGTTGTCAGTAAATGTTATGCCCAGGTAGCTGAAAATGCCCACCTTCTCAAGTGTGGAGCCCTCTATAGTAAACTTCCCTCTGAAAGATCTATGGGGATTAAGGGTCATTAGTTTTGTTTTTGAGGCATTGATTTCAAGTCCCTGCGTTGAGCAGAATTTCTCAAAACACGTGAGGAGTTTCCTTAGACCGATAGGGGTCTTGGATATCAGAAGAGTGTCATCAGCAAAGAGTAAGACTGGAATTGTGTGTGTGCCAAGTGAAGGTGCGTCAGCCTGCTCTCTGAGGAGGGAGGGGACGATTTCATTGATATACAGAGAAAAGAGGGTCGGGGCAAGGACGCACCCTTGCCGCACACCCCTAGATACGTGGATTCTGTCAGTTAGTTGCCCCTTGTTGCCCCACCTGACTCGTGCGTAGTTGTCCTCATGGAGTCGTATCAATATGGCTAGGATATGCTCGGGATTCCCATCCGAGAGAGAGTGTCCAATAGTTTGTTGCGAGGTACTAGGTCAAAAGCAGACTTTAGGTCCACAAAAGCTACATAAAGGCTGCCTTTACCAATGAACACTGTTTTCCAGTATAATAGAAGGAATCTGAGGGCTTGATCAGTAGTGGATATTTTCTTCCGGAAACCGGCTTGTAGGGGACTAAGGATATCATGTTCAGTCATCCAGTCTTCGATCTTTCCTAGGAGGCAGTGGCAGAAGACTTTTTGCACACAGTCAATTAAACTAATAGGTCTATAGTTGAAAGGGAGTGATCTGTCGCCCTTTTTAAAGATTGGAATAACAATAGCCGCTTTCCAGGACTCGGGGATTGGCGCCCCAGATGCTATTGCGTTCGCTATAATGGTGAGGTATCTTGACCAGGATGCTAAGTCGGTTGAGAACAGGTCTGCTGGGACACAGTCCGATCCAGGGGCCCTGCCGTGTTTTAAGGTGCTTAGGGAATAGGTTATGTCACTTTGGGAGAACAACTGGGGTACTGCGGTGGTGGGTGCTAATGAGGGGTTTAGGTGGGGGCCCATGCAAACAGGAGTGGGGCTATCATGGTCAGGGGAGTACAGGCTGCTAAAATGAACTACCCAGTCTTTCGGGGCAATATTGGTTGTGATGTCCAAATCACTGGTTTCTGGGGCTCGCGCTGCCAGGGACCAGAACAGACTATAGTTCCTCTCCCGCACAGCGTCACTGAGTGCTGTCCACCATTTATCATCTTGGTCACGCTTGGCTTTGCGTATTGCTGACTTGTAGGAGTTCCTAGCTACGCGGATGGCAGTGGCGTCCTTGGATTTAATAGCTTGGATTAAGCGCTTGTTTAGGGACCGACACGTCTTATTGAACCAGCGGTGCCTACCTATGGGTCGTTTGCCGTCATGGGCTGTGGGTACTGAGAAGTGGGCTGCGATATCCCTGAAACAAGAGGTGTGGATTAAGCTTATTTTCTGGTAGGGGATTGCGGGACCCGCCTCTCGGTCGATTAGTGTGGATTTTAGGGTGTTATTAGCTGCGCTGATGAGTGCAGGCCGAGCCGCGACCTTGTCCCACTTTAAGTGTTGTTTATTGTTAGCCAGGCTAATACCCTCTGGTGCTACTGCTGTGGAGTTGAACGTGGGTGGGAGATTACCTAGAGCTAATGTGTGAGCAGAGAGAGGGTTATGATCACTTTCAGTTCTTTCAACAATCGTCATATCGATGACTAGAGGCCATAGTCTTATGTCGAATAAACAATAGTCAATTCTGCTGGTGTGGTTGGTTTTGTTGAATGTGTGATGGCCTTTGGCGTCTGATTTGGTTCTGCCATTTAACACCCTGAGCCCGAACTCCATGGTCAGTGACTTGACTTGGACAGCGACCTGCGTCCATCTCTTGATGGGTGGGATGGACAGGGCGGGGATAGACCATGCTCGATCCTCCTCGTTTGTGGACCTGAGATCATCCCAGTCAAGGGGTTCGAATGTGACATTGAAGTCCCCTGCCACAATAGTTTTATGATGGCGGGATAGTTTTGTAAAAGGGCTGCCAGGGCGCAGAGGGTTTTGGAGACTTGACCCCCCCTTACTCCTCGAGTGTAGATATTAAAAATGTTCACCACAGAGTCAGGCCCAAAAGATAGACGAAGGCCTAACAGGTCGGGAGAATCAATGGGTAGCTGTGATATATGGCAGATAAGTGATGTTTTAATCCAGATGGTCAGGCCCCCTGAGGGCCTGCCTCTCATACTGGCCACAACGGGGATGTGGAAGTTTGAGTAGCCTGTTCGAAAAAGTGGGTCGAGTGACCATGTCTCTTGGAAAAGACATATGTCATGTTCATCAATAAAGGACGAGAAGGATGGAAGGGGGAGAATAGATTTCAAACCTGCCACGTTCCATGAGACAAGTCGTACCCCAGTGAGTGGTTGAGCTTTCCTGTCTAAATGCCTGGTGTTTGCATGGTTGGCTGTCAGAGGTTGATTTGGCGGGTGTGGTTGAGTGGGAAGAAGTGGGTCAATACCAATGTTTTCCCATGAGGCCTGAGGTGATTGGTGATGTTCCTCTATTGGAACTGACCTGGTCCTGGTGCGGGAGGTGCTTGCAGGCCTAGCCATCAGCTGTTGGTTTGGTGGACAATACGCCCGCAAGATGAAAGATGCATCATTGTCGTGTTTGCACAGTAGACTGACAGTGGTCTTAGTGGGAGTGTCATGGATAGGGGAGACAATACATGGACAGACAATGGTAGGGCTTAAGGCAGACCTGGGGGTGATAGATGTTAGATGGTTGCATGGTTTATCAGCATGGATTTTAGATGGAGCTGAAAGTCAATCATTTTCGCCAAGGGTAGATACATTTTCTGCTGGGCGGTAGCTCGGGCAGTCCCCGTAGTACGTAGGTGGCCTAGGGTATTTATACTGGATGCGTGAGTATGCTGGTGGGCTTGATCTTGCATCTAGGGCCACCAGATTGTTCACCATTGTCCCGTCCTTGAGTGTCAGTTTTAAAATGTCAAAATGTGTTCCCGGGTCTGGCCATCGTACTACATTAATTATGTCTTCGCGTATTATGGAGCGACAGCCTCTAACATGGCGAATCTAATGAATTGCCTTGTTTTTAATAGAGTCTGCCCCTTCCTTATGTGTCGATGTGTTTAACTTGGGAACGTTAACCATTAGAACTATATTACCTGTATGGGACCGATCAGTGGCAGGCTGTGCAGAGTATTTTGAGGCAGTATTGCTCATGGGTTTGGGGGTTTTGTGATGGACGTCTAGTGAATTTCCTACGCCTAAACTGTGGAGAGAGGGAGTCTGGTATAAGTTCTTGGTCTTATCACCGACTGGGAGGAGGCCGACACAGCTGGGTGCTGAGAGATTGGGCAGATTTGTCATGATGCCTGGTAGGGTTGGGTTTTGGGTAAGGTTTGTGGTGGCGGTGTTATTTGCAAGAGTTAACTGTTTTACTATTGTAATTAAGGAGTTGACCATAAGCTTGAGTTCTATGACTTCCTTTTTTAGATCTTGTATGCATTGAATATGCTGTGGGTTTATGTGAGTTGAATGCGTGTTTGCGGCTACTGGCCCATCCGCCCGGGTGCCTGGGTCGATGTCATCGTGTGGTTCTGGGGTGTTGATTAAAGCATTAAAGCGGTTACTGCACTGGATGAAATCATTAGAGCCCAGAGGTAGCTCTTCCACTAGAGATGGAGCGGTGTGGGTGATAACATTCCTGCTCTCTCCCTGCCCTGTAGTGGCTGTGTCTTGTTGCCCACGTTTCACAAAAATCTCAGCGATTTTCTTAGGACCATCCTTCCTGTTGGTTGGTGAGGGCTCCCCCCCAGTATCAATAGAATTATTTCCCTGGGGGCTAGTTAATATTCCATTACATTCGCCCAGGAGAGAGTCGATTCTGTCCATAACGCAGTTGCCAGCTGCATGCTTGTGTCTTTTTCGCTTGGCTTTTAGCACAACACCTGCCCCAGCCTCTATTGCTTTCCTTTTGCCCATCTGGAATGGATATTAGTGCAAGATTGATCTACAGAGTGTCAAATTTAATAAAGCAGCTTACGGGGGCACAGTATTGGCAATAGCGCGTAGGGCTAAGTCCAATGAGGCCTACTTGGATGGTAAATGTCAGGGGGGTGGCCCAGCCCAGCCTCTGCCAGCCGCTGACGGGCGCAGGACGGGCCCGGGCGCCGCCCGCCTGCGTCCCGCATGGCGGGAGCGCTGCGCTGAATTTAAAGGGCTCCTGCCCTGTGTTGGCCCAATGAGAGAAGTCGGCAAAGTCAAGCGCGTCCCGAGTGGCGGGAGCGCTACGCTGAATTTAAAGGGCTCCTGCCCTGTGTTGGCCCAATGAGAGAAGTCGGCAAAGTCAAGCGCGTCCCGAGTGGCGGGAGCGCTACGCTGATTTTAAAGGGCTCCTGCCCTGTGTTGGCCCAATGAGAGAAGTCGACAAAGTCAAGCGCGTCCCGAGTGGCGGGAGCGCTACGCTGAATTTAAAGGGCTCCTGCCCTGTGTTGGCCCAGTGAGAGAAATCAGCAAAGTCAAGCGCGTCCCGAGTGGCGGGAGCGCTACGCTGAATTTAAAGCGCTCCTGCCCTGTGTTGGCCCAATGAGAGAAGTCGGCAAAGTCAAGCGCGTCCCGAGTGGTGGGAGCGCTACGCTGAATTTAAAGGGCTCCTGCCCTGTGTTGGCCCAATGAGAAAAGTCGGCAAAGTCAATATGATGTATTAAACAGCCATTTGTCCCTTCAACTCAAAATATTCCAGTGTTATCTTCAGCAATATTATTTCTATATGTGTAGAACTGAACACGTTCATAGAGTGACCAGTCATCTAACAATGGTCTTCTCTTTGGGTAATATGTGTCCAACATATTTATTTTCAAAATGTCTGTGTGATCAAAATGTCTAAGGTTTTCAATTTCAGGTAGGCTTTTCAGACATCTCCGTTGTGATGATGACAAGCCTAAACGAAGCCATATGATTGCCCTCATAATTTATCATATGTATGCTTGAGGTACTCTAGTGGTCACATGCTTTATAGCTACTGACCTCACAGTGAGATAGTATTTATAGGCTACATTTGTATAATGTTTTACTTAAGGATTGGTCAGCAAATATTTCTTACCACACCTGCCTCCCATCTGTTTTTTTCTGCCTTTGAAATATAGGAAGCAACTGGTGTATGTTTGTCTGCAACAAATTGCTTATCCATGTTAGCATCCCACATTTGTAAAATTAAAGAGTTTTAGTCATTGATCTGTTGTGATGCTTGTGGTATCCTAAGATTGTAAGTGGTTTTTGCTGATTCACCAGTAACCACGTCTTACAGACAACAGTAACTTGTGTATTCTTCCTTTCTGTAGGACTTGACTTGGAATCCAAATCTACTATTTTGAGTAATATTTAAATTTGCTCCGAAACTTTCTTAAGCAGTTTTTAACCTCACTTAAGTGATTGAAGGAATAGAACAATTAATGTCTTGTTTTGGGATGTCACAAGTAACATAACGCTAATAAAATGTAGGGCAAATTCATCAGAGTTGTATCCAAACTTATGTACATCTTTGATCCAGAGAAACATATGAACATGTGGCGCACTTCTTGCTTGATACTCTTTTCTTCAAAAGAAATCAAGGACTTCTCCAGTGGGAGTTTTCTTTTTTGTTAGTTAAATAGTGAAGCATAGCTTGAAATTTGTGGTTGAAATATCTGCAAACATTGTCAGGATGCAAATAACATATTTCAGCTGGTGTTTTACTTTTAGTGTCTTGAATATTAGCATTTGCCTTGAAGAACAAAAAGATACAAGTCGTCCCATCTCTACTCAGCACAGCTTAAAGTAAAAAAAAAAAAAAAGTAGGTGGTCCTAAATTTCTGAACATACATTTCAATTATTTTTCTTCAAAACCAATATTCATTTGCCCCTCGTTGACAAGCCATTATGTTAATCAAGTTATTTTCTAAATTCTTTGTTGTGTACCTTTTCAACAAAACCCTGTACTGCAATATTAGTAAAACCAGTTCCAGGTCGCATAACATGCAAAAGCATAAGTGAGGGAAAGTCCACCTTCATATGGACTGTGAAAATATAAGGAATATTGTGCCAAGAGCGTAGATCCTCTGAATATAATCTTGTAGCACGATATCAAGATACAGACATATGGACTGGATGATCATCATACGGTCCATCTTTTCCAGTGGGGAATACACGGGGATAACATGTTGCTTATAGTGTTTTTCTCCATGTATGAATAAGCTCTTCTCTTGCTTCCTTCAACTGATAGTTTTACAGCATCACCATTGTGTTTCTGGAGGGTAGTGGGTGTATACTGTAATGTTCATATATTTGTTCAGCTAGCTTCTCAGTTATCTGTTCAAATTGGCCAGTTAGACTTTATTTTCCCAAATAATAAGTAATTACAGAAGATGACGTTATCAATATCCACATATTAGATGTTTTTCTGAAGGTAATGTATTGCCTTATGACCTTCGCCTATGCTTATTAATTCTTGCCAAACTTCTTTGTCTTTTACAGGCACCCAATTGACTAAAACCAATAAAGAGTCCTCTATTTTGCGTTGTATTCCACGGTGTGCATACTAATCCACGTGGCTGAAATTTTCCAGATTTTGGTTGCATTCTAACAATGGTTTCAAAAGGATGGACTGCTTGATTCAAATGTTTTCATATAAATTCAGTTGCAGTAGTCTAATGGTATTGCATACATTTCCAAATTGTTATAAATTCCACACTCAAGTTGTGGTCTAGTTTTCCAAGGCAGTAATTGCAGATTACATGATATTACAGGATATTGTATCTTCAATAAATAGAGAATAGGAGTTCTCTATATAAATTATCTTAATTTTTTTGTTTTATCTAGGCGATTAATCATTTTAACTTGCTTCTTATAAAGTGTTCTGCAGCAACAAATGCAAATCTGATTAGATATCTCCTAAATAGTTTGTTGAAATTAAAAAATCTCAATTTCATGATTGGGCAAGTCCATTAAAGGGTTTTCTGATTCACTCTGACTGAAGACAAGCTCTGGACAAATATTGTTGTTCTGGAGTCCATCAAAGTATTTAGATTGTATGTGTACTGTTGACTTGTGCTGGATTGGAGTGAAGTAGAGTATAATTTAGTTATTTTAATTGCAGTGATGGTGTTTTCACAAAGTATAATGTGCACAAAGGATTTCTTACTGTTAAATAATGTGTGGTGTCACACGTGGTTTCTGAGGCAACCTAAAGAACCTCCCTGGAGCTTAGTAATGGATCGAAATGGGCAGATGTCTAAGCTTTGTGGTATTTTTTTTTTTTTTAAGTAGTAATGACATTTTGTAGGTCATTAAAATGCCCTTAGCTTCTGAATGGATGTATCTCTAACATTACAAATAGAAGTGCAATTCCACTCATACGCTTTTAAAAAAACAAATTAAATTCCTCCTGCAAATTGTCTGTAGTCATGGTACTTTCTTTGTAATATTCATTATGTTTCCCTACTACATTTCCACGTAAGAATTCATAACACTAAAAAATGAAATGAAACTTGAACTACCAAAAAATATAGGGCCAGATGTATGAAGCTTCCGGTTTGCATTTCTTAAATAGCAAATTTTAAGAAATCGCTATTTGAGAAATTCAAAATGGGATGTATGAAAATTGCGATTCAGTAATAGCGATTTCTTATAAATCGCAATCACTATTAGCAAATCACAATTAGGGAATGGGACTCCATAGGTGTGAATGGTTTTGCATTTCCGAATTTGCGAATTCCTGTTAGGAATTTGCAAATTAGGTAATGCAAATTCCAGGGTGCTTGGTGCCTAAGGCCCCCTTTGACGCACCCCCCAAAAAAATATTTGTGGACATGTAAAGCGCACACATGCCCTATGGGCATGTGTGCGCTAAATGTCAGTTTTCAAAAATGCATTTTTAAGAATTGCACATGCTTACCACCAAACTTCAATTCGTGGTAATTGCATTTCCTAAAATGCCAAATTCTCATTTAGGAAATACAAGATACCTGTGCACCGCTAATCGCAAAGAAGTATTCTGTCGAAGCCAAGTCGGAGTATTTCAGATCCAGACAATTCAGGAAACAAACCAAGACCAGCCGCTCTTCCTTAGATTACTTTTAATAAGAACTAATAAGACATAATAAGAAATACATGTACATGGAGACTGAGTGGCCTAAATCCAGCTCGAACAGTCTGCACAAGGAAGTAATGCATGATCTTTTATAGCATTAAACCGCAGACACATTAACACATTTCATTGGTTCTTGATATTGTCGTATGATTACTTTTTTTCTATATAGCACATGTGATGCTCCATATAAGGGTTAGAATCATAGACAAGAAGCTTGCACCATGACCTCTGAATAAAATGTCTTGTGATACATCTATATGTGGAGGAAGAGGAACCATAAGTGCATACGTTAGTACTTTTAGCAGTGAGGATTTTGCAAGCTAGCATGCAGTGGTGTCTTGTGATGGCCGTCAGTTTAGCTAGCCTTGCAACATAATGCGTTTCAAGCACAATAGACATTTCTTCAAGGCCTAGCTAATTCAACATTGTAAGGTGTTCAACAGAAACAGGCCTGTATTTTCATTGTGTATCACAGGGCCTACTAGGTCCAAAATGGATCCAGGAGAACGTGATTCCACATTCCACCCTCTGATACCCAATGAAAACACTCATTGACAGTTTAATTATCTTGATGGACAGGTGTCATTTCAATAGCATCATCTTCCCTGGCCTAATCCTCATGCCTTCTCTTACGATGGTGCTCAGTGTCCTTATGACACATTTTCTTCATTAAGATGGTCAAACAGGAAGGGCACACCCTTATCAACACACATAGAGGGTCATTCTGACCCTGGCGGCCGGTGGCCGCCAGGGCCACCGACCACGGGAGCACCGCCAACAGGCTGGCGGTGCTCCAACGAGCATTCTGACCGCGGCGGTTCAGCCGCGGTCAGAAGCGGAAAGTCAGCGGTCTCCCGCTGACTTTCCGCTGCTCGTGTGAATCCTCCATGGCGCGCCATGAGGATTCTGACCCCCCCTACCGCCATCCTGTTCATGGCGGGAAAGCCGCCATGAACAGGATGGCGGTAGGGGGGGTTGCGGGGCCCCTGGGGGCCCCTGCCGTGCCCATGCCAATGGCATGGGCACGGCAGGGGCCCCCGTAAGAGGGCCCCGCAAAGTATTTCAGTGTCTGCCTTGCAGACACTGAAATACGCGACGGGTGCCACTGCACCCGTCGCACCTTCCCACTCCGCCGGCTCGATTACGAGCCGGCATCCTCGTGGGAAGGTCGTTTTCCCCTGGGCTGGCGGGCGGTTTTTCAGCCTCCGCCACCCGCCAGGGTCATAATGAGGCCCATAGTGTTATAAATCCCACTATTCCCACCACCAATACTTCTATCAGCCATGATCCCCAACCACGGAACCATGCTGCAATGTAATTTAGCATTCCTCCTATTTCCGTCACATCCGCCACTTTCCTTGCTCCCTCTTCTACCTCCTCTATTTTCCCTAATGCCATCCTCACATTCCCACTGTTGTCCGGTATATAAACACAGCATTCCTGATGGATCACGTTACATACACCACCGGCTCTTGCTAAAATGATGTCTAATGCAAGTCTGTTCTGTATTACAACAGCTCTTAAGTCTGTAAGTTCTTCAGTAATGTTACCTAGGGCTGCTGCAGTAGAACTTGCTAATGTTTCTACCAATACTGCCAATCTGTGTATTTGATATTCTGAATGCGCTATCCCTAATGGCATCACAAATATTCCTTCTACTGCTATGAACCTATCCAACCAAGTAGGTGTCCTTCTTCTTCGTACCCTTCCGGGTGCCCCTTGTGTTGCATTGGTCAAATTGGTTATATGCAACATTCGGGGTAGTACGAACGCCAGGTAGCAGGAGCCCTGCCACCCTGCAGGCAGTCTAAAATATGCAGATGTCCTGCATACTATGTATATTCCCCTTGGAGCTGAGAGACCTATAGACAAACCTTCTGGGCCCTTCCGTATGTTATCCAAATCAGAGTATTTGGAGCAGGTGCTATCTCCTACCTTTATGCTGCTATTATTATGGTTGGGGAGGTGTATGTTAGGGCATTTCATTACTGGTGTAACCATTCAACACACCTTATCATAAAATATGTTTGGCCTTGGGATGCTGCCTTTGAGGTATCGAAAACACCATGACCCCTTTTTCTCCTTATGTATAGAAAGGGACATTTGTGATATATCTATGTTCTTCTTCCCCTGTGCATAACCCTTAGCTCTTCCTATGTTGAATGCTTCCAGCAGCTCTGTTTCACCTTTTTCCGGTACTAGTTGTCCACACACACCTATCTTACCTCCTCCTTTACTTTCTCTTACCCCACTACTGTTTCCCTGCTTTGATCTTCCTTTTCCAACCGTCCTCTTCCTTTTAGGTGACCTTCTCTTTATAGTGCCATTCACTTCCTTTCCAAACATGCTGTTTAATATGTGACATGAAACATACTGGGGAAGAGGAATCTGAGCGTAATCTGTCCTTCCCTGGGCAGAGGTGGGTAAATGTGTACAAATATAGCAATCCAACACATTTGCCAATTCCTTATAAAATGTCACCATTTGCACAAATGCATTATCCCTGTAATTGTTCCCATCTTCCTCCCATTTGGTATATTTTATCCACTGTGTCCTGTTCCCCACCCTTTCTACCACACTAGAGTTCTCCCCTTGTTCTTGTTTCACCGCGATGGTAATCCCTATTTCATTTACACTGTCATTGATATACTGTTCTTGGTCCAGATATGGGATTCGTCATATTTCTTCTTGATATATAATAATCATTATGGTGATAATTATTGCTGGAACCGGGGTACATATGGCAGTTAGTACCATAGGCCACTTTTTCTCCTTTCTTCTTCTTCTAGGCATTATTATACTCGAGGTGTCACAAATTGGACTGTTTAGTCCTTGTCTGTTACTCTCTTATTCTCTGTATCTTCTTGTTGGCACGTCACAGAGTGGTGTCAGAGGTTACTAGTACTTGAAACCACTTGCGTTGTATATGTAGATATTCAGGTAAGACCGGCTTGCACCCATCCCTCTCCTGAGGCGTGCAGCACGAGCAGTCTATGAAGAACTCCTTTATGGACCCGCTTGCATCTCCTGACTCCTGTAGGAGCGCAGCACGAGCAGCCCTGTAGTCTCACCACAGGACCCCCTTGCACCTCCTGACTCCTGTAGGAGTGCAGCACGAGCAGCCCTGTCAGTGATGTCTGGTGTTGCTTGTTGATCTAAGGTTGTACCCCTGCGGTGCAGGTGTGATCTTTATGGGTACCGCAGGTGGTGGCTGGATGACCTCGGATCCAATTGCTCTCTTGGTGTGTGAGCTGTGGATCCAATATTTGAGACCCTCACACTTGACCACTGTGGCTGTTGTCACTAGGACTTGGTAAGGCCCTTTCCACTGTGGTTGAAGGCAATGGCGTCTAGTGTGGGCCTTGACCCAAACCCAGTTGCCAGGCAGTAGTCTGTGTTCTGGTGGAGTTCCTCCTTCTGGCAGGGCCTGCAGTAACTGGCGGTGAAGACAGCGTAACTTCTCTGTTATTTTCCTGCAATATTTTAACAAAAGATCATCTGTTATTGCCAATGGGGCAACTGACATGTGGCCTGGAATGTTCATGGGGTGCCCAAATAGCACCTCATGGGGACTTAATTTTGTGACTATATCAGGGGTACTTCTCATAGGGAGGAGCGCTAATCGTAATGCATCAGTCCAAGATAGTTCAGTCACTGCGCATACCTTCCCTATTCAGTTTTTCAACACCCCATTTTTCCTCTCTACTGTCCCTGCTGCAGGTGGATGGTATGCACAATGCAACTTTTGTGTTATTCCCAGCCCTTTGCAAAGGCCCTGAATAACATGCGAAATGAATCCTGGTCCATTGTCTGAACTTAAAAGAATCGGTACCCCAAAACGTGGTATTAACTCTTTTAAAAGGCACTTAGCCACCGTTTGTGCATCACAGTTCCTGGTGGGGTATGCCTCAGTCCATTTGCTGAACATACAAACTATTACCAAAACATATTTTAGCTTGTTTACCGGGGGCATCTCAATGAAGTCCATTTGGAGGCTTTCAAAGGGTCCATGTGGCGGTGGGAAATGGCCTGAAGCAGTTGGTGTACCTTTTCCCATGTTGTACTGTGCACAAACTGTGCATCTCTTATATAAATGTTCTGCATATTGCCGAAATTTGGTATTAAACCAACATTGTGAAAACAGTTGTATCATTCCATCCCTACCCACATGTGAGGGGCCATGGAAAAGTCATGCCATCGAGGACAGTAACGTGGATGGTAGACATATTTTATCGTTGGGTCCCACCCACACACCCTACCCGTCTGTCATGCAACCGCCCTTTTCCCAATCTGTTAGTTCTGACCCATCAGCCTGCTGTTGAACACATTTTGGATCAAAATATGTACTTTCCTCCTTAGCTATTGTATTGGGTTTAACATGGACCATTACATACTCACACCCACTGAGGGCTATTCTTCGTGCCTCTTTGTCAACAAAAGCATTTCCCATAGAAACATAGGGCCTCATTCCAACCCTGGCGGTCTATGACCGCCAGGGTGGAGGATGCCGGAAGCACCGCCAACAGGCTGGCGGTGCTTCATATGGCATTCTGACTGCGGCTGTAAAGCTGCGGTCTCCCAGCCGGGTCCGGCGGTTCCCCGCCGGATTTCCCCCAGATGGGGGAATCCTCCGCCATGGGGATTCCGACCCCCTTCCCGCCAGCCTGTTTCTGGCGGTTTTCACCACCAGAAACAGGATGGCGGGAACGGGTGTCGTGGGGCCCCTGGGGGCCCCTGCACTGCCCATGCCACTGGCATGGGCAGTGCAGGGGCCCCCTAACAGGGCCCCAGCAGGATTTTCACTCTCTGCTTTGCAGAGAGTGAAAATCGCGACGGGTGACCCCCATAGTCCTTAGCAGAAGTGTGGGCTGCACATTTTACAATTGCAACTTTTCTGGGCAGTGGTAGAGCTTGCAACAAGGCAACAATCAATGAAGCATGTTGTATGTGTTGGCCTGCTGAAGTGAGAAATCCCCTCATTGCCCACAGTTGACCGAAATCAAGAGTGACCCCAAAAGCATATTGGCTGTCTATGTAAATATTCGTTGTCTTTCCTGCTGCCAATTTGAATGCTCTGATTAGTGCTACTAATTCTGCTGCCTGGGCACTTTTATTCTTTTGTAGCCTTCCTCCTTCAAGTGGTCTTTTGGCCATCCCCACAGCATAGGCTGCTTGTAGCATCCAAGTGTGGTCCCTAATGCATGAACCATCCACAAACAAATCACCCTCGGCCTCAGGGAATAGGGTGTCTCTGAGATCTGGCCTCACCTTGGTGTGTGTGTCAACTGCCATAATACAATTGTGGAAAGAATTATCTATGGTGGGATCATCGTGATCCATTTCGGTAGGCAACAGGCAGGAGGGATTCAATGTTGTGCATCTCTTTATCCTTATATGTGGTGCCAATAGTGTCAACTCATAGCGTGAGAGGCGAGCATTTGTCAGGTGCTGGGTTTTAGTGGTAGTTAGTAATGTGTCAATTGCGTGTGGGACATGTAGCACCAAAGTATGAGCCAATACAATGTTCTCTGATTGCTCCACTGCTAAGGCGGCCGCTGCTACCGCCCTCAGACACTGGGGAAGACCTGCTGCTACTGGGTCTATGGTAGCCGAATAGTAAGCCACTGGGCGCTAGAAGGTGCCGTGTTTTTGTGCCAAAACCCCTAAGGAGCAACCACTCTTTTCATGGCAAAATAAATTGAAATCTTTGGTGTAATCTGGGAGGCCTAATGCTGGTGCCGCGCACAATGCGAACTATAATTTCTGAAAAGCCTCTTCACAGTTTTCTGACCATGGTACTTTGTCTGGCATATCCTTGTGTGTTAAATTCAAAAGTGGTCGTGCAATCAGGGCGAAATTCGGTATCCAATGCCTGCAGTAACCTGCCACCCAAGGAAAGCCCTCACCTCCTTCTGTGTTTGTGACCTGGGGTGCTGAGTTATTGTTCCTATCCTATCTGGCAACAATCTCCTGGACCCTGGTGACAGTCCGTGCCCTAGGTACTTCACCTTTGATTGGCAAAACTGCAACTTCTTTGGGGATACCTTATGTCCTTTTATGGCAAGGTGACAGAGTAGGGCCACGGTGTCCTGGACACACGCTTCCCGTGATGGTGAGGCTAGCAACAAATCATCAATATATTGTATCAAAGTTGATTCTCCTGCAAAGTGCAATGATGCCAAGTCTGCTATTAAAGCGTCTGAAAATAATGTTGGACTGTCTACAAACCCCTGAGGGAGACAAGTATATGTTAGCTTTCTATTTTTGTACGTAAAACAGAATAGACCCTGAGATTCCCTATGAAGAGGCACTGAAAAAAATGCATTACTGAGATCCAGGACTTTGAAGTGCTTAGCTGTACTGGGAATGTTTGATATGATGGTTGCTGGGTTGGGAACCACAGGGAATGATGGTATAACTGCCTTGTTCAGTTCCCTAAGATCTTGAGTAAATTGGTATACCGGGGACCCATCTGGCCCTTTCGTTGCCTTTTTCACGGGGACAATAGGAGTGTTGCATGGGCTGTGTCGTACCTCCCGCAGTATTCCCTTCTTTAGAAGTTCTTCTATTACTGGAGCTATCCCCTCTTCTCCCTCTTTGGCTATTTTGTATTGTGGCACCTGTGGTAGACGGGCTCCAGGGCGCAGTGTCACTCGCACTGGGGAACAATCTAATATTCTTCCCACATCATTTGGCCCCTTTGCCCACACTTCACTGGGGACCGAGTCTTGTAACTCCTGTGGGAGACTTTGCTCTTGTCCCTTGCCTCCGGAGTCACATCTCATGAAAACCTGTAATGCTATCCCATTCTCCTTGCTTTCCAGGAAGATCCCTTCAGGTGAGCAGCTGATGGTGCACTGTAATTTACATAGGAGATCCCTTCCTAGCAAATTTACTGGACAGTGTCTCCCAAAAATAAATTGGTGATTTACAGTAATAGGGCCTACTTTGAATTTCAATGGTTGTGTTAAGTATTCATTCATAGGTTGTCCTGTCAAACCTACAGCTGTTATTTGAGTTGCTGATAATGGTGCGTTGGGTACATCAGAGGCCTTTAGCATTGACCTAGTGGTCCCAGTGTCAACTAAGAAGGGCACAGTTCTGCTTAGCATTGTTCCATCTACATATGGACCTTCTGTGCTGTGCCTGTGAAATGCGTCTCCACAGGAGGTGGATATGGAAACCCATGTCCCCCCTGAGGTGCCTGTGGTACGTCTTGATATGTACCCCACCCCGCACAAGCCGGGTCATTTACAGTGGCTGCATCATATGTATTGTTAGTATAAGGTGGGGGTAGTAACTGTTGTGTCCCGTGTTGTATACTGCCCTGTTGTTGTCTCTGCTGACCTCTAAATCTTTGTCCCGTGGCTAAAAAGGAGCAATCTGCCTTCCAGTGTCCCTGTTGGTTACAGTGGAAACAGGTGGTACCTGGCGGGGGTGTGAAAGGTACCCGTTCACCCTGTCCCCTGTCCCTGCCCCTTCCCCTACCCCTGCTTTGATTATTATTGTAAAATCGTTCTTGTGCCACCATTAGTTTTACCTTATCCTTTTTCAATTTCTCATCGTCTGCCTTTTGGATATTTGTTTGATAGTCTGCGCAATACCTTGCTGCTGCTAACACTTTGTCAATGGGTTCTTGTTGCCAGCACACAAAAGACGTTTGTAAATGAGTTTGTATAGGCTGCTGTAATCCATATACAAAGTTGGTCACAAACGCAGGCATCGCCTCACCCAGTGGGTTCCTCATTCCACTACTCTGCTGGTAGACCTGTAGCAGGCGGTCATAGTAACTTGTCACACTTTCATTCTTCTCCTGTTTTGTATGTATTATTTTAGACCAATCAACCTTTTCCTCTGGTACTTTTTCTCGTATGTATTTTATCACCTTGCCTCTTGCTGCCTCTACCTCATGTCCTGGTGCCCCCCCCTTTTCCCCTCACCGGTTCCTCTGCCGGCCATCCTACCACCTTCTTGCAATCCTCCCGTAAATCTTGTGGTATTATTATACTGAATAACATGTTCAAATCCTTCCACAGCATTTCGCCCATGGCCACTATTCTATTCAATTCTGTGTACCATTTGTGTGGCTCATCGCATCATTTTGGGAAGTCTTTGGTGAAGGAAAACAGGTCAACTCTGTGCCAAGGTACATAGACATATGTTGGGGTATGGCCATCCTCTCCTAAGGAGGACAAAGGTACTTCTCTCAGAGGCATCATCTTTGTCTGTACCTGTTCTGTCCCTTCCTTATTTTTCTCTAGGCTCTGCAGGACCTGAGCTGCTTTTAACCCTTCTTTCAATTCTTTCCATTTCTGTAATTTTAATATAGCGTATTCCAGTTTTTCAGACAATTTATCGTTACCCCAGGATGGCACGTCTGCATCTGTGAAACTCATTTGAGAAGTGTCCCAACTGTATTCTGTTGGCAGGGGACTCGTGCTGTTGGTGTAGCGTGAATATATCTGGTGTATCTCAGGGCCAAGGGCCATCAGTTCTGATTGTGCCATGGCCAGTAGTTCCTCTCTGTATTCCCTATTGTTATCTTTTTCTACCTCCACAAATGTCTGTCTTCTATCAATGAGATCTGTGAGTATGGCACGACAATTTTTTCTGTCTGATTTCAGGAATTTAGGGGGTCATTCCGACCCCGGCAGTCAAGGACCGCCGGGGCCGGGGATGCGGGAGCACCGCCAACAGGCTGGCGGTGCTCCTCAGGACATTCTGACCGTGGCGGTTCAGCCGCGGTCAGAACAGGAAAACCGGCGGTCTCCCGCCGGTTTTCCGCTGTCCTGCAGAATCCTCCATGGGGATTCTGACACCCGATACCGCCATCCTGTTCCTGGCGGGTCGCCCGCCAGGAACAGGATGGCGGTATGGGGTGTTGTGGGGCCCCTGCAGTGCCCATGCCAATGGCATGGGCACTGCAGGGGCCCCCGTAAGAGGGCCCCACTTTGTATTTCAGTGTCTGCTTTGCAGACACTGAAATACGCGACGGGTGCCACTGCACCCGTCGCACATACCCACTCCGCCGGCTCCATTCGGAGCCGGCTTCCTCGTGGGGAGGGGTTTCCCGCTGGGCTGGCGGGCGGCCTTCTGGAGGTCGCCGGCCGCCCAGCGGGAAAGCCAGAATGGCCTCTGCGGTCTTTCGACCGCGGAGCGGCCATATGGCGGCTCCCTCCAGGCGGGCGGCTCCCGCCGCCCGCGGGGGTCAGAATGACCCCCTTAGTCTTTCTTAGTGTGCTGGGAGAAGCACTCGGTGTACCGTATGGTGAATTTCCTTTCGCCTGTGTTCCTGTGAGGCGGTTTCTCCTTTCAAATAGACTTCCGTCTAAAAACCTTGTCATAATATCAATGTTATGCTTTGTGTGGCGTGTGAAAACACATATCTCCCATATTATTTAATGCAATCCCTTTGTCCCTACACTACTGTCCCTGGACGCATCCTGGAACTGCTGTTTCCAATGTGTATTCAACAATTTTGGTCCATTTCCTTTCTTTGTAGCCTGCGCCAACAAACTGTCACTTTCCTTGTTCGTTTTCTGAGCAATGTGGGCCACTTCCTCTCTGACTTCCTGCAGCATTTGAAAGTCTGTTACTCGTTCAAGGTTCACTTTTGTTATTTCCTCTTTTATTAAACCATGTCCGAGCTCACGGGCTGCAGCCTTCTGAGCCAGCGATAGCTCAGGAGGCTCTGTGCCTGTCACTAAGTGCTCAACGTGCACTTTTTCCTCCGAACTCACTGTTTTGTTCTCATTACCTAACCTCCCCATCAGTATGTCTTCAATGAGTGCGTCCTCGGTCTCTTCCTTCGTTGTTCCCTGCATACTGTGTTCCTGTGATGGTGCACCTACCACAGGAAGACATGGGAATGTTCCTACCACATCGAGCATTTTATACCTCCTCTCCTCCCTTTTCTCATTCCTCTGTCTTTCAGAATAAAATCCGTCTTTCAACACCACCAATTCCTTGCACACTTTAGCTTTGACATCATTCGTCGTTCTGAGGTCCCGTAGACAAAAGTCCCAGGAATAGAAAGAGTCCCACTCGAGGTTACAAATCTTATGTCCCTTTAGAATCAGCATTTGTCTCAAGTATGACAACTTGTTCATGTCATATGTGCCATTACTTGGAAACTGTAAGTCGGGTCGCCTGGCCGTAAGTCTATGCCATTTGTCAAGAAACATTAATGCATGTAGTCCTTACTTAACGGCTACCTGGTAGGCAGGACTATCCCTAGGGGGTGTGATTTGGTGTGTGTTCAAATGTTCCTTGCTAAAGGGGTTCCCCATAGCTAAATAAAAGGTCACCGCTTTCCCTTACCACTTCACGTAAACAGTTCGGTCACACCAGGAAGTTGGCTATCTCTGCCGCTCATATCAAATGACACATGAGGGAAACCCACACTCAAATCAGCACTGCCAACTGCATTTGTTATTAGTGAAGCAGAGAGTTTGTCTGCAATCACACAACAGTACACGCAGCCTTGTCCACCACAAGCATGCACAAGTTGGAATGAAAAAAAAAGTGCCAAGGTGCTGGTGACGGTGTACACTGGCGTCCTTTTAGCGAATAAACGATGACAGAAAGGTCAAGAGAGAAAGGCAAAGATCCCACACCCTTGCTTTCCTGCCCTGAGGCAGGGTGCGGCTGTATGGGATTAGAACCCGGACCAGATCCGTGGCGGGTGACACACAGGTAATGCAACAATGGTGAACAGTGCACTCAATCACATATAGGACAATACGATAACAATATGACAAAAACAGGTACTTGCCCTAAGTGATGGTCATGCCTCCCACCCTTTGTGCTAGTGCGTGGTGACAGCAGAGTGTGGTGCACAGGCAGACCCTGTCAGTTGTAGTAATCAGTCACTGTAAAGGTATTGGCGGGCATTCTTCTCCTGAGTCCTGGTACAATAGCAGCTTAAGTCAGTCAGTTAATACACATGTCAGTACAACCCTCATATTTTATATCACTACGTACCCCACACTCCTTCCTCACTATATTCTCAGTACTATCCAAACACATAATTCATCCACACCATCTATTTCTCCAACACCCTTTTCCTACACCTCATCCATTCATCTCACTCAACTCTCCATGTAACCAGCAGGAGAGAGAGAGAGAAAAAAAAAAGAGAAGAAAACAAATCAATATGACACCCCCATAGAGCACAACACTTCAACGCTATCAGAGCAGAAAAAATATGCAAGAACACGGCACTGCCTGCCTGCTCCACTGGAGTGGACAACTACCACTCGATAAGTCACCGGGCACAACCTGCCCTTCCTGCTGGGGTGGACAATCACCACTCCCTCCGGCCATAGTATTCCTCCCCAGCCCCTCCGGCTGGGAAATGCCGCACCAACCCTTTCCGGTTGGAAGCTGTGGCCACACAGCGCCTCCCGCTGTGTACCGAGACCATACCATTAACAGTCTCACACATGTAGGGTTGCTGGATAAACAGAAACCCTTGGCTAATATTTACAGCAACTTCTGAACCATGAATTCGTTAGGCACTGAGAACAAAAATGGCTCAATAAGGCAGAAACAATAATATCAACACAAAACTCCAGCACGCGGCCATCTGACGGCCATCATCTGAATGTCTGAAAGAGGTACTCTAGAAGAGCCTGGAATAATGGGGACAGGAACATTCGCATGCCAGCGTAAACAAAGAACAAACATAACAAGAAAGAACAGCAGGCTAATGGGAATAGCATATAGTACAATTATCCACAAATCCATTTAGAAATGCAGACATAAATCACCCAGCCACCACCCCCCTTTACAAGCCAAACAGAAATTAAAACAGAAACAGACGGGACCGAGGAAATGACAGATACTCACGACAGCACCAGAACCCTGCCCCGGAGGGGGCCCGACCAGCCCAAAACGCTGTTGATCCCCCCCCCTGCAGAGAGGCAGGAGCCGTGCCGGCGAAACCGTAAATCCAACCGCAATTCTCCACCAAACAAACCAAGACCAGCCGCTCTTCCTTAGATTACTTTTAATAAGAACTAATAAGACATAATAAGAAATACATGTACATGGAGACTGAGTGGCCTAAATCCAGCTCGAACAGTCTGCACAAGGAAGTAATGCATGATCTTTTATAGCATTAAACCGCAGACACATTAACACATTTCATTGGTTCTTGATATTGTCGTATGATTTCTTTTTTTCTATATAGCACATGTGATGCTCCATATAAGGGTTAGAATCATAGACAAGAAGCTTGCACAATGTCCTCTGAATCAAATGTCTTGTGATACATCTATATGTGGAGGAAAAGGAACCATAAGTGCATACGTTAGTACTTTTAGCAGTGAGGATTTCGCAAGCTAGCATGCAGAGGTGTCTTGTGATGGCCGTCAGTTTAGCAAGCATTGCAACATAATGCGTTTCAAGCACAATAGACATTTCTTCAAGGCCTGGCTAATTCAACATTGTAAGGTGTTCAACAGAAACAGGTATGTATTTTCATTGTGTATCACAGGGCCTACGAGGTCCAAAATGGATCCAGGAGAACGTGATTCCACAATTCCCTATTTGCGATTACCTATTTGGGGAATCGCAATTTGTGATTCCCTAAATGGTGTCGCAATTTCAGGGAATCGCTCTTTTAGCGATGCCTTGAAATTGCATTGCGAATGCCTTTCATACATTCTGAAAGGCATTTTTGCATTGCGAATGCAAAAAGCTTTGATACATCTGACCATAAATTCGATAATTATACATTAAATTTATAAGTTACACAACACCTTCAAATTATTGTAACTTGCAAATCCATTCACTTTGTAATGAACTTGGTAGACATGCTACATTAATTACAACTCGCTACTCTGCCATGCACTGTGTTCTCACAAATTATGGGATTTGCGATGGCATAGGTGTTGTTGTAAATGCTATAATTTTAGTTGGTATAAGTGATATAATATGAAAGGTATAAGCAGTACATAGAGAAGACATGAGTTATAGATGATGTGTGGATACTGAGTTTAATACAGCGAGAATGGAGTTGCAGGAGTTACAATAATTTGAAAGAGTTGTGTAAATTATAAATTTAAAGTACAACTATAGAGTTTATCATTTTGGTATAGTTCAAGTCTGGTTTGTATAGAAAGAATACATATGGTTATAGAAATGTAAAGGTGGTGTGCAAATTATAAATCTAAGGTATAACCTTAGAATTTGCAGTGTTTGTGTGGTTTAAGTGTGGTTTGTACAGAAAGAATAAATATTTTTTTTCATAGGTATAACAAATGTTTTTTCATTACATTTTCTTTTTTTTTTTTTTTATAAAAACGTGTTTCAAATCGTAGAATCCAGTGGCGTTGAGTGGAGTGTTAAGTAGAATGTCACACAGCAGAGTGGAAGAGAGCATCATACAGAGCATACAGTGGAGTAGCATCCTATAGAGAAAAGTGGACTGGCGTAGCATACAGTTGAGTAAAGAGTTGTTGAGTGGTGTATTGCATAGTGAAATGGACTGGTATGTTTCAGAGTGTCTGAAAGTGTTGTGGAGTGTTATAATGCATTACAGTGTTGTACAGTGGTTCTGCTTACATTCAAACTAATAGGGAACAAAGATAAAAGAACGCAGCACTCAGTCTGAGTAATGAATTTATTAAGGCACTTCCCACATCTTAAAACGAAAGCACACAGAAATATGAACAGCAAAACACATGCAAATACAAAAATAACCACAGCAGTTGAACAATGATATGCAGAAAAAGTGCAATACATCAACAATGGAGATATATGCAGTGAATATATATATATATATATATATATATATATATATATATACACGCACAGCAAAGCTAGATAATGAGAAATTAAAATGCATCACAATGGGGATAGAATCCAACATCATCCTTGCCAACGTCAGGCAGTGGAACCCTGGACAGCTGAGACAGGAGAAACACTCCCCAATGGGAAAAGGTTCTGAGCAGTTGTTCCACCCTCAAAATGAGTTCCTTCTGCCTGCATCTGTGACTTGCTAGAGTCACTTGTTTGTAATTCTGCTTCTTTATTTTTCTGCTGCCCTCCTTTCTGTCCAGTCCTCGCTTACAGTACATGTCCCACAGACTTTTAGTATCTAACTTCTCTTTGTTGACACCATCCTTCAGTAATGCCATAAATGTCTCTCCTAGATACTCTTATTGTCAAGTGTGAACCTCAGACCTTGAGGCTCTCTCAGGTTTGTTCAGTCTCCATGCTCCCCTAACTCACAAACTGCCTCCAGTACATCTTTTAATGCCTGCCATGTCTGATTAATTAGGAGAATCATTATTACCTACTTGTAAGCTGGGGGAGCTAACCAAATGATTTTGTAACGTACTGAAACTGTCAGTGGAAAATCTAACAAATTATGAGCATCATCTAAGAGAATAGCAGTTTTCATGCTTTCTTCATTAATTTTCTGCATATCATCTCTCAACTTATACCAAGGCTTATCATTTGGCAGCCAGTCTGATTCAGTACTATGTTTCTGTCTACAGCCCACAACTGCCACTTGCAACAAGTTAGTTGCTCCTTGACTCCAATAACCTCTAAACTGCTCTTGTATTATGGGGTCAGTGCTAAGGGTGAAAAACCTACTTGCATATCCCTCATCCAGTGCTACCCCAGAATCTCCTGTGTCAAACAACTGCACCATCCACGTAAGCAATGTTTCCCCAGGTTTTTTGCAAAACCTCTCCATAATGGTATTAATTTCCTGCTGAGAATAATCTAAGGAGTGCATCTCAACCGCGTCCCCCCCCCCCGCCCGGGTTTTGTGGAGTCTCCTGGATTTTCCATCTAAATATAGGCTCTGCTCAAGCCACTTTCTGTTCGTCTGGTTCAAGCTGGCCCCCACCATTTTTAACCGACTCATCGCTGGAATCTGAAAAATCTTTGGAATACCAAATATTGGCATCACAAATTTCAGGGTTCCAATTTAACCCTGCTTTAGCAATGGCTAAATTAACCTTCTTTTTGATTGACTCTACCCCTATGTGTACAGTATCAATTTTGGGCAATGTGAACGACTGCCTTTTCTGCGACAGATTGATAAGTATCCACTTTATCCTGCAATAACTTATTCTGACAAGACAGCATGGTTACATTACTTTTAGCTTCAACTAGCTGCGTCTGATTTTCTTGTTCTAACCGTGCACACTTTTCATGCATTTTTCTATAAGTAGATACCAGGATCCAGCCCCGTCAGCCTAAAATAGATAAATCATGCCCCCGTTGTACTGGCACTTTCTGTAAACAGAGTAAAACTGTTTTTGGTTCCGCATGGATAAGACATCCTCCCCAATTTTTACATAACCCTACTCCACAAGACCATTCATTTGCAAGAACATCATAAGGTGCTTTTTTCCACCCTGGTATGCCATTTGGCATCTGGGAAGCTGCCTTTGACTTTTTGCCAAATAATTTCACTTTTAAATCTTTCACTTAGTATCCTGCCGACTATGCCAAATTGTTCTTCTTAGCTTCAAACTAAGAAGGAACAAAGCTAAAGAATGCACAGAATACAGCACTCTTAGTCTGAGTAATGAATTTATGCAGGCACTTCCCAGATCTCAAACAAAAGCACACAGAAATATGAACATGAGCATTTAACTTGAATGCATCAAAACACTTTTACATACTAAAATAATCACAGTAGTTGAACAATGATAGGAAAAGTGCAATACATCAACAATGACTATGTACGCAGTGAATATATCTATATATATGTGTGTGTGCACAGCAAAGCTAGACTATTAAAAATTCTAATGCATCACCATGGGGATCGGATCCAACATCATCCTTGCCAATGTCAGGCAGTGGAACCCTGGACAGCTAAGAAAGGAGAAACACTCCCCAATGGGAAAAGGTTCTGAGCAGTGCTTCCACCCTCAAAATGAGTTCCTTCTGCCTGCATCTGTGACTTGCTAGAGTCACTTGTTTGTTATCCTGCCTATTTATTTTTCTGCTTCCCTTCTTTCTGTCCAGTCCTCGCTTACAGTACATTTCCCACAGACTTTTAGTATCTATCCCATCTATCTTCTCTTTGTTGACACCATCCTTCAGTAATGCCATAAATGTCTCTCCTAGATACTCTTATTGTCAAGTGTGACCCTCAGACCTTGAGGCTCTCTCAGGTTTGTTCAGTCTCCAAGCTCTCCTAACTCACAAACTGCCTCCAGTACATCTTTTAATGCCTGCCCTGTCTGATGAATTAGGAGAATCATTATTACCTACTTGTAAGCTGGGGGAGCTAACCAAATGATTTTGTAACGTACTGAAACTGTCAGTGGAAAATCTAACAAATTATGAGCATCATCCAAAAGAATAGCAGTTTTCATGCTTTCTTTATCAATTTTCTGCATATCATCTCTCAATTTATACCAAGGCTTATCATTTGGCAGCCAGTCTGATTCAGTACTATGTTTCTGTCTACAGCCCACAACTGCCACTTCCAAAAGTTAGTTGCTTCTTGACTCCAATAACCTCAAAACTGCTCTTGTATTATGGGGTCAGTGCTAAGGGTGAAAAACCTCCTTGCATCTCCCTCATCCAGTGCTACCCCAGATGCTCCTGTGTCAAACAACTGCACCATCCACGTAAGCAATGTTTCCCAAGGTTTTTGGCGAAACCTATCCATAATGGTATTAATTTCCTGCTGACAATAATCTAAGGAGTGCATCTCAACCGCGTCCCCCCTCGCCCGAGTTTTGTGGAGTCTCCTGGATTTTCCATCTAAATATAGGCTGTGCTCAAGCCACTTTCTGTTCGTCTGGTTCAAGCTAGCCCCCACCATTTTTAACTGACTCATCACTGGAATCTGAAAAATCTTTGGAATCCCAAATATTGGCATCACAAATTTCAGGGTTCCAATTTAACCCTGCTTTAGCAATGGCTAAATTAACCTTCTTTTGATTGACTCTACCCCTATGTGTACAGTATCTATACTGGGCAATGTGAACGGCTGCCTTTTCTGCGACAGATCGATAAGTATCCACTTTATCCTGCAATAACTTATTCTGACAAGACAGCATGGTTACATTACTTTTAGCTTCAACTAGCTGTGTCTGATTTTCTTGTTCTAACCGTGCACACTTTTCATGCATTTTTCTATAAGTAGATAACAGGATCCAGCCCAGTCAGCCTAAAATAGATAAATCATGCCCCCGTTGTACTGGCACTTTCTGTAAACAGAGTAAAACTGTTTTTGGTTCAGCATGGATAAGACATCCTCCCCAATTTTTACATAACCCTACTCCACAAGACCATTCATTTGCAAGAACATCATAAGGTGCTTTTTTCCACCCTGGTATGTCATTTGGCATCTGGGAAGCTGCCTTTGACTTTTTGCCAAATAATTTCACTTTTAAATCTTTCACTTAGTATCCTGCCGACTATGCCAAATTGTTCTTCTTAGCTTCAAACTAAGAAGGAACAAAGCTAAAGAATGCACAGAATGCAGCACTCTTAGTCTGAGTAATGAATTTATGCAGGCACTTCCCAGATCTCAAACAAAAGCACACAGAAATATGAACATGAACATTTAACTTGAATGCAGCAAAACACGTTTACATACTAAAATAATCACAGTAGTTGAACAATGATAGGAAAAGTGCAATACATCAACAATGACTATGTACGCAGTGAATATATCTATATATATGTGTGTGTGCACAGCAAAGCTAGACTATTAAAAATTCTAATGCATCACTGTTAGACCTGACAGCCTTAGGGTAGTCACCCCTAATTTTTTGCCTGCCTCCCTCCACTTTTTGGACACTGTTTTTGCTGGTTTATAGACTCTGCGCACTTTACCCCTGCTAACCAGGGCTAAAGTGCATATGCTCTCTCCCCTAAAACATGGTAACCTGGAATCATACCTGATTGGACTATTAATTTACTTATAAGTCCCTAGTAAGGTGCACTCTATGTGCATAGGGCTGGTAAATTAAATGCTACTAGTGGGCCAGCAGCACTGGTTGTGCCACCCACTTAAGTAGCCCCTTCTCCTGGTCTCAGGCCTGCCATTGCAAGGCCTGTGTGTGCAGTTTCACTGCCACATCGACTTGGCATTTAAAAGTGCTTGCCAAGCCTAGAACTCCCCTTTTTCTACATATAAGTCACCCTTAATATGTGCCCTAGGTAACCCCTAGGGCAGGGTGCTGTGTAGGTAAAAGGCAGGACATGTACCTGGGTAGTTATATGTCCTGGTAGTGTAAAACTCCTAAATTCGTTTTCACACTACTGTGAGGCCTGCTCCCTTCATAGGCTAACATTGGGGCTGCCCTCATACACTGTTGAAGTGGCAGCTGCTGATCTGAAAGGAGCAGGAAGGTCATATTTAGTATGGCCAGAATGGTAATACAAAATCCTACTGACTGGTGAAGTCGGATTTAATATTACTATTCTAGAAATGCCACTTTTAGAAAATGAGCATTTCTTTGCACTTAGATCCTTCTGTGCCTTACAATCCACGTCTGGCTGGGCTGGGTTGACAGCTCCTTGTGCATTCACTCAGACACACCCCAAACACAGGGTACTCAGCCTCACTTGCATACATCTGCATTTTGAATGGGTCTTCCTGGGCTGGGAGGGTGGAGGGCCTGCTCTCACACAAAGGACTGCCACACCCCCTACTGGGACCCTGGCAGACAGGATTGAACTGAAAGGGGACCTGGTGCACTTCTTAGCCACTCTTTGAAGTCTCCCCCACTTCAAAGGCACATTTGGGTATAAAACAGGGCCTCTGCCCTACCTCATCAGACACTTGCTGGAGAAGAAACCTGAACCAGAAACTACATCCTGCCAAGAAGAACTGCCTGGCTGCTCAAAGGACTCACCTGTCTGCTTTCTACAAAGGACTGCTGCCTTGCTGTTGCCCTGCTGCCTTGCTGAACTCTTGTCTGGCTGTGAAAGTGCTCTCCAAGGGCTTGGATAGAGCTTGCCTCCTGTTCCTTGAAGTCTCAGGACCAAAAAGACTTCTCTCTTTTACTTGGACGCTCCGTGCGCCGAAAATTTCGACGCACAGCTTGTTTCGCGGCGAGAAAAACGCTGCACTCCGACGCTGATCGACGCAACGCTCTTGGGACGATCGAAGATCCGACGCACGGCCTCGCAAGGACAACGCCGCCCGACCTCTAGAGGAGAAATCGACGTGACGCCTGCCGTGAGATCGTAATTTCAACGCGCAGCCCCGCAGATCGAAGTCTAGAGGAGAAATCGACGCGACGCCTGCCGTAAGATCGTAATTTCGACGCACAGCCCCGCAGACCGACGCGCAGCCGGAGAACAAGCAGGAAAATCCACGCACAGACCCGGGACATCTGGTAATCCCCGCGATCCACAGAAAGAGACTGTCCGCGCGCCGGAAAACGACGCCGACTTCCCCGCGTGGAAAATAACGACGCAAGTCCGTGTGTGCTGGGGAGAAATCGACGCACACACCCTTTTTCCACGCACCTCTTCTCTTGTGGCCCTCTGAGGAGATTTTTCCACTCCCAACCAGGTACTTGTGCTTGAAAGAGACTTTGTTTATATTCTAAAGACTTAAGACACTTTATATCACTTCCCTGTGATATTTCTACAATTTTCCATTGCAACTTTATTCTTCTTTGACCTACAAACATCCTGATAAATATTATATATTTTTCTAAACCCTGTGTGGTGTATTTTTGTGGTGCTATATGGTGGTATTGTATGATTTATTGCACAAATACTTTACACATTGCCTTCTAAGTTAAGCCTTACTGCTCGTGCCAAGCTACCAGAGGGTGGGCACAGGATAATCTTGGATAGTGTGTGGCTTACCCTGACTAGAGTGAGGCCTTTTGCTTGGACAGAGGGTAACCTGACTGCCAACCAAAAACCCCATTTCTAACATTGGTGATCAGCGGTGAGGATAGGACTTGTATTTGTGCAGTGACATACAGTAGCTAAGTATTTCACTACCTACCCACAGTTGAAGGTCAACTTGTTTTTTATCTCTTTTTTGAAAATCCGATTTTTTTCCTGACAATTTTCAAAAACTAAATCCTCACTCAACATGTCTCTGACTGGGTCTCAGACAGGGGACTTTGACCTAGTCCAGTTGGATACATATACGGTCAAACAACTAAGAGGATTCTGCAGGGCATTGAGGGTACCCACCCAAGGGGCCTCCAGAAAGGAGGACTTTCAAGTGGCGCTGAGGGCCTGGGCAGAAGCCCATTTAGAGGATGATGAGGAAGATGAGCCAGAACATGGCCCCTCAGAGGAATTTTCACTATCTGTGGATGGTGTTACCACTGCAATTGTGCCCCCTTCCAGACCAGGGAGCAGTGTCTCTATGCAAAGTCTGACCGCAGAGGAAAGGAGAGAGGAAAGGGAGTTCCAATTGCAAATGGCAAAACTGAAAATTGAGGCTCAACAGGAGGAGAGGAGGGCAGAAAGAGTAGCCAAACAAGCTGAGGCTGAAAGAACAGCCAAACAGATTCAAGAGGAAGCTGAAAGAGCAGCCAAACAGGTGGAAGCTGAAAGAGCTTTGGCTGAAAAGAAACTATTGTTGGCTCATGAACTGAGTCTCAAAGAACTGGAGATCAAGGCGAGACAGTCTGAATCCAGCAATAATGGTGGCAGCATACAGACAGGACCTGCTGGAGAACAAAAGGTTCGTATACCCAAAAATGTGGTGCCCAGTTTTGTGGTGGGAGATGACATAGATAAATGGTTAGCTGCTTATGAAGTTGCACTAAGGGCTCATGAGGTTCCTGAAGGGCAATGGGGGGTAGCTATGTGGGGTTATGTGCCGCCATTGGGGAGGGACACACTTCTCACATTGGATCAACCTGATCAAAACACATACCCACTTCAGAAAGCCACTTTACTTGCCAAGTTTGGGCTGACCCCTGAGGGATACCGTCAGAGGTTCAGGGACAGCACCAAACAAATCACACAAACATGGGTAGATTTCTTTGATTTCTCCAGTAAGGCACTGAATGGATGGGTGCGGGGCAACAAAGTAGCAGATTATAAATGTTTATATAACTTGATTCTGAGAGAGCATACGCTTAATACTACTTATACAGATTTGCGCCAGCACCTAGTGGATAGTAAGCTGACTGATCCCAGGAAGCTTGCTGAGGAGGCGGACCTCTGGGTTAGCACCAGAGTGTCCAAGAAGGTACCTGGGGGGGACTCCCACAAAGGTGGTCAGGGTTCCCAACAGAAGAAAGAGGGGGGAGATAAACTTGCAGATAAGGAACTCTCCAAAGGCCCCCAAAAGAATTCCCAGGGAGGGGGTGGCAACCCTTCCTTTTCCAAATTTGGAAAAAAGCCAGGGACATATGACAAGTCAGGGAAATCTAGCCCCAAATGCATGGAGTGTTACCAGTATGGTCACTACAAAGGCGATCCACAGTGCCCCAAGAGGGCACCGTCCACTACCGGACAGGCACCTGGGTTGACTAGTGTAGCGCTCGGGGGGGAGATGGACCCAAATAGCTTTGGGGAGCAGGTAGAGATTTCCCTAGTGTCCCTGGGAGAAGGAGAAATGGTGCCCAAGGCCCACATGCCCAGAAATACTTCCAAATACCGGCAGTGGGTCACCATTGATGGGCAGAAGGTGGAGGTTCTGCGTGACACAGGAGCCAGTATGACTACTATCAAGAGTCAGCTGGTGTCAACAGAGCAGATAGTACCTAATACATTCCACCAGGTCAGAGTCGCTGACAATCGCAAGAGTCACCTACCGGTGGCTCTGGTTCCCTTTGAGTGGGGGGGGGGGTCTCTGGTACTCTGAAAGTAGCTGTGAGTCCTGCCATGCCTGTAGATTGTCTGTTAGGCAATGATCTTGAGCACACTGCTTGGAAAGAAGTGGAGCTCAGGTCTCACCTGGAGATGTTAGGGTTACCTGAGTGGGTCTGCATGACCACACGGTCCATGGCTGACCGAGAGGGAAGTCAAGGGCATCTGGAGCCTGGAATGATGGCCCAGAGAGCTGCCAGGAGGAGGGACCAGGGGCGCGGGAAACCGGCACCAGAAGTTCCCACAGTGGCTGACGGGGCGCCTGAGGAGGAGGCTCCCGAGCCAACTGGGTAAGACATTGCCACCCTAGGTGAATTACCTGAGCTTGCTGGCTGGCCAATTGAGGGTGGACCCACCAGGGAGGAATTCTGGAAGGCGCAGAAAGAATGTCCCACTCTGGAAGGTTTGAGGAAGCAAGCCTCAAACCAGGCAGCAGGCGACGCCTCTGGCGATCACCACCTATATTGGGAGAATGATCTCCTCTACAGTGAGCCTAAGGTTCCGGCCTTTGGGGCAGCACGTATGCTGGTGGTCCCCCAATGTTACCGAACATTCCTACTGGGTCTGGCTCACGACATTCCCCTGGCAGGACATTTGGGGCAGGGCAAGACCTTTAACAGGCTTGTCACCCACTTTTATTGGCCCAAAAGGAGGACACACTCAGATAAGTTCTGCAGATCTTGTCCTACCTGCCAGGCCAGTGGTAAAGCAGGGAAAAGGGTTAAAACCCCCCTGATTCCCCTTCCTGTCATTGGCACCCCCTTTGAAAGGGTGGGCATCGACATTGTTGGTCCCTTGGACCCCAAAACTGCCTTAGGCAACAGGTTCATCCTGGTTTTGGTGGACCATGCCACCCGTTACCCAGAGGCAATCCCTCTGAGAACCGTAACTGCACAGGTGGTGGCCAGAACCCTGATGGGGATATTTACCCGTGTGGGATTCCCCAAGGAAATAGTGTCTGACAGAGGCACTAACTTCATGTCTGCATACATGAAGTCTCTGTGGGATGCGTGTGGTGTAACTTACAAGTTCACCACACCCTATCACCCCCAGTCTAATGGTCTTGTGGAGAGATTCAACAAGACCCTGAAAGGCATGATTGGTGGCCTCCCTGAGGCCATGAGGCGTAAGTGGGACGTCCTCTTACCATGCCTTCTCTTTGCTTACAGAGAGGTCCCCCAGAGGGGGGTAGGGTTCAGTCCCTTTGAGCTTCTCTACGGGTACCCTGTCAGGGGACCCTTAAACATTGTCCAGGAGGGATTGGAGAAAGCTCCAAAGACACCCCCTCAGGATGTGGTCAGCTATATGTTGGCCCTCCGCAACCAGATGACCCGCTTCTGGAAAGAGGCCCAAAGTAACCTTGAGGCCAGTCAAGAGGTGATGAAACACTGGTATGACCAGAAGGCCACCCTGGTAGAGTTTCAACCTGGAGACAAAGTGTGGGTAATGGAGCCAGTAGAGCCAGAGCTCTCCAGGACCGCTGGTCTGGCCCATTTGAAATAAAGGAGCGGAAAGGGGAGGCCACTTACCTAGTGGACCTCCAAACCCCTAGGAATCCCCTAAGGGTGCTCCATGTGAACCGACTAAAAGCTCATTTTGAGAGGTCGGAGATCAACATGCTTCTGGTCACAGATGAAGGAACGGAAGAGGAGAGTGAACCTCTCCCCGACCTCCTCTCTGCCCAAGAAGGTGATGGGTCAGTAAGCGGGGTCATTCTGTCTGACTCCCTGACTCTAAACCAGAAAGGAGACTGCTATGAGCTGTTGGAGCAGTTCTCCCCCCTGTTCTCCCTTATTCCTGGACTGACCCACTTCTGTGTTCATGATATTGACACTGGTGACAGTCTCCCTGTGAAGAACAAAATTTACAGGTTGTCGGATAAGGTGAAGGCCAGCATCAAGGAGGAGGTCTCCAAGATGTTGACTCTAGGGGTTATCGAGATATCCAGTAGTCCCTGGGCCAGCCCAGTGGTGATGGTCCCTAAGGCTACTGCCCCAGGTGCGAAGCCAGAACTCCGGTTCTGTGTGGACTACCGGGGTCTCAACTCAGTCACCCGGACTGATGCTCACCCCATCCCCCGAGCTGATGAGCTTGTGGACAGGCTAGGCGCTGCCAAGTTCCTGAGTACGTTTGATCTTACTTCAGGGTACTGGCAGATCGCCCTGACTGAGGGGGCCAAGGAAAGATCCGCATTTTCAACCCCTGATGGCCATTACCAGTTCCGGGTGATGCCGTTTGGGTTGAAGAATGCCCCCGCTACCTTCCAACGGTTGGTTAACGGGGTCCTAGCTGGCAAGGATGCCTTCTGTGCAGCCTACCTGGATGACATAGCTGTCTACATTTCCAGCTGGGAGGAGCACCTGCTTCACCTCAAGGAGGTGCTTCAGGCCCTGCAACAGGCAGGCCTGACCATCAAGGCTAGTAAGTGCCAGATTGGGCAGGGTTCCGTGGTGTACTTGGGACACCTAGTGGGTGGTGGCAAGGTGCAGCCACTCCAGGCCAAGATTGAAACTATCAAGGCCTGGCAACCACCACGAACGCAGACTGAGGTGAGAGCCTTTCTAGGCCTCACAGGATACTACCGTAGATTTGTCAAGGGCTATGGCACCATTGTAACACCCTTGACAGAACTCACTTCCAAGAAACAACCTAGGTTGGTGAATTGGACAGAGGCTTGTCAGAAAGCCTTTGACACCCTGAAGGAAGCCATGTGCACGGCCCCCGTGCTCATGGCCCCTGACTATTTCCAGGAATTTATCGTGCAGACAGACGCTTCAGAGCATGGCATAGGGGCAGTCCTAGCACAGCTGAATGAGGAGGGTAGAGATCAACCGGTAGTCTTTATTAGCAGAAGGCTATTACCACGGGAACAGAGGTGGAGTGCTATTGAGAGAGAAGCTTTTGCTGTGGTCTGGGCACTGAAGAAGCTAAGACCCTACCTGTTTGGGACTCACTTCCGGGTTCAGACAGACCACAGGCCCCTCAGATGGCTCATGCAGATGAGGGGTGAGAATCCAAAACTCTTGAGGTGGTCCATTTCCCTACAGGGGATGGACTTTACGGTGGAACATCGCCCAGGGGTTGACCACGCCAATGCTGATGGTCTCTCCAGGTACTTCCGCCTTAGCGATGAGAGCTCCCAGGAGGTCGGGTAGCTCTCCCCACTTTCAGCTGGGGGGGGACACATGTTAGACCTGACAGCCTTAGGGTAGTCACCCCTAACTTTTTGCCTGCCTCCCTCCACTTTTTGGACACTGTTTTTGCTGGTTTATAGACTCTGCACACTTTACCCCTGCTAACCAGGGCTAAAGTGCATATGCTCTCTCCCCTAAAACATGGTAACCTGGAATCATACCTGATTGGACTATTAATTTACTTATAAGTCCCTAGTAAGGTGCACTCTATGTGCATAGGGCTGGTAAATTAAATGCTACTAGTGGGCCAGCAGCACTGGTTGTGCCACCCACTTAAGTAGCCCCTTCTCCTGGTCTCAGGCCTGCCATTGCAAGGCCTGTGTGTGCAGTTTCACTGCCACATCGACTTGGCATTTAAAAGTGCTTGCCAAGCCTAGAACTCCCCTTTTCCTACATATAAGTCACCCTTAATATGTGCTCTATGTAACCCCTAGGGCAGGGTGCTGTGTAGATAAAAGGCAGGACATGTACCTGGGTAATTATATGTCCTGGTAGTGTAAAACTCCTAAATTCGTTTTCACACTACTGTGAGGCCTGCTCCCTTCATAGGCTAACATTGGGGCTGCCCTCATACACTGTTGAAGTGGCAGCTGCTGATCTGAAAGGAGCAGGAAGGTCATATTTAGTATGGCCAGAATGGTAATACAAAATCCTACTGACTGGTGAAGTCGGATTTAATATTACTATTCTAGAAATGCCACTTTTAGAAAATGAGCATTTCTTTGCACTTAGATCCTTCTGTGCCTTACAATCCACTTCTGGCTGGGCTGGGTTGACAGCTCCTTGTGCATTCACTCAGACACACCCCAAACACAGGGTACTTAGTCTCACTTGCATACATCTGCATTTTGAATGGGTCTTCCTGGGCTGGGAGGGTGGAGGGCCTGTTCTCACACAAAGGACTGCCACACCCCCTACTGGGACTCTGGCAGACAGGATTGAACTGAAAGGGGACCTGGTGCACTTCTTAGCCACTCTTTGAAGTCTCCCCCACTTCAAAGGCACATTTGGGTATAAAACAGAGCCACTGCCTACCTCATCAGACACTTGCTGGAGAAGAAACCTGAACCAGAAACTACATCCTGCCAAGAAGAACTGCCTGGCTGTTCAAAGGACTCATCCGTCTGCTTTCTACAAAGGACTGCTGCCTTGCTGTTGCCCTGCTGCGTTGCTGAACTCTTGTCTGGCTGTGAAAGTGCTCTCCAAGGGCTTGGATAGAGCTTGCCTCCTGTTCCTTGAAGTCTCAGGACCAAAAAGACTTCTCTCTTTTACTTGGACGCTCCGTGTGCCGAAAATTTCGACGCACAGCTTGTTTCGCGGCGAGAAAAACGCCGCACTCCGACGCTGATCGACGCGACGCTCTTGGGACGATCGAAGATCCGACGCACTGCCTCGCAAGGACAACGCCGCCCGACCTCTAGAGGAGAAATCGACGCGACGCCTGCCGTGAGATTGTAATTTCAACGCGCAGCCCCGCAGATCGAAGTCGACGCGACGCCTGCCGTAAGATCGTAATTTTTACGCACAGCCCCGCAGACCGACGCGCAGCCGGAGAACAAGCAGGAAAATCCACGCACAGACCCGGGACATCTGGTAATCCCCGCGATCCACAGAAAGAGACTGTCCGCGCGCCGGAAAACGACGCCGACTTCCCCGCGTGGAAAATAACGACGCAAGTCCGTGTGTGCTGGGGAGAAATCGACGCACACACCCTTTTTCCACGCACCTCTTCTCTTGTGGCCCTCTGAGGAGATTTTTCCACTCCCAACCAGGTACTTGTGCTTGAAAGAGACTTTGTTTATATTCTAAAGACTTAAGACACTATATATCACTTCCCTGTGATATTTCTACAATTTTCCATTGCAACTTTATTCTTCTTTGACCTACAAACATCCCGATAAATATTATATATTTTTCTAAACCCTGTGTGGTGTATTTTTGTGGTGCTATATGGTGGTATTGTATGATTTATTGCACAAATACTTTACACATTGCCTTCTAAGTTAAGCCTGACTGCTCGTGCCAAGCTACCAGAGGGTGGGCACAGGATAATCTTGGATAGTGTGTGGCTTACCCTGACTAGAGTGAGGGCTTTTGCTTGGACAGAGGGTAACCTGACTGCCAACCAAAAACCCCATTTCTAACAATCACCATGGGGATCGGATCCAACATCATCCTTGCCAACGTCAGGCAGTGGAACCCTGGACAGCTGAGACAGGAGAAACACTCCCCAATGGGAAAAGGTTCTCAGCAGTGCTTCCACCCTCAAAATGAGTTCCTTCTGCCTGCATCTGTGACTTGCTAGAGTCACTTGTTTGTTATCCTGCCTATTTATTTTTCTGCTTCCCTCCTTTCTGTCCAGTCCTCGCTTACAGTGCATTTCCCACAGACTTTTAGTATCTATCCCATCTATCTTCTCTTTGTTGACACCATCTTTCAGTATTGCCATAAATGTCTCTCCTAGGTACTCTTATTGTCAAGTGTGACCCTCAGACCTTGAGGCTCTCTCAGGTTTGTTCAGTCTCCAAGCTCTCCTAACTCACAAACTGCCTCCAGTACATCTTTTAATGCCTGCCTTGTCTGATTAATTAGGAGAATCATTATTACCTACTTGTAAGCTGGAGGAGCTAACCAAATGATTTTGTAACGTACTGAAACTGTCAGTGGAAAATCTAACAAATTATGAGCATCATCCAAGAGAATAGCAGTTTTCATGCTTTCTTTATCAATTTTCTGCATATCATCTCTCAATTTATACCAAGGCTTATCATTTGGCAGCCAGTCTGATTCAGTACTATGTTTCTGTCTACAGCCCACAACTGCCACTTCCAAAAGTTAGTTGCTTCTTGACTCCAATAACCTCTAAACTGCTCTTGTATTATGGGGTCAGTGCTAAGGGTGAAAAACCTCCTTGCATCTCCCTCATCCAGTGCTACCCCAGAAGCTCCTGTGTCAAACAACTGCACCATCCACGTAAGCAATGTTTCTCCAGGTTTTTGGTAAAACCTATCCATAATGGTATTAATTTCCTGCTGAGAATAATCTAAGGAGTGCATCTCAACCGCGTCCCCCCTCGCCCGAGTTTTGTGGAGTCTCCTGGATTTTCCATCTAAATATAGGCTGTGCTCAAGCCACTTTCTGTTCGTCTGGTTCAAGCTAGCCCCCACCATTTTTAACTGACTCATCACTGGAATCTGAAAAATCTTTGGAATCCCAAATATTGGCATCACAAATTTCAGGGTTCCAATTTAACCCTGCTTTAGCAATGGCTAAATTAAACTTCTTTTGATTGACTCTACCCCTATGTGTACAGTATCTGTACTGGGAAATGTGAACGGCTGCCTTTTCTGCGACAGATTGATAAGTATCCACTTTATCCTGCAATAACTTATTCTGACAAGACAGCATGGTTACATTACTTTTAGCTTCAACTAGCTGCGTCTGATTTTCTTGTTCTAACCGTGCACACTTTTCATGCATTTTTCTATAAGTAGATAACAGGATCCAGCCCTGTCAGCCTAAAATAGATAAATCATGCCCCCGTTGTACTGGCACTTTCTGTAAACAGAGTAAAACTGTTTTTGGTTCAGCATGGATAAGACATCCTCCCCAATTTTTACATAACCCTACTCCACAAGACCATTCATTTGCAAGAACATCATAAGGTGCTTTTTTCCACCCTGGTATGTCATTTGGCATCTGGGAAGCTGTCTTTGACTTTTTGCCAAATAATTTCACTTTTAAATCTTTCACTTAGTATCCTGCCGACTATGCCAAATTGTTCTTCTTAGCTTCAAACAAAGAAGGAACAAAGCTAAAGAATGCACAGAATACAGCACTCTTAGTCTGAGTAATGAATTTATGCAGGCACTTCCCAGATCTCAAACAAAAGCACACAGAAATATGAACATGAGCATTTAACTTGAATGCAGCAAAACACGTTTACATACTAAAATAATCACAGTAGTTGAACAATGATAGGAAAAGTGCAATACATCAACAATGACTATGTACGCAGTGAATATATCTATATATATGTGTGTGTGCACAGCAAAGCTAGACTATTAAAAATTCTAATGCATCACCATGGGGATTGGATCCAACATCATCCTTGCCAACGTCAGGCAGTGGAACCCTGGACAGCTGAGACAGGAGAAACACTCCCCAATGGGAAAAGGTTCTGAGCAGTGCTTCCACCCTCAAAATGAGTTCCTTCTGCCTGCATCTGTGACTTGCTAGAGTCACTTGTTTGTTATCCTGCCTATTTATTTTTCTGCTGCCCTCCTTTCTGTCCAGTCCTCGCTTACAGTACATTTCCCACAGACTTTTAGTATCTATCTTCTCTTGGTTGACACCATCCTTCAGTAATGCCATAAGTGTCTCTCCTAGATATTCTTATTGTCAAGTGTGACCCTCAGACCTTGAGGTTCCCTCAGGTTTGTTCAGTCTCCAAGCTCTCCTAACTCACAAACTTCCTCCAGTACATCTTTTAATGCCTGCCCTGTCTGATTAATTACGAGAATCATTATTACCTACTTGTAAGCTGGGGGAGCTAACTAAATGATTTTGTAACGTACTGAAACTGTCAGTGGAAAGTCTAACAAATTATGAGCATCATCCAAGAGAATAGCAGTTTTCATGCTTTCTTCATTCATTTTCTGCATATCATCTCTCAACTTATACCAATGCTTATCATTTGGCAGCCAGTCTGATTCAGTACGATGTTTCTGTCTACAGCCCACAACTGCCACTTGCAACAAGTTAGTTGCTCCTTGACTCCAAGAACCTCTAAACTACTCTTGTATTATGGGGTCAGTTCTAAGGGTGAAAAACCTCCTTGCATCTCCCTCATCCAGTGCTACCCCAGAAGCTCCTGTGTCAAACAACTGCACCATCCACGTAAGCAATGCTTCCCCAGGTTTTTGGCGAAACCTCTCCATAATGGTATTAATTTCCTGCTGAGAATAATCTAAGGAGTGCATCTCAACTGCTTCCCCCCCCACGCCCGGGTTTTGTGGAGTCTCCTGGATTTTCCATCTAAATATAGGCTGTGTTCAAGCCACTTTCTGTTTGTCAGGTTCAAGCTGGCCCCCACCATTTTTAACCGACTCATCACTGGAATCTGAAAAATCTTTGGAATCCCAAATATTGGCATCACAAATTTCAGGGTTCCAATTTAACCCTGCTTTAGCAATGGCTAAATTAACCTTCTTTTGATTGACTCTACCCCTATGTGTACAGTATCTGTATTGGGCAATGTGAACGGCTGCCTTTTCTGCGACAAATTGATAAGTATCCACTTTATCCTGCAATAATGTATTCTGACAAGACAGCATGGTTACATTACTTTTAGCTTCAACTAGCTGCGTCTGATTTTCTTGTTCTAACCGTGCACACTTTTCATGCATTTTTCTATAAGTAGATAACAGGATCCAGCCCCGTCAGCCTAAAATAGATAAATCATTGCCCCCGTTGTACTGGCACTTTCTGTAAACAGAGTAAAACTGTTTTGGTTCAGCATCGATAAGACATCCTCCCCAATTTTTACATAACCCTACTCCACAAGACCATTCATTTGCAAGACCATCATAAGGTGCTTTTTTTCCACCCTGGTATGTCATTTGGCACCTGGGAAGCTGCCTTTGACTTTTTGCCAAATAATTTCACTTTTAAATCTTTCACTTAGTATCCTGCCAACTATGCCAAATTGTTCGTCTTAGCTTCAAACTAAGAAGGAACAAAGCTAAAGAATGCACAGAATACAGCACTCTTAGTCTGAGTAATGAATTTATGCAGGCACTTCCCATATCTCAAACAAAAGCACACAGAAATATGAACATGAGCGTTTAACTTGAATGCAGCAAAACACGTGTACATACTAAAATAATCACAGTAGTTGAACAATGATAGAAAACGTGCAATACGTCAACAATGACTATGTACGCAGTGAATATATCTATATATATGTGTGTGTGTGCATAGCAAAGCTAGATTATTACAAATTAAAATGCATCACCATGGGGATCGGATCCAACATCATCCTTGCCAACGTCAAGCTGTAGAACCCAGCTGAGGCAGGAGAAACACTCCCCAATCGGATTTGGTTCTGAGCAGTGCATCCACCCTCAAAATGAGTTCCTTCTGCCTCAGCCACAAGCCACCCCACTTTATATACTTTAAATAAATCCAAGAGGAAGGTTCTGGTGACATTCCCCATCCCTTTGAGTAAGTTGTGAAATTCAAGCGCTGGCTGCACTTTGTCCGTGTCAAAAACACACAAAAGAACTGACCAAGCCCCAGTGCACATTCCAGAGACAGAACAGTACCTTTCTCCGCTGTAAACATTCTCATCCTGGTACACTCTTATCACCTCTGCATCCCCCACAATATGTTCCCTGCACTGGCGAGAAGAGCGAAAACACATTCAGTGTAGAAAACAAACTTGGTGTTTGAAAAATAGCTGTGCCACCGATGTGACGGCATTTGAAGCTAAGCATAGCACAAAATGGACTCAGTGGACAAAACGGAGTGAATGATTAGATACAGATAGCATTACAGGAGTACAGTAGAGCACAGTATGGTGGAGTGGCAGACTTTCAAGAGTTTAGTGACTGAGTATTATACACTGGAGTGGCTTAAAATGCAGTAGTGGAGTACAGTAGAGTGGAGCGATATCTCAGAGTAGAGCATAGTAAAGTAGGGTGGAGCTACACGCAGGGAGTGGAATAGAGTGTTGTACAGTGGGAGAGTGAAGTAGAATGCTGTAGATTTGAATGGACAGGAGTATATTGTTGCACAGTGGAGTGCTACAGAGTGGAGGATAGTGTGGTAGAATGGAGGGGCATAGGCTATCGTTTGCAATGCAGTGTCACTGAACAGAGTATAGTGGAGTAGAATTGGGTAGAGTGGAGTGATGTACACTTCAATAGCGTAGAGTGGAATGGTGAAGAGTGCAGTGGCGTAGAGTTGACTGGCGTAGAAATCAGTGTACCTTAAAGTGTGCCCCATACAGTTACATAGAGTACAATAGTGTAGAGTATAGTGACAGAGTGGAATGGCGTACAGTGGAGTGTCATTGACTGGAGTGGCTTAGAGTGGAAGAGCACTCCAGAGTGGAGTGCGGAGTGGTGTACAGTGGAATAGCATACAATAGAATGGCATACAGGGAAGTGGCACAGAGCAGCATACACGGGAATAGCTTATAGTAGGGTGGAGTACAGAGAAATAGAGTAAATTACCATAAAATGGAGTGACATTCAGTAGATTGGCCTAGAGTGGAGTAGAGTCTATTAGCACACAGTGAAGTAGTATAGAGTGGAGGAGAGTGGAAAAGCATATAGTGGAGAGGCATGGAGTGTAGTGGGAGCCAGTGGAATAGTGTGGGAGCCAGTGGAATAGCATATAGTGGAGTGAGTGGCGTAGACTGGAGTGGCATACAGTGGAACAGCATAAAGTGGAAAGGCATACGTTATAGTTGCAAACAATGGGACAACGTACAGTGAAGTGGTGTAAAGTGGAATACCATACAGTGGAGTGGAATAGTGTACAATGGAGTAGAGTGCAGTGGAGTGGTGTGGAATAGTGTAGAGTATAATAGCGTGGAGTGGTATACCGTGGAATAGTGTGCAGTAGAGTGGACTGGCACAGACTGCAATAGCCTAGAGTGTAGTGGCATAGAGTGTAGTTGCCTACAGTTGAGTAGTGTGGAGTGCTGTACAGTGGATTAATGTAGAATGAAGTGGCATATAATGCAGTGATGTGGAGTGGAGTGCAGTGGCGCAGAGTGGTATACTATACAGCGGAGTGGAGTAGAGGGAAGTGGCCTAGAATGGATTGGCATACAGTGAAATAGCGTACAGTAGATTGTCATACTGTGAAATAGCAGACTACAGTCGCATAGAGAGCGGTGGCGTACAGTGAAGTGGTATAAACTGGACTGGCGTAGACTGGAGTGGCGTTGAGTGGAACAGTGTACAGTGGAATAGCATACAGTGGAGTGGTGCAGAGTGAAGTGGAGTTGAATGGGGTGGGGTGGGGTGGGGTACAGTGCTGTGGTTTTGCCTGGAGTGGCCCACACTGGAGTGGTGTGAAGTGAAATAGCGTACAGTGGGAAGGCGAGATTGGAGTGGCGTGCAGTGGAGTAGCATGGAGTGGCATACAATGGAGTAGCGTCCAGTGGCATGGACTGTAGTCACACACATAGTGGAGTGGGGTACAGTAGAGTGACAGACTGGAGTCACGAAGAGTGGAATAGCATACAGTGGAGTGGCATGGAGTGTAATAATGTACAGTGGAGTGGTGTAGGGTGTAATAGCATAAAGTGGAGTGGTGGACAGTAGAGTTACGAAGAGCGGAGTACCATACAGTAGAATGGAATAGCATAGAGTGGAGTAGTGTAGAGTGTAATAGCATACAGTGGAGTGCAGCAGAGTGGAGTATAGTGGAGTGGCATACAGTGGAAAAGCATACAGTGGAGTGGCGTGGAGAGGTGTAGACAGGAGCATCATAGAATGGAATGGCCTATAGTGTAGTAGTGTGGGGTTGGGTAGAGTAGATTAGTGTAGTGTATACCACTGTAACTTAGTAGTATATCACTGTACATGCTGATCATAAGGCAGCATATGATTGGCCAATGGTTGTCTTCACAAAAAGTAAAAATTCAGCCAAGTAGTTTTCAGGACACTTTTGGTGGTGTTATGGTTTCAGCCCTTAGGTATACGTAAGTAGTAGGTTTTATTGTTGTTTCCTACTTATTACCACTATATTATAGTGTTTATAGGTAGCGAAAAGTATTTATATATTTTGAAAACACTTTACAGAAAGCTGCGCTAGTACTTAAAACATACTGCAGTAATTGTAGAAAATATAAAAATACATATAAAACATTAAAAATACATTTTAGTACACTATCAGTAAAATGTAGTGTAGTACAGTGTATTCATATTTTAAAAAATCTAATTTTTTTAAAACAATTTAAGTAGTGCTGTAATTTGTAGGTATTACCATTGTACACTAGACTTTTTTGTAAAGAATTAAAATGTAAAAAAAATTGAAAATACACTGTAGTACACTATATTTGTGAAACAATAGTGCAGTACAGTGTATTTTTAATTTACATTAATTTTTTTAATTGAACTCTTCAACCAATTGCCGTTTGAGGGCTCCTGGATGTTCATTTTTGAGTGTCATTGTTGGTGATTTAAAACTGTACAGCTACTCGCATCAGAAGGAGGCGCCCAAACTGAAAAGTGTTGGGCACTTTGGACAGTGGCAATGGGTTGAAAAAGCAAATTAAGACTGCCAGAACAGTCACTAGCCTGAGGAGGAGAGTCTCACCTGACGGTGAGTCCTCATTTCCAAATGGGTAAGCGTCTGTAACAAAACAAGCGCTTTGCTTGTGACAAACCTGATGTGGCAATGTGCAGCTGATTGAGGGAGTAAGAGGATACATTTTTTAAGTGAGACTGCTCTAGTATTGAAATGAATGTGCAAAGCCATCAGACACAAAATATTGTGGTGCATTGTGGAACTTGTACCTCGTATGGGAGGAATTATCTACTACAGAAGGTTTACATCCATGTGCCCCATGTGACCAGTGGGAGTGTGTCTCAATGTATAAACAACACCTATAATATTAGACTCTGTGGGAATGGCATTGAGAAAGGTGAATCTTTGCCGAAACATTTCTGCCTGATATATTAAATGGATCTTTTTAATCCGCTGAATGCTCCTGGATGTTCTTTGAGCGTCATTGATGGTGATTTAAAAACGTGCAGCCACTCGCACGAAAAGGCGGTACCCGATCTGAAAAGTGTTCAGCAGTTTGGACAGTGGATATAGATAATTGTCACCAAATGGCCGCATGCCAAATTGCACGCTCTTGCTGCCGGTGCTGATGTAGGAGTTAGCGACCAAACTCCCATAAAATTCTTCAACAAAATTTGACAATTGCACTCCAGGAAGTCCTTTTATCAGCTTTTTATTTGAAAGAAAAAGGGCTTCCACCACCCTTTTCATTTGAAAGAAAAAGTGCTTCCACCACCCTTTTTATTTGAAAGAAAAAGTGCTTCCACCACCCTTTTATTTGAAATTAAAAGTGCTTCCACCACCCTTTATTTAAAGAAAAAGTGCTTCCACCACCCTTTATTTGAAAGAAAAAAAGCTTTTTCTTTCTAATAAAAAGCTGATAAAAGGACTTTCTGGAGTGCGATGGTCAAATTTTGTTGAAGAATATATATATATATAGATAGATAGATAGATAGATAGATAGATAGATAGATAGATAGATAGATAGATAGATAGATAGATAGATATAGCAGAGCTATGACATGTCCTATGACATAATTTATGACCTCTCATTTGACATCATTAATGATATTGCTGATGACCTCATCCAATGAGTATGTCAGTTTGATTTACAGTTTACATAGTGGTGCATAACTATTAGTGCTTTCATACAGCCTGTGTGCGGCTAATGGTTGTGTTTTACAAAACATGTGCTCCTAATACATTATAGGTGTGTACAGGTATTAAACATGTTGTAAATGTTTTTAATGAAGAGTAATCCCTTGAGCAGGCGACAGTTGACAACTAGTGTTCAGTATGTTCCACACAAGTTTTTAGACTGTATAAATAATTTGCAACCGGGCGAAGATTCTACATACAACATACTAAGTATTATCAACACTCTTGAGTTTTTAGACAGAATCGTCTCAGCATGACAATTCTATGTTATATAGAAGACTGTGTTCACCATGAATTAAGCTATGTACATAAGCTTGTTTTGCCTCAGAAGATGGACTGTCACATTTTCACCACATTATGACGGCTGCAGATAGTATAGTCTTTAGCACTTTCAGACGTGCTTATTTTAAGTGAATAGTGTCCTTTTTTGTCAAATGTTATATTGAGTGTACACTGTTCTTAGTAGTTACCTTTTAATAGTCTGAAGTGTATTTCTCATGAGAGTTTCACTGTCTGCAAACAGCGTGGTACAGAGTAAATGCTCTCCATAGAGAAAATACTGTTTACAGTACTCACTTCTCTCCTCAACTTAATTTTTCAATTGAGGTTTGGTGACTGTCAGGGGTTTGATGCAGATAAAAGCTGTGTGTAGTAGGTCCTTAATTCTGAAACAGATGATTAGTATCTTGAGAAACCTGGCTTTTTCTGAACAGTTGTATAAATATTGAAGACCGTGTTCAAAGAGGGTTTCCCATATATCTGTGGTTGATTGTCAATGTGAACTAGGCTACCCATGAAATGTATGGTATAGGGTCAATGTTGCACATAACACACCCTTGCTACACCCAAGAGACTTATCTGTGATGGCATTAATGATGCTTTAAATTATTCTGAGCTATTTTGGGCTTACTTTCAGACCTCTAATTCCATATTAGTTTCTAGACTAATGGGTACAAAAGAAGCTTGGATGATGTCACCAATGATGTAATTTAAGATGTCATCAGTAATGTCATTAATGATGTCACGGAACATGTCAAGAGTTATGCAATATGTGAGGTCATAATCAGTGCATAGTGGGGTGCAACTTTTAGTCAGTATAGGCAGTGTCACTGGAATGCTGGAGATGAGGGCCAAATTATGCAGCAGAGGAGTAATTTACGAGGCAAGAAAAGGGAAATTATGCACCACAATGCAGCACATTTTGATAGTATTTTTTCATTATTTTGTAATTTTTAAACATGTCAACACTGTCTGGGCATTGGCTGATCCTTATTAGAATCAGTTTAACACCCATACATAGCAATAAGCAGCAAATATGTAGCTAGTTAACCTTTGCAAAGTGCCTTCCACTGTGGGGCAACATGTGCAGTTGCAGTTTTAGTAACTTTTGAACTGTTTGAGCTAAAAATAATTTATTTGGATAATATCTGCAGATTAAGCTGGATATTATGGATTGTGTGGCAAATGCAGGGAATCTATAACTATGCGAAAATCACCATGGCTCCACAATCACATTATTCCAGTGGCCTTTGGAGGAGCTAATTAGCTGGTGGATTTCTGTTGTTTTTTAGTTCAAAACATTAATGTTACAGACATTCAGTGAATTATAACATTACATTAAACATTGTGTATTCATAGTGAAAATATATTTAAAATCACACCATCAACGTGTTCAGACATTCCCAGACTTTTTCACAGTAGGTGAGTCCTTTCTCTAGCTTCATCAATACTTTTCCACATGCTGCCAATTAGGAGGCATTATGGGAGATGTAGTTTGTAATTAAAAACACAATTGTACAAGTTGATGCATGTTTTTGTCTCAGTCTAGTTGAAGGCCAACAAAAATTATGGCACAGTATTGTATGTTATTACTCTAGCGGGATCTATACACATGTTCAAAATTAATCCACAATGACTGTGCAAAGTTACTACATAGGCATTGTGACACTGGGACACCTAATGGTTCTGATTCTTAACACTGTCAAGTACCCATTTGTATCCACCATAGATGTCCTCACAAAAAAACAGTTTATTCGTGGGTCTGTGCATGATAATTTGAGTAAATATACAATCCCCTTGACTGTGTCCATTTTACAAGACAATATGTGTGTCATATGTTGTTTACATTATATTATCATTCTACTGTCATCTGATTTCAACAATGTGGAATTTGCAAATTTGTATGGTCATTGTTGGAATTTTCCCTTCTGCGGGGTCATCCCCAATCTTTTTGCCTCCTGTTTTTTTCTGACTGACCTGTTGCTGTTGGCTTTTGAACTCTGAGCACTTTGCCACTGCTAACCAGTGCTAAAGTGCATATGCGATTTGTGTAAATTGTATGGTTGATTGGGTTATCCATGATTGGCATATTTGATTTACTAGTAAGTCCCTAGTAAAGTGCACTAGAGGTGCCCAGGGCCTGTAAATCAAATACTACTAGTGGGCCTGCAGCAATGGTTGTGCCACCCACAATAGTAGCCCTGTAATCATGTCTCATACCTGCCACTGCAGTGTCTGTGTGTGCAGTTTTACACTGCCAATTCAACTTGGCAAGTGTACCCACTTGCCCGGCCTAAACCTTCCTTTTCTAACATATAAGGCACCCGTAAGGTAGGCCCTAGGTAGCCCCATGTGCAGGGTGCAGTGTATGTTTAAGGTAGGACATATACTAATGTGTTTTCTATGTCCTAACAGTGAAATACCGCTAAATTTGGTTTTCACTGTTGCAAGGCCTATCTCTCTCATAGTTTAACATGGGGCCTGCCTTTGAATATGATTAAAGTGTGGATTCCCTTTGGGAGCGGATAGACATGTGGAGTTTGGGGTCTCTGAGCTCACAATTGAAAAACACATCTTTTAGTAAAGTTGATTTTAAGACTGTGTGTTTGAAAATGCCACTTTTAGAAAGTGAGCATTTTCTTGTTTATACCATTTCTGTGACTCTGCCTGGTTGTGGATTCCCTGTCTGGGTCAGTTTGACAGTTGGGCTGGTTTCACCTCTCACTAGACAGTGACACAAAGGGAGCTGGGGTGTAGTCTGCATTTCCTGATGAGCCATCTGTGCTAGGAGGGAGGGGGGGAGTGGTCACTCACACCTGAAAGGGCTGTGCCTGCCCTCACACAATGCCGTCTCCAACCCCCTGGTGTGTGTCTGGGGTCTGGCTAAGACAGGATTTCACAAACAAGAGGGACTTTGCCTTGAAGTAAGCCTACCTCAAAGGGCAAAATGGGTATAAGAAGGGCACCCAAAACCACAGACTTTAGAACACTTCTGGAAACCAAGAGGAACCTCTGCCTGGAGAAGAGCTGAAGAGTTAAGGAAGAAGAGCTGCCTTGCCTGTGACTGTGCTTTGGGGAGCTATCCTGCAGTTGTTGCTTCTGCCAGTGTAAGAGGACTAAGACTGGACATTTTGTGTGCCTTCCATCTGGTGAAAAATTCTCCAAGGGCTTGATTTAGAGCTTGCCTCCTGTTGTTTGAAGTCTCAGGGACAGCAAAGACTTCTCTCTGCCAGCATCTGGAGCCTCTGCTGAGACTCCTACTCTGCCAAGTGGTGCCCATCCAGTTCCTGGGGACCTGAAAGGAGAAGCTGGCTGGACAAGAGTGAGAAATTCACGCACAGACTAAAGATCGACACAATCTCTGATCTGCGGCTGAAGAATCAACGCACCGCCGGCTTTGCGGCTGAAATAGATGCTCACCTGTTTTGCGGTTGGGAGATCGATGCACGCGGCTGGAGAAACGACGCGCAGCATCACTGATGGAGGCTGGTGTGATCGCAACCCGCGCTGCATGGTTTTTGGATCATCGTGTGGCTGGATTTCCAATGCAAACACCGCTGGGCATGTAAAAACGACGCAAGGCCTGCCCGGACCCGAGAGTGCTGACCGGATCGATGTATCGCTCTCCTGCGGAGAGAAAATCAATGCAAGCCGACCCGACGAAAGGAGAAACAACGCAAGGTCAAGCTTGTGAGTGATATTGACGCATCCGAAGCCCTTTTTGATGCACACTCACCCGTGCAGGGTTATTTTTGGCACGCCGAAGGTAAATTTTCACGCTAACAGCGTTAGCGTTGTGTTTAAAATTAAAAGAAGACTCTTTTTGCATTTTTAGTGATGACTTGTGCATTGTGGATTTTTTGTCATTTTGGTCTTGTTTTGTTTAGATAAATATTTTCTATTTTTTCTAAACCTGCGGTGTGCCATTTTGTAGTGTTTTCAATGAGTTACTGTGTGTTGGTACAAATACTTTACACCTAGCACTCTGAAGTTAAGCCTGACTGCTCGTGCCAAGCTACCAAGGGGGTGAGTAGGGGTTAGCTGAGGGTGATCCTCGAGTGAGGGTCCTTGCTTGGACAGGGGGTAACCTGACTGCCAACCAAAGACCCCATTTCTAACAGTCATGTCATCGACATTGATTATATCACAGAATTCATAGGTGCACAAACAGTTCCTCATCATTGTTAATGCCATATGGCGTCTTGGTCCTTAGCTTGATAATATACTTAGATTCAAGCTGTCTCAGGTTTTGAGATGTATTCCCACCGCGTTCATTCAGTGGTATCACATATATTTCATAATAGCTCACGGTTTTCCAGTTGTTGTTTTGGCACTGGGCCACATGTTTGGCGGTTGCATGTTATGTCATGGTGTTTTACTGCTCCTATGTGCTCCAGTATACTTTTTTCAACATGCATGTTGTACTTCCTACATATTTAAAAGCATAGGCACATTTGATTATGTGGACTACATATTGTTAATTGCCCGTAATCCTATTTCTGATTGCTATAGTTTTTTTTCTTTGTCTATGATGCTCTTTTTGTTGGTACCAATTTTACACACTTTGTAACCATTGTATTTGGTGAATCCACTTTGTTGTAATTCTAACCAATTTTGTGACTGATTATTTAGAAAATTACTTTGAACAGTTTGTCTTTTAGTGATTGTGCCTTTCTGCAATTCACTTGTGGTCTACTACCTAGCCGTGAGCCAGTGTCAGGGTCTTTTGCTTTTAAATGCCAGGGTTTGCACTAGATATTTCTGACTTTTGGACTTTCTTTGTTCTATGTCAGTATCAGCCTTGATGCCTCTTTGTCCTCCATGATTGTTCTCTGCTTGTCTTATTGTGTAATCAGAGTTTTCGCATGGGGTTTCAGTCTCACTTTCTGTAGGCTCCTTTGTGGATCCCTCGGTTTGTAGCCTCACAGTTCTAATCTTTTTATTGTTTCCTCAAATTTTTCTTCTGCAGCTATACCTGTGGAGCAGCCTATTCTCATTCTTTGCATCTCCACTTGTGGTATACTTCGAGAGGTTTGAGATGGAAACTCTTTCTATGGAATATGCTATTTGTGGATGTTTCTTTCCTATACAGAGTGGTATGAATCTGTTTGTCATGTACATATACTTTCACATTCAGAAAGTTTATATTTGATTTACTGGTCTCGCATGTGAACTGTAAACCTACATAATTCATATCGAGGCTTTCAAAAAAATTGCATGGATTCACTATTGTCACCATCCAAATTGGAAACAAATCGTCAGTGTACTTCACCCATAGTATTTTTTTCTCCAGTGCTGGTTGTTTTTTCAGTCCCCATGCATATTCCTTCTTTCACCACTTCAGTTAAAGTTGCATAGTTTGGGGAAAAACAAATGCCCATGGCAGTTCGCAACTGCTGGTGGTGTACTTCATGGTTGAATAGAAAGATCAAGGGGCATATTTATACTCCGTTTGCGCCGAAATTGCGTCGTTTTTTTTGACGCAAAACTAACTCCATATTTATACTTTGGCGTTAGACGCGTCTAGCGCCAAAGTCCATGGAGTTAGCGTCATTTTTTAGCGTGGACACCTACTTTGCGTTAATGATATGCAAGGTAAGCGTTCCCGTCTAAAAAAATCGACTCCGAGGCATGTGCGTGGGATTTATACTCCCGGGCAAATATCACGCCCGGGAGTGGGCGGGTCAAAAAAACCTGCATTAGCGCCGGATTTTAGCGCCTGGGTCAGGGCAGGCGTTAAGGGACCTGTGGGCTCAGAATGAGCCCAGAGGTGCCCTCCCCTGCCCCCAGGGACACCCCCTGTCACCCTTGCCCACCCCAGGAGGACACCCAAGGATGGAGGGACCCACCCCAGGGACATTAAGGTAAGTTTTTGTGGCATAGGTGGGCCTGATTTGTACCCCCCTACATGCCACTATGCCCAATGACCATGCCCAGGCCTGGGCATGGCCATTGGGCAAGGGGGCATGACTCCTGTCTTTGCTAAGACAGGAGTCATTTCAATGGGGGATGGGCGTCGTAAAAAAATGGCGCAAATCGGGTTGTGGTGATTTTTTTGCCTCAGCCTGACTTGCACCATTTCTGGACGCCCATATGCCATTTTCCCCCTACGCCGGCGCTGCCTGGTGTACGTCGTTTTTTTTAACGCACACCAGACAGCGCCGGCGGCTAACGCCGGCTAACGTCATTCAATAAATACGGCGCCCGCATGGCGCTTCAGAATGGCGTTAGCCGGCGCTAATTTTTTTGACGCAAAACTGCATTGGGGCAGTTTTGCGTCAAAAAGTATAAATATGGGCCCTAGTTTGTCAGGCACATCTCAATCATTGTTTGCATTTTTGTGTGTGTTGAAGTTCCTCCACATTGCGTTCTTTCAGGAAGTATGCAGATGCCTTTAGACCCACTTCATAGACACAGAGTGACACCACTTCAATGGTTACAAATAATTATATCATCTAAAGATATATCTGCCAGTATTCGCAGAAAGTCATGCGTGTCCCTGATGTAGGAGCTCAATGCATGTACAATTGGTGCTAGGTAGAAATCTACGTATCTAGATACTTTTTTCCACATAGGGGGTCACATGATGAAACTATTGGACTGCCCGGGGATCATGAAGTCTTGTGTTTCTTAGACAAGAAGCAAATTGTTGGGATAGTTGAATGTTCATTGAGAATTCATTATATTCATCACCTTTTATCACAGTCATGTACTGGCATTGTTTTGATTTCTCCTGCAGTCTAATTGTCATTTGATTGATGGGGTAGGTGTCCAATCTTTTGTAGTTTGTTTTATATAAAATGCCTCTTTCATGTAATCTGTTTTGTTAAGGAGGATGATGTTGCCCCCCCCTTGTCTTCTCGTTTGATGACCATTTGATCATTGTCCATCAAGTTTTTTGGTTCTTCATGTTCTTTCTTAGTCATATTTTCCATTTTTCCTGGATGTCTAGTTCTTTTCATCTTCTCTAAGTCTGCAATGTCTGTCTCTGAGAAATTATTTCAATTTTCTTCCATGGAGATGAGGGGCAATATTTTGCTTTGGATTTTAAATTACTATATTAGTGTCTATCGGTTTCAATTTCTAATTCTTGTAGAACTTCCATCTCTGTCATCTCACTGTCTCCTAGATCCCACATAAGGTCGAACATGTTTTTAATAACTGAAATTTGTTCAATGGTTACATTTGACCTGGGTTCTCTTTTTTGTTCCTTTTCACAAGTTTTGGGGGTTTGGAGGCATGCACTTTGGCAAGCTTTAGTTTATGCATGTATTTGTAAATATCTATTCTAGTTTCTGTGCAGTCAACATGTAACTCTAGGCAAAATGACTGTCCTTTATTTAGTACTTTCCGTTCAGTTTCTGCTAGTTCATGATTAGACAATAGGTTGAAATCCATATTTCTTCTTCGAATTGCAAAGCAGATATTGCCTTCTTTTACTCGGTCCTTCTTGTTCTTTTGATCCTCCTTTTCCACGGCTGTGACCTCTGCCCCTTTGACCTTTTCCTTGACCTCATTTGGTCTCGATACAGCAGTCTCATTTCCTCAAAGTCCCCTTTAGGTGAAGAGGAGTTGTGCTCAAGCCCTCTTCCATGCTTAGTTCAATGCCTGGTTCACTAGTGACATCACTTGTAAAATGATTTCTTTCTTTTGTTTTACTGTAATCACATTTCAGAGTTGCAAATGTTAGTATTCTACCTTGATAGTCAATTTCATCACATATAAACTTCCTCCTATTGCGTTCTTGAGTTTCCTCCTAATGCACTTCCATTTCTTTCCTAAATCTGGTTATATCCTCTTTGTTTGGGGGTCATTGACACCCTCTTCTCCATTTCACCAATTATTTTCTGTAATTCACAAAATCTATTTTGGCGAATTTGATCAATATTTTCATCATGCTGAGTGAGCACTTCATGTTGTAATATATATGTTAGACCCAGAACCCGTGGGTGGTAGTCCATTTCCAATCTTGTTTCCTGCTTAGCTAAATATTTTGTTTTGGTTTTAGAACTCTCTGCACTTTACCATTGTTAACTAGTGTGAAAGTGCTTGTATGCTCTTCTCTTCCTAAAACATGTTAAAATTTGTATATTTAATTCACTCATAAGTCCCTAGTAAAATTTGAAATTCAATATCTCCGCTTCTACTGATTGAAATTAAATAATTTTTATGTTATTTTGCCTCTTAGTTAAGCCTGACTGCTTTTGTGGCAAGCTTAACCGGAGTGTTAAACACGTGATAATTCCAGACACGGAATCCACAAACAGAGAGAGTCACAAAAATGGTTCAAGCAAGAAAAGGCCCACTTTCTAAAAGCGGCATTTTCAAACACACAATCTCAAAACCAACTTTACTAAAAGATGTATTTTTAAATTGTGAGTTCAGAGGTCCCAAACTCCACATGTCTATCTGCTCCCAAAGGGAATCTATGCTTTAATCATGTTTAAAGGCAGCCCCCAGGTTAACTTATAAGAGAGATAGGCCTTGCAACAGTGAAAACCAAATTTGGCAGTATTTCACGGTCAGGGCATATAAAACACAATAGTATATGTCCTACCTTAACCGTACACTGCACCCTGGCTACCTAGGGGTGTCTTATATGTAGGAAAAGGGAAGGGTAAGGCCTGTCAAGTGGGTAGACTTGCCAAGTCGAATTTACAGTTTAAAAACTGCACACTGCACACACAGACACTGCAGTGGCAGGTCTGAGACATGATTACAGGGCTACTCACGTGGGTGGCACAGCCAGAGTGCACTTGACTAGGGACTTACTAGTAAATCAAATATGCCAAGCATGGAAAAACCAATTAACAGTACAATTTACACAGAGAGCAAATGCACTTTAGCACTGGTTAGCAGTGGTAAAGTGCTCAGAGTCCTAAAGCCAACAAAAACAGGACAGGAAAAATAGGAGGAAGGAGGCAGAATGTTTGGGGATGACCCTGCAAAAAGGGCCAGGTCCAACAAAGGCTTTTCCACCAAAACAGGAATAACAATCAGTAGAAGCAGAGTTATGCAATTTTAAAGGTTTCAGGTAAGTACATCGCCTAAAAACACAAAGTGCCACTCGCAGTTATCTCGTCGCATGAAACCTGGTAAAATTACAAGTTTAGGCTGACCTCGATGGAGCGTGGGCCAGATACACAGACCAGGCTAGTCCCACTGAAAAAAAGTTGCCTACCAAAAGTTCATTGTGAAGAGTTCTGTTTGTGGTATAGAAGGGAGCAGGGTTAGTGTCACGAAAGGTTGTCGCTGTAAACCTAACAGCAGGCTGGTTTCATCGACGGTCTCTGTTGTGACGAGAAGATCCTATCAGGCATCTCAGGTGGTTGTTGGGAAGCAGTCAAAGCAGCTGACGATGCTGAAGAACATCGTCAGCTGCAGTAGCACAAACAGTAAGGTTCATACAAGCCTCATGTTGGCAGGCAGCAAGATCTTTGTGCAAGTGGGCCCATTCATAGCCGTGTATAGTCCATAAACTCAGGATTTCATCTTTTCATCAAGGAAGCGCTCAACTGATGCCACACCAATGGCACCTCTTGGGGATCAGGAACTCACGGCAGCAGAGACCACCAGGGCTCAAGCAGGTCCAGGTAGGCAGTTGCAGGGAGGTTTCTGAAGTTATTTGTGCCCCTGTAGCTCAGAACAGTAGGTCAGTCAGCTGGCCCATGGAGTCATTTCAGTCTGGGATGAAGGGTCCAGTTCCTGTCTTCCTTGTCGGGAAGCAGGGCAGGCCTCTGGCATCAGGACTGTCTTTTTTCTCTAGGATCCAGAGGCTCAGGAATGTACTTAAGAGAGTCAAAGTTCCTTTTTAATACCAGCAGCTCACTTTGAAGTGAGAGAAGCTTCTGGAGTTTTCTCCTGGTGAACGTGTCTGGCATTTCCAGCCTCCCTGCTCTGGTTCCAGTCGGTCTGGGGGCACAATAGACTAGTGTGAAGTACTTTGTGTGCGAGCTGGGCCGTTGCCTTTGAAGTATAAGTGTCGAAGGCGACAGCTCCGCCCCCCACACCCACTCATCAAGTCAGGATGGCCCATTCTTCCAATACTCAGATCCTTTACTGTGTGCTGTCTGAGAGGAATACACAAAGACCAACTGCTTCTATTCATGTGGCCCAGGAACAGATGCAGATGCCTAATGGCAGGACAAGAAAATGCAAACTTTCTAAAAGTGCCATTTTCAGAATTGTGGCTTAAAATACGACTTTACCAGTAAAGAGGTTTTTGAATTACAATTCATCAGACACCAAACCTGACATTCCTACCTGCTACCAAACAAGTTATCAAATGTAATAAGCTAACCCAATGGGAGATATCAATTGTGAAAAAATAATTTTAGAGTTTTTCCACTACCAAGACATGTAAAAACTAAGAAGTACATGTCAAACTTTTTACATCCAGCAAACCTTGCCCTATAGGCTGTTTAGGACACACCTATTGGTGACATATGTATTAAAGAACAAGTTACTTACCTTCTGTAACGCATTATCTGGTAGAGACTATCTAGCTGCAGATCCCTTACCTTTGAACTCCCTGGTTTCCACTTCGAATCCGGAATCTTTTTTGCTGAGCAATACCCTGTGCGCGCTGTCAAGTGGTGCCGTTCGGATCCGCGTGGCTTCATCAGCATCATTGGAGCGGTCTGTGACGTCACAGTCTCCTATAAAGACACCACCCTGGCACATGTACGTCAGTTCTTTTATCCACAACACTTTCACGCAAGAAGCGCAGTCATGGATAGAACCAACATTTGTCTGTGCAAAACTGGGACCCTGAAAAGGGGCTAAACCCTAATCCTACTAGATATATCCGCAGAGCCTGGAGGCACGGGTGGGTGTAAGGAATCTGCAGCTAGATCAAGTCCCTACCAGATAATGCTTTATTGAAGGTAAGTAACTTGTTCATCTGATACAGACTTCTAGCTGCAGATTCCTTACCTTTGAATAGATACCCAAGCCATAACCTCCCGGCGGTGGGCTGCAGATTCTACTCCTTACACTAAGAAGTCCTGTAGGACTGAATGGGCAAAGTGCCTGTCTCTTCGTACCTGACTGTCTAGGCAGTAATGTTTTGCAAACATGTGCAAAGATTCCCAACGTTGCCACCTGACAGATCTCCAGGACTGGTACGCATCGAGCTAGCACAGTGGTAGCAGCTTTGCCCCTGGCAGAATGAGCTCGCAAGCCCTCAGGAGGCTGCTTATTGGCCAATGCGTAGCATATCTTAATGAAGAGAACGACCCAGCACAAAATGGTTCGCTTCTACACTGCCCGACCCTTCTTTGCTCCAACGTACACCAGCAAGAGTTGGTCATCCACCCGAAACTCTTTTGTGCGGTCAAAGTAGAACGATAACGCTTTTTTGGGGGAACCAGTCGATGGAGTCTCTCCCCTTTTGTTTTAGAGGGATGTGGTGGAGCAAAGAGGGTGTGAGGTACTGGGTTTTTCAGAACCGGTACTGATCCGGTAACCCAGCGGTGCCCGGGTACAGCCAAAGACCTCGGGTACTTTCCTGATTCAGACTACAGAAACTCAGAGTCTTCTAGGTGAAGTCAAAGATCGAATTTATTGGCTGCAACCAATTGACAAGTGTCCTAGAAGTACAACAGCACGATTTGTATGTTCTCAGGAGACTGTGTTTCAATGCAAAGTCAGGTTTCCTTATATACAGTTTTTTAAGCTTCAGGCAAACATTCTTGACATTTTGGTTGGTCATTCACATGTTTTCACTACAAAGGAAAAAACAGTGTCATGATGAAACCTTATATTTCATGTCATCCAACCCATAATAAATTACCCGGCAAGGCCTAGAATTTTACATCAGATAAGTGTGGACCCCTAATAAAAACGGGCACCTCCCCCTCGTAAAGTAAGAAGAAGAAAAGAGCAGGTGCAGGTGTGAGCAAGTTAGGCAGGGTGTGTGAGCGATAATAAGGGTTTTATGGCCTGGTGTGCCTTGATGCTATCTGATTCGGCCACTGGGAGAGGGACTGACCAAACAGGTTTGGCTTGAGGCAATGGTTCCAGCTTGCCCAGGTCAGAGAAAAGTCAATCAAGGTGTACGTGTCCTTGGAATCAAATCTGACTGTATTATAAGCCTATGTGAGGGCAACTTTTAAAAATGGCTGCCGTGTATAAAATGGGAGCCACGAGTGCAGGACGAAAATGGCGATTTCGAGGTGAAAACGCTGCTGGAATTGAGCGAAAATGCTCATGCTTAGTGTACTAGTCATTATCGGTCTTTTGATACTAAAATCGTACTGCTGTGGCAAAGTAAATTACATGGGTCCAGAATTTTTAGAACCACAGGTGGACAGGGTGATGTTCTGACCCAGATGAAATGGGGGCACCACCTTGGGGAGGAAAGAGGCACAAGTTCTGAGAACCACCTTGTCTGGATAGATAGTGATGTATGGTGGCTTTGATGACAGGGCTTGCATCTCACTCACCCTCCTGGCAGATGTTATTGCCACTAAGAAAGCTGTCTTGCTGGTGAGCAGCCGGAGGGGACAGTTGTGCAAAGGGTCGAAGAGAGCGCACATCAGAAATGTGAGGACCAGATTTAAGTCCTATTGGGGCATAACAAAGGGCCTAGGGGGAAACAAAATGTACAAGCCCTTTGCGGAATCTATGTACAATGGGGGATTCAAACAGAGAAGGCTGATCATGCAGTCGAAAAAAAGCGGATAAGGCAGAAAGATAGCCCTTACGAGTCCCCAAGGCAGAGCCCTGCTGGGCTAGGGAAAGAATGAAGAGAAGAATATCAAAGAGAAGCAGAAAGAGGGTCAATAGACCTTTTTGTTCAATAACATACAAAGCATTTCAAATGGCAGGCGTAAACCGTTTTAGTGGAGGGACCCCTGGCTGCCAAAATAACTTTACAGACTTAGGGAGGAAGGTCAAAAGCCATCAATTGCTGCCGCTCAGTCTCCACACATGAAGGTGCAGAGTTGACAGGCTCAGGTGGAGAACCATCCCCTGCTGCTGCGACAAAAGATCCTCCTGAAGGGGCAGCCTGATCGGAGGATTGATGCTCATTTCGAGAAGCTCGTGATACCAGACCCTCGTGCCCAATCCAGAGCCACTAGGATGACTTGGGCCGGTCGTTCTTGATCTTCTTGAGAACTCTGGGCAGGAGTGGTATGGGCCGAAAAGCATACAGGAGACTTGAACTCCACGCATGATGAAGAGTCGCAGAGCGAATGCTGCTTTGGAAACTCCAACGCGCAATACTTCTGATATTGCGTGTTCTCTGCGGAGGCAAACCAATCTAACTGAGGCTCTCCCCACTGCTGAAAGAGTCCTTGCGTCACCTCCAGATGGAGATACCACTCATGATCTGCTAGGCATAGACAGCTGAGTTCATCCGCCCTGATTTGTAGAGAAACTGCCACATGCTGAACCACCAGATTTATGCCCTGCTTTTTCAGCCATGTCCAGAGATGCAGAGCCTCTTGACAAAGGGTCCACGGCCACACACCGCCCTGCTTGTTACTGTACCACACTGCAGTGGTGTTGTCAGTGAACACATTGACTATCTTCCCTTTCACAACAGGAAGAAATGCCAGAGGCCCCTGATCTCCACCTCTCCCAGATGGCCGCCCCAACCAAGAAGTGACTCATCTATCACTACTGTGAGATCTGGCTGGGGAAGGGAGAGGAGTCTCTCTTTGATCCAATCGCAGTTCACTAACCATCACTGCAGATCTTTTGTTTTCCCTCTGAGATCTGAACCGTGTCGGTAAGATTTCCCTGATGCTGCAACCACTGGAACTTCAGGTCCCACTGCAGAGTCCTCATATGCCATCTGGCATTTTTGACTAGCAGGATGCAGGAAGCCATAAGTCCCAACAGCCTCAGAGTCTGTCTCACCGAAATCCAGGATAGAGGCCGAAACATTGGTATCATAACCTGAATAGCCTGGACTCACTGCTCGGGAGGATAAACCCGAAATCGCACTGTATCCATAACAGCTCCGATGAAGGAGAGCTTAGGAGAGGGAGTCAGGTGTGACTTTGGTACATTTATAGTGAAACCCAACGAATGCAGCAGGACCACTGTAGTCTGAAGGTGGATGACTAGGGCCTGGGGCGTAGGAGCCTTCACTCAGTCGTTGAGGTAGGGGGAAGACTAAAATCCCTAACCTGCGCAGATGATGTGCTATCGCCGCCATCACCTTGGTGAACACCCGAGTAGCACTGGTGAGTCCGAAAGAGAGCATGGTAAACTGAAAGTGCTTGTGGCCCACCTTGAACCACAAGTACCACCTGTGGGCAGGCAGGACAGGGATGTGAAAATACGCATCCTACAAGTTCAATGCTACCATCCAGTCTCCTTGTCTAGGGTAGACAAGACCTGAGCTAGAGTGAGCATCTTGAATTTCTTCTTTTTGAGGAAGAGATTGATGTCCCTTAAATCCAAGATAGGGCGAAGACCCTTGTTCTTTTTTGGAATCGGAAAGTAGCAGGAATAACAACCACTGCCTACTTCTGACATCGGGACCCTTTCTATGGATCCCTTGGCCAAGAAAGCCGTAACTTCCTCAGGGAGCAAGATTAAATGATACTCCTCCAGCCATTCTTTCAATGGAGGGATAGGGAGAGGGAAAGACTAGAAGGGGAGGGAATAGCCCTTCTGTATGATCTGCAAGACCCATTTGTCTGATGTTATGGACCACCAGTGAGGGAGATGAAAACAAATCCTCCCTCCAACTGGACGAACATGGTCTTGCAGAACCATACTAGGAGGGCTTGGGAGTTGTGGGTGGCCAACCTCTGGCTAGACCCTCTGGGTCTGAAGGTACCACAACCTCGTCCTCACAATGGATGCTGTGAAGCTAGAGGATGGTCGCTGGGCTGACGATGGCATGGTACCCCGCCCCCTCTGAAAGCCTCGAAAGGGGCGATAGGCAGACTGCTGTCAAGCGGGCACCAAGAGGCAGAAGGTTCTGGCCGTGACTTGGGAGTCCTTGAACTGCTCAAGCGCAGAGTCTGCCTTCTAACCAAAAAGCGTGAGCCATCGAAGGGCATGTCCATCAGTTTTGCCTGGACATCCCCGGAAAAGCCAGTGGTACGCAGCCAGGCATGGCAACAAAGGGCCACTGTCGAAGAAATCGCCCTGCCCAGCGAGTCAGTCGTGTCCAAGCCACATCGAATGGTAAACTCCTTCACAGCTTGGGTGAATGTCCCGTACACCCTTCGGGACCTGGGGCAGCACCTGTGCCAGCGTATCCCATTAAATTTGGGAAAAACGTCCCAATAGGCATGAGGTGTATACCAACCTCAATGCCAGGCTGAAGGAAGAAAACATCTTCCCAAGTTGGTCCAACCTCTTGGAATCCCTATCCAGGGGAGCGGAAAGGAAGGCACCATGGGAAGTGGAGGCCTGGATCACCAAGCTCTGGGTGAGGAAACTAGAGTCTGTAGGAGCTGGTCAATGGCAGCAGCCAATTGCCCTATACACAGGAGCCCCTGTGCTGGGTTTGGACCACGTCTCCAGCAGGACATCAGTAAGGGCCTCATTGAAGGGTAACATCAGTTCCGATGTAGCAACCCCCGGCTGAAGCACCTCTATCAGGAGGTTAGTCCTGACCGGCACCGAAGGCAAGTCTAGGTCCAAGACCTCAGCTGCTCTACACACCACCATGGCATACAACGCTCTCTCCTCCATAGCCACAGAAGGCGGTGAGAGCATACCAGCATCTGGAGAAGTATCCAGTCCACTGGCTTTCCCTAGATCCTCATACCAGTCCTGCTCCTCCAATCCATATTCAAAAGGGTTTTCAGACCACCTCCCACTGCTCACCAGTTCCTGGCTGATCAAAATAAGCCTCTGTCACTGATCTGGGCCTAGTCAGTGCTGTTGAAGTCAGAATCGGCGTCGTACGACATTGTTCTGGATCATCAGGAATGAGGATGGGACTTCCACCACCAGTGGGCACAAGTGGTGGGGGGAGCGTCGACATCAGGCCCGGTGCCGGCTGACTGAGGAACCAGCACCGCTCTGGATCAGATATCAGATATCAGATCCTGGGTGCCCTGGCGTCAAACACGATGGGGCCCCTGCTGACCCCATGGGGTCCTGAGACCCACCTGTGGTGGCAGCCCGCTCAAAAACGAGGCGCATGGCTTCTTAAAAGTCTTATATGAGCAGGGGTAGCTCAGGCTCCAGGATAAGGGGAGCGACGTGAAGTCAGCCCTGGCAACGGCTCTGCGGAACGGTGCTCTGAACAGCGATGTTTCCGAGTCACCTCATTGGCCGACGGGTGTGATATAGTCAAAGTCCGCTTGAACTTCCTCTTCTTGTGGTCCTCAGGGCACTCAGCGAAGAGGCACAAGTGAGAAGAGGACTTGGGGCTCCTGGAGCAGTCCCGTGCCCTCCTCCTTGAGCAGGACCGTGACCTCTGAGGAGTTGCGCCGACCGAAGCTGGCTGCTAGGCTGCCATGAGCTTTAGAGATCACTCTCTCAAAGCCTTTGGGGCCACGGCCTGGAAGTTTGAACACTACTTCCAGTCGTGGTCCCTGTCGAGGAACCAGACACATACCTGGTGGGGATCAGTCACTGGCATGGCACGTTGACAGGCTCCACGCAGCTTGAACCCCGTCTTCCTAGATGACATCTTCCTCGCGCAGATGTAAATATTCTCCGACAAAAGGTTGAAAAAGGCTTGCTAAAAATGGCAAAGAATAGCTGGATCCCAGATCTGCAGTTAACCGGCGCAGAAGAAAAAAAACTGATGTATGCACGCTGGGGTGGTGCCTTTATAGGTGACCGTGACATCACAGACTACTCAGACAACGCTGATGAAGCCACACGGAGCCGAACGACGCCACCGGACAGCACGCGCAGGGTATTGCTCAGCAAAAAAGATTCTGGAATCGAAGTTGACACCAGGGAATTCAAAGGTTAGGAATCTGCAGCTCGAAGTATATCAGAAGGGAAAGGTTTAACCCTGGCAAAAGGTTTATTTTGCCAGGTTCAAAACTGCACACACATTCTGCAATGGCAGAACAAAGAGCTCCTAACGTGGGTGACACAATAAGTCCTGTAGTTCCTCTAGCAGCATGTAATTTAAATACACTAAGTATCTGTAGTACCACTTTAACAGAGAATTATAAGTAAAATAAATGAGTCTATTGGGTGTAAGTCACTTTTACCATGTTTAAAGGAAAGAGCACTTTAGCACTGGTTAGCATTGGTAACATGCACAGTTTCGTAAAGCCAACAAAAACAAATTCAGTAAAACAGGAGCAGTAAAGGCAAAATGTTTGGGGGTGACCCTGCAGAGAGGTCCAAGTCCAAAAGTACTGGGTAGGCTGATCCTGTGAAAGATGCTTTAGATGGATGAAATGGAAAACATGAGACCGAATGTCCTTGGAAAGCTTTGCACCTAAAGCAAAAGCTGTCAGAACACTTCCCAGTTTTAGTAAGAGTAGCTTTCTAGTGAAGCTCCCGTTCGTAGATCACAGAGGATGGCACTGCTCCAACATTCTGAATGTTATCCTTAAATAACTGACAACCCAATTTATTTTTCCAACTACTACACCCACAGTTGCATTGCTTCTACACACAGTAGTCTTGAGATACATCTTTCTTGCTTGTTTACGAGTTATGGTGGTGGTTTCAATAAGGACCTGCAACTTGGTACCATTTAACCTTGAAAAAAAAAATGGAAAAAAAAAAATAAAGTTTCAAGGCCAGTCCAAAAGCCTTCCATTGCAGGACATGGAATACATTGATCTCTCCTATGGAAACCATACATATTTTCATCCATATCAACCATATGAACATCCCAACCCAGAAGTAAGGCAGCTACTATTAATGTAATTTGATGCCACAGTGCAGAGTATACCTTGCTTTGAAAAATGTTGACAAAGCCGACCACCACTGCACTGACTGAATGTTATCCCCTCCCACTTTTAGAATGCCACACACAACTCAGGCATGAAAAACAGAACTTTGTAAAATTTAAGGTTTCAGATTAACTTTGGAATGTTGGGCTGATGAGACGAGAGAATTGAACCTGCTTTTCTCCGCAGGCATCCCAGCTCTGTAAAAAACTAGAAGACAGGCTTTTGGGGTACGGGTCAAGACTTTGTGGATGGGGAGACAGCAGCCAAAACGACAACCAGTACCTCCTGGGGCAGATTAAATTCAGTAGGTTTGATTTCTTTCAAGCTCTATGCATGGAGGTGTAAGTGCTCGAGTTTCAGGTGTAAGACCCTACTCTGTTGTAGGAAGAGTAAGGTTCATGAAGAGGTAGGTGAAGTGTGGGACAGACATCCAGACACAAGAACGCAGAATACCAAAACCTCAGAGCCCAGTCCAAGGCTGTAAGAATCACCAGAATCCAGTCCCTCCTCACCCTGTACAGAACCATTTGAAGCAGCAGCAGAGGAGGGAACCCGTAACTAATACTAGAGTGAAGTGTCCTTTGAAGCAGAAACTCTAGGGTCCTGATGCAGATGCCATTCATGGTTTGCTTGTTGGTGCCAGCTGAGCTCATCTGCTATGGCATTCAAGGACCCTGCTGGATAGCAGAGAGACAAGGAAAGCCCTTGAAGGTCCAGCCAGAACCACAGCCTTAGTACTTTTTCGTACAGTGCACATAAACCCCCACACCACCCAGTTTGTTGCAGTACTGTATGGCAGTTGTGTTTTCCCTCAGTATTTGCACAGGACTATCCTTGATGGAAGGCAGAAAGGCCCTGAAAGCCAAGAGGGTGGCACACCCCTCCAGAAGACTCATATAGTGCTTTTGATCAAGTGCAGGCTAGAGGCCTGTTAGACTGGGCATCCTTGGCATCTCCACTAACTTTATGCCTCTGTTTCCCAGGTTGTTGATGTGTGCTGGACTGTTTTTGCTGTTTTTTTACTCTAGCACTGGCTAGCAGTGGTAAAGTGCTCAAAGTGCAAGTGCTCCCATATAAAATGTGTATGTAAATGGCTTTCCATGATTGCCATATTTTATTTACTGGTAACTCCTTAGTACAGTGCACTTGAGGTGCCCAGGTCCTGTAAATCAAATGCTACTAGTGTGCCTGCAGCTTACTCAGAAGAAAGGGGGGGGGGGGTAAGGGTAAACAGGGGGAGTTCTCCAAAGGGCCCCAATCTGATTCCCAGGGTAAGGATTCCCAGTGAGAAGCAGCCATGGTTCTCCAAAGGGAAACCTGTGGCAGGGGGTCCCCCACGTAAGTGTTATGCATGTGACCAAGTGGGTCATGTGAGTGGGGACCCCCAAATGATTACACCGGCAGCCACTGGTGTGCAGTCCCAGGGTTTAGCTAGTGTAGCACTTGGGGAGGAGTTGGTTCCAGGTGGGTGGGAGCCAGAAGAGATGACCCTTGTCTCACTAGGGGACAGTGAGACAGTCCAGAGAACCCTAGTGCCTGAGAACACTAAGACGTACAGCCAGTGGGTGACCATCAATGGACAGAGGGTGGAGGCTCTGAGAGACACAGGAGCCAGTGTGACTGCAGTGAGGAGTCAGCTGGTGTCTGAAGAGCAGACAGATCCCCGGGTACTTCACCGAGTAGTTGCAGTAGATAACTCAGAGCGCCTGTGCAGAGCGGCACAGGTTCCCTTTGAATGGGGGGGTGGCAGGCTCAGGTTCCTTGAAGGAAGCTGCGAGTCCAACCATGCCTATAGATTGTTTGCTTTGCAATGACCTGGAGGATTCCCCTAGGAAGGAGGTGGAACACAGGTCACACTTTGAGATGTTGGGTCTGCCTGGGTGGGTATGCGTATCCACCAGGTCTGTGGCAGCCTGTCAGGGTGATCTGGAAACCCTGGAGCCTGAAAGAGTGGCCAAGGTGTCTGCCATAAGGAGGAAGGGCAAGGGGTGTGGGAAACTGGCCCCAGATGTTTTCACGGTCCAGGAGGAGGCTGAACTGGGTGAGGTCCCTGAGTTGTCAAAGTGACAGCAGGAAGGGGGGCTCACCAGGGAAGCATTCTGTGAGGCACAGAACTCATGCCCTACTCTGGAGTGTTTGCGACAGCAGGCTGCAGACCAGGTGTCTGGCAAGGAGCCTGGATCACATTTGATTTACTGGGAGCCTAAGGTTCCTGAGCCTGGGTCAGCCCGTGTGCTGGTGGTACCCCAGTACTTCAGAGCCTTCCTACTGGGTCCGACTCATGACGTGCCTTTAGCTGGTCATTTGGGGCAGGACAAGCCATTTGAGTGGCTTGTCACCCACTTCTATTGGCCCCAAATGTGAAGACACTCTGATGCTCATTGTAGGTCTTGCCCAACTTGTCAGGCAAGTGGCAAGAGTGGGGGGAAATGTAAAGCTCCCCTCCAACCTTTTCCTGTTGTTAGCACCCCCTCTGAAAGGGTTGGTATTGACATTGTGGGGCCTCTGGATCCCAAGACAGCCATGGGCAACAGGTTTATCCTGGTCTTGGTGGACCATGCCACCTGGTACCCAGAAGCCATTCCTTTGAGATCAATCACTGCCCCTGTGGTGGGCCGTGCCTTGATGGGAGTTTTTACTCGCATGGGGTTCCCCAATGAAGTGGTGTCCAATAGGGGTACCACTTCATACCAATGTATATTAAGTCTCTGGAAGTTGTGTGGGGTAAACTACAAGTTCAGCACACCTTACCACCCCCAAAGCAACGGTCTGGTTGAGCGATTCAACCGTACCTTGAAGGGCATGATAATGGGCCTGTCAGAGCCCTTGAGGCAGAAGTGGGACGTCCTCTTGCCATGCCTTCGGTTCACTTACAGGGAGGTGCCTCAAAAGGGACTTGGCTTTAGTCCTTTTGAGCTGATCTATGGCCACCCTGTGAGGGGACCTTCAAGTCTGGTAAAAGAGGCTTTGGAAAAAGCTCCTAGTAACCCCCCCCCCCATTTTCTACCCCAGATGGGCACTTTCAGTTTAAAGTGATGCCATTTGGGATGAAAAATGCCCCTGCCACCTTTCAGAGGTTGGTCAACCAGGTGTTGGCTGGGCTGGATGAGTTCAATGCCACCTACCTGGATGACAGTGCTGTCTTCAGTTCCACATGGGAAGAACATTTGCAGAACCTCTGCAACCTCACCAAAGTGTTGGAGGCCCTGCAAAAGGAAGGCCTCACTATTAAGGCAAGCATGTGCCAAATAGGGCAGGGTTCTGTGATGTACGTGGGACACCAGGTGGGGAAAGGCCAGGTGGCACCACTACAGCCAAAGATTGATACCATTCTGGCTTGGGAACCTCCCAAGACCCAGACTGAAGTGAGAGCCGTTTTAGGTCTCACAGGATACTATAGGTTTGACAAAGGGTATGGCACAGTTGTTGCTCCCTTGACTGGGTTGACTTCTAAAAAGCAGCCCAGAAAGGTGATCTGGATGGAGTCTTGCCAGACAGCTTTTGATGCCTTGAAGGCTGCCATGTGCACAGAACCTGTGCTGAAGCACATGACTATTCCAAGGAGTTTGTTATGCAAATAGACACCTCAGAGCATGGTATTGGAGCAGTACTCTCACAGCTTAATGAAGAGGGCCTGGATCAACCTGTAGCCTTCATTAGCAGGAGGTTACTTCCCAGGGAACGTAGGTGGAGTGCCATAGAGCGTGAAGCTTTTGCTGTGGTCTGGGCGCTGAAGAAGCTAAGACCCTACTTGTTTGAGACTCACTTCCGGGTTCAGACGGACCACAGGCCCCTCCGATGGTTAATGCAGATGAATGAAGAGAATCCAAAATTATTGAGGTGGTCCATTTCCCTACAGGGGATGGACTTTACAGTGGAACACCGCCTGGCACAGAACACGCCAGTGCTGATGGTCTGTCCAGATTCTTTGGCTTAGTGATGAGAACTCCCATGAGGTTGGGTAGTTGCTCCCCACTTTCAGCTGGGGGGGAGGGAGGAGGTGGAGGGGGCACATGTTAGGCTTGGCATGGTCTCCCATAACGTTTTCTCTCTGTTTCCTAGGTTTTTGATGTGTGCTGGACTCTGTTTTTCTTACTCTGGGCACTTTACTACTGCTATCCAGTGCTAAAATGCAAGTGCTCCAATATAAAATGTATATGTAATTGGCTTTCCATGATTGGCATATCTGATTTACTGGTAAGTCCAGTGCACTAGAGGTGCCCAGGGCCTGTAAATCAAATGAGACTAGTGGGCCTGCAGCTCTGGCTGTGCCACCCACATGAGTAGCCCTGTAATCACAGACCTGCCACTGCAGTGTCTGTGCGTGCAGTTTTAAACTGCCAATTCGACTTGGCAAGTGTACCCACTTGCCAGGCCTAAACGTTCCCTTTTCTTATATGTAAGACAACCCTAAGTATGTAGCCCCATGGGCAGGCGGCAGTGTATGTTTAACATAGGACATATGCTAATGTGTTTTATATGTCCTGGCAGTGAAATACTGTCAAATTAGTTTTTCATTGTTGCAAGGCCTATCTCTCTTATAGGTTAACATGGGGGCTGCCTTTGAAAATGATTAAAGCGTAGATTCCCTTTGGGAGCAGATAGACTTGGAGTTTGGGGTCTCTGAGTTAAAAATATATCTTTTAGTAAAGTTGCTTTTGAGATTGTGTGTTTGAAAATGCCACTTTTAGGATAAGGCATTTTTTGCTTAAAACCATTCTGTGACTCTGCCTGTTTGTGGATTCCCTGTCTGGGTCAGTTTGACAGTTGGGCTGTTTGCACCTCTCTAGACAGTGGCACAAAGGGAGCTGGGGTGTAGCCTGCATATCCTGATGAGCCATCTGTGCAAGGAGGGAGGGGGACGAGTGGTCACTTACACCTGAAAGTGCTGTTCCTGCCCTCACACAATGCAGGCTCCAACCCCCTGGTGTGTGTCTGGGGCCTGGCCAAGGCAGGATTTCACAAACAAGAGAGACTTTCCTTTGAAGTAGGCCTAGTTCAAAGGCAGAACTGGGTTTAAGAAGGGCACCCAAACCCCTGAAAATTAGATCACTTCTGGACATCAAGAGGAACCTCTGCCTGGAGAAGAGCTGAGGAGAAGTGCTGCCCTGCCTGTGACTGTGCTTTGTGGAGCTATCCTGCAGTTGTTGCTTCTGCCTGTGCAAGGGGACATAGACTGGACTTTGTTGTGCATTCCTGCTTGTGAAGAAATCTCCAAGGGCTTGTCTTGAGCTTGCCTCCTGTTGTTGAAGTCTCAGGGCCATCAAAGATTTCTCCTGCCAGCACCTGGACTCTCTGCTGAGACTCCTGCCCTGCCAAGTGGTGCCCTATCCAGTTCCTGGGGCCTTGGAAGGTAAAGCTGTCAGACCAAGACTGAAAATCCACGCACAGACCGCTGTTCGGGGAAAATTTAGACACACCTTCCGAGACGCGGCTGAGAAATGACGTGCCGCCGGCTTCGCTGCTGAATTCTACACTTCACCTACATCGTGGCTGGAAGATAGATGCACCCTGCTGGAGAAACTACACGCAACACCCGCTGGCAGAGGCTGATAACGTAGTAACCCCCATAGCGCGGTTTTGCTGATACCGTGCAGCAGGATTTTCTACGCAAACCTCAATGGGCGCGGAAAAACAGCGCAAAGCCTGCCCGGACCAGAGGTAACCGTCCGGATCGATGCTTCGCTCTCCTGCGGAGAGGAAAAACTATGCACACCGACCCGACCGGAGGAGGAACAACGCAGTCTTGCTTGTGAGTGAGAAATCGACGCATCGCTGGTCTTTTCTAACGCACGCTCACCCGTACGGTGTTATTTTGACGCAACCCATGTACCTTTTCACGCTAAAAGCGTTAGCACCGTTTTCTAAGGATTTAAAACTCTTCTTTTGCTTTTTAATTAAAAACTTGACTTGTGTATGGTAGATTTTTTTCGTTTTGGTCTTGTTTTGTATAGGTAAATATTACTTATTTTTCTAAACCTCTGTCATTTTGTAGTGTTTTCACTGAGTTACTGTGTTTGTTGGTACAAATACTTTACACCTAGACTCTGAAGTTAAGCCTGCCTGCTTGTGCCAAGCTACCAAGGGTGGTGAGCGGGGGGTTACCTGAGGGTGATTCTCCTTTACCCTGACTAGAGTGAGGGCCCTTGCTTGGACAGAGGGTAACATGACTGCCAACCAAAGACCCCATTTCTAACAAGGCCGCTATGTCCACTTCATCCAGATGGCCCCTCCAACATAGAGTCCATGCATCTGTCACCACTAAGATCTGGATGGTGTAGGGAGAATGGCGCACTGAAAATCAGACTGCAATCCTTCATCGCCTCCTCGCTTGACACTGGTTCACTTTGTGAATGAACAAAGCACCTGTTCTTTGTCAGCCTGACATTAGGCCCAAAAACCTAGGTCACTCTGATAAAAATAGAGTTGTTGTATTGAGTAGATATTTCAAGGCCTAGTGCCTCAGATCCAGACACGATTCTTAGCCATTTGAAAAATGCTCCTTGATGCACATGAAGGCTATCAAGAAGCCGGAGGGGAAGTTGTTCATCAAAAAGCACATGAAATGGTCTCCCTTTGTTTTAGAGCTCACCTGCTAGTGGTCTTGACACTTCATCAAAGATTTAATTGGACTCATCTGTTAAATCTCTGTAGAAGTGCCCAGAGAAACCTGTGGCAGACATCCATGTGTGAGGCCGTATCACCACTCTAGTACCCACAGCCACGCCTACTCAGTTCCTAATGTTCATCCCAGAATACCAAATTGCAAGAATTTTCTCCTACACTAGTTTGCAGGTATACGTTCTTTGATTGCTCCAGGTTGTTTGGTGACAAGGTGGATTCAGCTAGCTGCACAGTGACCCAATCCTTGGGCTTGCTCTCTCTAGCCCACAAGTTTCATCACTGATAATGGAAGTGCATGTGTAACTCCTTGGGCGTAGCGAGAGGCGCAGTTCTCTCGGGCCATACAGTAAGCCATCCAGTCCTTTGGGGTCCCCAGCGGGTGTGAGAGGTGGCAGAGGAGGGGCCCACCATACACGGATTTAGTCCTTTAAGTCCTATTCCCCTGCTATGGCCAAGCTATTCTGATTGCCCCTTCAGGAGGCACCCACGGCCAATGAGGGCCAGAATACACTATTGCCTAACTGGTGTGCCGCTACCTCAGACTACTGGGTCCTACAGGTTGTCAGTCACGATTATGACCTTGTTTTCTATCAACCCTCCTAATCGGTCTCTTGTTTTCACTCTGAGCTTAGCAGGAAGTGCCTCATCCTTGCTAAAGAGGTTAAGTCATTGATGGACAAAAGGGAAATACAAAGTTCTCATTAAAGAAAGAGGCAGTGTGTGACACTTTTACTTCTTGGTGTACAACAGAGTGGTGGGCACACACCAATTTACGATCTTCATTTCTCGAACACCTTCCTTCAGAGGGAAAAATTCAAAATGCTGACTCTGGTCACAGTCCTCTCTACCTTAGATCCTGGGGACTGTATGAGGTCCTTTAACCTGCAGGACACATTCTTTCATGCATCTGTCCTGCAGGCTCTCAAGCAGTTCCACTGCTTTGTAGAAGGGTCACATTCAGTTCACAAACACATGCTTCAGCCTCACTGCTGCATCCCCTAGGATGCTTACAAAGCTGATGGCAGTGGTTGTGTCCTATCTTTGCCCCTCGGTGTACACATTTCCGCACTTCTGTGACTGGCTATTAAAGATAAATGTGTCTCACTCCTCTCTTCTCTAGGGATCTCAGCGAGTTGAAATCCTACCTTTGGCCGGTACAGAGGCTTGGCAAGTCCTTCTCCCATGCTTTTTTAAGCTGTGGCAAAGTAACATAACACATCAGCTGCTTCGGAAGCTAACAGAGTCATGACCCCTGGACAAGCATAGTGTGAAACCTGCAGGCCCTTCAATGTGATGCTCCTAGATTAATTCAGGTAAATTCAAAAAAGTGTATTTAAAATGTGGAATAATTTCACCTACATCAGGTAATACTATTTTACTGAGCAGTATCGAACGTGATAGTTTTTAAACAGACTTAGAAACATTCCTGCCTCCCCCACCCTGGTGAAGATGCAAGAAGGGGCTGGCTACAGCAGGATCCACAGGACTAGATTGAAAGGATGTGTTCAGTTTGTCCTTTCATACTAGCATGGAGTTCAAATCCCCTCTCACTGGATAGACCTCACATGTTTTAAGGTCTTTGTTGGAGATGGCCCTTCTTAGGGGATTTCCCTGAAATGTTTTGCTTTTTCCTCCCAGTCTTTTGCCGACTCTTTGCGTGGCATTAGGACTCCAGGCACTTTCCCACTGTACTGCAGTGGGAAAGTGTGTGTGCCCTGCCTACACATACTAGGATGGGGCACTTATGTGATTGATTCAGGTGCTATACCCTGGAGAGCCCTGTAAAAGGGTACATCACATACCGGGGGGGGGGGGGAGCAATACAGCACTCGCTACTAGTCGGATGTTGCACTGAGTGTGCCACTCACTAGAATAGCCTGTAAAGCATGTAGCGGACCTGCCAATGCAGGCCTGTAGAGGCGCAGTTGTGCTTGGGCTTAGGTTGGCACAACTAACATCATAGCCAATCCTGGAAGGACCCTCTGCTACCCCTAGAGCACCTCCTGAGGGGCGGGTGGTAGACTGGAGGAAAGGCTGGTATGCATGGGTGCCCCATGCCAAGTAGGGAAGAACCACCACATGGGTTCTCCCTACCTAGGGGGACAGCTTTTTCCATAGGTTTTTGCTGAATCCCTACCTGGTGGACTTAGGGCCCTGGGCACTTTCCTCCAGTCAATAAAGTGGGGAAGTGGGCACACCTTCCTACATATATGAGGAAGGGGGCGCTGGTCAGTGTGGGCACACATGCCCACTGGCGCATCAAAACATGTGCTGGGCCTGTTATAGCAGGCATGAGTGCATACTGGCTGCTCTGGCGGGTCCAAATATGCATCCATCCAGTCACAGCAGGCCTAGGTGTGTACACTAGCATCTATGTTGCTTTAAATATGTAACTAACCTGACTTACCAGGCCTGTGTGTGCACTTGCACCTTTGGTGCTTTTAAACATGTGTCCAGCCTGCCAATGCAAGCTTGTATGTGCGCAAGGGCACATGCGCACATAGAGTGAAGAATACTCATGTGTGTTTTCACTGCATAGAAGAGCTGTTCTGCCCTTAGGCTAACATAGAAAAAGTGTTACAATTACTCCAAGCTGCAACAGTGGATTCCAGCAGTGCAGTGTCATGATGTTTACTATCATTCGATTAGTGTTGACAAACCATTTTTATGGTTAATGTGGACTTGTCACTAATCATCAAGAAATGCCACATCTGGAAAACGGACATTTCTCTGCCCTAAAATGCTTTGTGTGCTTTTTAATTTGACTAGAGTCCAATGCTGAGGGATGGAGTCGCACATCTGTGCATTCCCCAGCAAAAGCTATAAAGTTTGGGCACGCAACTGTAACGAAGACCTCTGACATTTGTAGGTCTGGCTGGATAGATTGGTGGAAGACGCTCCGACACTTGGCCTCTCAGAGCCAGATCATGGCCCCACTAATGATTAAAATCTGCATTCCATGGTCCCATGGCATACAGAACTGGAACTTAGGGGAGACATCTGTGGTTCAAAGGGGAACCCTCTGAACCTCCCCCAACTTCAAAGGAGCACTAGAGTATATCTACTGGTGCCCCACTGCAGCAAAAGAGGGATACACTTGCAGGAATGTGGTGCACACTGCCAAAAGAACATGTTGTGCAAAAGGAGTAAATGCTGCCCTTGGAAGCGACCACTCATTCCTCCTGCATCTTGGCTGGCCTGGGCAAACTGGTTGCTGCTGTGTGGCACTCTGAAGTGTGCTCTGAGTGCTTAATGGCTTGCCCCCTGTAGGTGGAGGTCTCAGGGACATCAAAGACCTCCTAGGCATGGAACCAAATATTGCGCCTGGAGACTGGATTTGCCTGGTGCGGAGCTTTCAAAGTACTACACGCATTCAAGGAGTGTGTTCCTTCGTGTGTGACCATGGCACACATAAGCAACTGGTTGGTAGTGACCTGATTCACCCATTACGGGACCCCGCGTGGCCTGCCTTTGTCGAGCGTGTTGCATTTCTCTTGTGCGACACCCAACTGCATGCTCATTAAGTGTGGTGTCCAATTCGCTGGTTGCAACCCTCAGAGGTTGGAGCGTACCTGGATTAGTGTCTCATTCGACCTTGTGCAGTATTGCTGAACTTGGGTCTATGTGTGACTGGATGTGTCTGGTGTGACTCAAGTCATAGCTTACTAGACGCTGTGCCACCTACCAGGAAGGTGCGGATTTGGTAACTATCTGTATATTGGAGCGTCTCTCTAGGCCAGGCACCACTGAACAGCATGTGTCCAGAGTGACCCTCTGTTGGACTTTTGCTTATGCAGGGTCATCCCCAGTCTTTTTGCCTCCTGCCTCCTATTTTTTTCTGACCTGTTGCTGTTGGCTTTTCAACTCTGAGCACTTTACCACTGCTAACCAGTGCTAAAGTGCATATGCTCTCCGTGTAAATTGTATGTAATTGGTTTATCCATGATTGGCCTATTTGATTTACTAGTAAGTCCCTAGTAAGGTGCACTAGAGGTGCCAGGGCCTGTAAATCAAATGCTACTAGTGGGCCTGCAGCACTGGTTGTGCCACCCACATAAGTAGCTCTGTAATCATGTCTCAGACCTGCCACTGCAGTGTGTGTGTGTATTTTTACACTGTAAATTCGACTTGGCAAGTGTACCTACTTGCCAGGCCTAAACCTTCCCTTTTCTTACATGTAAGGCACCCCTAAGGTAGGCCCTAGGTAGCCCCAAGGGCAGGGTGCAGTGTATGGATAAGGTAGGACATATAGTAATGTGATTTATATGTCCTGACAGTGAAATACTGCCAACTTCGTTTTTCACTGTTGCAAGGCCTGTCTCTCTCATAGGATAATATGGGGGCTACCTTTAAATATGATTAAAGTATAGATTCCCCTAGAGAGTAGATGGACATGTGGAGATTGGGGTCCCTGAACTCACAATTTAGAAATACATCTTTTTGTAAAGTTGATTTTAAGATTGTGCGTTTGAAAATGCCACTTTTAGAAAGTGAGCATTTTCTTGCTTAAACTATTCTGTGACTCTGCTGTGTTTGTGGATTCCCTGTCTGGGTCAGTTTGACAGTTGGGTTGTTTTTCACCTCACACTAGACAGTGACACAAAGGGGGCTGGGGTGTAACCTGCATTTCCTGATTAGCCATCTCTGCTAGGAGGGAGGGGGTGGAGTGGAGTGGTCACTCTCATCTGAAAGGACTGTGCCTGCCTCTGACAATGCTGGCTCCAACCCCCTGGTGTGTGTCTGAGGCCTTGCATGGGCAAGGCAGGATTTCACAAGTAGGTGTGAGTCCCCTTTGAAGAAAGGTGACTTCAAAGACTAAAATGGGTATAAGAAGGGCACCCAAATCTACAGACTTTAGAAACACTTCTGGAACCAAGAGGAACCTCTGCCTGGAGAAGAGCTGTTAGCTGAGGAAGAAGTGCTGCCCTGCCTGTCACTGTGCTTTGTGGAGCTTTCCTGCAGTACTGCTTCTGCCAGAGTAAGAGGGCAAAGGCTGGACTTTGTGTGCCTTCCATCTTGTGAAGAAATCTCCAAGGGCATTATCCGTGTCTGGCGCCACTGGTGTCGGCTTGTTGGGAACAACTCCGTCACAACGCTGTGTTAACATCTCAAAGCATTTTTGTTTTTAAGCGCTATTTTTTAGTTTAATCTTTAAAAATTCATAACTTGACTTGTGTATGTCGGATTTTTGTCGTTTTGGTCTTGTTTTGTTTAGATAAATATTTCCTATTTTTCTAAACCGGTGTTGTGTCATTTTGTAGTGTTGTCATGAAGTTACTGTGTGTGTTGGTACAAATACTTTACGCCTAGCGCTCTGAAGTTAAGCCTACTGCTCCGCCAAGCTACCAAGGGGGTAAGCAGGGGTTAGCTGAGGGTGATTCTCTTTTACCCTGACTAGAGTGAGGGTACTTGCTTGAACAGGGGGTAACTTGACTGTCAACCAAAGACCCCATTTCTAACACCCTCCTACTGTGCTTGGCAGACCGGGGCCCAAGCAGGAAGGCAAGGTGCAGAGACCCCCGAGTGAACTCCGAGTGGTGGCCAGATCTCCATTTGTTGACTACTGCCTGATCAGCTGTTCTCTTTGCTTCCCTCCTCCCTCCCTCCTCCTTTGCCCTGAGGTCCCAAATATGTGATTCTGGCCACGAGTGGCCTACTATCCCAGGGAAAGCCCCAAGTTTTAATGCCACTGTTTCTGACTTTCTGTTCTTGCCTGGGACACCAGATTAAAAGATAGTGAGATTCTAGCCTTTGCTCAGCAGGTGGCCTTCATTTACCTCGGAAGGAAACAGGCGAGAGGCCACCAGAAAGCTAGGGAGCCGAAGTTGGGACAACTATTTGGGAACTTGAAGACGTTGCTGAATACGCTATTTAAGTTGAATAGTTAAAGAAAAATAACACCAAGTTACTCTGCCATACTTCCTATGACATTTTTACTTCGTTACATCACAGCCAACTGATGCTGTGCTCTAAAGGATGATGAACCAGTCCTTTAGCTCCAGACCTCCAAGTACCCAGGCTGCCCTGCTCACAGCTGAGGGACACAAACACCAGCCGAGATTCCACAACTGGTGACAGACTTAAGCGTTGAGGAGGAAGGAGTGCAGGGGTGAGGAAGGTCTAGCTGGGATGAGTATTGTTTTAAGCTTAAGTGTAATGCTTTAAACTGGTGTTACACTATGATCTTGTTTATGACACAGGTAACTATCCCAGAGTACACGGGCAGTATATGTGTGACATCGAACCAAGGCCAGGGATACAATTCAGATAACTTACAGCACTTAACCAACAGGACAGGTATATCCTGGTTAAGTGAGGTGATGAGTTGAGGTTCAACAATGCAATCTTGCAGGCCAAGTCCTCAACAAATATAGCTCACTGTGGTCAAAACCAGGAGCAAAGTAACAATTCTAAAATCGGATACTGAAGAGAGCATATGAGAAGAGTGCAACACAGATAGTGGTATGGGCAAAATTGGATCATGGATATCAGCCCAAGTTAAAGGCACTTGGTTGTATATCTTTAGCCTAGTGTCGTTTTCAGGTCACAAGCATGAATACTGGTGGTCTGCTCAGCCACTCATCCTTCTAAAGTGGATACAAAAGCTGTTATTTGCAGTGACACAATGAGGCGTGATTGTTTTGTCTTAACACAGGATACAATCATTGTTTTCCCATGAGTTCATAAAACGGAGTTTTCTTTCCATACTCCCCAAACAGACATCTCTGATGGTAGTGTATTATTGCATTTCACCCACCTTCTGATCTGTATAAGTGGGCAAGCCAAAAAATAACGAGGAACGTGCCAAGGGTCAGCTCTGACTCCGAGCACGTGTAAGAGTCAACCCTTAAAAATAATTTTCATATAAATCATGGTGCAAAGGTCATGTTAGAATACGATACGATGTCTTTAAAATAAAAATTAAAAAAAGTGCGTTTCACCTTATTACCTCAGATTACACTGCAATGAGTGTATTTATTAAAAAGTGAGTTTATGAACACGATCTGATAAAACATTATTCCCCCACATTGATAACAATGCTACAAGTAAGCTAAAATGCATCAGGGTCATCATGTGTACTCTATGTGTGGGCTACTAGTAAACAAAAACTTTTTTTTTTTTTTTTTTTTAAATAAAGCACACATACTGAACTTGCATATTGGAAGTTGTTCTCATATGTGATAGTGATGAAAAACGAGACTTTGTGAAATGAAATATTTGCCCAGAACGAGAGCAGTTAATGGGTCAAGAGCATTACAGTAAGTTCAAGTAAATTGTTGAAGTGTCTAGACATGCAGGTCTGGTAACATTTTTAGGACTTCGTGCCTGCTGTACACCAGACAGAAGTTATGCGAGTCCATAAATAAACAGTTTCTTTCATGTGGAGAGACAGAAGATAAACGAAAGAAAGACGAATTCCCAAAATGAGTGCTATAAGCGAAGGAAAAGGATACAGACTGCATTGGTGGGATAGACGGATCTCAAACTGTGGGTCTGTCTATTTACAGATATACCATACCTAGGTCACAGAAGTTATGAGTAGGCGCTGATTCTCGTCTTTCCCACTTTCTCATCCAAAGGGTTAGAGGCAAGGCAGTGGTTTACTGCTCAAGTAAAAGTTTACATTTGTGCAATGGGTTGGAGTCAAAGGCAGTTGTGTGAAAAAAAAAATGCAGAATTTTTTTCTTTACCTCCTTTTCAATTTGCTATACCGAAACTTTGCTTTAGATAGACACAAATGAACTATAAAAAACAACTGCCAAGATGAGAACCACGACCCTAATTACCCACCAGTTTCAATACAATATATTTATTTAAAATATAGTGATTAAATTATAATTCACAGGATACAAACGAGGAAGCAGCACTTCGTAGCAATTTATTATTATAAAAGAACAAACTTACATTCAACATTTTGACACAACTAAAACTTCAGAATTAACAGAATTAAATTAAACAATGACAGGATATTACGACAGTTGTTTTGAAAAAAACAAAATCACCAAACTCAGGCAACATCTGCAAATCACACGAATAAACACATCACGTAGGTTTAATATCAGCTTACACTACGAGAATTCCTGTTACAAAAGTATGGGATTTGTCACAAGAGAGACCATGTCGCTAAGCAGTAAGAACTCAAAATGAAAACAGCTTTAAAGCACGTGGTCGAAACCATTGAAAGTAGCGCTCAAACATTGACACTAACTCGACTACACTAAGAAGGCAATCACCAAGCCAAAGTGGCTTTTCAGGGCATCGAAAACGCAGATACTTCAAGAGCAGTGAAATTGCCGACTGCACGAACCTATTGGTTCTGGGGTATTGAGGGAAGAAAACAGGCAGACAGCCACGGATTGAGTCCAATAGACAGATCTTAAGGTTTTTCAAAACAACGTGGTATTAGCTGGAATAATGCTAATTAGCAAGATGCCACGAGGTATACGTAATCTGAATGCTTATTAATGTAAAGGCACCACTCCATAGTTTAAAAGGAATTTGTAATTTCCCTGAGGATTCTATTCTCCATCAAAGAGAATAAGTTTACACTAATAAGCCAATAAAAAGGATACCGGCTTTAGACGTATATTTCCCGTATGAATATAAATTCCCTATTTGAGAATAAGTACGGTTTAGATAAACGCATCGACATTTAAAAAGTCACCAAAGTGATCAAGGAACACAAGACATTCATAGTTCTCATTTGAAAGATAACTAACTATTCGAGGGAAAATTCAAGCCATCAAAATTAAGCAACATTCACTCGTGAAATTCAGAGTAATAGGACATCCCACAAACGCATCTGAATATTAATCTATGACCAACTCCTGCTCCAGGCGTCCATCAAAGCACCTAGCCCTGGTATTTACCTAGCAAAAAGTTTGTTCCATACCCTATCGTTGGACGAATGTATTCTGGTATGGTGCATCATATTGTTTCTTCCTTTGAAGCGCGGCTCAGTCTTTAGAGTAAGTACCTTTGTATAATTCGGAAGGTTTGCATTCATGTCCTCGTTCTTTGTTTTTCAAATTGTCCACCAACTAAATGAGCAGTTCTAGAAATTAGAGAAATGCTTTATAAAATAATGTGAATTTTCTGAAAGTGTAAACTTTGTCCTTAGACAATTGAAAAACACATAAGCCCAGTCCTAGAGTTACATCAGCCTGCAAAGGCATTTTGGCAGTGCAATAAAAGTCCAACCATCAACAAAACAGAAATTCGGAAAAATAAGCTAAATTACTTCTTGGCCTCAGTCATCTCGCTTAAGATACTTAAGAGGAGGCATACCATTGTAAGGATTTGAAACGATTGATAGTGCTGATTTGACCGGAAAAAGTCCTTACATTACTGGCATAGATCCTTCTCACAGTAAATCCCAGCAAGAAAGCATAAAACACTATGATTATGGGAGTTGATGTTCAATAAAAGATAAGATGCATAATTTGTGCAATGTCAATTTCCATTCAAAAATAACTCATTGCTGCAAATATTTATATATAAATGTGCTTAAAATATACAAAAAACATTTAAATATGCGAAGGTTTGAACTTATCTGACATTACAAGTCAAACGTCAGAACGCTCTGTGTACGTTTCAGAAATTACTATCTACTATATATATTCAGTGCTTCAAGTTATAATGCTTACCCTACCCCAAATTTGATAACTTAGAGTAATCAAATGACTATCATGTACTACAAAATATTCACGATTTGTTCTGAAATGTCACCAGAAACCGAACATACACATTTACGTTTTACAAACTTAGCTCAACTGAAAATAAATAAACAATCTTAAAATACATTCCATGAATCATGCGCCTGATGAACTTTCAAGCACTACACAATTTGGTAAATGCCTTTATAGTCTTTGTGCAAGTGCTTGTGCACCACAGAACAAATAGTCACGCGGAGAAGATGTTCAGTGCCCTTTAATTCATGTTTGTAAATTCTCTTCCATTCCAATTTGGTTTGCCATCCGACACCACTCGTTTCACAGGGACTATTCTTGAAGTGCTGAAAAATAGAATGTACAGAATTAATAAAATGAATTACCCCTTAACGAAACATATCTTCTCGTACATCGTTTGGAACATCACGTCAGCAGTCAGAAAACAAGATATAACCAACAACTTAATCTCCCACAACAAATCTGGACGGTCTCTTCGCAGGACTGTAAAATCACATTTGCTGACCAGTTGCCAGAAAACTTCAACCGCAACAAACAAAAGACTAGATCAGAGAGCTGGAGATCTAGCAGTCAAGACCAAATCACCCCCCACCACTCCAAAAAACACATTCTGCTTCAAGAAAACTCGCATCCTACAACGTCCAACATATGCATGAAACCATCTGATGTCACACTAAGTTATCATGGGCAACAAACCCCAGCTTCTGACACCCTTCACTGACTTCATCTCCATGCTTATAGCACATGGTAAGAAGGCCACTCATGGAACAAACCCCAATCAAAAATACAAACACTCTGTGCGGTGAGTTATTCCAACAGTGTATCTGTCGCCCTACATAGAATCTATAAACCCTGGTGGCCAATCATATATTGGATGAGGTGGTCTCGCCCACATATTGTGTCACGCTTCATCATTGACCATCTCATCGCACCCTGGTAAATTGGTATTACCAGGGTGGACTCAACCTTAACACTGTTTAAGGGAGTTCTTAATATATATTGATCTTCTGGATGTAACATGGATCTAGTTATTCTAAAATACCTTAAGGTGTACCTCAAAGGATTTCATTATTGGGTGGCACCTCAGGTTTGATTACAAAACTCCATTGTGTAATCATTGAATGCTTTACAGGTCAAAGGTTCTTGGCATCCTAAAATTATGCTAATATGTTTCTGCCCTTCTTCGTTAGCTCCTATCGATCTCTGGTATTGTTCAGGCCTCTAAGGGATCCCTTTAATTTATAGTGCGAGGATGAATACCCAGCAATTTGAGAAGGATGTCCTACCTTTTCCATTATTTGCCACTTTACCTAGGGTAGATAAAGATCATCACTACAACTCCAAACACCATCATGCGTATTCTAGGCCATTCAACAATACCCATTTGCAACCCAGCACCTATGTGAATGAGGTGACACTAAGCACAGTAACACAACATGCAGTTGTTGTGACACAGTATTATATTAGTGAATTTTGCGTAATATATTCTCTCACCTATTTACCGAGCGTATCTCAAGCAATGTCTCATTCCATAAGAAAATATGGCCCAACATGTCCCCTTGTCTTGATTCAGAGAATGCTGGTATTTTATTACGTTTTCTATTTTGCTGCAGTTACAGATAGGCCCCAAAGACATACGTCGCCAAGGAGATGTGCCTGCAGTGCACCTACATCTCCCCTGATCACAGCCAAACACAGAGTTAAGCCATACTGTTATCAGTCGTGTATTTCAAGTGGGCTGCCGCAATTGTAGCCACATGATCCGGGCTTCACCAGTCATGTGAGTTTTTCCATCAATCATACTGGATGGCACACATTTTGCCTTCTGCGAAACGTGGTCAGTAGGGATCAATATTGGGGTGTGTGATTAATTATCACAGGAGAACCTCCCCAAGTGTGTTTTCCTTCAGGACGTGATCTGTTCTTGGAGGATAGTCTAGCCAGAGTCAGGCAGGCAGACGACTTATCCTCAGTTGAAGCACGTGCACACTCGTTATTACGGTGTCCACCCGATGAGCGTGCTTGCCTTAATTAGTGGTGACTGAAAACTTGTCAAGTCACCCACAGGCAGTTATAATCTTACAGCACGAAATCCAAAATAAGTTAACGGTTAGGGATTTTCTCAAGACACCCACACTACACTGGAGAACCAAATAGCTTAACAGCGCCCTGTGATGGAAATCCTCCCATTATCTATCCAGCTTGCATAACCCACTTCTCTGTAATGCACCCTTGTTTCCTCCCTAGAGGCAGAGAAGAATGCTCTAACATTATGGCAGAATGTGTGAGGAACTCGGTGGTATACAGGTAGTTGTTCAAATTTCCCCATAGGATCTTGTCAATCAGTCCATGTACATCAGTTCTAGGCCTATACAACCATCTTTTTTCACATTTTAAGAGGGGTGATGTTATTTGTAGAACCAGAAATTAATTTCTCAACTCAATCTCATGTGCTGTATGTCTCTTTTTGAAAAAATGCTGTGTATTTTTGAATTGTCCTTCCTGCATCTCACATCGTTCCTGTGTTCGTATATTCCCCCTTGTATCTTTTGGTTTGTCATTCCTATACACATTAGCGAGCATGGGAATCTGAGCATGTAAAATCATGTTACTGGAGTTGCAGTTTGCAAGGCTATTTAATCACCATGGAACCTGCAATCCTGAATTAATCTCTTTACACCTTTTTGTAAACCTGCATACCGAACAACCCCCCACATGGATAGTGTCTTTTTCGGTGTGGATATATTCCAAAGGCTGGCAATGCTCCTCTCTGGTGTTTGTTTTCTAGGATGTGTATGTATTATTCTGTCCTTCAGGTTCTGTCCCTTTCTGAATGAGAACATCAGTCTTTCGATTTGCAATTTCCCAGATGTCAAGATATCTCAGTGTGTGCTAATTAGTTCAAAATGTTTGAATTAGGGTCATATGTAGACACACAAATTGGTCCATTAACTGTATGTTTCTTATGTGTCTTAAGAAGTGCCTCTTATTGCTAGCCCTTTTTTATTTTTTCGCTCTTAATTTTTTCTGGATAATGCTTTTTCCATAACTTATTACTCAATAATTCAGCTTGTTGATTGTATGCGCTCCTGTCTGTACAGTTACGTTTCAGTCTCAAAAATTGTCCTACCAGACAGCCTTCCTTAAAGCATGGGTGGAAACGCTTGTAACAGGGCAGGATGTTCCTACTGATTGGTTTGTAATATACCTTTGTTTTTAATGTCCCTTCCTATGGGTCAGTCTTGAGGTCTAGAAATGGTATCTTGTGCCTTCTCCTGGTCATTGTAAACCTTAAACATAGTTAAGACCGCTAAGTCACAGGGAAAAAGATTAGATTTCTTCCCATGTCCTTCTCCACATTACCAGGGTGTAATCTATATATCTTTTCCATAAGCTCATTTTTTAAATAAATGAATTAGACTCATTATAGATTAACTTGGTTTTAAAATTGTGCACAAATAGGCATGCCAGGCTTGGTAAAAATGTGCTGCCCATAGAAGACCCATGTGTATGCAAGAAGACCTTGCCTTTGTATTTAAAAAAAAATGTATTAAGCACCATACATGAACAAACAAACTGTGGTAGTTATCATTTTGTCCCAAATTCTTGCTATAAAGAATTTCTCAGTCACCTCTAGGGTAGACTCTTTGGGACTGTTAGTGTAAAGGGACTATGTTTAGAGTGATCACTGCTCTTTTCCGGAGGCGTATTCAATGTCTTTCAAGAAATTCAAAACATGCTTGGTGTCTTAAGTATGAGGGCATGGTGTTTATTAATGGTTTCAAAACAAAGTCATGGAACCGAGACAGTGGTTCAACTGCTGAACCTATCCCTGATACTACTGGGCTACCTGCTGTGGTGTATTTATTTTTGTGTACTTTTTGGAGTATTTAAAAATACGGATTATGAGGTTCTTTTGTATCAAGAAATCTGCTACCTTTTTCTTAATCCAGTTATTGTGCAAGTCCCTTTCTACTAGAAACAAGATCTCCTCAATGACCTCTGCAGTGGATGTCCCTGCTCCATCTCTTGCAATTTCTCTCGTCATTGAGAAGTTTAAGATACTAATCAGGTTACATGTTCTTTGGCAAAATCACCAATGCCCCTCCCTTGTCTGCAGTTTTTTTTTTTTAAACAATAGACTGATCCTTACTCAAGACATCAAGTGCTTCCCTTTTGTGATTGTGAAAGGTTTTTGTGTTAGTATATTTAAGCATATCTATCCCTAGGTTCACCACTTATTCAAATGACACCACCTTGTTAAGTAGTTAAAGTAATGCTGGAGTAAAAGTAGAGTGTCTATGGAGGCCTGTGTTCTCCATGTCTTCCTTTTCGCCCATCTTGTTTCTCCTGAAGAAAAAAAAAAAACCTGTAGTCTTATACTCCTAAAAAAACTCTGCAACCTCAATCTTTAGTTGAAAGAAGTTGGCTTTTGGCGTGGGAACAAATCTGAGCCATTTCCTAATCATGTTTCTTTGAGTGTCATTGAGTGTCTTATTGCTCAAATTTATTACGTCATCCCTGTCTTGTTAACTCTAGATTGTCTCTGGTTGAGGCTCTCGCACACTATCCCCTCTGTTCTGTGTCCATCTCCTTCAAGGGAACTCCGGTTTCATTTTCCCACCTTCAAAGTCCCCTGTCACGTTCTTAAAAAAAAAAAAAAAAAAAAAAAAAAAAAAAAAAAAAAAAAAAAAAAAGGGTGGTTGTTGTTGCCATGGGAAACACTATAGTGGAGGGTATGGGGGAACTAAATGGCAGACATGATGGAACCAAACTGCCCTGAAGAAGGTAGTTTTGCCTATTCCTTCTCTATGTGTCTTCTTTTCTCTCTGTCACTTGCTCTGTGACCGAAAAATCACTGACCTGATGAATGCGTCTGAGGATATACTGGTCTTAACGTTCATAGTTCTCCTTAGAGTACAGATATATTGTCTTATTTGAGAACTTGTTTAGGTCTTTCTGAAATGTACTTATTTTCGAGAGTGTTAGAAAAATCTTATATTCTGAGATAGTTTTGTTCACTTCCTCCACTTTCTTTTTGAAAACTGAGATGCTGATCTGTGTTCTCACAGCACTCTTTGTTCTCAAAGCACTCAATTTTGAAGCACCTAACACCTTCTTTGCAGTTTCTAATTTAGAACCTCTATAAAAAAATGACAACTGTCAAGTTTCATAGGCAAAAGTTTACACATGAACTCATTGGGACAAGCGCTTGACAGCTGCATGCCCAATTTGCAGAACTTCCATTCAGTCTTTTATTCATGAAAACCATAAAAGGCGTAAAAATGCACATTGAGTCATGACACAGAAATAATTATTACTTCCTCATCATAATTGGATACATAGCGTGATGCTGATCTGAAGGTACAGAAATTACACAATCAAAATATCCAGCCAATCAAAATGAAATGACAATTTGTGATAGAAGCAAGATACAAGAAGGCTACATTCCAATAGTGGGGGCTTTCCAATGTGCAAATACACCGATTCTGCACAAGGCCTACCCAATCACAATGCAGATCCTTATGTATCTGGCTATACACGGTCGTAGATGTGTCTAAATATTGCTGTTTCTGGGCAGGCAATGCATACCACCTAAGATGTCTTTTTGTACAAGCTGCTCAGCAGAGTACATTAGTTTACCTGAAGTCATGCAACCTTTGGGCATATCTTCCAGGACTTGTTCATCACTGAATATCACAAACGTGAACAGGACAAGATGGATTCCACATAAATTAGAAACCCACTTCCACATCCCCTTCTTTGGTCATCAATGATGATTTGGTGTTCCTACTTCTCCCACCAGTGCCCCACATCCATCAGGGATTAGGCCTAGATATTGTGTCCGTCATTTTTGCTGTTAGCGCATTAATACATCAAGGTTTGGTTATATGTGGCTGTAATAGTATTCTGCTATTTGTGGTAGTTTGTTCCGATGAATGTTCGACCTGGGACATTTCTATCGGGAACCTAGGAAGCACAGCAAGGCCACTAATCACTGGTCTATCCTTAACCTTAGGATAACTCACTCCTGCTATCAGTAACCCTAAACTTGGAATCTCTATCATGCATCATTACCAATAGCAACTCTTATCAGACTAGTAATGGAACCTTCATGTTGATTTGCTTCCTTCACAGCTGCAATTGGGTAAGGCGATGTGCCATAATATTCTGTAATTCATTAACTAGTAGACACTGAGCTGGTGTGAGCAAATATCAAATGACATAAAACATGCAACTATGTATCATACTTTACTTTCAATTCAACACAGTTACTTTCCCCTCAAAAACATGTCTGCTGATTCCCTTGTGGTGCAGTTGTATTGTTAATATAGAAAAGAAGTTCACAAGTCTCAGTATCATTCAATGTTACTGTTTTGAAGTAAGGGGTATTTGTGTGATGTCTGTGCACACCATGAGTAGTACAGAAGCACACAGAAAACCATCCGTACCCATAGCCATTTCTTGGTGAGCCATGAAGAAGTCAGACGTCGGCTCAATGAACTGCAAAAGAAATCTTCAAAAATGATAAATTTCCTGTAACTTATTTGTTGCGTCAGAGGTCATTAGTATTTGAGGCAACATGAACTCAAGAATAGAGATTAGGTACTCTAAAACTTCATAACAGAGGTTCTAGCAATGTCTTTCAGCTCAAATGCAGGTGATGAAGGCGATGAAGTTGATGGTCATTTTTACTCCAGTAGTGGAGCACCTTCTTGGTGCAAGCCACACATCCAGGAGATAGGCCCCTCGCACTTCACAGGCAACCCAGGCCCAGTATATCCCAGTAAGAGATCATGTACAGCTGGTGTTAAGTCTGGAAGGGCCTGCAGCGCCAGATGATGAAAGTAATTCAATATGACTCTAAAGCACCTCATCAGATACTTACAGTGTAACAACAGACATGTGCGTAGGCTGGACAAACAGTATTTCAAGTTGACTCAGTCTGGCCATTCCGTCAGGAGTGCTTCTCCAGGCCAACAAAACAAGTCATAGTGCATCAAACCAGAACAGCTCAGCAGATGCACAATTCCTTCCAACTGTATTTTTCAGTACAGCATTCCTGCGATCTACTGCAGCGGCTGCTGTAGAATGGTAGGCACAGTGCAAATTTTGCTTGTTCCCAAGGCCATTGCAAAAGACCTTTGATCACTTGGAAACAAATGTTTGTCCATTGCCAGAAGCCAAGAACTCAAATGTTGGTCACAATCATAGTTCACTTTTCTTTTCCGGAGTAGATCTCTAGTTCATTGTAGTTGTTGCAGAAGGATGGAAGCAAAAACTAAAGGGAAATCCTGATCCAATGGCGTTAATAAGACTCTTAGGCCAACGGGGGCGGGAGCACCGCCGACAGGCTGGCGGTGCTCCCTTGGGCATTCTGACCGCGGCGCTTTGGCCGCGGTCAGAAATGGAAAACCGGCGGTCTCCCGCCGGTTTTCCGTTGCCCATTTGAATCCCCCATGGCGGCGCAGCTCGCTGCGCCGCCATGGGGGATTCTGACACCCCCTACCGCCATCCTGTTCCTGGCGGTTCGCCCGCCAGGAACAGGATGGCGGTAGGGGGTGTCGCGGGGCCCCTGGGGGCCCCTGCAGTGCCCATGCCAATGGCATGGGCACTGCAGGGGCCCCTGTAAGAGGGCCCCGCTAGTATTTCACTGTCTGCATAGCAGACAGTGAAATACGCGACGGGTGCAGTAGCACCCGTCGCACCTTCCCACTCCGCCGGCTCGATTACGAGCCGGCTTCATGGTGGGAAGGTCGTTTTCCCCCTGGGCTGGCGGGCGGCCTTTCGGCGGCCGCCCGTCAGCCCAGGGGAAAAGTCAAAATACCCGCCGCGGTCTTGCGACCGCGGTACGGTATTTTGACGGTGGGACTTTGCCGCCCGCCAAGGTCCGAATGAGGGCCTTAATCTCTTAGCTCATGATATCTGCAGAACAAGTCATACTTTGATGGGAACAACTCACTGCAGTTAAACCCTCATCTTCGCACGCAACTGATTCCCACAGGCTATTGTGGTACTTGTGGTGTAACTCATAGCAAAAATCAGTTGAAGTCATAAAGCATGTAACATTCAATCTCACACTTAATGGGACAATTCCTTCCAACTAAATTCTGTCAGGACAGCAATAATACGTTTTCATTTACATACCATTTATTCAAGGTACAATTCTTACTATTGTAAGCTATACTTGCACGATATTGGGAACCTGTATCTTATCTTGGTGAGACTGAAGCAGTGCTAGGGGCATATGCATCTAAAGCATTTTTAGATCAAGACAACCTTGTCTAGATGTGTATTGGGAGCAGGCTCCCTCCTCTGTTCATGACTGCATCACTTTAGAAGAACAATGTATATTGAAACATGACGTTTCATTTGTGCCATGAGATCAAATGTTCTCTTTTTCTATGATAACTGCTCAATGGAATGTTTACAACAATAACCTTGTTCAATATACTTGAAATAGTTATATATTTTTTAAAACCAAATCACTCTCATATGGATATCATAAATGCACCATACTGCATCTTCTGTTTTTCAATCACAAAACCCTTTTTTTTTTAAAAACCAATTCGTGTCTTTCTGATGACTTGTTCTATATCTTCCTAAACCCTTCTGTCCCCTTCCTAAGGGTCCATTTTTGCAGAAGGCTGTCTCCTACTTGACCAATTAGTCCCCAAAACTCCACCCACACTATCCTGAATTACACATGCAAGTACCTTCATTTCCATTAACACATTTAAGTCGTTTTATGTTCTGGCAACAAGAAAATAGCCAACAGGTGAAAGAGGGAGAAAGAAAATGCAAATATAGGTATTTTCAATGCTTATGGCCTGCATGGAAAGTATAGAGCTGCAATCTGCTGACACATGGATGTAATCCATGTCACTGTACTTGATATACTACGATGTACCCCCAAAAACTCACATAAACAATAGAAACACAGACATATACAGAAAAATATCTCTTCGTACATGTTCTGGAACCTAGGAAAAACATGAAAGAAAGTACTTTTGCACCAATTATTTTGACCATCGATGATATTTGCATATATACACACACCCCTGCATCCAGGGTGTAGGGGAAAAAAAAATATACATATATATATTTTTTTTTATTAGGTATCAACATTTAGTTCGTACATTTGTTGTGCATTCTCCACTACTAAGAACAAACGCTAAACCCACAAGTCATCCTGTCCACTGTGCACAGCGCACGTCCCGTCAAGGGATATTGCTACAATCTGTGGCTTTAAGTTTGGAGCAAAGCCCAGAACCGGTGAGTGTTAAAAGGGAAGTTAAGGCCTGCTGACGTAGGTTAATATGAACACATTTGTATCTTAATTCTGTGTATGTATTTACTGTGACGCAAAATAAATAATTGCAGCGAGGAGGCTAGAGGGGCTGGTGCGCTGTAGGCATCACAATCATCAGGTGCCACTTCCCCTGTTTCTTCAAGCATGATGTTGCACATTTAAGTTTTTCTCATAGCGCAAGCACTACCAAAGAAGCTTAAGCTTGAAACACATTCCAGCAACTCTTTTCGGTATCTCTTAAAATTAATGAAAATGCATTATGCCTCCACTGCACCCGCCCCCTTCCCCCAACTGTCCTCACGTCATTGAAATGGAGGTAGCACCATTCTTCATCAAGACCTAAGGCAATGACAACACTTCGGGCCGGTTTCACACTGTATTTCTCTCGATACCAGGGTGCCAGGAGATACAGATTCTTGTAGTTGTAAATGGAAAATTTATCTATTAAGGTCTTGAATATAATTTCTCAACATTTGTATTTGTACTTCCGCTTGCCAAAGAACAAGTTAGAACTACCACACTAATTAGAACTAACCAGTCACGTGTATTTCCAAACAATTAGTTACCAATCTTTTCTGAATTCTATCTTCCAATCAATGAGATATCAGCGTTCCCAGGATCAAGGCAAGGGGACATGTTGGGCGATATTTTCTCATGGGATGAGACTTGACCAGATGGAATTAAGACATAAGGGGGAATATTTTGGACACAACTTTGAACGATGAGAGAATAGATTGGTCATTATTAATGATTCCTGAGGTGCATCTTATGTGCTTGTGTGTCTAGTGTGTGCCTACTGGTGTCGCCTCCCCACAGCAGATTAAGAATTAGAAAATCCCATATAGGGTAGGGAAGCTGAGCTCACTTAAATGTTGGTGTTAGAAATGGGGTTTCTGGTTGGCCAGGGGAGGAACCTCAGCCAAGCAAAAAACACGACTCTAGCCAGGGCAAGGGAGCTACACACCTAAGCTAACCCCTGCTCACCCCCTTGGTAGTGTGGCACCAGCAGTCAGGCTTATCTCAGAGGCAATGTGTAAAGCATTTGCCTAAAACACAACACCATTGACAAAAATACACCACAAAGAGAACTCCACAACAATTTATATAGAAATATACTGCATTGCACAAAACATCATTAGAAGAAAAAAACATAAATCATTAGCCCCTGCTAAACAAGCAGTTGTCGGGTCATCATCATTTTACAGAAAATTATCTTTTTCATATTGCATTTGTCATAAACACACCCGGCAATGCGCATCCTGAAAATGTACACCCCACCTCACCCCAACATGGCAAGCATGACATGTTATTTGAATCAGGTCATGAGAAAACGCAGCATAAACGAGGAGGGCTGGAACAATATCATGAAAGCCAAAACATCAGGAGTGCCCAAAAAGAACGCTTCCATTGTACCCATATAAAACTAAACATTATGAGATACATTTTTGCGCATTTCGTACAAATTCCGAAACAATATCTGTGCTCACATCATGAGGGGACACATCGCATCCAATGCGGCAAATAATTAGTCACCCACCCTTGGGAGATCCGGTGCCCCTGCACCTTTGTTGTCTGGCAGGCAGAAAGTATCAATGCAAATCTGTCCCCAAGGGCTCCTGAAGCACTCGTCATGCACTGGTGATAATAAAGCAAGAAGTGCTCTACTCTGTCAACGGGCACAAACAGCACTCTTCACATTAGAGACGCATAAAAGCATGGGGTGGGGCACACCACCCAGCCCCTGGAGACAGCCAAGCGTGGCACAAGTCTGAAGGGGCCAGGTAAGCAGGCCAGCACAAAGGTCCTGATGAAGCAGTGGCTGTCTTTCTAGTGTCCTATCAGATCACAGGTCAGCGCAACAGCAGGGCAGTCCCAACGCGGTTCCTGGCAGCTCCTTCCAGCAGCATCTAGTGTCCAAACCATAGTGTCTATCAGTGTCTGTCCAACATAGGGAACAACACCCCTATGCTTATACTCATTTTGCCAAGCTTTGAGAAGTGGGGAGAAAGTTCCAACCAGCTCTTACCAGTTCCAGGAATGCCCCTTCTCATCCACATTGGCTCCAGACATCAGTAGAGGGTAAACACGCTATGTGTCAGGGCAGGACACAGTGTCTAAACTTAAGTGTGCCCCGCCTCTACCTCTCCCGGCCCAGGAAGACCACTCAGTATGCAGATGTACTCCTATTACACCTCCACCCTCCCTGTGTGATGGCTGTCTGGAAAGTATGCACGAAGCCCAGCTGTCACTACCCCAGACGTGGATTGGACTCAAGTTGCAAAATCATGAGAGTTATAAGCACAGAGAAATTCCAACTTTCTAAAAGTGGCATTTCTACAATGATAATAAAAATCCACCTACACCAGTAAGCAGCATATTTCACTACCATTCCAACCATACCAAAAACGCCCACACTACTCCCCAAAGATCAGAAAATACCACCGGTTAAGCATATGAAAGAGCATTTCCAATGGAAGCCTAAGAGAGGCAGCACTCACAGCGGGGAGAAACCATATAGGTGGTTTTTCACTACTAGGACAGGGCACACAACAAGGCACATGTCCAACCCCTTAACGATGCACCACCCTGCTCATAGGGCTACCTAGGGCCTACCTGAGGGGTGACATAGGTAGTAAAATGGGAGTTCCAGGCCTGGCAAGTAAATTTAAATGCCAGGTCCATGTGGCAGTAATCTGTGCACGCAGGCCCTGCAGTGGCAGGCCTGAGATAGGTTTGAAAGGCTACATCTGTGGGTGGCGCAAACTGCACTGCAGGCCTACTAGTAGCATTCAATTTACAGGCCATGGATATAAGGGGTACCACTGTATAAGGGACTTACAAGTAAATTAAATAAGTCAATCAGGTGTAAGCAAATCATACCAAATTTGGAAGGGAGAGCACATGCACTTTAGGACTCTGAGCACTTTCAGTGCTGATCAGTGCTAAAGCCAAAGAGGGTCAGAATAATAGGAGGAGGCAGGCAAAAAGTTTGGGGATAACTAATGGAGAAGGTAGGACATCCTTCTCACATTGCTGGATAATTCATCCTCGCACTATAAGTAAAAGGGAATAATGCTGATAGAGACCAACCAAGAAGGACAAACATGTTGGCAGAATATTAGGATGTAGAGGACACTGAATCTGGAAAGCATCCAAGGATTACACAGAGTTTTTTTTTATTTTAAATCATACTGGAGGTACCACCTAAAAAGGAAATTATTTGTGGTGTACATTAACCTTTTACGTGCGGGCGTCGGCCACTGGCCGACGCCCACACTCCCTCCCTGGTGCGGGTCACGACCAGTGGCCGACACCAGGGAGGGGGTTAAAAATCCTCCGGTGCAATGCCCGTGGGAGACGCGGAAGAACTTCCGCGTCTCCATCCCACCCCCTCCCGCCCCCTTATGACATCAGCGCGCTGCGAAGTGCGCTGACGTCACAGTTTTTCCCCACCGGAGAAGAAGAGAAGCAGGTAAGCGTTCTCTTTTTCTCCGGTGGGGGGAAAAAAGGCCAAAACAGCCTCCCCAGATGCCAGGGAGGCATCGATGGAAAGGGGAGGCTCTCCCCTTTCCATCGATGCCTCCCTGGCACCGTTTCCTGGCCATGGATCGCAGCGCAGCTGCGATCCATGGCCAGGAAACGCCCCTAGACACCAGGGATCTTCTTTGGGGGGGGTTGGCCCCCTTGTAAAAGGGCCTGCCCCCCTCCCCCCGGGGCAATATTATTTGATTTGTACTGTTTTGGGGGGCGATCGCGCCTCCCACAAGTTAAAAAATATATATAAATTTTTTTTTTTTTTTAAAAATCGCCCCCCCAGGGTAAAAAACAGAAAAAAAAAAACCAAATTGTTGGTGGTCAGCCCTTAGGGTGACCATCAATGGGGCCATTTGTTTTTTTTTATACCTGTGTGCTTTGCCAAGGGCAAGCACACATGTATAAAAAAAAAAAAAAAAAAGGTTTGTGACATGTCTTGTTTTTTCTCTCTCATATATATATATATATATATATATATATATATATATATATATATATATACACACACAGTATATATATATATATATATATATTTTTTTTTTTCAGGACAAGCATTGCAGCGCCCATGCGCTGCTTTTCTGACTTGTTGGTGTGTATCTGGGCTTCTAACAACGCCCACCTCACGCCCATCACTACCACTCGTTCGTGGGTTTGCCCTTCAAAAATCCTTTGATTACATTGGAAAATGGTTTACCTTTGTCCCTCCTTGGGGAGTTTTTGTTACCGCCTTGGCCATCGCCCCTGGTACATGGCTAATTGCACTTTTGCGGTTACGTTTAACTGCGAGCGAACTTCTTTTCCTTTTGTGTAACTCTTTACATGATGCTCATGGTGGCCGTGGCGCTGTGAATCGGCTCTCTTATGTGAAAGAGTTTAACTATCAATTATCAATTTATGTGGCAAGAAAAGTTGGGTTAGGAGTTTATAACGCTAATAGCTCTAACTCGAGCAGATGCGAGACCCATTGCATTGTAAATTCTTGTTTTTCTTTTGTGTGTTGTTTTATAATGGTGAACAATTTCACCGCACTCCACGAGGACCGTGATCAAGACTCCTTGGTGAGTTGAAACACGTTGGTGGTTATTGACTGCAATAAAATACTCGTGGAGTGCGGTGAAATTTTTTGGCATTACATAATTTGTAGATTGGTCTTCTCTGTCACTGGGCACCGGCAGTGGAGTGTGCCGCCCAGCAACCCTTCAACCACTTTGTTTCTAAACATATACATATATATATATATATATATATATATATATACACATACATATATATATACACATACATATATATATATATGCAACACAAATTGGTTAAAAAGATTGTTGCGCAGCGCACTCCACTGCCGGTGCTCAGTGATGTAGGAGAGCAACCTCGAAAATATTTTGGGAACAAGAATCTCACCGCACTCCACGAGGTTCAAATTGCCATGTTTTATTGCAAGTATAAACAATGAACGAAAAGAGGGACTCATTTACTGTGATCAAGACTCCTTGAGAGTCGAAACGCGTACGTGGCTGTTGCTTGCAATAAAAGATGTCAATTTGAACCTCGTGGAGTGGGGTGAGATTCTTGTTCACACAATACACACACAATACACACACACACACACACACACACACACACACATCTTTTCTGTAGTGGCAGTTGCCATAAAGTAGCTGAGTGGATTAGTAAAGGCAAGCGTTACCTGCGCTTTAACACATATGTAATGCCAGGGGGACTATGGAGATATGAGTGGCACTTTTGCTGGGTAGTACTGAGGGAATTAGAAGAGGAGGTAATGGGAGGCAGAGCACCAAAAATGACTGTTGCACAGGGTGTGTGGTAAGGTGAAGTAATACATTCTTTTTTGTTTTTTTTCAGTGTTTTCAGAGAATCTGCAGAATTGGAGAAGAAGCGAAGGTAAGGTGACGACATTTCCTGTTGTACACAGCAAACATACCCACAAGCAATTTTGTGACTATCTGCCTTCTACGTAGGCTAGTAATTTAGAGGGACAGTTTAGCCAGTTGTAGAGATGGCGTTTTGTTGGATGACTGCTGATCAAGCCCTAGCTCGGGTTATGGAGGACAGTTCTGATGTAGGCTCAGAGACTGAGACAGCAGACACTGAGACAGCATCTGAGGGAGAGGACAATGGGGCAGATTCTGGGAGTGATTTTTCAGTCGGCGGAGTCCCATCCGACGACACCTCTTCCAGTGAGTCTGAAGGAGACTATGACGACATCCGTGCTGTCCCTTCGCAAGCACATTCTGGGCAGCGGGAACACATTGGGTTAGCCGAACCCAGAGAGCACGTGCTTGCTGCCGCAAGCACAGAGAGAGTGCTCTCTTGGCAGCCCCCCTGTTTGGTTCAGCCCCAAATTCCACCTTTTACTGTTGACGCTGGATGTAAAGTCGATACAGCTAACTTTTTGCCAGTCGACTACATCTATCTGTTTTTGGATGTTGACTTTCTTCAGAAAGTTGTGCAGCAAACAAATTTGCGTGCAGACCAATTTCTGAGTGAGTGCGGAGGCACTCTAGGGCCCCGTTCTAGGGCACGCCAGTGGACTCCCACTTCGCTGGCGGAGTTGAAGATATTTTTGGGCCTTACGCTCAAAATGGGGTTAGTGCAGAAACCCACCTTGCAGTCCTACTGGATGATTCGCACGGTTTGGGTAACTCCCATCTTCACACCATACATGAGCAGAGATCGTTTTTTGCTACTGCAGCGCATGCTGCATTTCAATGACAATTCTGCTGCATTGCCCCGGGACCATCCAGATCATGACAGGTTGTTCAAAATTCGGTCTGTCGTGGAACATTTGTCTGCCAGGTTTCCAGAGATCTATACTCCTGGAAAGAATATAGCAGTCAATGAGTCCTTGATCCTGTACAAAGGACGGCTGCTTTTCAGACAGTACATTGCGAGCAAAAGAGCTTGCTATGGCATAAAGCTGTACATGCTGTGTGAGAGCTCTACTGGCTATGTGTACAGCTTGAGAGTGTATACAGGGAAGGATTCTACCCTAAACCCTGTAGGTTGCCCTCCCGCGTTAGGGGTCACAGGTAAGATTGTATGGGAACTTGTCCAGCCACTTCTTCACAAAGGTTATAACCTTTATGTGGACAATTTCTATACAGGAGTAGAGCTGTTCAGTGAGCTCTACAAAGCTGGCACTGTGGCCTGCGGTACAGTTCATTGTAACCGCAAAGGATTCCCGCAGGAGCTTGTTTGCAAGAAGCTCCAGAAATCACAGAGTACTGCATTGCGTTCTAACGAACTGCTCGCAGTCAAGTTCCTAGATAGGCGTGATGTATACGTGCTCACTACAATTCATGATGAGAGCACTTCTCCCATCACGGTTTGGGGTCAGATGGCCGAAGTCCACAAGCCAATCTGTATACTTGATTACAATAAGTACATGGGTGGAGCGGACAAGAACGACCAGGTTCTTCAACCATACAATGCGTGTCGTAAAACTCGCACTTGGTACAAGAAACTGTTTACCCACCTGATTCAGATGGCAACATATAATGCGTATGTTGTTTACCGTCAGACAACCACAGGAAGACTCATGACTTTCCTTGACTTCCAGTTGTCTGTAATTGAAAGCCTCACTGCTGTTACAGAAGCAGCAGCAGCCTCCACCTCATATGTTCTGGAGGATGTGGCAAGGCTGCAGGAGCGACACTTTGCTGATCGCATACCTAAAACACCCAAAAAGGATTGTCCATGTCGTCGCTGTAAAGTGTGCTCAAAGCATGGAAAGCGGCAGGAGAGTCAGTATTACTGTCCCCAGTGTCCATCACAACCAGGCCTCTGTATCCCTACTTGCTTTACGTTGTATCATACTAAAGCAAAGTTCTGGGAAATCGACTGAGGTTGAGCTGCTGTTGGGTAATCCTCTCAGTGGCAGTGCATGGATACCGAACATCCATGGGCCACTGCTTCGTTAGGCAAGGAGCCACAGAAATTTACTTCATCATGGACTTCCTTTTGGCGTGGTCGGTGTTCTGTTCAATTAACATGCATTATATTTCCCCTACTGCATATACTAGTGGACAGAACATATGCCACATTGCCACGGAGTACCCTTTCTTCACCTGCATGTCTACCTTACTTTCAACGGTAGATATGCTCTCTCAGTTCGAGAAATCACTTTGTACGGCATACTTGGAAACCCCCAACTTGCTTCCACAAACTAGTATAGGTTCACTTGGCTATTACACAGGATTAGCCAGGACTCTGATGAGAACAGAGACATGGATGGGTAAGGAAATCTTATGGTAGGAGTGCCTTCACAGGGTTATTGCACAGGTAGAAGGCAGATAGTAAAGGTAGTACAGATGTACATCATCTACACCTATGGATTCAAACCCATTGGTGCCATCCCAGCACTGAAGGAGAATGACTTGTATAGGTCAGTGTTTGACCTGCTTTTCATGTTCATCCTCCATCAGAACTTAGTAGATGTTCAGTTTGCTGTATAAGTGCATTATAGTCACATCACTGCACATAATGTTGGCTGGGACATATGCTACGTTCTCATGGACTCCCCTATGTACCAAACACTACCCTTTTTCATAGCCTATGACCTTCTCTTTAGGGAACATCATGAGAAATCCCCAGCATGTCTCCCTTAGTTTCAAACGTAGATATGCTCACTCAGTTCGAGGAATCGCTTTGTACGGCATACTCGGACACCCCCAACTTGCATCAACAAACTGGAAGGAGTTGGATTTAGCACAGAGAGTGCGTTAAAAGCGCATGAAAAACATGTCTTCCTGAGCCTCAGGTGGCTGTCACAGGAGTCATTAGTAAAGGTTTGTTACGCATGCATTTGGTAATGTTAAGGAAGAAGGAGGCAGTTACTTGACAGGTGGTAAAATGTAGTCAAACTTATTCCGTTCTGTGGCGTGTGAATGTGATGGGCCCTTGTCTGGCAGCGGTAAGTTAATGTGAGTGCAGTGATTGGTTGGATTGGGCCCGTGGCTGGCGATATGAAAGGGTTGTTTGTTGTGCGTGAATGGCGTGTGAATGGACCATAAAGAGGTTGGTGCCTGGACGCGGCTTTATGGCCCACCTTCAGAAGGCTTGGTTTCAATATTCAGATACTTTGATAAGTAATCATGCTTTGAAACCATAATTTCTGGAGGTGCTAAAACCAACCAGTGTGAGTGGTGGGTTAACTTTAACAAACTAGTACCAGGGGAGTCCAAGGGTGCAGGACTTGCGTGGCTCTCACCAGTTTTCCTTCACCCAGAATCCCCTTGAAAGCACAAAATGTGCTTAAAAAACACATTTTCCTTGCATTCCAATGAGCAGAAGTCCAGGGATCTGCAGGGATCCTCAAAATTCCTACCACCCAGTGTTTCCCCACTTGTCCTGATAAAAACACAACCCCGCTTGTGTGCCTGAGCCTAGTGCCTGCTTCAGGAATGAATCACTCCAGGGTTAACAGTAGACCTCAAGCAAGGACTACCATTGACCCTTGTGTGATCCATTCCTGTTGCGGGCGCTAGGCCTACCCACACAAGTGAGGTATCATTTTTATCGTGAGACTTGGGGGAACGCTGGGTGGAAGGAAATTTGTGGCTCCTCTCAGATTCCAGAACTTTCGGTCACCGAAATGTGAGGAAAACTTGTTTTTTAAGCCACTTTGAGGTTTGCAAAGGATTCTGGGTAACAGAACCTGGTCAGAGCCCCGCAAGTCACCCCATCTTGGATTCCCCTAGGTCTCTAGTTTTCAAAAATGCACAGGTTTGGTAGGTTTCCCTAGGTGCCGGCTGAGCTAGAGGCCAAAATCTACAGGTAGGCGCTTTGCAAAAAACACCTCTGTTTTCTTTCAAAAAATTTGATGTGTCCATGTTGCGTTTTGGGGCATTTCCTGTCGCGGGCGCTAGGCCTACCCACACAAGTGAGGTATCATTTTTATCGGGAGACCTGGGGGAACATAGAATAGCAAAACAATTGTTATTGCCCATTATCTTTCTCTGCATTTTTTCATTCCAAATATAAGAGAGTGTGTAAAAAAATGTCTATTTGAGAAATGCCCTGCAATTCACATGCTAGTATGGGCACCCCGGAATTCAGAGATGTGCAAAAAACCACTGCTCCTCAAAACCTTATCTTGAGCCAATTTTGGAAATGTAAAGGTTTTCTTGATACCTATTTTTCACTCTTCATTTTTCAGCAAATGAATTGCTGTATACCCAGTATAGAATGAAAACCAACTGCAGGGTGCAGCTCATTTATTGGCTCTGGGTACCTAGGGTTCTTGATGAACCTACAAGCCCTTTATATCCCCGCAATCAGAAGAGTCCAGCAGACATAACGGTATATTGCTTTAAAAAATCTGACATCGCAGGACAAAATTACAGAGTAAAACAGAAAGAAAAATGGCTGTTGTTTTCAGCTCTAAGCGCGAACTACCCCAAATAGGCAAAAAAGGGCTCAGCACTGGGGGGAAGGGGGGGGGGGGGGCGGACGGGGGGGCGGACGGGTGGGGCGGACGGCCCAGCAGCTAAGGGGTTAAAGTACTTTCATCTCCATGCTCGCAGTGAAAAGGACATGGCCTGTTGACAACAAAAGCTTGCTAAAATGCTGAAACTCTACCAACATACCCACTAATGATTTACACCTACACACAGGACAGATTTACAATTTGATGAATCATAGGCCTAGAGGACACAAATAAATCAGATTTGGATATGTACCTCTCATACGCTATACTCAGTCCTGATAAATGTCCACAACAAGGAAAATCCACATAAGTAAGTTTGGCGGATTTGTGCAATTTCACAAAATCCTTTTTTTTTCTCCATATAGAAATTTCTGCAGTGTAGAAACCTTTTTGTATACACCTCTATGAAATATAGTGCTGCTACTTTTCCCACTGTGAAAATACCCATTGCTCTGATATTTTGTAGCAGGCAAGGACATTTCCTGTATTTTTAGGCTAGGGATTCAATTTGAAACACACATGAAATCGTACAAAAGGGTTTATGGGTTTTCATTGTATTTCCCATGGTCACACACTCCAGCATTACTGCTTTCCCACCTCTAACATGAAACACATAACTATGGACATTTGGACTTGGTGATAGGCGGTCATCAGCATCAAATTCCATCTATGGGCTTTAATGTCTGCAGATCCTGATTGAGTTAACCAGGTTCTGGGCATTTACTCTTGCAGAGGATACATTTTTCATTGCTAAGTTCCAATCAGGTGCAAAAACAAGATTGTACATTGGACTCAAAGTCTCTAACTTTGGGATTTCAACTGAACCACATCTATTACCTCTCCAGTACTCCACTTCCTGCTGAATAGACAAAATCAAACAAATGGGACGACAACATCTTGTAAGCGACTACACCTGCACCCTTTAATACCCCCAACCTAAACCTTCAAATATGCTCAGTGATCGCCACTTTACAGTATAGCTCTTGTTTGGACAGACAACCAAGCTATCTTCTTTAAAAGTATCCCACGCTCCCAACTCATGATAAGCAATGCATGGAAAAAGTGTATGCTACACAAGAATGGCTGGAATAGGTACTATTCTCACTTTTCCAACCCATCATTGTCTATTAAAGTTAACCTCAAGTGCAGGAGATTCTATGCAGAAGGCTAACTGATCTCAACGCTGTCTGAAATACCATCCAAGTCTCAGGCTTACACACCATCCTCTAGAAGTCATTCCACAGCTAAATGGCCAGTGACGGGAATAACAGCTCCATTAGATCCCTTAAACACTTAAGGGTTGCATCAGCAAGGGAAACAGTCACCAACATCAACCAAACTATACAATATTACCTCCACAGATTACTAAAATTCATGATGTATGGACAAAAACAATGCAAACCTATTCATCACTACCACAATTTTCACTTGTGTAACCTCAATTACTCACCTGAGTAAACTACACATTTATACACCCAACAAAAAATTAAAAACAAAATTTCTACAAAACACAGCAATCTGAAAAGATGTTCAAGGTAGTAGGAAAGTTGATGCAATAAATAACAAAATAGAACCCAATACATACCACCAAAAAGGCTCTATGTTTGTGTTCAAATTGATGTTTCAAATCCTTATACACCAAAGTCTGTATATTCACGCTTGACAGCCGGCTACACAGTCATGGTCTCAGAGTGCCCAGTAGTGGAAGCTTACTAGACAAAGGTGACAGAACAGATACCACAATTTACTAGGATATACTCACTTTTTTAATCCGGGATTACTGGTCAAGAATAATGTAGTGTCAATCAGGGAAGTGAAGGAATGACAATGCTAATTTAGAGGTAGGAAACAAGGAAGATAAGACCACTTCTTACATGAGTTTTTTTTTTTTTTTTTTAGTACATTACATTAAGTGTGCTAATACCGAACTGATGGCATTAATCAAGGAAGAGAAATCTAAAAATGCTAAGATGCATATTTTGTGAGGGGGAATACTGGTAAAGTCTGAAACCACTCAAGGATCAGCTCAATCCCATGGCGTCTAACACTTGAAATGCGACCATCATTCACACTCCGATTACTTTAGAAGTACAGTTCAACTGGAACTCAAATAGCAGAAAGCATACAAAACACACAAAAGAAGGGTCAGACAACACTAGAGTGTTAGGAATCGGGCCTTGGGCTATGAAAAATATTAAACTTTTCACGATCACCAACAGCCTGTCGTATGATGTTACTTACCTTCGGGAACAAACTATCTAGTAGAGACAATATCTAGCCAGATTTCCTTGTGAGCAGCACCCTGTGACCCACTAGGTGGCTTTGTTCTGACCACGTGGCGCCATACATGCCTGAAGTGACGTTGCTGTTGCCTACATATACACAACCTTGGTGCGCAGATATCAGTTACTTTCAATGACTTTCCATGCCAGGAGCACAGAGCCATGAAGTACACAGACACTGGTGTGTAAAATAAAGGCCCTGAAAGAGATCATCCTTAACCCTAGAAACCTGTCTGCAGAGCGGTGAGGAACGGGTGGGTCAGTAAGGAATCTGCAGCTAGATATTGTCTCTACCAGATAATTAGTTGCCGAAGGTAAGTAACTTGTTCATCTGATAAAGACATCTAGCCACAGATTCCTTACTTTTGAATAGATACCCATGTAATACCATCCCTGGCAGAGGGCTGCAGAAAATGTTCTAAACTAGAAAGTCCTGCAGGACCGAGTGGGTGAAATGCCCATCCCTGCGGATCTGACTGTCCAGGAAGTAGTGTTTGGTAAATGTGTGCAGGGATGCCCATATTGCTGCCTGGCAGGTGTCCAGGACTGCGACTCCACGTGCTAACAGCTTTTACTCTGGTGGGATGGGCCCTCAGGAGGCTGCTTTTTAGGTAAAGAGTAGCTGATCTTTCTTCAGAGAAGTATCCCAGCAGGAAATGATTCGCTTCTGTACTGCCTGACCTTTATTTCCTATAACATACCCCACAAAGAGTTGGTCATCCACCCAGAACTTGTGTGGTGGAGGTAGGACAACAACGCTCTTTTGGGTCGACAGTGGAGTCGCTCCTCTTCTTTTAGAGGGATGCAGAGGAGCATAAAAAGTGGCCAGGATGATGGAATGGTTCACATGGAATGGAGTATCCACTTTCAGACAGGAATACAGGCTTGGATGACAAAGCCTGCAGCTCACTCACCCTCTGGGCAGATGTTATTGTCACTAGAAAAGGCTATCTCAATGGTAAGCAGTCGTAGGCGATAGTTATGGAGAGGCTCAAAAGGAGCACACATTAGGTAGGTGAGAATGAAACTGAGGTCCCACGGAGGCATAATGAATGGTGAAGGGGGAAACATATGTATAAGTCCTTTAACTCATCTATTTACAATAAGGGACTTAAAGATAGACGGTTGGTCAGGTAGCCGCAGGAAGGCAGACAGAGCAGAAAGGTAACTCTTAAGAGTACCCAGAGCAGAGCCCTGCTGGGAAAGGGTAAAAATGAAGAGAAGACTATTAGAGAGAGGCATAAGGTATGTTGATAGACTTTTCTGTACAATAATTGACAAATGTTTAATCGGAAGGTGTACACCACCTTGGTAGAGGGACACCTGGCTGCCTGAATAACAGACTTCGGGAGGAAGGTCAAAAGCTGTCAACTGTCGCCTCTCAATCTCCACGCAAGAAAGCGACAAGTTGAGAGGTTTGGTTGGAGTACCCTCCTCTGCTGCTGCAACAGAGGATCCTCCAGAAGGGGCAGCCTGATTGAAGGATCAATGCTCATGTTGAGAAGCTTCGGGATACCAAACTCTCCATACCCAGTCCGGAGGCACAATGAGGACTTGGGCTTGGTCGTTCCTGACCTTCTTGAGAACTCTGGGCAGGAGGGGCATGGGTGGAAAGGCATACAAGAGGCTTGAACTCCACTCAAGACTAAAAGCATATTCGAGTAATAGCTGCCTTACAAACTCCAATATGCAAATCTGTCGACACTGCACATTCTCTTGGGAGGCGAATAGATCTAACCAAGGCTCTCGCCACTGCTGAAAGAGGCCTTGCATCACCTTTCGATAGAAATGCCTCTCATGCTCCGCTCAGCTGAGTTCACCCACCCTGGCATTCAGAAAACCTGCCAGGTGTTGAACCACCAGGGTTATGCCCTGATGTTCTAGCCATGGCCAGAGACGTAGGGTCTTTTGACAAAAGGTCAACGACCCCACACCGCCCTGCTTGTTGCAGTACCACATGGTGGTGGTGTTGTCTGTGAACACCTGCACTATCTGTTTCTTGAGAGAGGGAATAAATGCTTTCAATGCTACCCAGATAGCTTGGAGCTCCAGCAAGTTGATGTGGAGTCCGGATTCAGACGAGATCAGAGTTCTCTGATCTCCACCTCACCCAGATGGCCGCTCCAACCCAGGAGTGACGCATCGGTCATTACTGTGAGATCTGGCTGGGGAAGGGAGGAGTCTGCCTCTGACCCAATTGTGGTTCGTTAGCCACCACTGCAGGTATTTTGTAGTTCCCTCCGAGATATGAACCATGTTGGAGAGATTCCCCTCATGCAGCGCCACTGGAACTTCAGGTCCCACTGCAGAGCCTGCATATGCCATTTGGCATGGGTCAGCAACAGGATGCAGGAGGCCGTGAGGAATAGGAGCCTCAGAGCCACTCTCACCAAAATCCAGGATAGAGGCTGAAACCTCTATCATAGCCTGATTAGCCCTGGACTCACTGCTAGGGCGGATAAGCTGAAACTACATTGTTTTCAAAACAGCTCCAATGAAAGGGAGCATCTGAGGAGTCAAGTGCCTGCTTACTGTGAACCCCAGCGTATGCAGGAGGTCCGCCGTAGTCTGGAGAAGGGAGACAAGCCTGGGATGAGCCTACCCTCAACAGTCAATGGTCGAGATGGGGCAAGACTGAAATGCCTAATCTCTGCAGGTGACCACCGCCATCACCATGGTGAACACCCAAGGGCAGGGGGGGGGGGGGGGAGGGGGGCTGGCAAGGCCAAAGGTGAGCACGGTGGACTGAAAGTGCTTGCTACCTACCTTGTACCGCAGGTAACATTTGTGAGCAGGCAGGATGGGAATATGGAAATACGTGTCCTGCAGGTCCAATGCTACCATTCAGCCTCCTCAATCTAGGGGGAGACAAGACCTGAGCCAAAGTGAGCATCTTCAACTTCTCCTTTTTGAGGAAGAGACTGAGGTCTGTAGGTCTAAAATAGGCCAACGTTCCTTTGTCTTTTTTGGTATTAGAAGGTAGCGGGAAGATCAACCACTGCCTATTCTGGATAACGGAACCCTCTTTATGGCTCCCTTGGCCAAAAGAGCTGTGACCTCCTAGTGCAGCAACAAAAGATGATCCTCTGCCAACTGATCATGTGCTGGAGGTAATCGGGGATGGGAGGATTCAAAGGGGAGGGAGTAGCCCCTCCGAATGATCTGTCCATTGTAATGGATTGCCAGAGTTGGAGATGATGGCGGACCCACCAACTGGAAACCCATGATCTTTTAGGGTCAGATTAGGAGGGCCTAGAGGCTGCAGCTGCTGGGGTAGGGGGAGGAGGGGGATGTATGGGGGAAGAGAAGGAGATTGGTGGTTGTGGCAGACCTCAGACTACTTGACCCGCAGGGTCAGAATGCACTGCACCTGCACCCAAGCAAAGCTTGGGAAGCTTGTGCAGGATGGTGGCTGGCACAAGGTTGGTACCCCCCTTCTGTATCTACAAAGGCAGACTGGGTATGTGTGGTCACTGACAGTCCCAAGAACTCCCCGTAGCCTGCAAGTCCTTAAAGCAGGCCAGTGCAGAGTCTGCCTACTCTCCGAAGAGATGAGCACCATCGAAGGGCATGTCCATAAGGTTTGCCCGGACATCCCCTGAAAAGCCAGATGTTCTCAACCAGGCGCAACATCAAAGCACCACCGTCGATAAAAGCATTCTGCCCAGTGAGTCGGTCATACTCTTGGCTGCACCTCTCCCATCAACAGCTTGGGAGAGAATGGCCAGGGCCTCCTCCAGGACTTGTGGTATCACTTACACAACTGTGTCCCACATTGTTTAGGAGCACTGGTCAAAGAGACATGCAGTGTTCACCAACGGCAATGCCAGGTTGGTGGAAGAAAACATTGTCTTGTCTAAGATATCCAGCCTCTTGGATTCCCTGTCTGGGGGACCACCAAGCTTTACGGTGTGGGGTGTTGGGTGAGGAAACATGGGTTCCTTAGGGCGGAGCGATGGCAGCTGGCGGTTATCCTGTTCAGAGGAGCCCCTGTGCTGGGCTTCGACCAGGTTCCCAGTAGGAAGTCTGTAAGTGCTCCATTAATGGGTGATCAGTGATTCAGAAGCAGCAGCTCTGGGCTCAAGCAAGTCTGTCAAGATGATCGCTTTGACTGCAATCGAGGGTAGTTTGAGGTAGAGGATCTACACTGCCCTCTTCACCATCATTGCATAAGAGGTTACCTCCTTCATAGCCACTGTAGGGGGAGAAAGCAAGACCGTATTTGGAGCGGTATCTAGTCCACTGGCATCGCCCAGTTCCTCACATGAGTCCAATGACTCCTATCATAACTGGTATTCTCAAGGGTTCAGTGACCCCCCTGCCATTCTTACCCCATGTCTAGCCCTTCAAAATAGGGCTCAGGTGGCAACCTAGGCCCATGAGTACTGTTGGCAGTGGGAATGGAGACGTTCTGAGTTACCTGGGATCAGAATGGGGCTGGAGGCGCAGAGAGCATTGGGGCTAGTCTCAAGGAAGGTTGCGACGGCACCGCCGGATCTGAGATAGGATCCACAGGGTCCGATTGGACCGAGGCCAAAACCACCAGTGTGGAACCTTGTGGAGCGCCCTCTGACCCCGCGGTGCCGGATAACGCTGCGGAGGAGTTGGCCTGCTCAAATATGTGGCACATGGCCTTGTAAAACTCCTTTACCTGAGTAGGGGGTCATTCCAGCTCCCAGAAACGCACGGAGGCAGAAAGTTTCAGCACGGTTCTGCGAAGCTGTTGCCTGGGTAAAAAAAGCTGATGTTCCAAATGATGAGAAGTGGAAGCACGCTTCAAGTTATGTTTCTTGTGTCACTTCTCGGAGTGTCCCAAGGACAGAGTGGGACGAAAAGGACATGCGCCTCCTGGAGTGGTCCCGTTACCTTCACCTTCATCCGGAAGGAGACTCCCAGGAGGAGTCACCCCCCTCCCCCCAAGGAAACATGTGATGCAGTATTGCTTGCCAGACAGCTAGCTGCTTCAGCGACTGCTCCCTCAAAGCCTTCGGTGCCATCGTCTGGCAGTCTGAGATTCGGCACACCGAAAAAACAGACCAACAAAATGAAGAAAAAAATTCTGTCAAAAACCGACGGAGGGCAAACTCTTCTCTGGATCAGCTCTAACTGGCGCAGAAAGAATATAACTAACATCTGCACGCCGAGGTGGCATACATGTAGGTGACCGTGATGTCACTTCCGGCGCCTACATCACAGGTGACGCTGTGTGGAACGAAACCACCTACTGACGTGCAGGGGAACTGCTCATGAAAAATCTTCCGGATCCAGTACGGCGCCTGGGGAAATTCTAAGGTAAGAAATCTGCGGCTAGATGTCCTCAGATGTACATTTTAGTGCTTCCCAATTCGCAACTGATTTGCACATCAGAAATAATTAATCTGTACCTAGACTGTGGCTAAATAGTGAACCTGACTGATTTGCAACAGCTAAGTAAGAAATCTCAATTAGGGGTTCCCGTGGTCTGATAAGCTCTGATCATTATCGGCAGTCAATGATGACATCACAGACCTTAGCCCACTGCCCCATCCTAACTTTGCAGCTAAAGAGGTTAATAGTTAATTAAGGAAGAAATCACCTGTGACCAGCTCTCTCAAGCATGCTCAGTCACATGTACAATATCTACACAGGAGGCACAGCAGAGGTGCAAACAAAAAGTTAGGGACCAACGTGACTAGCAGTTTGTAAAAACAGCAAGGAAAGTGGTAGAGCCCCGCAGAAAAAAATATAATACTGAATACAGAAATGTCTCAATGGTGTAGACGACGCATATTACAGCACTTTTATGCTCACACAAGGTGATAAAATCCCTTTTCCCGCAACAAGGAAAAACTACTTGGCTACATGTGTGAGACAAACACACATAAGGTGATAGGCAGAATGCTTGCCAACAGTTTAAACCATTGACCATCGATCTAGGTAGTATTATAACATTGTTTTTCCCCATTCTGCCACTCAAGACAGAGACTGACTTATGCAAGTCAATACTGTCCCTTCTCCTCACTGGAACAGTCCATACTTATCTGCTAGGCAAAGCCCCTCAAGAAGAGAACACAAGCAACCCCAGACCGGTTGTGAGATATAGCTTGGATTCTGTGGTACAGCAAGCAAGGCATCTGTGACAGGCCAAGTCAGAAAACAGCACCATTTTAGTTGAATGTGTGGTGGTAAGCATCCTGGTGGCAGTAGTAATTAGAGGGCAGGAGATAATGCAATTGCAAATCCCACAATAGATGTCCCCAAGCTCAGAACCAAAACGTAGCCTTTGCTCTATTAAGAGGGAAACTTGAACTATGTCCAGGATCAGGGTATTGAAGTCAGTGAAACAGTACAACAGATTAACACGAAGTGCTAGATATGACTGATTGGATTTTATAACAAAATACCTAACATGCATATTGCAAAAAATAGAAGGGATAGATGTAAATAGTAACTATGCATCATTTCTTTGACTAATCAGGTAGGAAAGCACCTTTTCTGGCATAGTTAGCCCCCACATTTTGCTTGGTATCTGATGTAATTTTGACTGACATTGGCTGGGTTTCTGCTAACCAGGTTTTCCCTAAACTGCACAGTCATTTCTGACAAAACCTTTAGCACTCTCTGAAAGTCCCTAGTAAACGGAACCCCTGGTACCTAGGGTCTGGGGTACTAAAGAGGGTCCCTAAGGGCTGCAGCATGAATTGTGCCACCCCCAGGAACCCCTCACCAAACACAACAGGCTACCACTGCAGGCTGCATGTCTTGGTGCAAGCAGACAAAAGTGAAAACACGACATGGCACACAGCCTTTCTGGCATGTCCCCTAACACTGCATTCAATATATGTAAGTCACCCATCTAGCAGGCCTTACAGCCCTAAGGCACGGTGCATTGTATTACATGTGAGGGCATATCTGCACAATCAGATATGCCCCTGCTAGGTCTGTTAATTCTCAGACATAGTAAGTGACCTGGGAAGCCATTTTAAATACATGTGCTGGACACTGGTCACTACGAGTTCCCCAGCTACAGTGACGATAGGGATGGTTTGGTATCAAACATTTCGCATTGGTGAACCCACCCTGATGTCAGTGTTGGATTTACCAATACATGCACCCAGAGGACACCTTAGAGGTACCCCCCCCCCCCTGGAAAAACGACCAACTACTAGTGTGTTAACTGACTGGTTGTGACCAGTTCAGCCACCTTAGCCACGTTTCTGACCACCTAAGGTGAGAACCAGCGCTCTTGCGGTCCAGAGACAAAAGCCTGCACAGGGCGGGGGGGGGGGGGGGTTGTGTAGACATTCCAGGGCGGGAAGCTTCAAAGACTGCCTTTGTAATGCAACCTAGGTCTCTCCAAATTACCCACTCTCCTGTCCTGACCCACCTTTTGGCGGCAAGACAGGTGGGTAAATTAGCCACATTAAGAGCTGTGCCCATTTCATGCCAGCCCACCCTTAAGGTGGATGAGCTGAAGTGAGCACCACTTTTTAAATTCATTTACATTCCTCCATCTTAGTTTGGAACGAATTAGGCCACCTGAGTCAGGGTTACGCCCACATCCCAATGGAAATGGTCACAGAAAAGGGTGTAGCCGCCCTAAAGGTGGGCAACCCAATGTCTGCCACTCCCTGTGCCACCCCTAAAATAAGTATTTAGGTGGCATACCGGAAATCCAGAACTCCGATCCTGATGACTTAAGCCGACAAGGGACAAAGAAGAGACGCAACCACAGAAGAGGAGAAAAGAAGAAGCTAACCTGGCATCAATCCTGCCGGCCTGTCTGCACTCCGACAAACTCTGCACCAGAAGACGGCTTGTTCTGCAGCTGAGTCTCCAGGAATTCTGGAAAAACTGCCTGACTTAAAAAAGACCCCTGAGCAGAGGACCTGCTCTCTACCAACTCTAAAGAAAGGACTCTGCAGGGTCCAGAAATGCAAAGACCATTCCATCTGCCATCACGACCTGAGTGGGAGTAGACCTCCGATTCCAAAAAGGTTCCCCAGAGAACTCATCCATCATGGTTTCACCCCTCCTAGACTCCCTGAAGTCGCCTGTAGCTTCTGTACATAGGCCTCCTCTACCACAGCTTCTGTGGTGAGAGAAACCAAACACCTCAAGCAGCCACTGCACCAGTCGCAGCTGGCCAGAGCTGAAGTGGACCTCTGGTGTCAACGACATCCCCCCAGCTCTTGAGCTTTAGTCTACTGGTTTCACCCTTCCTGGACTCCACGACAACACCTGCAGCCTCAAACCACAAGACCCCACTTACCCCCAACCACGAGTGCTCCTGGACAAGTAAACCTGATGCCAAAGGACACCTCCACATCTGTCACCCCTGGGCCCTGGTGAAGAGGGCCAAAGTTGCATCTACACCCCAAGCACCCCACGTTTGTGACCTACCTGTTGGATGTCCCCCAAACTGCTCCTCTGCCCCCACCAGAGCATGCAGCCTTAATCCACAGAGACCAATCCCCATTGGGATACATTGGGCACCTGACACTATACTACACCTCTGCACCCGGCCGTCCCAGTGCTGCCTGGAGTGTCCTGCTGGTGTGGTCCCGACCCTTGCCCTGTACCCACCTTAAGTCTACAAGTTTGGACCCATGAGTCATCGTAAAACACTTGTTTGCTGAATGTGTTTTCCTTTAATAGGATAACACTGACAAACTATGAAACTGCACTGTCGAGTTTTGAAAGTGAAAAGGATTTATGCTCAAAAACTTACTTTATAATGAACTTCTTGGGTTCAATATATATATATATATATATATATATATATATATATATATATATATATATATATATGGTATTTTTCTAACTTGGTCTCTTTATTTTTTGATTGTGCGCCTCATTAATTGCCTCTATGAGTACAAAAAAGCCTGACTGCTCGCATACACTACCACAAAAATTGAGTATTAGTCCTATTTACTTTTGCCTCTGCAAACAAATTGGGGATCCACTTTACTCTGTACAGTGTGCTTTTTTAAATTTATTTATTTTTAAGTTCACCATATGTAGAGGCAGCTTCCCACAAATCAGAACAGAACTTTCAAGTTGCCCCTATTCAAGTGCTAGCAGCCCACATAGTCAAGGTACTTTTCCTGCATACAGTGACTTAGTGTTCACTCCTCTGCATTATGAAACTGTTCAAATCACAGGGTAGACCTATCTGCTGGAGTGGGTGAGCTTTCCAGGCACTAATCTGGTAACAAGAGCTCCCATTTGTAGGATGTGACATTCTTTGAGTGGTTTGCCACAAATATTTTGCCCTTCAGCTTCCTGTGTTTTGTGAATCAGCAGGGCAGGGTTCTGCACCCGAACCTGAAACACTTTGCCTTCATGCAAGGGTATTGAATAGCAACAGTTGACAGCTTTTGACCTTCCACCCGAAGTTGAAATGTTATCTTGGCAGCCAGGTGTTCCTCCACCAAGACTGTTTATGCCTGCCATTGGAGCAAGTTCTTGACATGGTATACTGATAAGCAAGTTGACCATCTATCTGCTTCCCTTTCCCAGGTTTGTTTGTTTATCCTTCACCTAGCCCAGCAGGGATCTGAATTTTTTTCACATTGAAAGGTTATCTGTCCGCCATCTCTGCATTTCTGCAGTTGCTAGATCAGCCATCTGTTTTCAAATTCCCCACTGTAAATACGTTTCTAAAGTGTTCAACATTTGTTCCCACCAGCACCTTTCATTATGCCACAGTGGGACCTCAACCTAGTTCTCACATTTTTGATAGGTGCATGGCCTCAAAATTTCTTTAGTTGGGCAGGGGTTGCTTTGGCTCCTGGAAATTCAGAGCAGTGCTGAGGCAGCCCAGATGCAGGCACCACCACAGAGCTAGTGCCTGAATGCTAAAGGCCCTGTGACTTGCGCTATGAAGTTGAAGACCTCTTCGGCTTCTTTTTCTGGGACCCATCCAACTTCCCAGATGATTTGGAGTGGACAACGATTGCCAGATACAATTCCACAAACCGTTTCAGGTCCAACCTTGAGACTGAGCCCACAGCGTCCTGGAGACAACTGACGTCAGGTGTTGCGGAGCTTCAGGGAGTGCTACCTCTATGCCTTACGATGCCTGGAGCAGCAATCCTCGCATGTCTTAGCATTGTGGGCACGTTCAAGATACCAGAGACAAATCCAATGCTGGTCCGTTACAGACATCTGCAGAGGACAGGCGCTGTATGGCTTAAAATCTGCCTTTATTGCAAGTGGTCCGAACGCCTTTATCAGTATACAGCCAGTGTACGTGATTGATCCAGTTGTCCGATGAGACACTATACCATTTGTTGCTGTTATTTAAAGTGTTCATGTAAGGCCAGAAATTGGCTTGACCGTTGCGACTAAGTGACTCCATCTGAACAGGCAAACTCTTACTCTGTTTACGAGCAGTGCATCTAAGCAGATGGAAGCCTCAGCTAACCAGAGGCAAACCTAAATCTCCAATTCAGCCTAGGGGAGAACTCCATAGACACTTCTGCATGGGCCTTTCTTTTGTATTTCCTGAATACGGATTTGGTGCATCCTATTTACTCACGGCTAGGGCTAAGCCTGATACTCTGATACAGCTTGGCTGGCCTGCTCTGCTGTGCCTGCACAGAACCACGCAGTCAGCTCAATAACCTCTAGTGATACAGACACAGAGCACCAGTATGTCCTGTCAACCCCTCACCACAGATAGGAGAATTTCCAAGAAAAATATTCTGCAAGCTAGGGTGTGCTGGGTGGCTTGCTCTGCCTGACATGATCTCCTTTTCAAAGATTTCCCACAACCCGGCATTTTCCTAGTATCCCTTGGCCTCAAGAAGGCCAGGTGGTCTGTGTGCCTTTATCGCTATAGTGCCAGTGTGCGTGATTGATCCTCTTGTTCAATGAGATGCTATTCCATTTCTTGGTTGTTGAGCAAACACATCACTGCAATTAATGTGACTTGGCACTGCAAAAGGTATCCCCACCGCACCCACCTTCAGTTTGCCTCTGACCCACCTCTGCAAGGTCTAGACTAGGGTTCCACTAAGCACTACCTGGAATAAGATGGCTCTAGAGTTTGCATGTTTCCAGTGTATGCCCCTTGTGCCTAAGCACTTGCACACAGATTGTCCAGATTGGCGCATGAGGCTGTTTAGCCCGTGTTTGGTGACCTTGGCTGCGGGCCCATGCAGATTTTGAAAAGCAACAGGCTGAGTGGTGATCCGTGAGGTACTCTGCAGCATGCATCTTTGGGTTCTGATGTGAACGGCAGTAGCCTGACGCACTGTTCTTTTGGTGAGGAAGGACCGGATCGTTTCTAGTGCTTTATTTCGGATGCTGGCGTCATGGAGTCTGGCATACGGGGTGGGGTGGGAAACTGTTGAATGCAGCGGGGAGGCAAAGGAGAATCAGTGCGGCTGTGCCTCCACGATCTAATATGGTGCATATGTTGTTGGTGGCTGCTAGCAGTGATGTTTCGGTGCTGTGGCTGCTCCTGAATCCGGATTGGGAAGGGTCTAGGATTTGGTGTGCCTTGAGGAATTCAGTGAAATGCTGGTTGATGGCCTTTTCTGTTAGTTTTACTGGGAAAGGGAGCAGAGAGATGGGTCTGTAGTTCTTCAGCTCCCTTGGGTCGGCAGGGGTTTTAGTGGGTTGATCTCTGTGTGCTTCCAATCTGATGGGAAGGTGGGGGTCTCGAAAGAAAGCGTGATAACTCAGCAGAGCTCAGGTGCTATGGTGGTGCTGGGCAGGTTAACGATGTGATGAGAGCACAGATCTTGAGGGTGCTACCGAGTGGATGGAGTTCATGAGTCTTTGGGTGTCCCCTTTGGTGATGAGGGTCCAGGAGTTCATGATCTGGTGTGGTGCTGGGTCCGTGGTGGTATCTGTGAGCGGTGCCAGAAGGTTTTGGTTTTTTAAGCCTTCTTAAATGTCCACCAGCATAAATCTGAGGTATTCGGAAATATCCTTTTAAGTTTGGCTGGGGTCAGCTACCAGTTGTAAAGGACTTTGTAATGAGCCTCCCAAAGATTGAATGTACCTGGAGAAGTCTTGCCAGAGGGACTGCGATTGTAGATCTGTGATTGAATGTGCGAGTGCGTGTTCCAAGAAGGAGTTATGAGGAGGCACGTGTGTCTAGTAGCCCTCAATGGGGAATACAGAAAGAAAATGGTGTCCAGGGTCGATCCTGGTAAGCAGGTCCCCGAGTGGCTTCTAAGCAGAACGGAGGCTGCTTAGCCCCATCAGTTTAGTAGGGGGCAGGTTGAATTCTCTGCGGCAGTTTTCAAAGGTTAAAATTTAATCTCCGTGATTGGGGTCTGAAATCGTCAGACATCCACCCTCACGCCAATGGTCTAGGATGAAGTGCCGGAAGAAAAATCAGTATTACTATGAATGGAAGTGTGAGCTGAGGGGAATGTGGTAAAGGTGGGCGATCTAGTTGCTCTGTCCCATGCTTTCAACGTAGTGGCGGTCGAAGTGCTAAGGTATGCTTTGTAAGTGAGGCATTTTTAGGTTTTTACAGGATGTCCTATATGGTTCTACTCATGACCACTCTGTCCATATGCAGCCATAATATATCAGATTCTCTAATGGTAGTAGTAGGCTAGAAAGTCTGGTAAGGCCTGGCACCCATGTTCTTTAGGGAGGGTCAGAAACGTCTTTGACAGGTGAGCTCTATGCCCTTGCCATAGAAAGTTTATTATTAGAATGGAAAGGGTGGAAATAAAGTCCCTGCGGGGTACTACAGGGAGGCCCTGAAAGATATAGAAGAGGCACGGGAGGATTGATATTTTAACTGCGTTAATACATCCCGGCCAAGAGAAACATTGGAGTCCATCATTTGAGATCTTACCTGATTTGGCAAAGTAGGGGAGGGTAGTTTGCTGCGTAGGGGGCCTTACAATTTGGTAGTAAATTTTAAGCTGAGATATGTGATCTCTTTTTGTGCCCATTGAAATGGGAAGGAAGTCGCCACTTTTTCCATATTTCTGGGGTGGGGGCAGGGGTGGGAGCGGAAACTTTCAGGTTGAGTATGTATGACTTTCGAAGGTTAACCTTGAAGCCTGTTGCAGATTCAGAATGCTGATGGCATTCCTGCAGGGCTGGCAAAGAGGTATCAGGGGAGGTTATTGTCAAAAGGACATCTGCAAATAGAGAAATTTTGTGTTCATCCTGGCCAAAGGGAAGGCCAGAAATGAATTTGGATGTTGTATTTGGGCTGCAAAGGGTTCTATGCTAAGCGCAAACAGTAACTATGATAGTAGGCACCCCTGCTACGTTCCCCTTTTCAACTCTAAGTATTCCAATACTGTCCCATTTACCAGAACTCTAGAGTGCAGGCAGGCATAGTTGGTGGCTACCATAGATATGAATTCTTCTCCAAACCCAAAGCGGCCAAGAGTTAGGAAAATAAAGTTCCAGTCCACTTGGTCGAAAGCCTTTTCGGCATTAAGTGCCAACAAGAGTGTCCAGATCTTTCTTTTCGTGCCTTTTACTATTAAATGAACCATGCGGCACAAAATATCATGGGTTAGTCGGCCCTTAATAAAGCCAGACTGGTCTGAGTGAATCAGGTCTGGGATAATATCTTCCAACCTAGTGGCTAGTATCTTGGTATAAAGCTTAACATCTAGGTTTAATAAAGCTATTGGCCCGATAAACAGACATTTGAGGTGAGCAAATCTAGAGTTTTGCAGAGTGGTCCTTACTAGAGCTGCTCTCCACCTAAACTTGGGAACTACCCAGAGTTCACTATTCTCTTTTTTGCATAATGTATGAGTCACTCTAACCCTGAAAGGGATTTGTTTTGACATATAACAGTATATGTATGAATCATGTGTTATACAGTGAGAGGTCACCACTGAGTGACTTGGTGCGTGGAACAGGCACCCACTTGCCTGCCCCACACTCCGACAATGGGTAGGCTACGAATCTGTAAGGTGTCCCAGGTCTAGCTTCTCAGCCATCTAGGCTTGGAGTAGGGGCTAAGTATAGGTGCCACATGTAATAGTTTAGGAAAGCAGCCAAAGCGTATACATCTTCCTAGCCATGGGATAGTTTGCGGGTGGGCAAATCCAAAAAGTGTCAGCTGGGCCTCTATAGTCCTATGTTGCATCATAGTGGCTTGGGTGCTGTTAGACTTCATCTTTGGCGTGGTCTCCCTTAACTTTTTGCTTCTGTTCCCCAGGTTGTTGATGTGTGCTGGACTCCGATTGTTCTGTTTTTGTTACTCTGGGCACTTTACCACTGCTAACCAGTGCTAAAGTGAAAGTGCTCCATTACAAAATGTGTATGTGATTGGTTTATCCGTGATTGGCATATTTGATTTACTAGTAATTCCCTAGTAAAGTACACTAGAGGTGCCAGGGCCTGTAAATCAAATGCTACTAGTGGGCCTGCAGCACTGGTTGTGCCACCCACATAAGTAGCTCTGTAGTATTGACTCAGACCTGCCATTGCAGTGTCTGTGTGTGCAGTTTTACCTGTAAATTCGACTTGGCAAGTGTACCCACTTGCCAGGCCTAAACCTTCCCTTTTATTACATGTCAGACACCCCTAAGGTAGGCCCTAGGTAGCCCTAAGGGCAGGGTGCAGTGTATGGTTAAGGTAGGACATATAGTAATGGGTTTTATATGCCCTGACAGTGAAATATTGCTAAATTCGTTTTTCACTTTTGCAAGGCCTGTCCCTCTCATAGGTTAACATGGGGGCTACCTTTAAATCTGATTAAAGTGTAGATTCCCTTTGGGAGCGGATGGACATGTGGAGTTTGGGGTCTCTAAGCTCACAATTTAAAAATACATCTTTTAGTAAAGTTGATTTTGAGATTGTGCGTTTGAAAATGCCACTTTTAGAAAGTGAGCATTTTCCTGCTTATACCATTTCTGTGACTCTGCCTGTTTGTGGTTTCCCTGTCTGGGTCAGTTTGACAGTTGGGCTGGTTGCACCTCACACTAGACCGTGACAAAGGGAGCTGGGGTGTAGCCCGCATATCCTGATGAGCCATCTGTGTTAGGAGTGAGGGGGAGGAGTGGTCACTCGCACCTGAAAGGGCTGTGCCTGCCCTCACACAATGCAGTCTCCAACCCCCTGGTGAGTGGCTAGGGCCTGGCCTGGGCAAGGCAGGATTTCACATTCCAAAGAGACATTACTTTGAAGTAGGCCTACTTCAAAGAAGAAACTGGGTATAAGAAGGGCACCCAAAACCACAGACTTTAGAAACACTTCTGGAACCAAGAGGAACCTCTGCCTGGAGAAGAGCTGAATAGCTGAGGAAGAAGTGCTGCCCTGCCTGTGACTGATTTGTGGAGCTTTCCTGCAGTGCTGCTTCTGCCAGAGTAAGAGGGCAAAGACAGGACTTTGTGTGCCTTTCATCTTGTGAAGAAATCTCCAAGGGCTTGATTTAGAGCTTGCCTCCTGTTGTTTGAAGTCTCAGGGACAGTAAAGACTTCTCTCTGCCAGCACCTGGAGTCTCTGGAGAGACTCCTGCTCTGACAAGTGGTGCCCTATTAAGTCCCTGGGCCCTTGAAAGGAAAGCTGGTTGAAATCCAAGGAAATCGACTTCGGACCGACGCCGCTGCTGAATCCGGTGACACCACCTGCACCCGACGCCGTGACCTTCGCTGGAACGCGACGCTCTTCGCAGGCCCGACGCCGCTGCAGCCTTGCCGAAATCCGTGACTTCGTGGAAGTCGCCGCACCACGACGTGACCGACGCCGCTCGAACTGCGCGGATTCAATGTTTCGCACAGACGCCGCGATCCCGACTTCGCACATTGGCTTGTTTTCACTCTTCACCAAAGGTACTGTACTTGGGGGTCTACGCGACTCAGTGTCCAGCGCCGCTGGTGTCAGCTTGTTGGGAACGACTCCGTCACGATGCCGTGGTAACACCTCATCGAAGCATTTTTGTCTCTAAGTGCTATTTTTGAGTTTAATCTTTAAAAATTAATAACTTGACTTGTGTATGTTGGATTTTTGTCGTTTTGGTCTTGTGTTATTTAGATAAATATTTCCTATTTTTCTAAACTGGTGTTGTGTCATTTTGGAGTGTTTCCATTGAATTACTGTGTGTGTTGGTACAAATACTTTACACCTAGCACTCTGAAGTTAAGCCTACTGCTCTGCCAAGCTACCAAGGGGGTAAAGCAGGGGTTAGCTGAGGGTGATTCTCTTTTACCCTGACTAGAGTGAGGGTCCTTCTTTGAACAGGGGGTAACCTGACTGTCAACCGAAGACCTCATTTCTAACAGGCGCATATGTTGCAGAAGAGGTCTTCACTTTTCCCCGTCCCGCCTTCCTTTCATGCAAGTCTGCCAGGAGCCCTGTTGAGGTTCAACCCACCGCCTTGGGTTGGTACCCCTTCTCAGGTCATTGGGTTCTGCTGATTCTGGTAGTGTGAGGTCAAGAAATGTGGCTGCTTCTTTTACTTATGTAAAATGGTGGGTTTTGTTAGGGGACTCGAAAGCTAATCCAAAAGGATATGTCCAGCAGAACCTAAACTGAGTTTTGCGCAGGGCCTCGGTCTCTGGACGGAATTGCATTTTGCCTTCTAGGGTTGCAGGGGCTATATCTTGGTAGAGAGTGCATGTCGCTCCCTGGAAGGAGATCTGATCAAGCCTTCAAGCCATCTGGAGAAATTATTCCTTATTTTTACAGAAGTGTATTTTGGCTAATATGTCTCTGGGTCACCAGGCCTTCTCCCATATGTTGAGAGTCAACTCAGTGCACTTGTTCCATATGGATTTCCTGTTGTCCTCCCAACATTTTTGAGAAAAGGCCTACCACAAAGTCTTCTAGGTCTGCCTCTGTGCCTTCCGCCAGGACTCTTATGCTGGTATTTTCCTTTCTAGACCTATTTTCTACGTCTTCACATTTCAAGAGGGCAGATTGTAGTTGTATCCGCATATGTTCCAAAGACCCTGCTACTGGATCCAGACACTGTTCTAGCTACTTGTGCTTGTTTTCAAGGTCTACTATCTGTGTGCCCACTGAGTCAACATCGGACTGGGGAGAGACCAAGCAGGAATTGGATTCTGAATTAAAGGCATCAGGGAAGGCAGCTATGTCTACTTTTAGACCCATGCCTTATCTGGCACTTACGGGCCTTAATAGGCAGGCATACCTGTTGCAGGGCTTGATGTACCTGCAGGTAAAAGGTGGTCCTTCCAGCTACTACTGAAGATGCTATGTCATCCAAGTAAGCAACACTGAAGGCCTCCATACCAGCCAGAACCTTGTTCCCAGCCGCTGGAAGGTAACAGGGGCATTCTTCAATCCAAAGGGCATCATTCCGAACTGGTAGTGCCCCTCTGGAGTGGAGAAGACTGACCTCTCCTTGGATCCTTCAGTTAGGGCAATCTGAAAGTATCCTGAAGTAAGGTCAAAACTACTCAGGAACTGTGCAGCCCCTAACCTATTAAGCTCATCAAGCCTAGGTGACGGGAAAAGCATCAATCTTGGTGACTGAATTAAGCCGCTTTTCATCTACACAGAACCGGAGCTCTGGTGTAGTGCCCAGTGGGGCAGCTTTTGATCCCAGCGCCACAGGACTAGACCAGGGGCTATTGAAGGGTTCAATTGCCCACAATTCCAGCATCTTAGTAATGTCATTTTTGATGCTGGCCCTCAACTTTGTCAGACAGCCTACAGATATTATTCTTGACAGGGGCTGGGTGTCTCCTGTATCCACATCATGGGTACACAGACTAGTAATCCCAGGAGTGAAGGAAAACAGAGAGGAGAACTGTCTTAATCGGTGACAGGCCCTCTGCTTTTCTGAAGTCAGGGAAGAAGGGAAGGTTTATTAATTTATTTTGCAGTATTTTATAAGCACAAACACTTATCTCCAGGGTATATCACAACGCTGTAACTGCCCACATCATGTTTACTGATGCACTGGGGGAGGGGAGGGGAGGGGCAACAAGAGGTAAAACAGTTGCTCTGGAAAGAGCCATGTTTTAAGCTCCTGAATCTGAGGTAGTCAATTGTACAACAGAACTCCAGGGGTAGCAGCAAGATCGGTGAAGGATTGGCCTCCCGCTCTTTTTAAAAATCTTTTTTTTTTTTTTTTTTTTTAAATATGTTTAGTTTTGGCAAAGGCTAGATTAGCAGATCTAAGACTTCTTGAGGGTCTGTCGAACTCCATTTTAGATAAAAAGATAGTGGGACCAGAGTTGTCAAAAGCCCTGTGGGCGTGGCAAAGAAGTTTGAATTCTGTCCTTTTTCAGATGGGCAGCCAGTGAAGGGGTTTTAGGCAAGCAGAGGCAGAGTTGTACCTGAAGCATTTATGATAATCATTTAATTGCTTTCTATATACTTGGCGATCTAAACTGATTTTTGAGACTAGCCACAGTCTCTCTGCAGACTTGCGTTTCCTTTTTTCGAGTCTTAACTCAGCAGAGTACCATTTTTTAGATGGATTTCATCTGCAGGGTGTTTTGGTTTTCCAGGGAGCGCAAATGTCTAGTACTTTGGATCCGGGCGAATTAAAATTTGTGAGGTAGTCATCAAAAGGAGTATCTGTGCTGAACTCCAGTGGAGCAAAGTGATCTGCAAAGGATTCAACACTAATATTGCGCGAGGGCCTTTATGGAAAGGAGGGTGGATTGGAAGTAGGTTTTTGCATTAAAGGGAGCAAGACTGAAAAACAAATGCTATAGTAGCCTGATCAGGTTAGTGGAGCAAAGTCAATATTATCAATATTTGAGAACAAAGGTCTAATGTATAGCCAGTTGTGTGTACGGCCAAAACTTCTTTGACTGAGCTGAAAAATTCACGTCACTTTCTAGGTGTTTACAGAGGAGGTCTTCTAGATTCTCAAAGTGTACATTTATATCCCCTATCACTATATAATGTAAGTGGAGAGAGCCATACAAGTAGGCTGGTGACCCACTGAGAGAGATAACCTGGGAGTCTGTATAGGACAGTAGACCTCAAGCAGGCTCTGCTCCTTGAGGCATAACTGGAATGCTAGCAATTCAAATTTGGTCAAGGGTGAGCTGGATCCATTGGAGCCTATGTACATATTCTTGAAGATCATGTCTAAGCCACCTCCCTGCCACCCTATTTGATCACATTTCATTATCTTGTATCCAGAGGGCAGTGAGATTTCAAATACAGGCAGTGAGTGCTCAGTGAGCCATATTTCAGTGAAATACTACATCAGGAGTGGAACCCGTAATAATGTCCCAGTTGTCAATGCAATTTTCTGATAGTGATTGTGCATTAAAATACAAGCAATTTAATGTTTTCTGCTGGAGAATGAGAAGTTTGGTGGGCTGTTGGGAAGTTCATTAATAGGCCAACCTTCCCATTTGCAATTACAACAGAAAAAAGGGACGTCAATATGCCCTCGAGTGCCCACCAGGCAAGCCCTCAAAACATGTGCCTTGGGCTGTCTTAAAGATAAGAGGGTGTCCTGCAAGTAGGAACACATTACCTTATTGTGTGGACCAAAACCTACAGGGGTTTTAGCATCTGGCATCGTCCAGGTGCAGATGGGAAAAGACAGGCTTGCCGTTGGCATACCGGCAAAGGTGCAGCACCCGCATTTATATACCTCCCCTTCATCCGGACACTTGAACGCTGACCCAAGATGACGGTCACCAGCCCAAGTTCTAGCATTGCAGCAGTAGATTGGAAACTGACTAAAATTTCTAAAAATGCACCAATATCACCATGAAGTTAAAATCACATTTCAATGATTTCAGAAATAAAAGGTTAAAGGTTAAAAAAAAAAAAAAAAAAAGATTGTTTCCCCTTTTTTCAATACGGAATTTCAAGGGGAAAAAAAAACTAGATTGTTTTCCCCATTTTCAATGTGGCACAATACTACAGTTTACTAAAGTGCTTGGCGCCCAGCAGCAAATGACCATCAGGCTTCTGAAGGCTAGCATGTAGCGAACATCATCTTCGGAGTGTTCTTGGGAGCTTGCACCCACCCCTCCTTACTCAGACTGAGGGGTCCCCTTACAGGATGACCATACAGAAGCTCAAATGGGTTGAGTCCAACCCTCTACTGTGGTACCTCTCTGTAAGCAAAGAGCAGGCATGGCAAGAGGATATCCTACTTACGCCTCAGGGACTAAGACAGGGCCTTGATCTTGCATTTTAGGGTCTTGTTGAATCTTTCAACAAGCCCACTGGCTTGTGGATGGTAGGGAGTGTAGAACGTATAGGTAACTCCACACTTTCTCCACATTGACCGCATGTAAGTCGACGTGATGTTGGTGCCCCTGTCAGACACCACTTCCTGGGGGGTGGGGTGGGGGGGTGTAGGGGGGTTGTAAGGAGAATCTCATCGGGTCAAAATTCCCATTAGGGCCTTGGCTACTGCAGGTGCGATTGCAGTCATCAGAGGGATGGCCTCTGGTGATCTTGTGGCATGATCCACTAGAACCAGGATAAACCTGCAGCCAAAGGTGGTCTGGGGATCAATGTCGATGCCCATACTTTCAAAGGGGTGCCATAGACAGGCAAGGGATTCAGGAGAACTTTAAGCTTCTGTCCTGTCTTCTCACTGGCCTGGCAGGTCACGCAAGACCTACAGAAGATCTCAGGAAATCTTCATCTGGGGTCAGTAAAAGTGGGAGGCAAGCCTGGCAAAATTCTTGTCCTGGCCCAGATGTCAAACCAGGGGTAATGCATTAGCCAGCTCCAGTAGGAAGGCCCTATAGCATTGGGTGACAACCAGGGCCCTTGCTGCCCCATCCACAGGTGCCTTAGGCTCATTATACAGGCAGTTGACCTCCCAGTAAATCCAGTGACTACCAGAGTCATCACCTGTTGCCTGGACTTTGGCCTGTTGCCTCATGCCCTCCACAGCTGGGCACTCCCTCTGCGTCTTACAGAAGTCCACCCTGGTGGGTTTTCTTCCTACTTGCCATCCAGCAAGTTCAGGCTAGTCACCAGGGGAGGCTTAGTCCTCTCCACTGGGTTCCGGGGCAACCTCCTCTGGGAGATATACAGGTGTTGGTTTCCCACACCCTTTACCATTCTTTCTTTTGGCAGTGGTTTGGGCCATTCTTTCAGGCGCCAGATCTCCTTGACTCCATTCCTGGGCAGCCATGGACCTGGTGCTTGCACACACCCACTCAGGCAAACTCAACATTTCCAAGTTTGACCTGAGCTCGACCTCCTTCCAGGTAGTGTGCTCAAGATCATTTGCTAAAGAATTCACAGGCACCGCACGGCTCACAGCTACTTTCAGAAGACCTCAGACCGCCCACAACTCAAATGGTACAAGGACCACTAGGTAGTGACCTGCACGGTTATCAGTTACTACAACCTAATGGAATGTATTGGGTAAAATGTTCTCTGGAACCACCAGCTGACTCCTTACCATAGTCTCAATACCTTGCCCGTTGATTGTAAACCACTACCTATGCTTTGCAGTATTGGAAGGCATATGGGTTTTTGGGGCAATCTCCACGTCACCCAGAGAGAGTACGGTAACTTTACTGAGTCCCCCCCCTCCCCCAATTAGCTAGGATGAGTCCCTAGTAAGCACTACACTCACCTCCCCTGGTGTTTTTCCTCCAGTGGGAGGCTGTGCCCTTTTGCAACACTAGGGATCCTCCTGGTAGTGTCTGTACGAAAGCACTCATGGCACTTAGGGCTTTTGTTATGACTTGTCAGGGAATTTGTTTTTCTGGTGGCCAGATTGTGAATTGTGAACTATTTTGGGGGGCCTTCGGAGAACTCACCGCCCCTCCTACTGGTAGGGACTCAGACCACCCTTTTGCAAGTCCTCCCCAGATGTCTTCTTGGACACACTGGTTCTGACCCAGATGTCCACCTCATCAGCAAGATTCCTGGGGACAGTCAGCTTGCTATTAACCAGGTGTTGACAATTCTGGAACACAAATATCTAGAATGTGCTTCTTGAAAATAAAAGTTATACAGCCCAGGATAATCATCAGCCTTGCTGCCCCTCACCTAGCCCTTCAGTGCCTTACTGGCATAATCAAGGAACTCCACCCAGGTCTCTGATGAGATTTTATGGCTGCCCCTGAATCTCTGCCTATACTTCTCAGGGGTCAATTGAAATTTGTTGACCAGAATGACTTTCATGGTCTGGTGCCTGGTCTTCCTCTTCTAGCATTAGGTGTGTGTCCCTCCCCCACTGTTGGAAAAACTACCCACCTAGGACTCCTCAGGAACCTTGTGCACCCGTAGAACCACTTCATAGGCTGCCAACCATTTGTCAATGTCATTCAAACAAAACAATATTGCCCAAATCGTTTGGGATACGGACCTTCCCTTCTCCAGTGGACACTGCAGGTATTCTGCCACCATTGCTCCTGGACTCCATTTGCATGGCTTTAATGTACTGCTGTCTGAGGCTTAGCACATGGGCCATTCTCCTTTCCTCCATGGCCAGCCTCTTTTCCTGTAGAGCTTGCTCATTCTCTAGTTTTGCAAACTCCAGCTTAAACTTTCTCTCTTCCCTCCTAACCTCCAGCTCCTCATGGGACAGGTTCCTAGATAAGACTGCTTCCTGCACATGGATGGACTTCCAGTCCTGGAAGGATGCTCCCTCCTTCCCAACAGGTCACATGTCAAGACTCTCAGGCAGGTCCTATTCTAATTCCTCCTCAAATTCTGAACCCTCCAACTCAATGTCTGTGTGGGTCTGGTAGGCCACCACCCATGCTCTCAAAGCCTTTTGGAGCTCTGCTTTCCTAGGGCTCCCTTTGGCAAGCAACCTCTTCTACATAGCAAATATGGAAACACCAAAAAGTCAATCTGAGAATTTAAATTCGTAATGGTCTTGATATGGAGTAGTAGTGTACAACAAACCACTGTATGGCACTGCACAAACAAGTCCTATCCTCACCACTGATCACCAATGTAAGAAATTGGGTTTCTGGGGGTCAGAGGTATGGACCATGCGCAAACAGGAACCACAATCTTAGTAAGGGCAAGTCACAAAACATCCTAAATTAACCTGTGCTCACCCTCTGGTAGATTGGCAAAGAACAGCCAGGGTTAACTTAGGATGCAACGAGTAAAGTATTTGTGCAACATTTCAAATAGTAAAGCAGTGAAAACACCACACAAAAAGATATTACACCTGGGTAGAAAAATACCGCCTAATTTAATAATTTAAAAAACCTTAGATACAGAAAGTCCACAAAATTCCTTTTGGGGAGGTGGGGTGGGTGCGTAGTTGGTGAAGAAGCTACACAAAAAAGATAAAGAAAGAAAGATACTCCAGAGGTTAGCTTGTTCCTCCTAATGCTGCCAGTAATGCATCCCCCACCGAGAATATTCCTCAATCTAATTTACCAAGTGCTAGAGTGACAGCTCTATTATTAAAGGACAGCCTGGTTAGCTGATGGAGCTACTTTACCAAATATTGGAAGAGATAAAAATCTCGTAGGGGACCATTCAGAGAGCTACAGGAACAGCTCAGCAAAATTAACATAAACCTACAGCAACTTATTCTAGATTGGTACACACAGAACAAAGAATTTATGATTTAAAGGTCTTTAAAACAAAGTCTGATACCTTAACAATGAAATGTAAATCAGAACTGAGCTTCAGACGAGGATAAAAGATGGAGAATGGATCGTGTTCAAATCTCTGCTTTGTTGGGATTTCTGAAGGACAAGAGAGTGGTCGAAATCCAATAAAGCAGATTGCGGACTTGGTTAATATATATGTGATCACAGAGCAACAAGAAAAGGAGGAGGACCTAACTATTATGCAAAGTCATCCTATTCCTTTTTGCAGCCTCCTAATGCAAAGTATCCAGGGACACGTGGTTAACTTTAGAGATTAGTGCATTAAAGACAGAATCCTTACGAAGCCCATACAATCCAGAAGATTCCAGATGTTGGACAATTTTTCATTCGAAATCTTTTCGAATAGGTCATTGGCCATCGAAAATTCAAGGCAATTATTGATCTCTTTGAATGCCCTGCTTTTTAACCAAAACTTGTCCAACTATCCAAGCTTAAAGCTCTTGCTGAGTGGCAGTTTCATATTTTTGACTCCGCCAAGCAAGGTAATGACTTTATGCAGTCAATCATTCAAAAGGGGTAAGGTGAAAAAAGCTCCTAAAACATCAGCAGAATCTCCAGCAATAAGATAATGTGACTTTCAGACTTTTGGGTGCAAAAAGTGAATGTCAGAATTATCTCCCCATGAGTATTTCTGATTATTAATCCCATTAGGATTCATGCTTTTTATCTTTGTGAGATTCTCTTCCTTTGCCCTTCCCTTTTCTTTTTAAAGAGGCTTCAAAGCTGCTGTCACCCATGGACGCAGTGATGAGTACAATTGCAAGGCACTCCACCAGTCTGAGACCCTGGGGGTTGGGGGTGGCTGCTAGGTTATTTTGTATTGAGTTATAGCTGCCAGAACGATAAAAGTGGTTTCATGTAATTCCAATGGCCGAATAACAGAATTCAGTATCGGAAGATGTTATCATGGTTCAAGAAATTACACACAAGTGCTATCTTTTCCCAAGAAACATCTAAAAGCCTCACCCCCTGCCTTTAAAGACACCAGGCCTTATTGAACAAACCTTTTACGCATCTTCAAACACAGCAATTAGAGGGTAGACATTTTTATTACTAAAGACCCATCAGTGAGATTAGATGTAATTTGTAACCCAGAAGATAGATGGATTTGGGCAAAAGCTAAGGTGCAAAAACACATAATAAACTTTGTAAGCTATTATGGACCCATAAAAGATTCTCCACTAGCTTTAGAGACCAATTATAATATTGCAAAAGAGGCAGGAGGACTGTTGTAATTGGGGGTGATTTTAACTTTCTTCCCAATACATCTATTGATTCTGCTCGATGTAATATGCAGCAAAATAAACCCTAAACAGATATAATGCTGAGATTGTTAATGCAAGATCAGGCCTTAATTGACCACTGGTGTATTGATCATTTGGAATACCGACAATACAATTGTTTTTTTTCCAAAAAGGTTCAACTCAGCTTCACAAATAGACTTGAAAACATGCGTCAAGCTCTGGAGACTTTTCTGGAGTGCAATATAGATACTGCTTCTAATTTTTCAGTTTGGGGTCACTATAAGCATTCTTTAAGGGTAAGGTTACTGTTTTTTTAGCAAAGCGAAAACAGCTAAACAAGGCGTAATTGCAACAATCAAGCTAGGCACACAGTTCCTAAACAGTGAGAGGGAAGAAGCACAGGCACTTATTCAGAAGCTAGAACCCTCACACATCCATTGGATGTCAAGCTTCATCAGAGGGTCTGCTCCGCGCCTCGCCCGACGGGCCCCTGCGAGCGGGCTCTGTGCCGGAGATCTTATAAGCTTGCCACAAAGGTAAGTAGGAGAGAAATCAGACCCACTAAAAAGAACAGAGAGAACTATAGATAAAATTGTCTCAAGAACCAGCCAAAGTCAGTTTTATTTGCAAAGGTCGGCCCTGGACACGGTTAAAAACAAGGGGAGTATAAGGAAAGTAATGTTCCTAAACTCTAACCATAAGGGGTATAGAGGACACTGGCTCTCACCCTAACAAGAAGGTTGACATGTTTCACGCCTCAGCTGTCCCTAAGGATCAAATGGAGTTTCATCAGGACCACAACAAACAGTTCTTCTAAAAAATAAATATGCATTAGGCATATGAGAAACAGAAACTTACATGAACATCTACGCAAAAGAAAAGAGCCTCAATCGGCGTAAACCCTCCTCAATTTAAGGAACTGGCATCATGGGTTAAGTACTGGCCAAAGGACTGTCATCCCAGAGACAAACAGGTCCTGCGTTGGAGCACCTACCTGTGGCCATACACCCGGAACAACTGCAGTCAGAATAAATCAGGCTACTAAGGCATACATCTTTGGCAACTAAAGTGGAGGTTGCCGGAGCAAGACAGAAATTGAAAGATCATCTCACCTCAGCTTAAGTATTAAACCATCACACTATTCTTCAAAGAAGTTATGAGAAGAGTGAACACATGGGCAGATATTTAGCCTTGTCAATTAAGTGTAAAAATAACAATGTCTATAAAATCTGTTATCCATCCAGACAGAGTAGTTACCCAACCCCAACTGATAGCTGAAGCTTTCAGGAATCATTACACAAAGCTATACTCCGATTCATGTCGTCTTACTAATGTGAAAAAAATGGAGGATTAGATTGTAAGAGAATAATGACTATGATCTGGAAAGTCATTATCATTCCGATTACTGTAGCCAAAGTTATGCAGGCCATTGATTCCTCTCCCAATGCTAAGGCGTGTGGCAAAGACGAATACCTGCAGAGGTAAATACATTTTTCTCACATTGACAGCCTCACTAAAAACTTGTTTAGCCAAACAAAATCCTTTGAGGTTGCAAACGTCTTAGTATGTTTATTGAATGAGTGGTAGTCAGCTTTCTCAAGAACAACAAACCAAATGATGATGATGATGATACCGTCCAATCCGCTTGCTTAATAGCAATTATCAAATTTTTACTAAAATTCTAGCGAACAGACTAGCTCTAATAGCCAAAATTGTTCATAATCAAAATGCTTTGCTACCGGGCAGAAACATTGCTATCAACAGAAATAATCTAATACAGGCTATTAATTATTATACTATCCAGAGAGTTGAAGCGATTGTCATTGTAGATATGATCAAGGACGTGGAAAAAAAAAAAAAACATTTGATTTAGTGCAGTGGACATTTTATTTGCAGTTCTATCTAAATTTGCTTTTCCATTCAGATTCGTCCAGCTACTCATGAATTTATATAATAATGAGTGTATGTGCTGTTGCATTAACGCCAAACCAGAAGGTCAAATTTTTATTAGGGGAAGTCGTAAAGGATGCCCCATGACAATCCTATTTTCTTTGTTATAACCGCTAGCCTGCGTTGTATGCCAAGATCACAATATCGCTCCCCCCACAACTAGAGCAGCAAAACTGAAACTACTTTCCGACAAGTATTGTATTTAGCAGCTGAGGAGAGTAATATCTTGTAAGCTTTTCACAAGATTAAAAGATTTACAGACATAGGTGGTTACAAGATTTAAAGACTAATCATTCTAAATCAGAGGCCTTACTTTCTAATTCCACTCAAGAAATTTTGCTGGTAACAATGCAGGCCCATCATTCCCAAACAAGCCCTATCAGATAGCTAGGGATATCTGTCACCTCTAAAGTTGATTTGTTTCCTCTTGCCTATGGTTCCACATTAATGAATGTGCGTAAACTGCTTGATCAATGGGCAGAGTCTCCCAATGAAAATTACAGGGAGAGTTGCATTGATCAAAATGAATAATATTACATTATATTTATTCCTTTTTTCTAATATGATCAAAATTCCATGATCATTTTTTAACACAACAGATTCTGTACTACAACACTACCAGGTAAGGAAGGAAATATTGGCTTAAGCTTCAGGTTATTCATCTAAATCTGAAAGGAGGAGTGCTGGCAGTTCCTGGAATGAAAACATCAAACGGCCTTTATGGATTGGCTATCAAGATTGATTAAGGACATCCAGAGTGATAGTAATTTCTACTTTAATAGCATGCTAAACACAGCAGAAATCAAACGTTTTACTTTTTTAAAAATCCCTAGGTTACCAAAACGGTCCAGACACCTGAGGTGATTATGGATTGATTCAATAGGATATGGAGTACCTCTGTTCCATCCATTGTTAAAATTAATTGATTGTTTCCCATTTGGACCGTCTTTAAGCACCAAAATTTCTAGTCTTTGGGGCAAAACTGGAGTTTCAAAGAATAAATTATTTCATTCCAAAATAATGATTGTATCCCTTGGCATTGGTTACATAGTATTCACCCCAAAATTAGTTTCTCTATTATTTAGTTACTTCTAAATCAAGCACGTCTGTGCAGGATATGAAACTGGAGTAAAGGTATTATTAGCAGATAGTATCAGTAAAGCATTTTTCATTTCCAAGATAACCAGTATAAGCAATTGGTGCAGAATACTATACCCTAAAATTTGTGAGGTGGTGATATCAATTGTACAAAAAACTGAAAATCTGTTATCAACCAATGGAGTTTCAAAACCAGTTGTGTTCTAGAGCCATACGAGCTGCCAACTACAAGAGAACTTTTTTTTTTCCAGCAGATGGATCCTCTATTATACTTCAGCCCTAATCCAAGAGATGCATCCGTCTGCACCATCAGCTTGTTTCGGGTGCAAATATGAAGAAGGGGATTCTCACTTGCACTTGTCAGACTACATTTTGGGAAGATATTTTCTTAGAGATAAGTTTGACATTAAAGGCAAAAATAATCCCAGGTGCCTACGGTACTCTCCATGGTAATGTGTCTCAACAGTTCGCATTGTCAATAGGACAGCAGCAATTCTTTTTGATCTCCTCTTGTGGCCAAATCTATAAGAAGATTTTCAAGAATCTAGAAAAGCTGGGATAATTAGAAAGACCCTTTTGTGAGCCGCTCAGCTTTTGGAGTGTGATCATGGGGCAAAGGTTTCAGTCTTATTTATTTGAACTTTGACCGCTATATAATAAGTCAGGAAAACAAGTGCCTAGCATTCATTTATTTTTCCCTTTCTTTTTTTTCTCTGGGTGAATTCTTTGACATGAGTTCCTTGTCATGCGGGAACCAAATATTTGTTACAAATGAAATTGTATGGTTTTACTACTACATTGCAAAAATAAAAATTTTATTAAACCCCCTCTCCCCCCACCCCCTAAACACAATTCTTATCCTTACCGCTGATAACCAATGTTAAAAATTGGTTTTCCGGTTGGCAGAGGTACGCACCCTGTCAAAGCAGGAGCCACAATCCTAGTCAGGGTAAGTCAGATACACACCATAAACTAACCTATGCTCACCCTCTTAGCTTTGCACAGAGCACAGAGGCTTAACTTAAAAAGCAATGTGTAAAGTATTTTTGTAGTACTTCAACCAGTAATTAGAGTGAAAACACCACAAAAATACTACAGGTTAAAAAAATAGATCATATATTTATGAACAAAACAACAAACATCCAATAAGTAGAACTTGAGATATGAATTTTTAATTACAAAATGAAATGGTAGTGCTTAAAGGCTTAAAGCACCATCCAGGGCTATCTAGTCACGCTAGACCAGAGTAAATCCAAAAAGAGGTATGGCTTTGACACAAGGACCAGCCTTGGCCCGCTGAAAGTACCTTTGGTTCTTGGATGCATCAATCGTGAAGCCGAGATGCAGGAAGCAGACAAGGCGATGTGTCATCAATCCTCCAGATGTAGGGGATACGCCATTCTGAGCAGTGCAAAGTCAGAAGCTGGAGACAATGAGCCATGCAGTCGGTTGGTGCTTAAATACAGCCCCAGTGAGAGACAATTAGTTTTTTACAGTGGTTGGAACAGAGGTACTCCATATTCTTGCCAGATCCTATTGAATCTATCCATAATGACCCAGGGTGTCTTGTATCTGGACCTCTGTGGTAACCTAGGGATTAAAAAAAAAAAAAAATGAAAAAAAAAGAAAGAAATACATTTGATTTTTGCTGTGCTTAGCATGCTGTTTATGTCGCCAGTGTGGCGTCTGTGATCCTCGCAGCAGCAGTGATTTGTCTGCATCGAGAGATGCGCCAGCATCAAGAGAGGCGCAGGTTCTGGCATTTGCAGCACTTTATAGCTACTTTTAAGGGCAGAGGACTGGACTGGCACCACTTGGCAGGACAAGACATGCAGTAAGCCAAGTCCTGGTGCTGCTGCAGGATGAGAAGTCTTTGATGTCCCTGAGACTTAGAACAGGCGACAAACCAACATTGTCTTGGAGTTACCCTGGGTTTAAGTGAGATGGGTCCAGTCCTTCCTCAACATGGCAGAGGGTAGCATAGCAGCACAGCAGAAAAGCAGTTCTTCCAGAGCAGCAGTCCAGAGTGGCAGTCCTTGTAGCAGCACACTGCAGTCCATCCTCCTAGTAGAGTTCTTCACGGGTCCCGGAGTGTACTGAGTTGGTAGGGCCAGAGGTCCAGTACTTATATACCCAGTTGTGCCTTTGAGGTGGGACGGACGTCAAAAAGGGTCTTTAGTGTGGATAGAGGTCCTTTCTACCTGTCCAGGCTCCAGACTCGCCATAGGTGGGTATGCAGCCCTTTGTGTGGGGACAGGACAATGCCTATTTAGGTATGTGAGGCTGTGCCCAGCTCTTTCCTCCCATCCTGCCCAGGATGGTCCATCAGGACTTTGATGGTACATCAGTCACACCTAAGCTCCCTTTGAGCGCGGCTGTCTAGAGGTAATGCACAAGCCCAGATGTTAACCCATCCCAGATGTGTAGAGGAGGTAGGCTGCAGGCACACAGGGCTAACAGCAGGGAAATGCCAACTTTCTAAAAGTAATATTTTCAAAACAAAATTAAATCCGGCCTTATCATTAAAGAGGATTTCTTCTACAATTTCATAGGTACTAAACATGATATATCTACTCCTTTTCAATTAGGAATTACAGCTTATTACGTGTAATAAGGAAACTAATGTTAACCTATAACAGGGGTAGGCCTCAGAGTAAGGACAACCACATTTCGGATTTCTTCCACTACCAGGACATGTAAAACTTAAAGGTGCATGTCCTGCTTTCAGTCATATAGCACCCTGCCCTATGGGCTATCTATTGCCTATGTTAGGGGTGACATTTGTAATAGAGGGGACTTTTAAGGCTTGGAAAGAGGGTTTAATTGCCAAGTCAACATGGCAGTGTAAGCTGCACATATAGGCTCTGCAATGGCAGGCCTGAGACATGTTTAAGGGCTACTTGAGTGGGTGGCACAAGCAGTGCTGCAGTCCCACTAGTAGCACTTAATTTACAGGCCCTGAGCAGCTGTAGTGCCCAGTACTAGGGCCGCAAGTAAATTAAATATGCAAATTATGGCTGTGCCAGTTGAACAATGAGTTCTAAACTCAGATTTCTCACCTTGTAAATCAGTAGAAACCCTATACCTTTCACCAAACAGGTGAGTTTGAAAAGTGGACATACACCAGGAAGCCATGCAAATCAGTGAGGGTAATATTATCTTTATTACAAACATGAGACTTAAAATGATTGTGCCTGGTGAAACTAGGGACTGATTACCAAGCGGCTGCCTGGCATACAGAACACCCTGAGCTGGAAGAATGAGGGATTGTTACCAGGGCATAAGGGCCTGATTTAGATCTTGGCAGAGGGAATACCCTGTCACAAACATGACGGATGCCCCGTCCACCTTATTACGATCCCCATAGGATATAATGGGATCGTAATATGGCGGATGGGATAGTCACATTTGTGAGGGAGTATTGCTCTCCGCCAAGATCTAAATCGGGGCCAAAGTCTGTTTTTGGATGGCCCTTCTGTCTTTTTGCACCGGCGATCCCAGCAAGTAGTTGATCATCGAGGTGAGACTCCATAGTCCATGAAGGGACTAAAAAGTAAGTCAAACAAGTGAAGTTTCTCCCCATCTTTAGATTGGTCTGGTGGAGAGAAAGCAGGGAGCATGACTGACTGCCCCACATGTAACAGATTATCAGAATACCACTTCTGAAAGAAGATCGAAACATCTCAGTTGGCTCTCTCAATCATCATGGACAGGTGTACACCTCCTAGGACAGAGAAGCTTCACAAAGAGCAAGCCTAAGTGCAGAGTAAAGGTTAAGCATCAAGAGTTCAGAGTACTAGACCATCCAGGGTCAGGGCAGGTCCATCATAATGATCTATGCTCAGTCCAACACCTGTAAGATCAATGGAACACAAACGAGGCTGAACATCCAACAAAATGCGGATTATGTTTTCTAGAGCTCCTCAACAGAAAGTTTTGGATACTGAGCATTTGTGAATGCTGGGAAAAGGTCTAACATGGGTGCCCAATGGGCAAAGATGCCTGGTGCCACCTCTGAGTGCAGACACGGCTTGTAATCGCCTAGATAATGCCTGCTGAATTTCAGTCTTCTTTCTGCCTTGGAAATTTCAGACTCATTCCAGTTAAGGAGGTCCTGTGCAGTGCCATCCAGCGTTATAACCAAAGCACCCAGATAGAACAGGCAATTGTATGTTCCTCTATTTGTTAAAACATTGTGGCAATTGTGCTGTTAAACAACTGGATCTGCCTGCTCTTGCAGAAAGGAGTGTAGGCCTAATAGGATGGCACATAGCTCAAGAAGATTTAGGTGATATCGCTGCTCCATTAGAGACCTCGGATGTCCACAATGTCTGGTGACTTTCGCAGTGAGATGATCCAAAGGCATCTCTAACACCTTGGAAGGACAAGAAGAACAGCCTGCCATAAGTCAGACTGGTGCTCATCATTCACCAATGTAGGTCCTGAGCCATCTCATCGGCATCCTCAGTGGTGGGCTCATGCGGGCACCTGTTCTATTTAAGCACCAGTGTATGCCAACAAGCATGAGGCACCAGCAAGACTCATGATGACAGCAGAATAAGTAGCATCAGACCATTAAGACTGTAACAATACCTCTATAATCTGAAACATCATAGCCTGAATGACTCTGAATCTCTGTGAAGGTGGAGAAGACTTCAAGGTGAGGGTGTCCAGAATGGCCCAATATTTGGAAATCTCTGCAAAGATCAAAAGATTAAATTTGGACACACTGGAATACACGAGGCTGAATAACAACCCTATGTTCTGCTCACAACTGAAGCAAGGTTGCGTCAAACAGCCAGTTGCTGAGATACAAGAATGTGTATCGCATCCTGTGAAGGTGGGCTACCCTCATCACTATAACTTTGTAAAGACAAAAGGGACCAAAATAAGGGCAAATGGCACAGAGGTGAACTGAAGTGTTCTGATCCCACTACAGAGTGGAGGTACTTGTGGGACCGGAGTGCTGACAGATTAGAGTATGCGTCCTGCAGATTCAGGGACATCACAAATACTTCTTGAGGAACAAATTTAACAACTTGAAGTCTTGAATCAGTTCCAGGGTCCCATTCTTCTTTGGTACTAGGATGTATATGAGAAACAACAAAAGCTTACACAATTCAACTGCCCCTTGGTAAGTAGCATCAACACCTACCTGCAGAGGACACTGGTGTGATTCACCAACATCCGTCGGAACCGAAAGATGTCTAAAGGAGCACCAAAATAGTAAGGGCACCACCAACCTGGACAATACGAAGAATAGACTGGCCCAAAGTGATGGAGAGCCAGTGGGGTAGGATATGTTTATTTGTCCCCCTCCTGGACCCGAATTCATTCTTCGTTTGGCCCTCAAGAGTGAGTAAGTGCCACCTGGAGAAGAGTGGTGCTACTTCTGTCCGCATTCTTTGCCACTACCATGCCCCAAGTGTCACATAAGAGGGGCCTCCATAATAATGCATGAACTGCAGGTAGGACTGAAGAGCTGGGGATAATCCAAAGAAGTGAGCCGTTGCTCTGCTATATTTGAAATGCTCCAGGATCTCATCAGCCTTCACACCAAATACAAAGTCTGGCCCCATAAAATGGCATATCCATTAAAAATACCTTGACCTCTCTGAAAAATCAGGGTGTGTGTTTCCAAGAGAGGCATCTAATAAGGTCACCAGTGCCCACAGTACAATCTACTAAATCAGTGTTATTACATCCAGTTTAAAGGATTTGTATGGAGGCATTTTGTCCATCCTGAGCTGTCTGGGCGAAAGCATCACAGCAGTCCTCTGGTAGTGCATGAAAAATCTAATGCGGGCTAGACAGATGGCAATTAATGAGCACAGTGCCAGGACGCCCAATGAGTTTCCTTGCCCACTTGATCAATTTACTTAGAAGCCATATCTAAAGAATTGGGTGGAAAAGAATTAGGTAAACCGTACAAGGGTCCGGTGTCAGAAACGATATGTCTGGTTTACAGCACTACATGCTATGAACAGATGCTTACAATGTAAGTAACATTCTTTTTTAGCATGTGCGGCTGTAGATACACCGGATTTGCATTGACTGAACAGCAGGTCCCCATTAAGAAGTGGTTAGCCAAATGATTTCGCAGAATATTGAAAAAGAGTTCTTATGTTAACCTTACAGTAGTATTTAATAAATGTGTGGGGAGTGGACCAGGTAGCTGCTTTACAGATGTCAGCTATTGGTATGTTACTTAAGAATGCAAGAGACGGTCCTTTTTGCAAATGGAATGTGGCTTGGGTGGGACAGGCAGATTTATTTTGGCCTTCACATAGCAAGTCGGTATACACTTGACAAGCGATTGAGCTATGCCCGTCTTTGAGAGGGCAAAACCTTTGTGCAGTTTGGGAAAGGTGACAAAATGCTGATGAGTTTTGCAAAAGGGCGTTATTCTGCCGATGTAGTACATGAGGACATGCTTATCAAGAGTATGAACAGCCCTCTCCACTACAAAGTCCCAATGTGGGAAGAACACTGGAAGCTCAATGGTTTGATAGAATAGAGATTAAATGAAATATAATAAAATGAAATGAAAAGGGATTTGTAAAGCACTCTTAATCCGTAGGTTTCAAGATGCTGCAACTAAAGAATTCCAAAACCCTATCCAGGATCCCACCCAGAGAGAGGGAAGGCCGAATAAAGAAAACCGCTCTAAACTACAAAAATAGCAAAAAATGAAGAGGATGAACAACTAATCTAATACCCCTTTTAGGAGGATTTGATATTGGTTCTAATACAAATCCTGTCCTTGTGAACCTGAAAGTAAGGCTCCTCCACAGTGAGGGCCAGTTTTGGAAAGGGCCCTTTCTGTAGGGTTATCCCCAAACTATTTTCCTTTCTCCTATTTTTCTGACCCTCTTTTCGTTGGCTTTAGGACTCTAGCACTGACTAGCAGTAGTAAAGTGCCCAAAGTGCATGTGCCCTCACCCCTAAACATTGGTATAGTTACTTTACATCGGTTAGGCTCATTTATTTTACATGCAAGTCTCTTGTAAAGTCGAACCATATACCCAGGGCCTGTAAATTAAATACTACTATTGGGCCTGAAGCGCTGGTTGCACCACCCACAGAAGTAGCCTTTCAAACTCGTTTCTGTCCTGCCGCTGCAGGGCCTGTGTGCGCAGTTTACTGCCACTCCGACTTGGCAAGTCAAACAACTTGCCAAGGCCTAACCTCCCTTTTTTACTACACCTAAGGTCACCCCTAAAGTAGGCCCTAGATACCCCTATGGGCAGGGTGCTGCGTATTTAACAGGCAGGGCACGTTTCTTTATGTGTTACATGTCCAAGTTCTGACAAACATCCTATGTAGTTTCTTACTACTGTGAGTGCTGCTCCTCTCATACGATTGCATTCGAAATTCCATTGTATATTATATGTCTAAGTGATAATTTCTGGTCCCTAAGGAGTAGTATGGGCACGTTTGGTATGTTTAGAATGGTAGTGAGAAATCCTGCTTACTGGTGTATAAGGATTTTTATTACTATTTTAGAAATAGCTTATAACTAGTGCTTTGCAGCCTGACTCCAATCAATGTCTGCAGTAGAGTGACAGTTCCACTTGGTGCATAAATTCCAGTCAGTCATTCCCACACAGGGAGGGTGGAGATGCAATAGGAGTACATCTGCATACTGGGTGGTCTTCCTGGGCTGGGGAGAGGGAGGGTTGTTAATACCTTACATGTGAATAGGCTGTGTCCTACCCTCACACAATGGACTGATTACCCCCTACTAATGTCTGGAGATGGGACTAAGTTGAAATGGGGTTGTGCTTCACTTGAACGGGCTCTTTTGAAGCTACGCCCTGAACAAAGACATTTCTGAGTTTAAGTAGAGGGTCTGTAGCTCCCTGATGAGGAGAGCACTTTTGGAACTGGGGCAGAACCTCTGTCAAAAGGATTACTGGACTGCACAAAGGACTCACCTGGAGTGCTTTTCTGTTTGTTGCCCTGCTGCCCTTTTGTCTGCTGGGGGGCACAAAGGACTACTCAAGATTATTTTCTGCTGGCAGCCCTTCTGCAAGTGCTCTCTGACTTGGACTTCCCTGACACTGCTGAACTGCAGGAGGAACCCCCACTGCTTGCCTTGGTGTGCTGGCCTGCCTGGCCCTGTGTGCCCCAGTGTTTATCCCAGGAAGCCCAGTGAATGCAGGGCACTGGTTTTGTTCCTGGTCTCCCTACAAGCTTAGAGCATGAGCTTAGCGCATGAGGAGCGCTTCTTTTTGCTTTACTGATTATTACCTGGTACAGGGAGAGTGATTCATTCCCCACACCTTGGCAACAAACACAGTGAGTGTTGACACTGTTTCTCACTCCAGTGCCAAGAAAGAATGTGTGGTCATCGTCTTGCTTCCCCCTTTATTTGGTACAAGGAGAAGCAGGTGGTGAACATTTAGACTGCCCCCTCTAAGGGCTTGACAGCGCATTCTCTTCTGGTGCCTGGGACGTGGGGGTAAGTTTCTCCATAGAGCAGACAATGAGTGCTCCTGATGGTGCACCAGGGGCACAAGCAGATCCTCATTCTGGCCGCTACATTCTAAACAAAGGTTGTGCCCAGCTCTTTCGTGTCAGGCTCAGTCACCACGGCAGCCCCAGGAAATTAGATAGTGTCTGGAGAGGCCATCATCGCCCATGAGGGACGGAAGAGCATTGCAACCCTTCTGTGGGCCCCCAGGAGGCTGCCGCCAGAGGTGTGGGGTCAAGAGGGAGCTAAGCTGGACACAGGAGGTAGCTGCACCACATGTCCACAAGCAGCTCCACAATGCAGGAGAGGTCCCTCCGCTGAGGAGCGAGGTGTAGGGCCCTTTCCCTTTCTTCCTGGCCAAACCACAGACACCCTAGTTGCTGCACTGCATGCTCACGGGCAGCCACACTGTCAGAGCCTGCAGACGGGGAGATCAGGAGAGGTCTTCCAGTTGCTGTAGAAGGGGGATCAGGCATGATTCCCTCCCTACCCCACTTTTTCTCAGTGGCATTTACCCGGGTGCTTGGCAGGACAGGAAGGAAGCCTCGACGGAGGGCCCCAGCCTGCTAAGCTCACTCCCCTCCCTTCCAAGCTGCAATCTATGTTGAATTTGGGCAGGTGGCCTGATAATCCGAGGGGGAAGGGGCGGTGCACAATCTACTGCATTGGGTACAACGTAAGTGCAGGGGCACAGTATTCCTGCAGCATTACTGGTAATATGTGACACCTATAGTGATGATTCACATATGGAAGTGCTTGGGTGACTCAGGTGTTCTCTCTCCCCACCCCAACCCCTGCCTGTCATGACCTGATGTTACCTACATGCTGCTTTTACTCTATGAGAGAAACAATTACATTTTCAGGATTTGCATTGCCAGCATTGGGCTATGTGTGGTGTTTTATAACAAATGCAAAATAGAAATGTTTCTTCTGTTTCGTGCATTAGTAATGATGATGTTATGGCAACTGCTTACTTAGCAGAGTATCACTGATTTATGTTGTTTTTGGTCTAATGTTTTATGCAATACAGTTTATTCTTATGGAACTTGTGGAGTTCTTTTGTGGTGTATTTGATTGTGTCACTGGTGTACGTGTGTTGTGCAAACACTTTACACATGACTGCTGGGGATAAGCCTGACTGCTCTGTGCCAAGCTACCGGGGGTGAGCACAGGTTATCTCTGGTGTGTAACTTACTTGCCCTGACTAGAGTGGGTGGGTTCACCTGGCTGATGTGCACACCCTAGCTAACCAGAAACCCCATTTCCACCAGCCTGCAACTGGGGGAGGGGGGGGGGGGGCATGGGTCTGGTAAAAGCAATAATATTAAAGTTCCAAAAGGGTGATTTGGGGGAGTGGAGGATAGGTTTAGTTCATTTTAGAACTTACATGAAGGCCTTAACAACTGGTAACCTGTACAGGGAAGTGTGTTCTCTAGTCTGCATTTAGGCAGCTATAGTGGACATGTGCAAACGTATGTATGTACAGGCGAGGTAAGTGAAGAAGATGAATGATGTCTTGTACAGGAGGCCTAAGCAGGTCTATATACTTTGAAATGCAGTAGTGGACAAACATTGTCTACCTGCAGCACAGCAGATCCATGTAGTGGGTCTGCTTGCTTCTGTAAGGATGGATATGCACTAGAGTAAGGTTGAGGTAGCCTAATTCTAAGACCTCAAGAGCCAGGTCATTAGATTGATAGATCTGGGATTTGGGTGCCTGATGTTGCCGTGGTTTTGAATGATTCTGGCCTGATCATGAGCTTTATGTGGGGAACCACTGATTTTTCTAGCCGAGTGGAAAACCTCATATGCCTGGCCTAGGTGGGAGCCACCAGGATGAGAATGAGAGGTTGCTGCAGCTTACAGACCACATACAAAAGGAGTGGGAGAGGCAGGCTGCCTCCCAGAATATCCATAGTGCATTGTGCATGGTCTTTGGGTGTGGTAACCTGGAGGCAAAGCTTTGGCATTTTCCATTATGGGCAGTCGTGAACAGGTCAACCTCAGGTCTATAGAACCCTGATCACCTTGGCAGTAGCAGTGCCCTTCTTATGTTTCCCCAGCATCTGATCCACCTGTTGCCTAAATAGATATTAATTGTCAAACAGCAGGTTTAGCAGATGTTGGTGGATGTCTGGCTTGAAGACAGACACACCGAGCCAAGCATGACAGTGGATGAAGATGCTGGTGTTTCAGATGCATCAAGAGCACAGCAGATTGTGGTGTAGGAAATTATTTTCCCTTTCTCCATGAGTTCATGACAACACTGTTTACCCTGGCTGGGGAGGAGTTGAAAGAGTTCCTCATTTTCATCCCAGTGCGCCCTATCACATCAGGCAAGTAGGCCACCACACTGGTGATACGCCAGTATGTGGCTGAATGCACTGTCAATCCTTTCCTCACTGAGACTAAATTTTTGCTCTTCTTGTCTGGAGTCGGAGAGCTCCCTGAACCTTGGGCATTAGCACAATGCTTAACCTACCAGGGAATTGTGTGAAACATATCCACGGATAAAGGGAGGATCATCAAGAGAGGCTTTATATTTTTTTATCTACTCATGGCATGACAACCCAGGCCTTGGCTGACTCCCAGAATATCTCGGGACAGTTTTGAGCATGGAGGGAGAAACTTGAGGGTATGCGGTCTTTTAGGAGTGTCACGACCAGGAAGTCAGTCTTCCTGAAGGACGAGCCTGTCTACTTTATGCTCAGTAGCTGCTCTGTGGATGACCTTGTGACAGGAGGTAGTATTGTACCGGGTCATAGGGAGCATCTTAAAGCTCATCTGGGTACAAAGGGCTAGTTAGTTGCCAAACAGTGACCCGGATATATATGTGCGAATTGCATGCTGGGAAAAAAATATATATCTAGCAATGGTGCCAATGCCCATGCGCATTACCAGCCAAAGGAGGAGTCACTACACCGTGTGACCCCAAAGTTAGTTCAAGTCTACTTTTCTAAAGACTTCTTTTAGGAAAAACAGCTTCCAAACGACCAAGCCCAGCACTAGATGGCAAGAGTATGCAGAGCATGTGTATCTATAGCCACATATGCTACACAGATAAATGTATTTATTAGGGCTCATTAGGGTGCAATAATGTTACCCTACAATTGCAAATATACCAATATTGAAAACTGTGACCTGGCTGGAAATTCAACTTTTGCCATGCGTGAAGAGACTCAATGAGCAATCAAAACAGGGAAGCACTTTTACCAATACACAACCCCATTCTACAATTCTTCATTGTTTTTTTTTTTTTAATACACTGCTACATGATTTTTCCTTCAATGCTTTGTATGATTAGTCTTAATTTTGATTGTGCCCCTAATATCTCTTGCAACATAAAACATTAGCTTTAACAACGGATGTGGCAAAATGATATAGTCCTATGACATTTTAAATGTTCTGCTATCATGCATCCTCATCATCATCATGATGGTTACTAGTAATATGCAACAAAAAAAAAACAGAGTCCTTAAGGGCATACAAGGACTAAAGTGTTGCCTCAGATACAAGGGTGCAATGTTGTCATCTTACAGGTAAGTACCATGGATGGGAACTGCATGCTGGAGACCGATTAAAGAATGTACTTGCCAATGTTCTGAGAATGCTTAAAATTTTTTTTTCTCCTTTTCAAGATTGCCCACAGATGACCCAGCTAAATAAGTTATTACAATTTATATCAGCCCATATTGATACAGCTTTTCTGTTGGTCACATATAGGAGAATACTTGTTTTCATTAGCACAGTTAGTAAAAAATGTGGTGGGGGGCACTAGAGAGCCACGTTTGAAGATGGTCGCCTGTTACATGATGTTCGGTTTGCTGCTGTCTGGCGGTGGTCTATGACTGCCTGGGGTAAGTTCCCTTTGAACAGCTAGGCATCTCAGTAGGGGGAAGGCTACAAACTAAAAATGGTCCTGGCCGACTGAAAACCAGGTAGTGCCTAAGGGCCTGTAGGACCGGTATATGAAAATCAGCATCCTGCATGTACTATACTACAATCCACAGTTTGGGATCTAGGTCAGACAGGACCTGGGCGAATGTGAGCATCTTAAATTCACCCTTTTACAGGAAGGAATTGCGAGGGCAAAGATCTAAAAATAGGACAAAGGCCTCTGTCCTCCTTTGATACACGGAAGTAGTGATGTAACGCCCATTTCCTACTTTGATGGCCAGAACTCCTTTATGACCCTTCTGGCCAAAAGGTCCTGCACTTCCTGCTGCAAAACAGACATATGGTTCTCTGTCAGCTGCCCAGCTATTGGTGGAATGTGGGGCAGGGATAGCCAGGAAGTGGAAGGCTTGGTCCTGGTGGACTATTTGGAGGACCAACTTATTTGAAGTGACAGCATGCCACCCCTGGATGAAATGTTCGATCCTGCCATTGAATGGGTGGCTGAGTGTCTAGAAGGACACACTAAAAGTGGTTTTGTAGCTGTGGTTGATGAAGGGGCATGAGCTGCATGTTGTCCCCGATGCCCTGGGTTTTGTCTTTTTGAGGAGCAGCCTCAGTCACAAAAGGGCAGAAAAGCCTGTTAGGCCAGCAGTTAGGTTCTGAGGTTCGCAATAATTAAAGACCCTAGCGTATCCTTGTAGGGCTGAAATCATTGAGGACACTGTCAGGCCAGGGAAGACAAAGCCAAGGAATGTGTTGTGACATTACTCAAAATATTTCAGCACTAAATCTACTTTTTGACATAAAAAGTGAGTGCCATTGAATGGCATATCCATTAGGGTAGCCTCGATAACCACTAACAAGCTGACAGACCTCATCCAGGCATGGTGCTGAAGGACCACACATGTGCCTATTGCCCAACCTAAGCAATCAGTTGTGTTCAAGAAGATCACTAACTTTGCTGCATCATGTCCTTCCTGAATAGTTTAGGTTGGAGACAAGTAGGTTGTATGGACCCTGTGGCAGAATTTGGGCCACCATGCCCACAATGCTTGGGTGTAGTGAGCTAGGAGACAGCTGGTGCTGCGAGAAGGCAGGGCAAGGCTCACAGGAGAAAACATGTTTTTGCCAAAAGTCTGTTTACTTTTAGATTCACATCAGACAGGTCTTTAGGTAAGGCGTTCAAATTTAATGGTGGACGCCGGAACCCGCAAGGGCTTCTTTCAATAGCAGGAGAGGTTCAGCGTGTGCCTGGCAGGATTAGAGAGCCTTTAAGTACTTTATACTTTACTACCACAGAAGAAGGTTGGATTCAAGTGCTTCTGTTGCACGCTGCATAAGAGTGAAGGAGGCGTTTTCCTCAGTCGAAAGACCGCAAGGTGAAACGAGGCCTGTGTCCAGGGAAGTGCTGAGAGCTTTGGCACCTGTACTTCTTACCAGTGTTCATCATACTGTGGGACGAACTCCTATCTCACCACAAATTATGATCGTCTGAGTCAGAGCCAAAAATAAGGCGTAAGACCTAAGCCCTACTGCGTGTGAAGGGTAATGTATCTGAATCAGAAGGGATGTCGAGAGGCTGCTCTCTGGTGGGAATAGAACACAGCCTTGGCAAAGGTTGAGACTACTTCGGCTACAAGTCAAACAGCACAATGGGTGTGGATTCTCTTGCGTTAGCACTGCCATCAAAGCCTACATAACAGAGAGCAGTGCAGGGAGTGGAGCTGGAACCAAAGTTTGTACTGAAGCCGGTGTGGAACTCCAAGTGGGTGTGAGGGGCACAGACTGCTGAGGGCAGAACTGGTAGCAGAAGCCCATTTGCCAGCCTTTGCAGAGTCTTGAGGTTCAAAGACCAGTCAGAGGGAACTAGTCAAGGGCTGAATATGTGCAACATTGTCTCCTCAAGGGTCTCGACTTGCTACAACAATACCAGCAGCTTTTCTCGAGTTCGGAACTGGCAGGAAGGGGCCAATTCACTTTGGATTTCTTGTGTTTCTTCTTGGGCTTACTTGAAGACTTGACCATAACAAAGATCTGCACGGGCATAGGAATTTCCTATCAACTGGTCATGGCTAAGAGTCTTCTGATGCTTGTCGCCGTACAATTTCACATTGCAGTCCTGCACGCTCTTCAGATTCATGTTGGCTCATTCATTTGAGGCTCTGGAGTAGTGTTAGGAACTCACCACTACAGGCTTACCTCATGAAGGTCTGTCATAGGCATCTGCTTGTGACAGTCCCTACACAATTCAAACCCTGTTATCTTGGGATGTGGCATATTTTCCTTGGATACTGGAACAGTCTGTAAACTTTGTGATAAACCAGTCTCAAGAAGATAAAGGAGTAGCTCTAGATCAATGTCAGAAGGAGTGGAAAGAAGGAAAAGTATGTTAGTGTACAGGGGTGGCACTTATTTGCAGCTCCCCAGGCCGCTTCTGCAACGGAATGACGTTCGCACATAGCTGTACAACTCCCTCTATTGGCATTTAGGAGTAATGCTATAAATTTCCAGATCCAGTCTGACGCCTGGGTAATAATCACAAGGTGTAGAATCTGTAGTTCGAAGTATCCATGGGACGTGCTGTGGCAGTATACCTGTTGGTCTGAAACCAGACTGGTTTTGACTTTATTACAACCATCCTGCTGCAGCTTCTTCCACTAATTTCAAAATTCAAGGTATAATGCATATATTCTAAATATTTCCAAATTTAACCCAAGTCAGGCTCTTTATTAGCTGGGTATTCCATGCTTTCTTCAAAACCTCAGATGTATGTTGTTATACTAGGGAAACATTGAGGGTTCATGATCTCCTTTCCTTTCTTAATTGTCGTTTTAGGAAGGGATATATGGGGGACAAATACAGCTGTTAGTGAGGGCCACTGTTTCCCCCAGCTACAGTGATTTCATGGAAGGAACATAGGTGGCATAATTCTAGGGTATGTAGGCCTTCCCAAGTCAGTAAACTTTATAAAAAAAAAAAAATAAAAAAAAAATATATATATATATATTTATGTATATATAGATATAGAAATGTACTGCACCAGACATACAGTTCCATAGCCTTATTAGGAATATTGTGGCAGTAGAACATTTTTTAGCATTTAAAAATAGCTTGTACATGCTCTACTCCTTCCCAAGGGCTGGCTACTAGTGCGTTATGATTATGAGCCTTATATTAGGATCTTCCACTCTTACAGATTACAATATCTTCATGATCTTGTGTTACTTATCTTGATGTGTTCTTAAAAGGGGCATATTTGTCAATCAGTGTAGTAAGCGTGTAAATATTCCATTTAACCATAGCCTTGTCTTCCACTTCCTCATATCACTTCAATGTTTCCAGCTCCTTTGTCCTAAGTTCAGAGGTGTCAAAACTTAGATATTTCTATAGTACATTATGCAGATCATATAGACTGACCTGTCCCACTTCACTTTCTGCGCTCATAGCAGACTATGTAATAGTCCTTCCGATCAAAACAATGATCAAACAATTTCATCTCCTGAGGTAGGCATTAAATTCAAGATTCACCTTTTGACATGGGCAGCTCTTCACCATTTCATCAAAATTGTGTATGGTTCAGAGACTGCCACACTGATTTGCACGTAAATGTTAGGATTGACGTTACCATATAATTATGCTTATGACCGATTATAATTTACACAGGTAAAAAGATCGCTCCTTTCGGCCACTGGCTGACGTGCATGTAAATTGCATCTTGGCCAGCAAACTTGAAGCCATTTGACTGCATAGTACATCATTTCTTATGTCATTTAGCTTGTTAACACAAATAAATTCAGTGCAACACATGCAATAAAACTCCCGGGTGTTCTACTCCGTAGTACTGCACTGAGCGAGAGACGTCTTCATGGGTAGCACAGTCTAGACTGGTGCAGCATCTACAACGTTTTTTGCAGCTAAATTAACCAGAGCTTAGCTTCCTTGTAGCTATGGCACAGAGCCGACAGGCGTAACTTATTAGAGACAATATTTAAAATATCTATGCAGTACCAAAATAGTAATAATCAAAAACCAAAAAAAGAAAAATCCCAAACGAGTTTAGAAAAATAAAATAAATTGCAATAAATAAAATGACACCAAAATGAGAAATTTAGTTGGGATACTGGAGATATGAATTTTTTATGTTTGAAATAAAAACAGCACCAAAAAACGTTAAACGGCAACTGTGACTAACTGGTTGTGGAAGACTGGAATCTAGATGCAATTTAGGCTGCCTGCGAAACTAGGTTATACCTTGGGAATTAGGGCTTGATTTAGATATTGGAGGATGGGTCACTCCGTCACAATGGGGACCTATATCCAGATTGCCGAAATCGAACTATATTCTATGGGATTTAGATTTCGGCAGACAGGATATCTGTCACCATTGTGACAGAGCAATCCGTCTGCCAATATCTAAATCAGGCTCTTAGTCTCAAAATGAAAGGCCAAAATCTTCGGGGGTTCATGGCAGCAGACTGTAGCAGAGGAGGGCTGTACGAGGTCAGATAACTGTTGGATGAGGTCCTAGTGACGCAGTCTTTTTTTTTTTTTTTTTTCCTGCAGAAAAACTAATTGAGAGATATCAGAGTTTCTAGGGCAAGCAAGGTCCCACGCCAGCCGGATACTTTTGGTGCCTTCAACCAGTCAGGTTTTCTTCGTTTGCCCTTAGTCACTTTTTTTGAAGCTCTGATTACTCTGGTGGGGCAGGGGGCCATGCCAGAGTGAAGAGGGCTCCATAAGCGTGGATGTCTTCTCCACAAGGTCCCGCTGATTCAGATTTGTTGTTGGGGAAAAGTTCACAGTGGAAGGAAGCTAAATCTTCAGCCCAGCAGACACACACCTTGGTTGGATCAGCTGTTGTGGTCCTCTGGAGGTCTCTGGAATTTAAAAAGAAAGGTTCCAGGTTTTCAGGGATGGTAGGTTAAATCAAGACAGAGCCACAGGTGCTAGGTCCTCAGAAACAGCACGTGGGTCGGGACTCACTAGAGCAGTGGCTACCAGCAAGGTCCGGGGCAGGCCCAGTTGGAACTGGTCAGCAGGAAATCTTCAAGAAAGGCCTCTTGTAGCTTGTTGTGCACCCCTGTATCTTGAACAGTAGGTCAGGTTTATGACCCCTGGGGAGTCCACTTCTTTGTACCAGGTACATGACAGCAGGTTGAGACCTTCATGTTTCTTTCATTCTCAGACAGCAGGTTCAGTCCTCTTCAGATCTTCCCCAGGTCTAGTTGTGTAGTGGCGATCTGCTGAGGAGGGTACTGTGGATGCCACATAAATGTCTGGCACCAGCTTGTGGGCGGAGGTGACTCCTGGCTCTTATCAAACCAATGGCCTAAAGGTACCCAATGGTTACCCTACCCACTTTTTCAGCATGGCATGTGTGCCTTACTGCATACAATCCCAAAGTGTCCCTTTTCTGCCTAAATCGGAGATAGTGAAACCCTTCTCCACTTGTGCAGAGCCTGAGCGCCCAATACAGAAGTGTGTGGAGGATATTATCCACCCCCCTGTGGGAACTTCAGACCAATTCTAGGGGAAGCTCCCCCACTACTTAGATTAGAGCCTGGTTGAAGAGTGGGGGGAAGAGGTGGGGGGGGGGGGGGGGGGGGGCGCAAAAAGGAAGGGGCCTGCCCAGCAGTTATCTTGAATCAGCTCGTCACAGGGGAGACATCTCTGAAGGAAGTTAGGTTCCTGGGCACACAATACAAATGGTCAACCTGCCAGAAGAACTGAGGCAATTTTCCACACCAAGGCCTTTGTCTCTGCTGTGGAAGCAGTTTTCAAACCTCATTCAGGAATGCAGCACACAGGGCTGAAACTTGAGTTTAATGCAAATTGGGCAGGGAAAAGCTAACTTTCTAAAAGTACTTTTTCTTAATGATTATTACAAAGCAGACTTCCCCCAAAGAATTGGGGTTATAATAAATATCACAATGAGTCCATGGTTGACATTTCTAGCTGTTTCATAGCTGATAACAGTATTATTAAAACGTCTTATTGCAACTGGGTGTGTTCCTATGGAACAGGCAACCTAGCTACAGTAAAATAGCTTTTAGATGCTTGTAACTATAAGGGCATATTTAAAATTAATTTTCTACATGTACAACTTTACAATACCATGCACCCTGCCTTCTGGACCAAAAGGCCTACACAGAGTTCACATTAATATTTAAAAAGGAAGTAGAGACCTGCTGAAATGGTTAATATTGATGGGTTTTATTGCAGTGTAAAAACTGTTTGTCAGTCTACCATTAAGCCATGTTTTATACTTACAGCGCTGTGGGTGGAAAATTAGGTGCTGCAATCCAGTAGTGTAATTTAACTTAGAGGACATGGGCATTCTTTGCACCATATACTTGGGATTTATATGCAATGTAAGTATGCCAATTATGGGTATGCCAATTCAACCATGTTTAATGGGAGAGCACAGGAACTAAACCACTGGCTAGGGGGAGTAAAGTGCACAGAGTTCTATAGCAAGCAAAACACACAAGGCAAAAATCTGGGCGTACTGAACAGATGATGGTAATTTTCTACAGTGGTGGTGTTGTAGCACATACTTATTCAAGTGGGCCCATTTCTTGCTGCTTATTAACAAAGTGGCTCTTTTAAAGGCACTAAGCTCCACTTGCAGGTATCAGGTTGTGGTAGACAAGCTGAAAGTCACAACCTCAGGCTGACCACAATGGAGCACAACCAGATACAGGGACCAGGTATGTCGGGATGAAAAAGTTATCTTCTCAAAGAGTGGCACAAAAAGCCCAGTTCACGGTGGAGGAGGCTGCAAGTGGAGGAAACTGGGTTTTAGTTGCAGCAGTCCCCCCACTTTTTACCTGGTATTTGATGCTACTTTGACTGGAGCGCACTGGGTTTCTGCTAACCAGGTCCCAGTGCCAGTGTTCTTTCCCCCATAATAAGGTAACTGTTCAATTGATCCCCAATGGGCGAGGCCTTTAGCACCTCTGTAAGTCCCTAGTAAGTTGTATCCCTGATACCCAGGGCATAGGTACTAAAGCGGGTCCCTAAGGGCTGTAGCATATCTTCTGCCACTCTAAGGGACCCAGCACCAAACTAATGCAGACTGCTACTGCAGGCTGCATAAAAAGGTTCTCTATAAAGTGAAAACATGACATAGCACACACCCTGTGTGCCATGTACCCCAACAATGCATGGAGAATTTGTAACTCACCCCTACAGCAGGTCTAACAGTCCTAAGGCAGAGTGCATTATATTACATGTGAGGACATATCTGCTTGAGCAGATATGCCCCTGTGCTGGCCAGTTCAATTACCCACAGTGGAAAGGGAAGCTATTTTAAGGTATTTACTGGGCACCAGTCAAAATGAGTTTCCCGGCTTCATAATGGCTTCACTGAAACCTATGATGTTTGGTATCAAACACCTCATATTAATAAACCCACACTGATTTATTAGTGCATGTACTCAGAGGGTACGTTAGTGGTACCCTCTGAAAGCCTGCCAACTACTAGTGTGCTGCCTGACTAGTCCTGCCCAGCCTGTCACCACAGACGTGCTTCTGACTCACCAACTGGAGCTACTCCTTTGCACCCTGTAGGCACCCAAGACAAACCTTGAGACCCCCGGATGTGAACACATGACACCTAAAAGCACCACTGCACCCAAGCCCCCCCCCCCCCCCCCCCCCCCAAACCGAGTCGAAGTGGGCCAATGAGGTCCTGAGACACTCAAGAGCTGAACCCCCACCTTGGGTTTGGACACACTGATACCTTAGTCACCGACTGCAGGCTCTTCTGTGCAGGAACCAACAACAGCAAGGAGTCTTCACAACATAACTCCACCGGACAAAGACCCACTGCACATATGCCCCCCGCAGCCCAAGTTGCTGTGGACCGACCGTGTGTTCGCGTGCCCAAGACCCTCAAGACTTGAGCTCCCCTTTGGGTTCTGCGCTCTTGGTCACCCAGTCCCCACTTGCAGCCCCTTTCCCATTAAAGTGAATGGGACACCTGATGCTTGAGAAGCACCTCTGCACCCGGACGCTCCAGTGCCTGCTTAAGAGACCTGCTGGTGCTGCCTTGGACCTTGCCCCATTCTTACTGTAACTCCAGAAGAACAGTTGTTTAAGTCATTGCTAAAATGCCCAAATGCATTTTATGTTCCTTTTCTCATAGGATAACATTACAGCTTCAGAATTTCCACTGTTTGAACTTTTCAAACCTATAGAAATTAATATCTTGAAAAGTACTTATCCGATTCCGATGATCTTGGTATCTAAACTCATATAAAAGTCTGTTTTATTTTTATAAATTGGTGTTTGATTTCTTTGAGTGTGTGTCACGCAATGCCTTTGTGTGCAATAAATGCTTAGCACTACCCTCTGACAAGCCTGCCAACTCGCCCACACTGCCACAAAAGCGCATTTAGGTTATCATTTTTGCCTCTGTCAGCCAATTGAGGTTGCCCTGGACTCTACATAGTGTACCTCGTTCTGGCACACTATGTAAAGAACCAGCTTCGTAAGTAAGGAGCAGGGAGAACGTTATGTATGGTTATCAATGAAGTACAAAGAGGAGGCTGGGCATAGCAGATGGTTGTAGTAGCACAAAGAGCAGGCCAGGCTTTGGGGATTATCGTTGCTGAAGCCTTCCATTGGCAGTCACTGCAGGCTGTCAATGGTTTATGAGAAGTGCAGATCTTGCATTGCTGGCTGTTGCTGGTGTTCAGTGTAGCATAAAAGTTGGTTTCCCAGAGCTTTATTTTTGCAGTCAGTAAGATCTTAGCACGAGCGGGCCCATTTGAGTTTGCAAAGAGGTTAAACTTTCAGAAGTTCTTCCTTCTCTTTCAGAAGGAGCTCAAAAGATGCCAAACCAAGGGCCCAGGACATGGTAGACAGCTTTTGGAATTCAGCTTTTGGAGTTCAGGAACTCACTCCAGCAGCGGCCAGCCAGGCTCAGGCAGGTCCATTTGAAGGTTCAGACAGGACCAGTTGCAGATCCAGACGGGTCTAATGCAGTGGGTCAGATGGTCAGTTGCAGGGAGACCTCTGGAGCTTGTTAAGTCCATGTAGCTCTGAACAGGTAGTCAGTCAGCTGACTCTTGAAGTCAGTTCAGGAAACTTGGGATGAAGGGAGCGGTCTTCCTTGTCAGACAGAAGGGCAAACCTTCAGCTGTATGCCAGGCCTCTGGCAGCAGGGCAGACATTTTGCAGTATCAACAGTACCAAGGGGTGGTCTTATGGTCCAATATTTATACCTGGTGCCAGCTCTGAAGTAGGATAAGCTTCTAGACTCTTCCAGCCCCCACCCCCCCCAAAGACACACATATCGGGTTCTGGAATGTCCTTTCTCCCTGCCATAGTTCCAGGATACAAAAGGCTAGTGTGAAGTTCTGCATGTGTGCAGAGGCAGCTACTTTGAAGTGAGAGTGTGGTAGGTGACAGCTCTGCCCCTCCCATCAGGTCAGGGAGGCCCATCCTGCAAACACCAAGTCCTCCTTTGTGATACTATGAGAAATACACAAAGGCCAGCTACACCTAGTCATGTGACCCAGAATACAGGCATCTAATTTTTAGGACTAGAAGATGTCAACTTTTTAAAAGTAGCATTTTTAGAATTGTGACTTAAAACCAGACTCTACCGTTAAAGAGGGCTTTAAATAACAAGTTTATTGTGTTAGCATGACACTTCTACCTTTTCCCAAACAGTAGCTATCACTTAATAAATTTCATAAGGTAACCCAATGTCATCCCATGAGAGAGGTAAGCCTTGCAGTAGTGAAACACATTTAAGAGTTTTTCACTACCAGGACATGTAAACATTTTCAAATACACTGTGCCCTGCCCTAAAGTTTGTTTAGGGCCTACCTCCGGGGTGACCTGTATTAAAAATGGGAAGGTTTAGGATTGGCAATTGGTTTATTTAGCCAGGTTGAAATAGCAGTTTAAAACAGCAGACACAGGCTGCAATGCCAAACCTGAAATGTGTTTAAAAGGGCTACTCAAGTTGGTGGAACAATAAGAGTTGCAGGGCCACTTAAGACATTTACTTTACAGGCCCTGGGCACATGTAGTACCACTTTACCAGGGACACAGGTATATTAAATGTGCCAAATGTATGTAAGCAGATTTTACCATGTTTAGAGGAGAGAGCGCAAGCACTGGTAAAGTGCGCAGAGTCTTAAGACCAACAAAAACAAACTCCGCAAATCAGGAGGAGGAAAGGCAAAAAGTGTGGGGGCAACCCCGCAGAGAGGGCCAAGTCCAACAAAAGGTAACTTTTTACGGATAATTCAATGGATCTAATGTTACTATACCTTTCTCTTGCTGGTTTCAGAAAATATTTTCACACATTTTGGTAGTGAAGTATAAAGCAAGTAGCAGAAAATTTGGAAAGATTCACAATGTGAAAGAAAACTCAGACAATACATTGTATTAGATACATTATAAATTAAGATGACTAATCAGCGATCTAAAGCTGTAATATTGACGTACCTGTCTCCTTGAACAAGATGTAACGTTTTGCAAAGCTCTATTGTGGGTGTGGAAGGAAGCAGTTTCCTTGACGATCTGGAAAGTACTCCAGCTGACCCAGGATGAGATTTCTTTTGATGTGATTTTGTTTGAAATTTATGATCATTTTGGTCAGGACCTAAAAAGGAATTACTATAGTTGTTTCAACAAGGTCTATAATTTGCAATGGATTTAATATGAGTCACTTGCACACAACTACATTACTGCATGCAAAGTCATTTTTCAGTATCCAGAGACAGAAAGAAGTTTACTTACCTCCAACTATTGAGTCTTGACATACTACCTTACTAAAACTAACCTGGGTCTATAAAGCTGTACAAGGATAACATTACCTAGATAAACATTGCATCTTGTCACATGTTCACAGAGCCTTGTTTACAGCATACAGAGCTTCAATTAAATTAAACGGCAAAAGGTATGAAGAACAAGTTTGATAACTTTGGTAACACTCTTTCTGGTAGAGGCTATTTAGCCCTCACGTTTTTCAGATTGCTCAGGTATCAGACTGGACAAAAAAAAGTTTCCATATTATCTCTGCATGCTGGAAGGTGGTGCAGTGTGGGTTGGCACTGATGCTGTTCTGCTCCAGACGTGACACACAAGGCCTATATAGGTGCCACTCAGTGCAATGATGTCAGTTGCTTTCAAGACTGTTGGCACCACAGACATACACTGAAAAACCAGTGTGCAGATGGCAAGAATTGGGATCTTATCAATAGAGTACAATCACTGAATGGGGAGAGTTGATGAGGAAGATGTGGTTAGATAGTCTCGCTACCAAAAAGAGCACTTCAAACTGCAGATGCCTCACCTTTTGAATAGATTACAAAGCTGTACCTCTGTGGTGGGCTGTGAATGAACTCAAGCCAGAAAGTCTTGCAGAACTGAGCAGGCAGAGTGCCCTTCTCTACGGACTCAACTGTCCAGACAATGTTTTGCGAACGTATAGCAGGATACTCAATTAGCTGCCTGGTAGCTATCTAGGACAGGGACTCCACATGCTAAACTAGTGGCAGCAGCTGTGGACCTGGTGGAGTGGGTTTGCAGGTGTTCTGGAGGCTGCTCATTTGACACATAGCAGATGTTAATGCAGATGACAATCCAGGGGAGATAGTACGCTCCTGCACAGCCTTGCCTGTTTTCACTCCAGCAAACTCCACGAAGAGCTGATCATCCACCAGATGTTCTTTGGTACGACCAACGTAGAAACTGGGCACTCTCCAAGTGAAGGAGTCTCTACACCGTCTTAGAAGGGTAAGGCAGAGCATAGAACATCAGCACAGAATGTCAGCAGGGTGATGGTTTGACCGATGTGGAATAGCTTCACATACTTTGGTGGAAAGTGGACTCTAGTTCGCAGAACCAGCTTATCAGGGAAGAAGATGGTATGTTGTGACTGAACACACACACTAGGCCTGCAGCTGTTTAGAGGTGATGACAATTAGGAACACAACTTTAATGGTGAGAAGATGCACACGATATCTGTGAAGTGGTTCAGAGTACACATTAAACAAGCATTTACAATGCAACGGGTCTCGCGTTTGCTCATGTTAGAGCTGATCGCGTTGTAAACTCCTAACCCGACTTTTCACCTATCGGGCAAAAGTGCATTTATGTACATAACCCGAAAAAGTGAAATTAACTATGTAAAGCGCTCGACTTCTGCCAAGCGAGATCGCGCTCGTAAATTAGAGAAAAAGAAGTCCACGAGCCCGATGGAAAACAGCGAGCCTCGCATGTTTTCTGTACTTGATCGCTGCGCTCGAGGAGGGCTAGCCACCGGAAAAGGAATGAGTTATGCCTGCCTTCGACTAATGAAAGCAAGCAGATTTTATTAGGCAAGCCCATGAACCAATAAAAAACACTGACGTGAAGTTGACAGGGCTCCGAGCCCTTTTCTAAATACAAAAAAAAAAAGTCTTTCTGCGATACGCATGCACGAGCGCATGCAACGCAGGCTCGACCCTAAAAAGTAAAGGCAAGATTGGAGGTCCCAGCAGGACATCACAAAGAGTATAGAAAAAACAAGTGTTACCTCCCTTTCAAAAAGTGCATCATAACTGGTGATTTAAATAAAGAGGGCCAGGTAACTGTAAGAAGACCATGAGGGCCAAACAATAACCCTTAACTCTGCCTTGAGCAAGCCCTTGCTGGGCGAGAGACAGGACAGATAAAACAGGCATTTTGGCCTGGGAAGGGGGGGGGGAGGGGAGGGGTTAACCTGGCAAATGCTGCACCAAACCAATATTTGTCCTAAAAATTAACATATACAGTTTGTCAAGGGACGCCTGGCTTCTGAAAGGACAGTCACCACCAACAGAGGAAGTTTAAAGCTGTTGAGCTGTAACCTCTCAAACGCCACCCATGAAAGTGGAGGCTGCAAAGGCCCAGGTGCAGAACTCTGCCCTGTTGCTGCAACAGTAGGTCCTTCTGTCTGGGCACCCTGATTGGAGAACATATGCTCAAGCCCAGGAGCCAAACTCTCATTGCCCAATCCGGAGCCACAAGGATGACCTGGGCCAGATCTGCAAGGATCTTGAGAATTCGGGACAGAAATTGTATTGTTCGAAAAGCAGCCCCTGATCCCATGCTGCCCTGTTTGTGGCAGTACCCCTTGGTGGCAGTGCTGTCCGCCAGCATCTGCACCAGCCTCCCCCTTGGAGAGCAGGAACACTTTCATCACCAAGATTGATATGGAACCAGGGAACTCCAAGTGACAGGAGGCCTCTGATCTCAACCTCATCCAGGTAGCTGCCCCAGCCCAGAAGCAACGCAGTGGTTACCAATGTCTGCTGTGGGTGGGAAAGGAAGAAGGGAATACTGCTGATCCAAATTTGGTCCAGTAGCCACCACTGCAGACCTTTTGCTGTCTCCTCCGAAATCTGAACTTGGATGAAGCGGTCCCCTGGATGTTGGGCCCACTGAGACTTCAGATCCAGGTGCAGAGCCCGACTATGCCATTTGGTGTGCCTGACCACCAGGGTGTTGGAGGCCATCAGTCCCAGTGGTATCAGAATCGACATCACTGAAATCCAGGACAGAGGCTGAAAGATTGGGATCATAGCCTAAATGTCCTAGACTCTTTCTAGGGGAAAACGATGAAGGGGAGCATCTGAGAAGGAGTCTGGTGTGACTCCAGCACACCAGATAGTGAACCCTAAAGATGACAGCAGGTTTGCCATAGTATAGAGGTGGATGACAGCTGGCTGGGGCAAGCTCACCTTCAGACAGTTGTCAAGGTCTGGGAAGACTTGCAACCCTGACCTCTGAAGGCGTTTTAACACCTGCAGTTTTGTAAACACCGAGGGGCGCTGATAAGTCTAAAGGGGAGCACAGAAAACTGTAAATACTCCTCTCCCATCACGAACCGCAGATTGAGGTGATGGGCTGGCACAGGAATATGGAACTCGGTATCCTACAGGTCCAAATGCCACCATCCAGTCTCAAGGGTCGAGAGAAGACACGATCTTACCCATGGTGAGTATTTTGTGCTTCTCCTTTCAGAGGAAGACACTGCAGATCTAGAACAGGCCAAAAACCTCCATCCTTCTTGGCACCACAAATTGGCGGAAAAAGCAACCACTCTACTTCTGGCACTGGCACACTCTTGACAGCCCCTTTGGTGTAAATTGGGGATTCTGCCTTCCACAGAGTGGCAGTGAACCTGCAAATGTACAGCAAGGAGGTTTGGCAGGTTGGGCTGCGTTCAGGGGTGGTGAGGAATTGTAGCAAACTGAGCAGCATGCTGATCTGGTGGACACCATGGCCTCTTCTGCGAAACTGCTGGGTTCCCTGCTGAGGACAGACAGGCTAGTGGTATGGAATGCTCCATTCAAAGCCACAAGAGGAACTCTGGAACTGTTGCTGGCAAGGCTGGGTAGAAAGGTCCAGAAAATGAGTGGCAGCTCTAATCTCCTTGAAACGTTCAAGGACACAATCAGCTTTGTCCCAAGTAAGCCCCATCCAATGGCATGTCTATCAGGCAGGACTGGACGTCACCCGAGAACAATTTGCCAGTTTTTTGGAGGGCCGGTAGAAGGCTTAGATCAGAAGATTACCTGTCAACGCCCCATTAAAAGGGAGGAGAGGCTCAGAAGCAGTCTGGTCAGGATACAGCACTTAGGTCAGCATATTTTTTTCACCTTCATGATGGGGAGGTGGAGATTTGTGGCTGGGCCGGGGGGGCGGAGGGGGGTGAGAGATTGTAGGAGGCTGGCCTGGCTTGTAGTGGGTACCAGAGGTACTTACACCTTGTGCCAGGTCCAGTTATCCCTTATTAGTGTAGAAGAGGTGTTTCTAGCAGCTTAGGCTGATAGAAGGTAGCTATGGCAAAGCAGCTTAGGCTGAACTAGGAGACATGTAAAGCTCCTACTATACCACTGGTGTCCTATGCACAATATCATAAGAAAACACAATACACAGAAGTACTAAAAATAAAGGTACTTTATTTTTATGACAATATGCCAAAAGTATCTCAGTGAGTACCCTCAGTATGAGGATAAGTTATATACACAAGATATATGTACACAAACCAAAATTATGCAGGTAATGGCAAGAAAGGTAATGCAAGCAGTGTAAAGTTACAATAGATTGCAATAGGAGAACGTAGGTATAGGGGCAACAATGGACCCCAAACCTATGTGAGCTTGTAGAGGGTCGCTGGGACTGTAAGAAAACAGTGAGGGTTAGAAAAATAGCCCACCCCAAGACCCTGAAAAGTAGGTGTAAAGTGCACCTACTACCCCCAGAGAGCACAGAAGTTGTGATAGGGGGATTCTGCAGGAAGAACAAACACCAGCAATGCAACTACAATAGATTTCCAGACCCGAGTACCTGTAAGACAAGGGGACCAAGTCCAACAGTCGCGACAGTGTCGAGAGTGGGCAGGAGCCCAGGAAATGCCAGCTGAGGGTGCAAGGAAGCTGCCACCTCTGTTGGAAGAAGCTTGGAGTTATGCAAGAAAGAAAAGAGCTAGAAACTTCTCCTTTGGAGGATGGATGTCCCACGTTGCGATGAAGCTTGCAGAGGTGTTCCCATGCAGAAAGACCACAAACAAGCCTTGCTGGCTGCAAGGGTCGCGGTAGAGGTTTTTGGGTGCTGCTGTGGCCCAGGAGGGACCAGGATGTCGCCACTTGGATGAGGAGACCGAGGGGGCGCCCAGCAACGTAGGGAGCCCTCACAGAAGCAGGCAGCACCCGCAGAAGTACCTGAACAGGCACTTGGAAGAAAAGTGAACCAGAGTCCACCCGAAGTCACAAAAGGGAGTCCCACGACGCCGGAGGACAACTCAGAAGGTTGTGCACTGCAGGAAGGACTGTCGGGGACCCAGGCTTGGCTGTGCACAAACGAAATCCTGGAAGAGTGCACAGGAGCCGGAGCAGCTGCAAATCACGTGGTACCCAGCAATGCAGTCTAGTGTGGGGAGGCAAGGACTTACCTCCACCAAACTTGGACTGAAGAGTCACTGGACTGTGGGAGTCATTTGGACAGAGTTGCTGAGTTCCAGGGACCACGCTCGTCGTGCTGAGAGGGGACCCAGAGGACCAATGATGCAGTCTTTTGGTGCCTGCAGTTGCAGAGTGGAAGATTCCGTCGACCCACAGGAGATTTCTTCAGAGCTCCTGGTGCAGAGGGGAGGCAGGCTACCCTCAGAGCATGCACCACCTGGAAACCGTCGAGAAAGCCGGCAGGATGAAGCAATACAAGGTTGCTAGTAGTTGTCTTGCTACTTTGTTGCGGTTTTGCAGGCATCCCGAGCAGTCAGTGGTCGATCCTTTGGCAGAAGGTGAAGAGGGAGATGCAGAGGAACTCTGATGAGCTCTTGCATTCGTTATCTGGTGAGATCCCCAAAGCAGAGACCCTAAATAGCCAGAAAAGGAGGTTTGGCTACCTAGGAAGGAGGATTGGCTACCAAGAGAGGTAAGAGCCTATCAGAAGGAGCCTCTGACGTCACCTGCTGGCACTGGCCACTCAGAGCAGTCCAGTGTGCCACAGACATCTCTGTTTCCAAGATGGCAGAGGTCTGGGACACACTGGAGGAGCTCTGGGCACCTCCCCTGGGAGGTGCAGGTCAGAGGAGTGGTCACTCCCCTTTCCTTTGTCCAGTTTCGCGCCAGAGCAGGGCTGGGGGATCCCTGAACAGGTGTAGACTGGCTTATGCAGAGATGGGCACCATCTGTGCCCATCAAAGCATTTCCAGAGGCTGGGGGAGGCTACTCCTCCCCAGCCTTCACACCTATTTCCAAAGGGAGAGGGTGTTACACCCTCTCTCAGAGGAAATCCTTTGTTCTGCCTTCCTGGGCAAGGGCTGCTTGTACCCCAGGAGGGCAGAAACCTGTCTGAGGGGTTGACAACAGTAGCAGCAGCTGCAGTGGAGACCCCAGAAAGGCAGTTTGTCAGTACCCGGGTTCTGTGCTAGAGACCCGGGGGATCATGGAATTTTCCCCCCCAATGCCACAATGGTATTGGGGTGACAATTCCATGATCTTAGACATGTTACATGGCCATGTTCGGAGTTACCATTGTGACGCTGTACATAGGTAGTGACCTATGTACAGTGCACATGTGTAATGGTGTCCCCGCACTCTCAAAGTCCGGGGAATTTGCCCTGAACGATGTGGGGGCACCTTGGCTAGTGCCAGGGTGCCCACACACTAAGTAACTTTGCACCCAACCTTCACCAGTTGAAGGTTAGACATATAGGTGACTTATAAGTTACTTAAGTGCAGTGGTAAATGGCTGTGAAATAACGTGGATGTTATTTCACTCCGGCTGCACTGGCAGGCCTGTGTAAGAATCGTCAGAGTTCCCTATGGGTGGCAAACGAAATGCTGCAGCCCATAGGGATCTCCTGAAACCCCAATACCCTGGGTACCTCAGTAGCATATACTAGGGAATTATATGGGTGTACCAGTATGCCAATGTGAATTGGTAAATTTAGTCACTAGCCTGTTTGGCTTTGAAAAGCAGAGAGAGCATAACCACTGAGGTTCTGGTTAGCAGAGCCTCAGTGAGACAGTTAGGCATCACACAGGGAACACATACAGGGCACATACTTATGCATGGCAGGGTCCCAGTGACACAGACTAAAACAACATATATACTGTGAAATATGGGGGTAACATGCCAGGCAAGATGGTACTTTCCTACAGAGATGAAGAGAAAAAGGCGGTCTCTGGGGGAAGTATGAGCCTATTAGCTTCCTGCAAGTCCTCACATCAATTGTCATTGACACAGGGCTGCGTGAACTCACCCTGGTCATTATCAGAGTCCATTCCGAAAAGAAAGAATGTTGTATTCCTTGTGGTAAAGGAAGTGTGGAAACTGTCAAATTCAGTTGTGCCTTTGGCCCAAGACTTACATTGAAGAGAACAATCTGGCCTCTTCTTTGGGTGACAAAATCAGCATAGGCAGTGATGTACCTAGGCCTGTGATGGTTGAGGGCACTGGGGCAGCATCAAAACTGGAGTAGAGGGCAGAGGTAGTGCAGAGGGTCCAGCTGGCGCAGAGGGCAAACCAGCTGGCAGTAATCCAGGTGGAGGGCCTCTTGGCTCCTTGAGGCCCAAACGGAGTCGACAGACCTGAAGCATAGCTCCAAATCATTGCCAGGAGAGGGCTGCAGTGAAGACAACCCTGAGTGGAGTGCCGTGCAAGGAATGTGAAGCCTGTGCTGTGTTTGTTGTGATGAACCTGTATTGCAAGAGGGGCGACTGTGAAAGTATTGCCAGAGTACAAATGCTGAGGCCTGTGTGGAGTTTAGGCCCTCGTGACATTGGCAGTAAATACCACTTACTGACAGTGACGGCCGCCAACATACCGCCACGGTGGCAGATATCCATTCGTTATATTATGACACACACACCAATCCAACAGAACACATACACAAATCCACCAGAACACAAACAAATCCACCAGCCCAAGGTCAGTGGTAAAGTGTTGGTATCAACACCCATACGGTCACGCCAGCAAAACAACGCCCACCACATTATGACCCACGAATCGCCACGGCAGACATTCAATGGTGGTAAACCATTGGCGGTACACACCGGGTGCACTCAGAATGGACACCCAAATACAAAACAACACTACATTGGCCAAAACCGAAATCACACACCTAACACTGATACACACACCACACCCACCCACTGCACTATAAAACACCCACACCCACATTACCCACAACCCTTTATGAACACCAATTATTGCCATCAGACTGAAACCAAGACCACTGAGACAACTACACACCACAAACACCCATACATCCTCACGCACTCCACATCCCGCACCCCACTACATTACTCAACACCTCTCACCAACCCACACCACACGACACCCATATCTCCACTAAGGTACCCCCATTTCACTGATGAGCAGTTGCAGGTCATGGTGGAAGAAATAGTCAGGGTAGAGCTACAGCTGTTTGGAGCACAGGTACAGCAAATATCCATTGCCAGGAAGATGGAGTTATGGCGGAGAATCGTGGACAGGGTGAATGCCGTGGCACATCCAAGAACAAGAGACAACATCAGGAAGAGGGGGGGAAACGACCTACGGGGGAAAAGGTACATTCTGTGGCAGCAAGCCAACAGCTCGCCATACAGAGGACTGGCGGTGGACCTTCACCTCCTCCCCCACACCTCACAGCATGGGAGGAGCAAGTCTTCGCAATACTGCATCCTGAGGGACTCACTGGAGTTGCCGGAGGACTGGACACTGGTGAGTCAATATTTACTACTTATCACCCCCCATACCTGCATGCCATCACACCCCCATCACTCCATCCCACACACTGCACCTACACATATGACTAACCCCAACGCCTAGCCCTGCATGCTATACCAATGCATGGACAGCCCGGCCAGTCCTGCATGGACACCCATCACAAAGGCATGCACAGCATGGAGAACTAACAAGCCCACAATACATCACCATACACAAAGGTGGCAGGGCAATAGCAAAGATAGAGGGGAAGCCAGGGATGTTCAATTTCTCAGACATGAGGCATAATACACCACTTACATCCCCACAGGTGCACCAGCCAATCTCAGCGGAGACGAGGTGACACGTCTAAACAGTCCACCAACAGAGGATTCCCCCCCACCTCCCCCCCCAGTGATGACAGTAACTGTGGACTTCTGGATCTGGAAGAACTACCTGGCAAATCAGGGACCACTGGTCAGTTGGCCACCCCAGCCCACACAGAGCCGCCCCCATCAGTAACCAACACCACAGCAACCACCCGTCCACTGTCCTCACACCTCTGTCCCCAGGAGACATCAATCAGCAGTGCGCCTACCTGTAAAGAGACCCTAGTCCTCACACCCAAGTCAATCAGGGTCCTGGGGTCAGTGGCAGTGGGCACACCATTCCGGGGACAGAGGCACAAAGGTACAGGGACATTGGGATGACCGCTGTGCACCAGGGAGAGGAGATGCCCAGGGAACCGACTCTCCAGGAGGCACTCACTGATGTCCTGGGAGCTTACCAACAATCCCAGGGCTAGATGGGCCAGATCCTTACTACCATGCAGGAGAACAAATGGCTGCAGGAGGAACACCATCAGGAGATCAGAGAGGAATTGCAGGCCCTCAACACCACCATGATCTCCATAGCAGGGGTGCTGGCAGACATGGCCAACATCACAAGGTAATACACAGCACACCAGTGGGCCACTACCACTAGCCTGCCTATTGTACAGCCCTCTACTTCCACTGCAGCTAGTGGGCAGGAGGCCCTGCCACAGGACCCACAGGCCACTAGCACCCCTCCCCCTGCAGAAAGTAAACCGCCCCAGAAACGTTCCCTGCAACCCAGACCGAAGCCAGAGACATTTGCCAAGACCAAGACCACAGCCAGGAAATAAGACCCTCCTGAAACAACGCAATATGTGTTCCGTCAATCGCCCCAATAATATTGGGTATATGTCCCATTTCATAGAATCCTGCCTTCACAGTGGGCGAATCATCCACCTGGTGGAAAGCAATGTAGCTGCACAGATTTTTGACCTAAGCAGACAGAACCCTTGCCAGCACGATTGAGAACATTGGCTGTGACATTCCTGCTGCCAAGCCCACTGTCACTTGAAAAGAACCAGTTGCCAGGAAATGGAGCACTGATAGAACTTTCACAAGAGGGGGGATCCCAGTGGGATGACGGATAACTGATATCAGATCAGGCTCCAATTGGGCACACAGCTCTGTGATTGTGGCCCGTCCAGTCTATAAGGGAGTATTGTGTGCCTGTTCTCCAGAGTAGCCAAGTCCACAAGGGGTCTGTACACTTGTCTCCTCCTCCTATTCATCCGCAGTGGTAGGTATCTAAGGGACACAAAAGTGAGTAGGCTGTCACAGTTTGCACAATGGAACCACCACCTCAGTGTAAATAGAGCATTAATGTGATGGGACAGTGGGAATGGCAATGTACGTGCAATCAGCAATGACGCAGTTATGGACTACCTGAATGTTGTCCACCTCTATTAAATGGTGACCGCCTGTCCTGTATCTAGTGACAGGTGGAAGTGAGGTAACTCCGCCGGCTCTTGGGCGTTGCGGCAGAAGGCGGTCTTGCACCGCCGTGCAATTCCTCATTGACTAATATGAGGCTCTATGGAGTACAGTGGTCAATGGGGATCAGAAGCGGTGGCTGAACACCGCTGCGGACGTGACCACCATTTTCCATCTAAATCCTCACTTGATTCCTGACTTTTCACAGGACAACACCTACACTGCGTGTGCTGCTGTGACCTGTGTTTGGAACCTTCCATGGCCCGTGTGACCGGCCAAAGGGCCCCTGCCTTCACTTCGGAGTTGGAGCGTTTGGTGGAAGGGGTCCTACCCTAGTATGGACTGCTGTATGGGCTTCCAGACGAACAGGTGAGTACACCTTGAGCACGATGCAAGTGCCAAGGATGCATGGAGATGTGTGTGCAAGCATCGTGTCATTTTGGGGTGGTGGTATGTCTGATGGCTGTGTACATGGTGGGCACCGGGTGATGTATGTGGCAATGGAGATGGAAATGGGATTTGTGGGCCATATGTGTGACAGGCTGATTTGAATGTGTAATGGTGTCCTTCTGTCTGTATTACCTCGGCAGGTCAGCGCCCATCAAAAGAAGGGACTGTGGCGTGCCATCGCCAAGGACATGTGGACCCTGGGGGTCTACAGCAGGCGGAGCACCCACTGTCGGAAAAGGTGGGAGGACCTAAGATGCTAAGCAGGGAAGACCGCGGAGGCCCAGCTGGGGATGGCCTCCAACGAGAAAGAGGTGACCGTCAGAACCTGACCCCCTGATAGCCCTGGCCTACCCAGAGCTGGATGGGCGCTTGAGGGCATCACAGCAGCCACAACAGGGTGAGTACAGTGGGCGTAACTACAATCATAGGTAGGTGGCATGGGATCCAGGTGGTGGTTGTGAGTCAGTGGGTGCCCCTTAATGCCAGGTCAGACATCGCAGCGTGACCCAGCTCAAGGGTAATGGGTGTATAGCAAATTCAGGTAACCTAGCAAGGTTGTATTCCATGACAGACCGGGCTTAGTGGGCCCTAGGAGGGCTGCAATTGGCAGTGTCTGGCCCTCATCTTGCTGTGGCACCTAGCCAATTGATTGCCAGTGTGGTGCATAGTGCTCAATCCTGAACCCTGTGTGTGACGGTAATGTGTATGCCAACTGTGGTGTTGGTGCTGTAACTGACCCAGTGTTCCCTTTCTCTCCCCACCCTTTTTACTTCTGTCATCCTGTCCATGTGTGCATTAACATCAACTGGTGAGGAGCAGGGGCATCAGCGACAGAGGGAGTTGCATCCCACAGGACCCAGGAGGCAAAGTCCACCAATGCCAAGAGAACCAGTGGGACGGAGGGCGAGGGGATCACCACGGCAGAGACAGGAGGAGACATCGCTAACTGATTCCTCCTCCGATGGGAGCTCTCTGGTGGTGTCAGACACCTCCAGCCACCACCCCCGTACCACCTCCTCCTCCCTCTGTCACATCCGCACTCACACCTGCATGCACTGCTTCAACAGCCAGCACCACCATCACACCAAGCAGCACACACACATTACTAGCAGACACCTCCACTACATCCATCCACGCGTCCAGTGTCCTCTCCCACCCTGTCTGTTCCCCCCACCTAGGGACACAAACACAGGCACTCAGACATCCAACAGTCATCCACCTCACATCAGCACACTGCCCATGCACCTGCACCCAAGACAAGCAGATGTACTCCCTCAACCCCCACTCCCATCCGTCCTCCCTCATCCGCACCCCACCGTCGCTAAGAAGTTTTTCCTTGCCCAACATGACCTCTTCCGCCCCCCTCCACCTCTGCCCCCATCCTGCCATTAAGAGCAGGGTCCCAACGACCCAGCGCAGCACCTCAGCCAAACAGTCCATGGGGACAGTCGATGCACCTCCCAGTTGTGGAGGCAAGAACGGGAGGGATCCCACTCCACCAGCCAGGAAGAGAAAGGATCCCACTACACCAGCCAGGAAGAGAAAGGTTCCCACTACACCACCAATGACCGGAATGGTTCCCCCACAACTACCAATGAAAGGCAAAGAGCCCATCACCTCCAGCTGAGACACACCAGCCCATCACCTATAGCAGAGGCTGCCCAGGGGACACCTCTCCCAGCAGAGAGGATGCAGCCCTCACCTCTAGCAGAGGCTGCCCAGGGGATACCTTCCCCAGCAGAGACAATGCAGCCCTCACCTCCAGCAGAGGGCATGCAGGCCACCCTCCAGGGACTGTTGTACAGGAAGCCCCCTCCAGAACCAGTGGGCAAGTTCCCCACTTCAGCTGTGGTGCCCCCCTCAACCCCCTCCACCCCCCTACGGGGCCTGCCCGCTTCCAACATGTTGCCCCTGCACAGTTTGGTGCGAAGAATGTCAGGATCAAGTTGGGGCTTGGATGCTGCCCTGTGGGTCTTTTGTACTTTGGACTGAGCATTCTCCCTTTCTGGACAATGATGCTTGTATAATATGTGTCACTTTGGCACTAATGGTGGTTGTTGGCATGCAAATACATTTTCAATTCTGCCTTACTGTTGTCCTTGCATTATTATGAGGTGTGTCCTACAACAGTGTGTCTGTGTCACTCTCCTTTTCCTCCCTCCCTTGTGTGCTAGGCGGCTGTACTCAGTCGGCGTCTTCTTCTGCGTTGTGTTTCTACGCCATGCTCCATATGGAACACCATCGGGAAGATCTGCAGTTCTGGTTCTATGGCGGCGTTGATCTTCTGTGTGTCTCCAATGGTGAGTCTTTGGTCTTCTGTGTTGTGCTTCCGCCAGGCTTTTGATGGCGTTTGTACCACCACGGAAATCGTGGCGATGTGCTGTCATAATATGGTAGGTGGTACCTGGTCTTTCGCCTGGCTGTTGATGGCTACTGCTGTGGTCAATAGTGTTTACACCCTGGCTGTTAGTGTGTGTTGGAAATGGCCTTTCTGCCGGGTCCCCCCCAAACTTTTTGCCTTCCTCCTCTTTTTCTGACCTCATTTTTGCTGGCTTTACGACTCTGCACACTTTACCAGTGCTAAAGTGCATTTGCTCTCTCCTTAAAACATGGTGACATTGGCTCATACCCATTTGGCTTTTTTAATTTACTTGTAAGTCCCTAGTCAAGTGCACTGTATGTGCCCAGGGCCTGTAAATTAAACGCTACTAGTGGACTGCAGCACTGGTTGTGCCACCCACATAAGTAGCCCCCTAATCATGTCTCAGGCCTGCCATTGCAAGGCCTCTGTGTGCAGTTTCACTGGCACTTCGACTTGCCATTTAAAAGTACTTGCCAAGCCTTAAACTCCCCTTTTTCTACATATAAAGCACCCCCAAGGTAGGCCCTGGGTAGCCCATTGGGCAGGGTGCTATGTAGGTAAAAGGCAGGACATAAACGTGTGTTCTATATGTCCTGGTAGTGTGAATCTCCAAAATTTGTTTTTACACTGCTGTGTCGCCTGCTCCTTTCATAGGATAGCATTAGGGCTACCCTCACATACTGATTGATTAGTAGATCCTGATCTCAAAGAGGTAGCCAGGTCATATTTAGTATGACCAGAATGGTGATACAAAATCCTGCTCAAGGGTTGAAGTCTGGCTAGGTTTAGTTGACAGCTCCTTTGTGCATTCACTCAGACAACTCCAAACACAGGATGCTCAGACACACTTGCATACATCTACATATTGAATGGGTCTTCCTGGGCTGGGAGGGTGGAGGGCTTGACACTTACATGTCAAAGGACAGTAGTTTGCCCTCACACAAATGACTGCCACACCCCACTACTGGGACCCTGGCAGACAGGATGGAACTGAAAGGGGACTTCTTGCACTTCTAAGCCACTCTGAAGTCTCCCCCACTTCAAAGGCACATTTGGGTATTTAAGCAAGGTCTCTGACCCTACCAACTTAGACACTTCTAAGGTAGATACTCTACCTGACAAGACACTTCCTGGAGAAGAGAACCTGAACCAGAACCTGCATCCTGCCAAGAAGACCTGCCTGGCTGCCCTGACTGTTTTCTGTGAAGGACTGCTGCCTTGCTGTTGCCCTGCTGCTCTCTGGCTATGGTGAGAAGTGCTCTCCAAGGGCTTGGATAGAGGTTTCCTCCTGTTCCCTGAAGTCTCAGGAACAAAAAGACTTCATCTCTACAAAAAGGACTTCTTGTGCGGTGACAATAGACACACAGCCTGCCAGAAACGACACAGCTTGCACCATGGTTAAAAATTCACCGCTCGCTGAACAGGAACGACGCAGCCCGATTTCGCAACAAGAAGATCGACGTAGCAACCAGAAATTCGACGCACGGCCCACTGGATCGACACAGCTGAGCCGGAACGATGCAGCCTGACTTCCAGAGAGGATTCAACGCAGCGCCTGCCGTGCGGTAGAAATTTCAACGCAACACCCACCGGATCGAAGCAGCCCCTGTGACTTCGTCCTGTCAGTGCCGGAAATCCACGCATCATCTCCGGGGCGTCCGAAAACCCCGAAACCCAAAGAGGATCCACGACCGAGTGCCGGAAATTGACGCAAAACTGTCCCAGCGTGAAAACTAAATGACACCGCCGTGTGCGGGCCGAGAAATAGATGCACACTTCCTTGTTTTCCACGCATCTCCTCCTCTGTGGTTCTATGCGGAAATTTTTAACACAAACCAGGTACTTTGTGCTTGACAGAGATTTATTGATTTTAATAGACTAAAGACAGATACTTTATATCACTTTTACAGTGATATCTCAACATATACTTATTGCATTTAAATGGTTTTGACCTGCTTATCAGTTAAATATTCTATATTTTTCTTAAAAATTTGAGGTGCATTTTTGTGGTGCTATACTGTGGTATTGTATGATTTATTGCACAAATACTTTACGCATTGCCTTCTAAGTTAAGCCTGCCTGCTCAGTGCCAAGTTACCAGAGGGTGGGCACAGGATTATTTGGATTGTGTGTGGCTTACCCTGACTGGAGAGAGGGTCCTTGCTTGGACAGGGGGTAACCTGACTGCCAACCAAAGACCCCATTTCTAACAGTGTGGCACAAGAAGACCAGGCGGACTCTACTGAGGAAGAGGAGTCAAAGGGGACTCTCAGCAACTCAGAAAGCCCACAGAAGACCAGGCAGCGCACACAGGAGTCCCAGAGCATAGGGACCAAGGAGGTGCATAAGGAGGCCCACACATCACTACAAAAAAAGGCTCCCACACCGCCAGAGAACCACTCAGGAAGATGTGTGTCGCAGGATAGAGTGCTGGGGGCCAGAGCTGCAAGATGCACGAAGAACTTTGTGGAAGGATGCCTGTAAGGAAATGCCTCCTTGGCATGGTTACCCCCTGACGTTTTGCCTTTGCCGATGCCAAGTTATGATTTGAAAGTGTGCTGAGGCCTGCTAACCAGGCCCCAGCACCAGTGTTCTTTCCCTAAACTGTGACTTTGTCTCCACAATTGGCACACCCTGGAATCCAGGTAAGTCCCTTGTAACTGGTACCCCTGGTACCAAGGGCCCTGATGCCAGGGAAGGTCTCTAAGGGCTGCAGCATGTCTTATGCCACCCTGGGGACCCCTCACTCACCACAGACACACTGCTTGCCAGCTTGTGTCTGCTGGTGGGGAGAAAATTACAACGTCAACATGCCACTCCCCTCAGGGTGCCATGCCAACCTCCCACTGCCTATGGCATAGATAAGTCACCCCTCTAGCAGGCCTTACAGCCCTAAGGCAGGGTACACTATACCATAGGTGAGGGCATAGGTGCATGAGCACTATGCCCTTACAGTGTCTAAGTAAAACCTTAGACATTGTAAGCGCAGGGTAGCCATAAGAGTATATGGTCTGGGAGTCTGTCATACACGAACTCCACAGCACCATAATGGCTACACTGAAAACTGGGAAGTTTGGTATCAAACTTCTCAGCACAATAAATGCACACTGATGCCAGTGTACATTGTATTGTGAAATACACCCAGAGGGCATCTTAGAGATGCCCACTGAAAACATACCCGACTTCCAGTGTGGGCTGACTAGTTTTGCCAGCCTGCCTCACACAAGACATGTTGCTGGCCACATGGGGAGAGTGCCTTTGTCACTCTGTGGCTAGTAACAAAGCCTGTACTGGGTGGAGGTGCTTCTCACCTCCCCCTGCAGGAACTGTAACACCTGGCGGTGAGCCTCAAAGGCTCACCCCCTTTGTTACAGCGTCACAGGGCATTCCAGCTAGTGGAGATGCCCGCCCCCTCCGGCCACGTCCCCACTTTTGGCGGCAAGGCCGGAGGAGATAATGAGAAAAACAAGGAGGAGTCACTGGCCAGTCAGGACAACCCCTAAGGTGTCCTGAGCTGAGGTGACTGACTTTTAGAAATCCTCCATCTTGCAGATGGAGGATTCCCCCAATAGGATTAGGGATGTGCCCCCCTCCCCTCAGGGCTAGTAGCCATTGGCTACTAACTCCCCAGACCTAAACACACCCCTAAATTGAGTATTTAGGGGCCCCCAGAACCTAGATTCCTGCAACCCGATGAAGAAGGACTGCTGACCTGAAGCCATGCAGAGAAGACGGAGACACCAACTGCTTTGGCCCCAGCCCTACCGGCCTGTCTCCCCACTTCGAGAAAAACTGCAACAGCAACGCGTCCCCAGGGTCCATCGACCTCTGAAGCATCAGAGGACTACCCTGCATCTAAAAGGACCAAGAACTCCCGAGGACAGCGGCCCTGTTCCATAAAGACTGAAACTTGCAACAAAGAAACAACTTTTAAAGGACTCCACGTTTCCCTCCGGAAGCGTGAGACTTTCCACTCTGCACCCGAAGCCCCCGGCTCGACCTGTGGAGAAACAACACTACAGGGAGGACTCCCCAGCGACTGCGAGCCCGTGAGTAGCCAGAGTTGACCCCCCTGAGCCCCCACAGCGACGCCTGCTGAGGGAATCCAGAGGCTCCCCTGACCGCGACTGCCTGCTTCAAAGAACACGACGCCTGGTAAAAACACTGTACCCGAAGCCCCCAGGACCTGAAGGATCCGACCTCCAGTGCAGAAGCGACTCCCAGGTGGCCCTCTCCCTTGCCCAGGTGGTGGCTACCCCGAGGATCCCCCCCCCCCCCCTTGACTGCCTGCTTCACTGAAGAGACCCCTAGGTCTCCCATTGAAACCAATTGCAAACCCAACGCCTGTTTGCACTCTGCACCCGGCCGCCCCTGTGCCGTTGAGGGTGTACTTTTTGTGCTGACTTGTGTCCCCCCCCCCCCCCCGGTGCCCTACAAAACCCCCCTGGTCTGCCCTCCCAAGTCACGGGGACTTACCTGCTGGCAGACAGGAACCAGGGCACCCCCTTCTCCATTGAAGCCTATGTGTTTTGGGCACCACTTAGACCTCTGCACCTGACCGTCCCTGTGCTGCTGGTGCGGTAACTTTGGGGTTGCCCTGAACCCCCAACGGTGGGCTACCTTGGACCCAACTTTGAACCCTGTAGGTGTTTTACTTACCTGCAAAACTAACCAAAACTTACCTCCGCCAGGAACTGTTGAAAATTGCACTGTCTAGTTTTAAAATAGCTTATTGCCATTTTTGCTAAAACTGTACATGATATTGTGTTGATTCAAAGTTCCTAAGATACCTGAGTGAAATACCTTTAATTTGAAGTATTACTTGTAAATCTTGAACCTGTGGTTCTTAAAATAAACTAAGAAAAAATATTTTTCTATATAAAAACCTATTGGCCTAGAATTGTCTTTTGAGTGTGTGTTCCTCATTTATTGCCTGTGTGTGTACAACAAATGCTTAACACTACCCTCTGATAAGCCTAATGCTCGACCACACTACCACAAAATAGAGCATTATAATTCTCTCTTTTTGCCACTATCTTACCTTTAAGGGGAATGCTATTTCTTACTTTGAAATAGTACATACAGAGCCAACTTCCTACAATGACAACAAGCTTTTGCAACTGCAAAACATGTGGTGCACAGGGTACTGACTTGCGTGGGAAGGCAAGCTCTTAACTCCACCTAAGTTGGACAGTAGGATGTCAGAACCGTCTGGACCACTTTAATCCATCACCAGTGATGCAGGATCCACACAGCTCAGCAAGAAAGGGGATCTACACAGCCCGTCGTCGTTGCGGTAGGTGCCTGCTGAAGCAGGGGAGTGACTCATTCACCCCAAAGGAGATTCCTTTTTTCTTCTGATGCAGGCTGAAGATGGGCTGTCCTCAGAGGATGCACGACTGGGAAACAGTTGCTGTCATGAGCTGAAGAAACAATGTTGCAGAAGGAGTCTTCCTTCTTTGTTGCAGTTTGTAGAGTTCCTGGAGAGTCCAGATGCAGTTTCTCCGGTTGAGAAGTTGAAGTGGAGGATGCGGAGGATTCGTGCTGGAATCTTGCATTCCAAATCTGAATAACCACCCAAAGGAGAGACCCTATATAACCCGGCAGGTGGATTGGTTGCCTAATCAGGTAAGCACCTATCAGGGGAGGGCACTGATGTCACCTCCTGGCACTGGCGACTCAGATGCTCACAGAGTTCCCTGCCAACCTTGAATCCAAGATGCCAAAACCCAGGGACCCTCTGAAGGAGCTCTGAGCACCACCCCTGGGGTGGCGATGGACAGAGGAGTGGCCAATCCCCTTTCCTTTGTCCAGTTTTGCGCCAGAGCAGGGACTGGTGGTCCCTGAATCGGTGTAGACTGGTTTATGCAAACAGGGCACCTATTGTGCCCTTCAAAGCATTTCCAATGGCTTGGGGAGGCTATTCCTCCCATGCCTGTAACACCTATTTCCAAAGGGAGAGGGTATAACACCCCTCTCCCAAAGGAAAAGCTTTGTTCTCCCTTCCCAGGCTTGAGGTTCTCAAGCAACAGGCAGGCAGAAACCAGTCTGTGAGGTGGCAACAGCTGGGGCTGCCTGGCATACCTCAGAAGGTTTTAATGGCAATACTGGGTGTCCTCTAAGGAGCCCCCAGAGTGCATGGAATCATACAACCAATGCTTGCAAAAGCCTTGTGGTATGATTCCAACATGTTTAATACCAAACATGCCTATGTTCGGAGTTACCATTGTGTAGCTGGACATAGGTAGTGACCTATGTCCAGTACACACGTAAAATGGCATCCCTGCACTCACGAAGTCCAAGAAAATGGTCCTGGAGGTTGTGGGGGCACCTTTGCTAGTGCTTTACACCCTGCCCTCAGGGCTGGAGGGCCTGCTATATTGGGCGGGGGGCGGGGGGATTGAAAGTGACCTGGTGCAGTGTAACTGGCAGTGAACTGCAATGGCAGTCTTGCAGAAGCCTTTGCATGGGCTCACTATGGGTGGCAAAATGTATTTTGCCTCCCATAGGGATCACCTGGAATCTCAATGCCCTGGGTACCATATACTAGGGACTTATAAGGGGGCACCAGTATGTCAATTGCGGATGAACTACTGTGCTAACAGTATCCAACAACCAAATTTAAGGGAGCGAGCATAACTACTGTGGTCCTGGTTAGCAGGATCCCAGTAGACACAGTCAAACACACTGACAAACAGACCAAAAGTGGAAGCTGCCAAGCTAGAAAGAAGCTATTTTCCAACAGTGGTTCTCTATGAAGTCCGCAAATTCATATTAGTTTTTAACCAAGTAACTTAATACACACTTTATAGCACCTTCATCCTTCTTTCCAAGCCTAGACACCTGCCCCTTTTGCGTGCTGACAATGCTTTCCAATGCTTCCAATACTTCCCAAGAATTCATTGCAGAATTGATCCTGGGCATGCTATGTGCTTGATAACTGATCTGATGAGTTGTCCCCTGAACCAAAAAATGATGGGGGCTGTGAATTAATTGCGTAAAGAGATACTATAAAAGACATTTGGCGGGGACATGGCTTGAGCGTCAAGATGGCAGTCGCAGTTTCGTAGTGCTCCGCACTCCTCCGTCATCCGCTCAAGAAGCGCCCATCGCTGGCCCACCCCGGAGGAGGGGAGAGGCTTCAAGTGGCTGCGGGGGGCTCCTGGGGTGCCTGGACTGCACCTCAGACCCCGCGGCTTACCAGGAGAGGATGATCACGCAGGGCGCCTCGCCCGCAAAATGGCAGGAGCTCCTAACGGGTCGGGCAGCTATCGGTGGCCCCGCCGGGAAACACTAGGGGTGTCCTGCAGGTGGGGCGGCTGGGTGAAGTGGGCCCAGCCCCCCCGCTGCCCGGAGGAGCAACGGGCAAGGGGCTGGCCCGGTGAGTCTCACGGACGGTGGCACCCCTGAGGAGGAGAAGAGCACGGAGTGCTGGGCCGGCCTGGCAGCGCCGTGCAAGTGGTGAGACTGAAGCGCTGCACGCCCAGGCGGGTGGAAACATAGCACAGAGGCTGTGGTGAGACCTGGCCCCCCCGGGACGGGGGGTGCTGGCGGGGGTGCGTTGCTCTGCTCTGTGTTCCTCCCTCCCCCTTCGTGCTCTGGTTCCGTGCCGGAGGGAGCTTGCTGGAAGAAGGGAGGGGAGCAGAGTTGATGTAAGGACTTGCCCCGCGGGGGTAGAGAACGCCAGAGGGGGGTGAGGCGCCTCCCTCCCACCGCCCTTTGTTCCGCTTACCACTGGGAGGCCCTGGAGGAGGGACGGTAGCGCCTGGCACCTGGAGGCACGAGAGCAGGGTGCCAGTGGCAGATTGGGGCCCCAGACTCAGAGGCTCCACAGGCCGCAGCTGGCGATCCGTGCCACGAGAGAAGAGGTCTTGACAGTGGGGCCTGAATGATTAACTCTGCAGTGCATACTTACAAAGGTGAGGATCCATTTTACAAAAGCACATATGGACAGAGCAGTGGCCACTGGCGATGGTTTAAAAAGGACCGGCCCCCAAAGATCAACGATCGTTGGCACGTGAATCGAGATACAGAAGCAGGCCTGCAGGCGAGCCCGGTTGCCTCAGATAATGGGCAAGGATACACAGACCCGCCCGGCTGCCACGCAGATGCGCATAGACCAATTTGCCACAGGCCCCAGTGGAGCAACGAAAGAAGATCAGGCGACAGAGGGAGGGGATGGGAAGCAGGCCAGGACCAGCGATCTGGCGGCCATCCTTCAGGCGATTCAGGCAGCGGTGGAGTCTAGGATCGGAGAAGTACAGGTAGATGTGGCCTTAGTACGCCAGGACCTCCGAAACGCAACAACCAGGATCACGGAAGCGGAGTCCAGAATCTCCACGGTGGAGGACGACCTGACTGCCCTTAAAACACAGGTGTCAACGCTAACAGCCCGCACAGCAGAACTGTACCGCAGGGCCGAAGACGCCGAAAACAGGTCCCGACGCAATAATCTTCGGATCGTGGGACTTCCGGAGAACGCCGCGGCCTCCTCCCTGGTCGCATTCCTGGAGGAATGGTCCCGGTCCTAGATGCCCGGGATCGCCTCACACCGTGGTTTGCGATTGAACGAGCTCACAGGGCCTTACAGGCCAGGCCTCCGCTGGGCTCTCCGCCAAGGCCAGTGATTCTCTGCCTTTTCAATTTCAAAGCCAGAGACGCAATACTTCAGGCGGCGCGCTCGAAAGGAGACTTATACTGTGAGGGAACAAAAGTTATGGTGTTCCCAGACTACACAAGGGACGCGCAGGTACAACGCCGCTCTTTCATAGAGGTAAAACAAAAACTGAGAGCAATGGATGTGCCCTTCCGCCTTCTCTTTCCTGCTAAGCTAAGGGTGGTCCATAACAACAAGACATATTTCTTTGAGACCCCTGGTGCGGCCTGGACATGGTTAACAGAGGAGGTCCCGCTGGGTTCCGCCGCAGGGGAGCGGCGGCAGGCCCACGTCAGGCAGCAAACAGTCCCGCCGGAGAACGTGCTCCAGGAAGCGCAAAGAAAGGCGAGACTCACACTTGGGCTCCCCTGTGGGATCTATAAAAAGGATGCCCCCAGGGCCCTCGTCGACAGCTGGGCTGGGAGGAGGCTCCCAGGCATAGGATTTGGGGGAGCTGCGCCCTGCAACGATGGAAGGCACTGATCTGTCCCAGAGTCCGGTGCTGTAATTCCCCTCCTGGGGGGGAAGAGGACGAGGTCAGTATGGCCCACAAACGCGAAGTGGTCGCAGTGTGTCGGTTTATAACTTAACACGCCTTAATCTACAGAAATGGAGGGGTCCACCACAGCTCAAACAATCGGTGTTTTCAGCTCACTATGTTCGGGAGTGAGCTGTTTGAAAAGGGCGACAGATGCTTCTTGGGGGGGGGGGGGGGGGAAGTATGGGGAGGGGTGGGAGTTGAGGGGCATGGGAGTTTTTGCTCAGCCGCAGGGCTGTTGGTAATGTTATTTGCAGTTCATGTCCATTTGTTGCCTCACTAACTGACAGGGGGTAAAGGAACAAAAGCCATGGCAGGGAGCACACACAACACAGGAGAAATGGTAAAAGTCCGGGGGTACACATGGGGAGCTGAGGGAGAGGGGCAGATGAGTGTCCGCTAACAAACAAGATGAATGGAGTCGACTCATATATCTTGGAATGTTAACGGCCTCCTAGATAAGATTAAACGGTCAGCAGTGCTCACACATGTCCACAGATACAAAACCAGTATGCTTCTGATGCAGGAAACGCGCCTCATAGGAAATCACTGTCCCTTTTTAGCCCGGATTCGACAGGGTATTTCACGCGGGGTTCGTAAGGGGCTCATGGGGTGTGGCGATACCGCTTCACCGCTCACTGCCCATGGTGGTGCTACAGATATGGAGGGATCCACTAGGGCGGTATGTGGCGATTTCAGGGACAATAGAGGGTCGAACACTGAACGTTGTTAGCGTATATGCACCTCCGACCATGGCCACGGTACTGGGGGGAGACTTTAATGCAGTCCCCAACCCTGGTCCCCAACCCTGGATGCGGCGGAGGGGTAGGGGGGTCTGGGGTGCTCATGCCGGCCTGCTGATTGTTGTCACCTTTCACACAGATTCTGCCACGGGGATCTCTGACCATGCGCCAGTCCGGTTCAGTGTGGGACAGGCAAATTCGATGGTCTGCCCCATGTGGCGGCTGAACGCATGGTATCTGCAAGATGAGGACTGTGTCAGTCGCCTAAAGGGTCAATGTGCGAGTACTTCAGTATTAACGAGGGCTTGGTGGCATCGCCTGGGAACCTGTGCTCGGCGAGTAAAGCAGTGCTGAGGGGGGCGGCCAGAAGCCTTGTCAGTGCGCTGGAGCACTCCCTGGCTTCCAGTGTGGCCCAGAAGGAGGTGCGTTCCTTCCATCTGGAGGCAGAGCAGGAGGAGCATCCCAACAAAAGAATAACCAGACAACTCTTGCTCAAACAAGAGGAGATCCGCAACCAGTCTTTAGAGGCGGCTAAACACATGTGGCGCGCTTCTACAGCCCAGGTCTATGGATGGGGAAATAAGACTGGGAAATTGCTGTACTGGCTGGTATCCCAACAGCAGACCTCTCGAATCGTCCCCGAAATTTGTAACGAGCACGAGGACCATGTATTCAGGCTCCAAGATGTGACTGAGGCATTCGCTGCATACTACAGGGTCCTGTATCGAGAGGCCGGTCCAAGGAGGCCAGACATCTCCGATCAGTTCCTGGCAGACATTCCACTCCCGGCGCTGCCCGAGGTGGAGGTCCAGGCACTGGAAGAGCCGTTCACCGATACAGAAATTAGTGAGGCCATCACAGCGATGGGGGTGGGAAAGACTCCTGGGCCGGATGGGTTTCCACCAGAATACTATAAAGTGTTTGGGGATGAACTGGTGCTGCGTCTTGCGAACCTATATGCAGAGGTGAACCAGTTTGGCTCCTTCCCAGAGGGGTTGGATGTAGCCACCGTTGTCGTTTTGCCCAAGACTCCACCCAGTCCCTCCAGTGGGCGGACTACAGACCCATATCCTTGATAAACAGTTAAGTAAAAATGTATGCTGCGATTCTCGCTTCCCGCCTTAAGAGGGTGATGCCCCTGCTGATACACCCCGATCAATGCAGCTTCATGGCCGGCCGAAGTCCACTCCATTGTATACGACGGCTCCACGTGACCTTAGCGAGGCGTCACTGACTGCCCCGGAATCTGGCCCTTCTATTTATAGACTTCAAGAAGGCCTTTGATTCCGTTGATTGGGGGTTCCTCTTCTCGGTACTCTAGCGGGCTGGCTTTGGACCGAGGTTTTGCCGCATGGTCCGGGCCTTGTATGCAAACCCTACGGCGCGTGTACAGGTGAATGGAACCTTGTCTTCGGCCTTCCCTATCCATCGGGGAACGAGACAGGGCTGCCCCCTCTTCCCTCTCCTCTTTGCTCTGGCCATTGAGCCCTTGGCACGACTGATAAGGGAAGATCCAATATATAGAGGGTGGAAGTGGGGCTCGGGTGTGAGGACAGAGTGGCCCTATACGTGGATGAGGTCCTGCTATATATGGAGAATCCTGGGGTGACGGGACCCCGCAGTTTTTATCTCCTTCGGTGTTTTGAGGAGGCCTCTGGGCTCAAAATGAACCCTGACAAATCAGTTTTGGTCCCTCTAGCAAGGTCACAGGAATGCTTTGAATGGCAGGAGGTGGTGCCCCTGTGCAGGCTGAGTTTTAAATACCTCAGAATATGGGTCGCACTGCTTCCGGAGCTATCCTGGGCGCTGAACCTGACACCACTTATATCTCGCACGCGGGAGGATCTTCAGCAGTGGCAAACATTGCCTTTAAACGTCTTGGGCCGTGTAGCCCTATATAAGACGATGGTCTTGCCGCGCCTCCTATATGTACTCCAAAATATGCCGTTTATGATTCCCCGCTCGTGGTTCAGAAAGTTAGAGGGATCCACTGCCTCCTTTCTGTGGGGCGGTGCGCGGCACAGGGTAGCTTTGCAAAGCTGTCGTAGAGGGGTGTACGATGGAGGTTTAGGCATGGCTGATCCATACCTGTACTATATGGTGACTCAACTCCTGGTCGCTCACGACTGGTTTAACGGGGATGGACGGACCCAGCCTATCAGGTAGAATTGGGTGCACTGGGGTTTTCTCGTATTCTAGACCTCCTCTACGGTACTCCGATCCCCAGAGAACTAGAGCCAATTACTAAGGCGATCTTTCTTGCATGGCGTGCGGCACTACGGTACACGGGTTGGAATAACGTTGTCACCCTGCAAACTCCATTGTGGCATGGCAAATGGCTGAAAGAAACCGCCACACTGGGGGGCTTCACGAAGTGGGACACACTGGGCATTTCCCTGGTGGGAGACATATGGAAAGGGAACACAATGAAGTCCTTCCAAGAGTTACAGTGCAAGTTTCAACTGTCCCCGAACCAATTCTTTAGATATCTTTAACTCAGGCATGCCATAAGTATGCATCTGACTGGCGCAGACCCAATACCGGAATTTAACCCACTAGAGGCTAAGCTACTCACGGGTAGTTTGGGGAGGAAAGGTGTTTCACAAATCTACAGAATGTTAGTAAACAATGCACCCGGGGACCTGAGCCACCATAAGAGTGGGTGGGAGCCGCTTGACAACGCCAAATGGGCGGAGGCTTTGATGGCTCACCGATCATTGGCGGTGTCGGCAAGGTTGAGGGCGATACAATTCTATTTCCTACACAAAGCATACCTATTTCCTGACAGATTGCAAAAGATGGGCATCTGGAACTCTGACCACTGCCCGCGGTGTGATAGGGGCCCAGCCGATTGCTTCCACATGGTATGGTCCTGCCCCGTGATCCAAGTGTATTGGGGGAAGATAAATCAAGAATTGAACAAAGCAACGGGGAAGACACTACCCCTGTCCCCAGAATTGGTCCTATTGGGTACATTGGAGGAGCTGGAGGGTTCTAGAGCGGACCGGTCATTTGTTGGGAACGGCCTTGCTGGTGGCAAAGAGGGACATTGCAGCCGCTTGGAACACTGCCAGGGGTCCCTCCCTCCGGAAATGGAGGCGGGGAGTGGCTGGTGTGCAGCCCAAGAAAAAGTGGTGTACGAATCAAGGGGGTGCCCCCGTAAGCATGGAAAGGTCTGGGGGAAGTGGACGGGCTTACTTGGTTAAAGCTGAATAAGGGGTTCTGTGTACTTGCATTTTTCCTTTTTTCTGTGTTATTTCGAAATGTATCTTCAGCAGAATCCCGTGTGGTCAAGGTCAAGAAGAGACAGAACAGATTTGGTAACCCCATCTGCATAAGTGCAGGCTGTTATGAGTATGTTCCTTTCGTGTATTGTATGTTTTTCATGAAAAGCAATAAAAATGTGTTTATATATTAAAAAAAAAAAAAAAAAAGACATTTGGCAACACAGATGGCACAGGTAAATCAACTTGTTTTAAACAGTCTTTTCTGCATTAAAGTAAAGATCTGTATCTACTATCAGAGAAGCTACTACTGTCTGTTGGAACAGATTTAGTGGCTGCTGACTAAACCAAAACTGATGGTGTGACAACAGAAGATACTGAAACATTTGACATTGTGAACAATAATTAGAATGCTAAGAAGAAGTGGACAGCTTCTTACTCCTCAGTCGACTGGAACAGACTTGTTGTCACATGGGCTGATGACAACATAGCACACTTATGTGGTTTAGTAGACTGATTTGACACCCTTTGCTGCAGACAGGAGAGCAGTCAACGGTGAAAATGTGCTCGCTCATTAGGAACCTTTCATTGCATAAGAGGTGATACATCTTTCAAAGGAATTTAAGATAATGTCTGCAAAGCAGGTCTTGTATTGGTCTTATAAAGAGGTTTCTTCACAGTAAATGGCCCTGAAGCTGAAGAAGCTAAACATTCCACCCCAGAGGCTGCCACCACTGACTGACTTTTAGACTGTGCCTTAGAGTCTGGCTAAAGGAGTCCTGAAAGCACTTCATAAGTTGGAGTGGACTTCTTTATAGTACATTCTAACAGAAGATTTATCTTCTTGAATTTCAAGTGCTGGAGTTGAAGAGGTTAATGCTTCTTTCTCCATAAGTGCCTGCACTCGTGAGGAGAAAATGTGGTGGTTGGATCCTCCATTAGGAGAGTAGAGCTTACCGTCAATCCACTGATTGGTCCATCTTTGGGTCATAAAAGAAGGTTGATAGGCTATATGTGGTTTATGGGGGTTTTAAATAAGTGTTTTATTAGGCACTGCTTCCAACATTGTCTATTAAGGATATCCAGCCAGATGACCTGTAATATTCAAGTAGGTGACTATATTAGAGATCAAATGCTGGAGAACTAAAGTTTAATATTAAGGTTTAGGAAACTAACAACTTACATAGAAGTACTTCCTTCTGCAAAACTAACCTTCCTTTAAAGAGAAACAATAGCCTAGGAATAAATACTACATTTTATTTAGGCAACAGCCACGGTCTTTAATTTTTGAAAAACACTTACTTCCTGAGAAAGCAGAAGTAGATTTTTCTTGGTCAGGTTTCTTGAACTCAATCAGAGCAGTCATATTCAGAAACTGTTGTTTCAGCCAGGCTGCTCTATCTTCCTCAAAGTTTTGTTTCTATAATAGAAAAGAAAAAAAGAGAGAACTATGAATGCAAGAACCAATTTCCAAGTGAAATAGTACACTTGACTTCGAAACCAATCCAAATTAAAAAGCAAATGCCACTCTCAACCATTAGGCTCGTCTGGCCCTCTACAGTTCTCACCGTAGTGCCTCATAGATTAGTATTTGGTTGCCGTTAATACCAGTGCTTAGGACAAATTACTACTGGACTAAAATTACATCTTGAGAGGTCAAGTAAAGTGCACAAAACGTTCACCATATATTTGATTGAAAGCACAAGTGATTGCATCTTTCCCAGTCATCAGGGATGCTTGTCATTATCAAGGGAAGAGGAGTGACTCTACATTTTGGAAAACTAGTTTATAAAGACATGTGCTATCACTTTACTAAGATGCATGTGGCCTTGATTGGATTCCTCCAGAACTGCCAGTGTAACTTTAAGCCCAAGTGGCTACTTGGTTTGTTGCTAATTGAAACGGTTTCTGCATATAAGCTGACCTGTGAGCCAATTATGAGTTCACTTGCTGACAGGAGAAAGGGAAGTACTAAACCAAAGGCAGGTAAGCTTGACTGTCATTCTCAGTAGCGTAAGGAAACTTAAGGGGGCCCCCCTTCAAAATACCTTGGCCAACCCCCTCCCCCCAACCCCCAGACCCAGTCAGGGGCCTGCTGCCTATGCAGAGTGTACTGTGCTGAGGGGGCCCACCCCTACTGCAGGGGTTGTGGGGGCCTTTGTTACAACACTTGTAGTCTCTGAAGAAGTAGGGAATATAAATTAGGATTAAGGTAAAGCCCTTCTCTTGATGAGTGAAGGAGTGTCAACCATGCCCAGAACTTCCCCCATTCACCTCAGAACTACATTTAAGTTGCTCCATTTTCTGCTATGAGGACCTTTGCTTTTGCAAAGAACTGCTCAGATTTCAGACCTTTAATCATGGTTATCTTCCCAGCATGTCTGTGAGAGGATTGAAGCTAGCATTTCACTAGTTGCTAGGCAGATTGCCTTCTGTTGCTCCCATATAATTATGCAGTGTATTATGTCAGGTCCCCCGATACCCGCTGAATGTGGAAGTAGTATGGAAAAAGCTGAGATTTAGGAGTGTTGAGATACTCTAGTATTGCGGTTTCCCCTGTATTTCTGCACCTCTCAATTAGTAGGGTGCTCCATCAGGATAATATTAATGAAAGCAAGTGCTGACTCCCCTTTTCTGCATGTGCCGCTCTCCTCTCTTCCTCCTTCTGTAGTGAATCCTAATTTGTTTTAACGGGTTAACAGGAGTTAGCTTAGCCGTAGGCTTGTAAACTCGTGCCCCCGTCACCCAGTGACTTTTAACCTACTTAGCTTGCTCTGGCTTAGTCCATTTAATTATTTATTTCCTTTAAAATGGCGGCCTTGTTTATAGTTAGGCCACTTGTTATGGGTTCTATTATCAGTGTCACTGCGCCAAGGCGTCAAGATCAAGCACGAAAGACAAACATACAGTAGGCATTCACACTTAGGGATTTTCCCTCTCTATACTTTCGAGGGATTGTTGATATTAATTGCCGTCCCAAGCATGCCTGTTATCTATTGTTATGAATAACACTTATGACAGGGGACCTTGTAGATCTGTATAAATACAACACACTTTTAGACAGATAATCAGAGGGATTCCGACCAGAGGGCATTGCCACCATCGCTGATACCGATGCTGCAGTCATCTTGACACTGATCCAGTCTTCGTGGCCCTGCGGAGTCTGAGATAGAGACCTCATTCCAAGGTAACGAGGGTTGGGGGCTCCTCTCATGGACACGGTTTTGGCAGATTAGGTTTAACGAACCCAGCTCTTCCTTTTTAGGTAGAAGGTTAGACATACTCTCCTTAGGGTATTAGGGCTTATTCCATCTTTTACATATACATATATTTTTATCTTATATTGCATAATGGTGGGGGTCTTTATAACAATGACTCTCCTCTTTACTATACTGTTGCTTGGTATATTCATTATCCTAATCATTGCAGTTCATGCAACTTATCACAAATTGCAGTTACGTTGAATAAAAACTATTATAACTTTACTGCATCTGTGTTATTGCCTTTGTTTGTATGAGACATTATAAATCTGTGAGAAAAGGGTAATTTCCGTTTAACCACGACAACCCTGAGATATTGTATTTTGAGTCCATGCGTAAGCGACTGCTACAAATCACCTTTTACTATTGTGTTTTCTGTGAGGTACTGCTAGTAAGCCGGTAAGGTTTGGACAACAGTTACAAATAGTTGTAGGAAGAGGCCTAGTCACCTACGAACGAAAGTACTGTCATCCTGAGACCAGCAGTCTTGCTCAGAGCAAGAGTCCAAACTACGACATGGCGCCACCAACGATGGTGTTTAGGCACTAATTTACGGATACCCTCACTATCACTGTCTCACAGACAACAGGTACCCTCAGTACCATTATACGGAGACGTCCGTGGTCTTTGGGAGAATCCTCCTCAGCCAAACAGGTAACACCTGCTTAGGCTGTAGGTTGTTCGAGCTCGAACTCACAAAAGGGAAAAACTTCCCCTATTTTGGTGTTCCGTTTCTCTAAAAACAACTATGGCTAATACCATAGACATTCCTGCAAATGCTAGACATGCACTTACACAACATTTATTAGCGCATGGCCTTACAGAAGAGGGCGGGGAAGTTACTTTGATTATAGAAGCAACTGAAGCATACCAAACGGAAACATTTTATTGTTGGGTTGCCTTTCCTGAGGCTGACCAACGAACGCACACGTTTCACACTTATGACATTGCGGACGTACCCGTAAGGTACGAAGCATACCAGTATCATGAAATATCGCTCACATATCAGGAGCATCAAAACTGGTTTGAAGGCGCCCTACCACATATACTGCGGCGGGTGAGGCTAGGTCCTTTAAGTAATGAAGGGCCGACGTGGCCCATGTTTGCCACATATACACCTCACCCAGGCATACAGACTATGCTGCTTGTAGATTTAAGGATATTATATAATGAATTAGTGGCATTATATAGACGATTAGTACAGTTCGTAATGCGAACATTGAACACTGCACCAGCGCGTCCAGCACCGCCAGTAGCTGGTGGTTATCAATTGGCTACTGGGATTAATCCACAAACGGTGCATACCATTATGGGTAAAGTGCCCTCGGATCGAGAAAGGATACCGTTCTGGATTGCTCAGAAAACAAATCAGCTGGAAGCTGTGTTCCCCCATACGGGGCCACAGGAGAAACATAGATTGCTCACTATGTGCTTGCCATTCGGGATGGTTCCCTCGGTTGATGAATGTGCCACTTGGGGTAGTCTTCGCTGCTGTTTATACTACCACGCATGGTACCCCTACACTGGCCAATTTGCCGGAAGTATTGAAACAAATACAAAATGAGCATGGGGCTGCACCAGCCCTAGATCTGGGGATGAAATGGATGCGTAATTTTGACGCCGTCTCCTCGATAATATTGAGTAATATTAAAGGGGAAGCAGTAGCACTGGCGATACGCCAGCGTCTCCGGGAAACTCCACACCAGGAACAAGAGAGACAGCTACCAAAAATAATCTCTGATACCTATACTAGTATAGGACAGGATGGGCTGGGAGCCAAACCTAAAAAATTGGACATACCAAGTACCACCCATAAGGAAGGTACGAAGCAGGCACAAGAGGGCTCTAAGAAGCGCTGGGAAAAACAAAGATTTCAAGGATAGGAGAACTAAAAGAGCTGATTCTCCTCATCCGGAGTACTACGAAAGGAGATATAATCTCAGAAATAGGGATAACATTAGAACTCCAGACAGATATACTGATTCACGTCCTTCTCGTTCCTTTCAGGACGCACCGGATAGACGTAGCGAGAGAGGGGGCCGTCAAGATCGACGTACGGAATACGTGAAAGAAAAGAAAGACTCGCCACAGTCTACTGTTAAAAAAGAAGAAAAGACTCCTCAACAAAAGCCACAATTTAAAAAGAAAAAAGTGGCTGCGCTGACCATTAAAAATGCCAGTAGTATTGAGAAAACTGTTGAGGAACAAGAAGTGGGCAGTGACTCTGTTGGAAAGCGCGGCAGAGGTCACGATATGTCGCCAGAATCTGAGAGATCTGGATGCGACAGCAACTAGCGATTACATTGCAGTTGAAATGGCGGATGGCCGCGTACTTCCACCCGATCGGGTTTTTGATTTAACAATTCAGATAGAGGGAGATGTGGAACGCATTATTAGTGTAATATTCTGGGATGAACTTACTAGTGATATCCTGTTGGCCGAGAGAGACTGGCCACCTGAACATGTCCGCATGCTCCCACATGGGGAAGATGTCATTTTGCCTTCTTTCTCCGATCTTGTTCCGGAGACAGACAAACGAGCATTAGCTGCTGAATGGGCTTTAGCGCAGGCACCTGCATTATACCGTAATCATGTAGGATGGGACAAGGACTCTCCTTGCCATGTTATTCCCGTTCGGTCTACACCACACCCGCAGCCACAATACCCTGTTAAACATGAAGCAAAAGCTCCAGTGACGGAGATACTGTCACAACTTGAATACCAGGGAGATATTGAGCCCTGTACATCAGCAATGAATAATCCGCTATTTCCCGTTGCGAAGCCTGATCATTCATATAGAATAGTGGTTGATTATAGGCACTTGAATAGTCATGCACGCACTTATGCTATACAAAATTCGCACAGCGCTAATTAATAATATAGTGCGTAGAAAATACAAAACTACATTGGATATATCTAATGGTTTTTTCTGCCAGAATTTAGCACATGAAAGTAGAGACCCAAGTGCATTTTCCTATGGTTCTCAGAAACGCTTTTGTCGTTTACCCCAAGGCTATCAAAACAGCCCAGGACTGTTTTCGGCCCGTGTCACATCGATCTTACAGGAGCTTGATTCCGAGGCATTATCATATGTGGATGATATCTATCTCACTGATGACACCCTTGACATTCATTTTGCCAGGGTCGAGCGGATAATTTTGGGATTTGCCACCTTCGGGTATAAATTTAATTTTAAGAAAAGCAAGATAGCATTTCTTAGTGTATTGTTCCTAGGATATGAACTATCAAACGAGGGGAAGAGCCTGGCCCCGCACTTCCTAGAGAAGTGTGCTCAGCTACAGCCTCCAAACACGCTTAAGAAATTGCAGTCATTACTGGGTTTCTTTAATTTTGGCAGACATATATTCCAGATTATGCTGAACGCATAAAACCACTATATAACTTAATTCAGCCCAATTATTCTGGCAGGCAATGGACAATTGAACACAAACACATCCTAAGGGACATACAACGAGACATGCTAGAAGCTAGACACTTGTACACACGGGACAATAAGACAAATTTGGTCATCAGAATAATAGCTGGTGCCCTAGGATTTACCTATGTCACCTTTAATGAGGGTGACACAGTGGCAATAGCATACAAATCACATTTGTACTCCAATGCAGAAAAACGTTTTGCTCCTACTGAAAAAATTCTGACGGCAGTACAGATTGCCGTCATAAAGGAGAGACCGCTTGCCCAGGGAAAACGCATTGTTGTTGTCTCCCCGGTTCCGGCCTTAGAGGCTGTCACTAAAGCGAGCGTTCCTAACGCTAAGGCATTGCATCCACGCTGGATTCAATGGGCAACATCTCTGACCGCCACTGATGTTGATTATGTGTTTGACCCCAGACTTCAGACACAAGAATTTCTCCAGTATGAACAGGAGTACCCCGCTCCCTTACACATATTGCCAATAGACAGTTATGATACCGTCATTTACACTGACGGATCGGCACAACCGGCTGTGGGTACTAAACATCAATACTCGGCAGCTTGCGCAGCCGTGTGCGGGGTAATGGAAGACGGAGTTTTTCATCCTCATAACACGTACACTCAGACCTTAGGGGACTGCACAGCCCAGTTGGCCGAGCTTAAGGCTCTTCTTCTAGCGCTCGAACATTCAGAGCCAGGAACGCAGACTTTGATCGTCTGTGATTCGTATTACTGCGTCCAGTCATACAATGAATACCTCAATCATTGGATACTGAACGGGTTTAGAGATTCTAAAGGGAACACCATTAAACACAAAATATTGTGGGGAAGGGTGGCTGATCTTAAGGATAAGCTGCCATGTGTCCATGTAGTTCATACATTGGGACACCAACGCGTAGGAATACATGTTGCCGGTAATACATTGGCTGACGAAGCAGCCAAAGCTTCAGTAGCTACGGCTTCTGTGGCTGCAGTGACTCGTTCTAAGACGAGGTTGGATAATGAAATACTGATTGCCGTGAAAGCCTCGGCTGCAGGCAAGCCCCTTCCGAAAGGATACCCTACGAACTACACATATCATATCAGTGCACAGAATGTTGCTTTTGCAACAATTCCTGATGTTGGTGATCGAGTGATCCAAAATGAAGACCAAAGGTTGGAATTAATTACAGCTGCACATGAGGGTGTCGCTTCTGCACATGCTGGTATACAGGCCACTATCACCATTCTACAACAACGGTACTGGTGGCCTGGTCTATGCAGACGGACTAAACAGTATGTCCTTTGCTGTGACATTTGTCAGCAGATTAAGGGCTCGACTATCAGACGCCCTCCGCAGACATCTCTCTTAGTGTCAGACAAACCACTCCATTGTGTGTACCTGGACAATTGTGGTCCTTTGCAACCTGATGGTGCATACAAATACATTTTAGTGGCTGTAGATTCCTGTTCTAGATTCCTGTGGGTATGGCCACATCGGTCGGCTGACGCCCGGACTGTTATAAAAGATTTGCTGATCTTTATCGGTACATATGCGGTTGCAGCATTCCATTCGGACCAGGGCCCTGCATTTGCCTCTAAGGCTTTCAGGGACACCATGAGGACGATAGGTGCTGAACTCCATTACTCCTCACCATACCATCCCGAGGGAAATTCGGTCGTGGAGAGGCGGAATCGTGATCTAAAGCAGTCCTTAACAGCTCGAGTATTAGGTTCAGGCCGTAGTTGGTTACATCACCTATATGGGGTCCAGAGAGCACTGAACAATCTGCCAAGACGGTCCTTGAGAGGCAAGTCTCCATATGAGGTTCTCTTTGGGACAACTATGTATGTTCCCGATCTTGATGCCCCTGGTATGGTGGCAGCAGAAACACCATTTGACATAAAAGAACGTCTCGCTGTTTTACAGGAGCTTCAACAACTCCGTGATGATAAATCATCTGCAAGCGCTGCCACCTTGGGAATAAGGGATTTGGCGAAAACTTCGACTGGCTGGATTCCTAACGTTGGGGATCTGGTTCGTGAGAAGATCGCTGTGAGAAAAGAGTTTGGTCCGGCATACAGAGCACCTGTACCGGTCTTGGGGATACAAGGCACCAGGACTGTCATCCTTCCGCCATTGTCTGGTTCCAAATCAAACAGATTCATCTCCATTGATGACATCAAATTACACCATGTGGCCGATTCTTCACAGTAGACCAGGAGGTCCCTTGGGTAGTTCCCGATCCCCTCTCACTACCCAACAGGACATCCCTCTACATAGTAGGATGACCATCGCTACTACTGACTATACAACTATGTCAGCTGCTGTTCCAGACACTTCCTCGACCATGGGGAGGGCAGAAAATTAACTTTTGTTGGTTCCTGTAACAACTTCGGAGAACACACCGCTACAGGATTTGGCTGCATTTTACACGAACACTTCCACGACTGGTAACGTCATCTATCATGAACCTCCTAGAAAGGTGGATGGGAATTCGATGAGTCCTCTGTTTGGGGAGACTTCCTCTGGCTATTTTGTGGACAATGATGATTTTTCTTCAGATTCATCCTCAACTGAGACTGACAAACTTTCCAGAGGTAGCAAGTTCTATCAATGGCTTAAAAAGAACTATTTGATATATCCATGGAACTATCTCTGGTTCTGTTTGACATTTTTTACATTGTTTTTATGGATTGGTTTTGTGACTGTTTTTTTTTTACTAATTAATGGTCACTATATTGCTGATCGCTCCTCAGTGGAGCCTGTTGATGTAATTTTAACACTGCATCATTCATCACATAAGGTCCGACGTGATTTGTCCCCTGTCAATATTACAGCTATTCCAATTTCTGATGGGATTGTTTGGGACAAAGTTCCGTTCGATATATACTGGCCTACAGAGATAATTCAAATACCATACGTGTTCAAAATTTCTATGTCTGATGTTATTACACCTAATGTTGTCTCTGATGATTGGGATGTCCAAACAGTGGATTCCATGCTAAATGAAATTAAGGACTACTCCGCTTTTGGAAGTGATGATGTATATGATTTTACAATGAATTATGGTGAAATGTTCTGCTATAATAATTGGGGACATCACTACCTGCACCGTGCAACTAGATATAGGCCTCTTTTTAACTACACACAATGGGAACATTGTTCAACACCACGGGTGGGGAGTCCACAGTATTACAGTGACAAATTCACATACTTTTCTGGGCATGACACAACGAGAGCTGAATCATATTATTTTAAATTACCTGAGACACGCATTAAAAAACTGTTGCTAACAGATACCAAACTGATTTATTCAGATCCCTTTGTTTCCCGACTTTCAATTGAGGGTTATGAATATTGGAAGAACACTATCGATTTGAAGAGTGTATGGGGGACGCAAGATTGGCAGATACAGTGTAGGGAGGCTTTGTTTCGAGCTTGCTTAATTCCTGTGCAAATGATTTTTTTAAATGACACTGTTGAGCAGACATCATGTCTGGGATGGGCTAAAATAAAGGATCGAAACACGCCCAGTATCCCTACACCGACAAAATTTAAAGATTGGCAACACTTTCTAAATGTTTCTGAGGATAGGCTAGATGCATTAGTTAAGGGTCGTGACTATAATTCTTCACTTTCCGGTCCCGGGGGATGGTTGGTATGGTCCACCGATACTGATGAGTGTCAAAGGCGTTTTTTGAACTCTTCAGGGGTTTTTTCCATTCATAGACCAGACCCTCGCTTTTTGTCAGGTCAGCATGCAGGTATAATTACAACTTACAGTGTGGGCAAGCTGTGCCAACAATGGGTACAAACGAACACCTTAACAGCGGTGAAACAACACCTGAATACTCTTTCTGACAGTATAGACCTACAAGATTTCCTATTAGGTCCTAGAAAGCAACGCGCGAAACGTTTTTTTATATGCCATGTATAATGAAATTTGGAAACTTTCTCAAATTGAGGCTGCTGCACGTTTACGGCAACTTGATAAAGAGAATTTGGAAAATACATTAGCTGTTGTTGACAATGGCATGAACACACTTTCCAACAGGATGTATTCCCTGTCGAATATAGTGTCATCTGCTATTGATATCACTCAGACTGATTTGTCTCGTTTGTATCATGGGCAAACACAGCTGCGTTCCATCATGCAGCTGAGTTGGGCATTGCAGACGCTGAAAAGTGGCCACATTCCATGGAAATACCTTAATGGGAGTGAACTATTCGCTGCTTTTAATTTTTCCGGGGAACAAGTGACAATGGCTAAAAGAGAGGCTCGTTTCACCTTGCTTCAAGTAGAAAAATTAGATAAGTTGCCCTTCACGGTAGCAGAGAGTCCTTCAACTATCTGGCTCTTACACGGCATTATTAATTTACCGTTTTCAACATTTCGTTTCTCGAGCTGCCTGAAACAGCTTGCAGTGGGACGATATGAACGGCTAGGAGATAGCTTTATTAAGGAAGAGTGGGAGTTGCCCTTTGAGTATCGATGTCTGAACGGCGAACAAGAGGTCTTTCTTAGCGGAAGTGAATGTGAGACTAATGTTCGTCATTCCATGATATGCAAACAGGTGTCTCTTCACGGTCTTTGCAATGCGGGGGTCGCAAATTTGGCCTGTTTTCTGAAGGGTACTCCCGTCCCCTTGATTCGTTCAGTGTTTCATGTTCTTTCTAATGGGAGTTATGTTCTTCTGAGCGATGACAGCTGTTGCGGCTTGCGACCTGGCATTCCCTACGCAATCTCAGTCACGAAGGTCGTTACGTGTTGTGGCCATGTTTTGTTTCCCCCCACACGAGAGATACAAGTATCTGAAATGTGGCCCCACATTGATACTATTAATGTGAACTATGTCAAGTTGAGTAGACTGAAGGCGCTATTGTTTCAAAAACAGGTCGCCTTGACATCCGCAAAGGAGACGTATGCTCTCCAGGTTGCGAGATCATCAGCCGAGATACAATCCCTTTTAAATACCGATTTCCCCTTACACTTTGGAGAGTTGGTATCGAGAATATTCAATGCTTCAAGCACCACTGGGATTGTTCATTTCTTTAAGGCTGTCGGGTCTGGTTTCGTGTCCATCTTCCAGACTGTCTTCGGAGTCATCCCATCAGCCATCCATTCACTCTTTTCCAGTGTTTTTGGTGGCTTTCCAATTATTTTGGCTTTAATTGGCGGACTACTGCTGCTATATTTTCTGATTCGCGGTGGTTGTTTCTTTCCAGCGACACAGAGCAATGGAGCCGCTCCCGTCAACCCCGCTGTGCCGTGAACGCATGGTTCGGATCTTCGGTACACCTTTGCTGGTGGAACTAGAGTTTGACTGGTCATTGTCATTCCGGCCTCTACTATGGTGTGTACAACCGGTGTTCCGCTGCATATGGTGTCTCTTTGAACATCTGCCTATGGTCTGTCTTGCTGTTGCACCGACATCTCCTGTGGACCACGAACTGCTGATGTCCCCGATGAGGGTTCATACACGGTCATGCCCCTTGAGACTCAGGTTGCTCCGCGAGGCCACCTATGAGCCTTCTGTTATACAAACTAACATGGATGAGGACGCTGCAGCGAGTGTCGATGCACCGATGAATATGGCTCACTTCTGCTCTGTGGATCCGTTTGTCCGCCGAGCTCTCAATTTCACTTCAGACGATGTTGACTCATTTTTGAGATCCTTGAATGGTGACTTCGATGACATTCTTCAAGATCCTGCATATAGCACATAATTTGATGAATTAGCTTGCCAGTTCCCGATTCTAATAAAAGAAGCAATTATACTAAAAGTTTGCTGTACTTGTCATGGTTGATATTAAAGTCTCTGGAATGTTTAAGAAACGAATTTTATAACATAGCATTTATTTTTTTCGTTAAGTTTTTTGGCTTTTTAGTTCAGTAGCAGCTTTTTAGCGATTGGGTTTTCTTTACCTTCATCATACCTGTTACGGCAATGGGGAGGGTGTAGTGAATCCTAGTTTGTTTTAACGGGTTAACAGGAGTTAGCTTAGCCGTAGGCTTGTAAACTCGTGCCCCCGTCACCCAGTGACTTTTAACCTACTTAGCTTGCTCTGGCTTAGTCCATTTAATTATTTATTTCCTTTAAAATGGCGGCCTTGTTTATAGTTAGGCCACTTGTTATGGGTTCTATTATCAGTGTCACTGCGCCAAGGCGTCAAGATCAAGCACGAAAGACAAACATACAGTAGGCATTCACACTTAGGGATTTTCCCTCTCTATACTTTCGAGGGATTGTTGATATTAATTGCCGTCCCAAGCATGCCTGTTATCTATTGTTATGAATAACACTTATGACAGGGGACCTTGTAGATCTGTATAAATACAACACACTTTTAGACAGATAATCAGAGGGATTCCGACCAGAGGGCATCGCCACCATCGCTGATACCGATGCTGCAGTCATCTTGACACTGATCCAGTCTTCGTGTCCCTGCGGAGTCTGAGATAGAGACCCCATTCCAAGGTAACGAGGGTTGGGGGCTCCTCTCATGGACACGGTTTTGGCAGATTAGGTTTAACAAACCCAGCTCTTCCTTTTTAGGTAGAAGGTTAGACATACTCTCCTTAGGGTATTAGGGTTTATTCCATCTTTTACATATACATATATTTTTATATCTTATATTGCATAATGGTGGGGGTCTTTATAACAATGACTCTCCTCTTTACTATACTGTTGCTTGGTATATTCATTATCCTAATCATTGCAGTTCATGCAACTTATCACAAATTGCAGTTATGTTGAATAAAAACTATTATAACTTTACTGCATCTGTGTTATTGCCTTTGTTTGTATGAGACATTATAAATCTGTGAGAAAAGGGTAATTTCTGTTTAACCACGACAACCCTGAGATATTGTATTTTGAGTCCATGCGTAAGCGACTGCTACAAATCACCTTTTACTATTGTGTTTTCGGTGAGGTACTGCTAGTAAGCCGGTAAGATTTGGACAACAGTTACAAATAGTTGTAGGAAGAGACCTAGTCACCTACGAACGAAAGTACTGTCATCCTGAGACCAGGAGTCTTGCTCAGAGCAAGTGTCCAAACTACGACACTTCCTGTGTATCAGCCATGGTAAATTAGCAATTTTATGTTTTAATTTGCATACCCTCATTGGAGCAAGAGGATTTTGACCTCAAACCAGTTACAGCAGTGGTCTGAGGAAAGGAAAACATGATCTAAAACTGTGGTCAAGGGGTTGACCAACACAAAACATCTAAATGGAGATGGGGTTTATGTCAATGCTGAACATTCTGAGTCCAGCTTTGGCAAGGAGAGTTTATCCAAGTAACAGCCACTGACTAGGATAGTAGACTGTGTTTAAATGGCCATAGGCCCAACAACACTGTTTGTTTAGCACTTTCAATTCTTTCGGTACTTCACAGTAGGTGGATGTGCAACTAAACAAAGTCTTAAACTGGCCATGGGTGTGAAGGAGTGTGGGGGAGGGACTTAGGCGACTCCTTTCCAATGCTGCATCCCTGTGCCTAACATGCACTTCTAAATGTTCATACAAGCTCAGAAACAGAGAACATTGGCAAAATATAGGTACACAAACATGTTTCAGTTGACTGAGGATGGAGGGAATAAAAATCGCTTGCACTAGAACCTGGTGTGAGCAGTGTTTGCTAGCAATCAGGTTTCAGGACCCAAGGTATTTACGTTTTTCTTCTCAGAGACTACTAGCCGCAGATTCCTCACCTGTTATATACATAACCATGCAGTACCTATTAGAGGCAGGTCTGTGAATGGCCTCAAGCTTGAATGTCCTGCAGGACCGAGCAGGCAAAGAGTTCCTCCTAGCAAACCTGGCTGGCTGGACAATAGTGCTTGGAGAAAGTGTGGAGGGACACATGTAGCGGCCTGGCACACATGTAGGACAGAGACTCTGAGCTAACGCAGTCGTAGCAGCTTTGGTCCTGGTAGAATTAGCACACAATCCTTCTGTAAGAGTTATTTTAGCCAGTGTGTAGCAGATTTAAATGCAGAGCACGATCCAGCATGAGATGAGCTCTCTTCTGCACCGCTTTCCCTTTTTTGCAGCAAAGGACCCCCACAAACAGGTTGATCATCCACACTGTGATTCTTAGGTATGATCAATGTAGAAATTCCACATTCTATTTGAGTCCAAACGATGAGGTCTCTCCTCCGACAGGTGAGGCAGAGCACAGAATGCTGGCAGCATGATGGAAAAACAGCATCACAATTTTTGTCAGAACAGAATCTTGTGTCAGCAAAACCAGTTTGACTGGGTAGGTGGCGGTATATGGTAGATTATACAAGAAGCCTGAAGCTCACTGACAAGATGTAGTGATGAGGAACAGAGTCTTGATAGTAAGTAGCCATAAAGGGCCACTGTGAAACTGTTGAATGGAGTGTGCATCAAATGAGGTCCCATTGGGGCATCACCAACGATTAAGGTGGAACGCATGTTGAAGCCCTTTCAAAAATCGCAACACATCTGATGACTTAAACAAGAAGGCCAAAAGAACTGAAAGAATCTTTAACTGTGCCTAAAGCAAAACCTGGTTGGGCAAGAGACAAAAACAGAGCATTAGATAATTTGACCTGTAGGGGGATTAATCTGGAGTGTGCTATATCAGTCCACAAATTTGTTCCAACAACAGGGGTATACAGTTTGTCAAGGGACTCCTAGCTACCACGATTTCAACGAGCTCTGGATGAAGGCCAAAAGGATTTGAACTGTTACTCAATCTCCAAGCATGAAGGTGAACACTGAAAAGGATTTGGTGAAGAACCCTGCCCTGTTGCTGTGACAGCAGATCCACCCGGAGGGACAGCCTGATCGGAGGACATTCCTCGAGCCAAGGAGTTCTGGACACCAAACTGTCTAATCCTGAACCACCATGACTACTTGGGCCTTGTTGTTCCTGATCTTCTTGAGAACACTTTGCAGTAGCACAGTTGGAAAGCCATACAGAAGTCCCAAGTTCCACGCAAGGTGGAAGACACACCTGAGCGAGAGATGCCTTAGAACCTCTAATGTGAAGTGCTGACACTGCGTGCTGTCAGCAGTGGCATACAGATCTAGAAAAGGTTCTCAATAACGGAGAAGCTCTCTCACCACTTCCCAGTGTAATTGCCACTTGTGAGCCACTAAGGACCAGCAGAGGGGCTCGACCACCCTGGCATTAAAAAAGATCCTGCCAAGTGGTTCACAACCAGGAACATTCCTTGGTGCTCCAGCCAACCTTAGGCACCCTCTCAGTAGCCTCCTGTGGCGAAAAGAGCTTGCATTTCAATCTGCAAAATGGAGAGGTGGACCTCCGCGAGTTACTGGGTGGACAGTGAATGGTGAGTAAGGAAGAAAGGAAGGGTAAGGAATAGTGCTTACAAACAATCTGCAGAACCCACCGGTCTAAAATAATTACTTGCCAGCCAGAACAAAAACAATGAACTCTAGCATCCACTGGGTGGCTGTTCTCCTGTAAGGGAACACTCAAGGGGATTGACAGGTGGGGGTGACAGATTGAGTAGTTTGTTGAACTTGGCTTCAGGGGCAATGGGCTCCACAGCCTCAACAGTGAAATTGCTGAGTTGCCTGTGGAAGCTGGACAGACTGGCAGTAGGGGGGCACTGAGGGCAATGCCATGAAAGGAGCAGTGAAACTGTTGTGGTTAGTGAGGACGGGCAGAAAGACTGAAGGAGCGTGCAGTAGCCCTGGGCTCCTCAAAACACTTTAAAGAGGAATCCGCCTTATTCCTGAAGAGTCCCATGGAAGGGTATATCCATCAGGGAGGACTGGAAAAAGATGTGGGGGAAGATTCCACTCATGGCAGGCCAGAGGTGGAAGACTGCACCTGTTCGCCCTGGTGTAAACAGAACTGGCCAGATGGTTTATGATTAGCCAGATTCTGTACTGTTGTGCTCATGGCCAGAGCCTGTAAGCTTCCCGATAAAAAGGTGAGTCACCACCCCCACCCTGCTTGTTAATAATCCACATTGCAGTCATCTTGTTTGCCAAGATCTGGATTGACAGAATGTAAAGGGAAAGTAGCAGTGCTTTTGTGGCTAAGCAAACCTCCCATAGTTGGTTCATATGGAACACTTTTTGTCCACCAAAGTGATCTGATTTCCAGTTCCTCTTAAGGTCCACAGCACCCCAGCGTGGATGAGTCAGTCACTATCGGGGTGACACATGGAGGAGGGTGAAAGCACATGCATTGTGACAGGGGCTCCTCCACCAACCACCAGTTCAGGCATCAGTACCAAGAATACATCCCTTTGGCTAGATTATCTACTGACCTAATGGGGGGGGGGGGGGGAGGAGAGGGGAGCAGGTGGAGATCTAGGAAGAAGCTTGTTGAATGGTAGGGGATGCCAGATTTCTACAATCTGAGGAGCTAACCATCTGGTGCTATGCCCTTCTGGCCTGTGGAAAGGAAGATATCCATCCTGCAACTGGCTGCACATTTTCCTTCATAGGGAATTGAAGGAGACTTTCCAGGTAGGGTGAGATAGAGCGAGGGGCTGCTTGGCTAAATTTTTCCCCAGACTCTGTATTGGCGAAGCAGCTGGTATTGTTGTTTGACCGGTTGAGTGGGCTGGCAGGAATTGAAACCTCTTGAGGAGTTCTTAACTTCTGAAATGGTCTATGGTACTGGAATGGTGACTGAAGGCCCAAAGAGCTGTCTGTTGCTGTCCCAGCTTTAAACCCCTCCAATGTAGCATCAACTTTATCTCCGAAGAGAGGAGTCTTATCAAATAGTATGTTTAGCAATGCTGCTTTCACATAACTGAAAAATCCAACTGACCCATACCATGCACATTCCCAGGCAGGGTCACAGAAAAGCCCATGGCCCTGGTCACTGAATCCACCATGACCAGGCACGGTTTAATGATCTGGCCAAGGTCACCCTGGCTATTTTTCACCACCACTGTAAAGGTATTTCGGAGGTGGTCAACAGTTTTAGCACTACCATGACAGCCATATCCCACATCTTTTCTTTCTATCTGGCTAGCAGGTGAGAGGCAATCAAAGACTGGAGTGCCAAACTTCCTGTAGAAAATACCTTTTTGCCTACAACAGCCATCTTATTCAATTATTTGCCTGGTGGGGCTGCTGCGAAAGGTCCAGTGTTTAGTTTAGTGCATGAGGCTGCTTGCACCACAAGGCGTTCTTGTGATGAGTGAACTGAAAAAAAAACCTGGTTCTCTGGGTGCAGGCCAAGGCATTCAAACAGTGTATGGTATAGGCCGATGTGAGCTTGTCCCAAGTCATCTTTACAAGTCAAGTAATGCCTCATGAAATGGCAGCAGAGTCTGATGTAGCACTTGCCGGCTGCAGAAACCTCCGTCAAGATTTTAAACTTTACTGATGGCAGCAGCAATGTCAACTACCACACCTTTCTAAATAATTATATGGAAGTACGCTACTTCCGAAGCACCTGGCCCCAGGTGACCGCATCTTAATTTCAAGAAATGTGGCTAAGCCGCTAGCATTTTGTAAGGTCAAATAATAAGTTGTATCCAAAGAAGGGGATGGCAACAAGTGAGCTGCCTCACTGCCAGTGGTGGCTGGTGACTGAAAGCAGTGGTGGGGCACAAATACAAGACGGAATTGCACCTTGTGAGAGAGCCTCACTACCCACGTATTTCCATTCACCTACTCACCCACTGCCTTTGGTCACCTACCTATTTACTCATCCACATTGTCATCCACTGTCATTCACACAACTCTTATACACAGACACCCACATTTTCTCAGCCACTCTGTCAAGCCCTGCAAACACATTCAAACAAACACACATTGCCTCACCCATCCAGTATCCAGCAGTTTCAGTGATAAAAGGTACACGTTTATTTGAGCTGCAGATTACATGTTTAATATGACATATCACGCCAGAAAAGGCTAGGGGCGCAGCCCCTTAGCCCTTGAACACCAGCCGCCACTGCTCAAGTCTGTCATGAGGCACCTCCTACAGCATTTGGACCCAATTCAAATTGGAGCCAAAAAGGTTCGGCAGTAATGCTGGCGAGAGATGCTTGGCGGAGACTCCTTCTTGTGCTTAGCTTCTTCCAATATCATTGGAGTCCCTCTGCAGAACTTAAGCAGATACACTTACACTTTTGTTTTAGCTGGTGTCCGCATCACTGACGCAGCTGGAAGGCCTAACAGCGAGGGAATTGGTATGGGAATTGCTTTAAAAAGCACTAGAGACTTTCCATTAAACAGTAGGGTCACATGGCACCAGGGAAGGACTTGCCAGTGTAAGCCATACAGAACCCTGTATGAACCCATTCATGGTCCCAGCACGGACCCCAGAGGTGCACCAAGGGGGTTCCCGGCCAACCTGAACATCTCCCATCACAAGGATGAATTAGTTTGGTTCAGGGCTTGGCACAAGAAAATCCAGTTAAGCCACAGCAGTGTGGTAAAGGTGGCAAAGAGGCAGGACCAGGCTCCCTAGCAGACATCGAGTCAGTAGAACCGCTGGAGTGATATCCACAAGCTCCAGCCCAGAGGATGACTCTGATGTGGATAGAGTACACCAAGGTAACCTACCCTGGACCTCACCTGACATGGAGGGGTGTCCATATGCCATCTTTGTCTCATGTTTTTCCTTCTTGTGCTTGGCAAAGAGACTCGGATGCTGCTCTTGAACGCAACCAGCATTGAACCAGATTGTGGCCATGTGTGTCAGAAAAAAACATCCAAAATAATGAAGGATATTAAATTAATTGAATAATCCATGGGTTTTGCAACTTCAATGGCCAAAGTTTAGCTCCAAATTGAACCCTTTGCAAGTCATCACCAGAATGCTCAATCTATTGCAAGCATGGACAGTGCAGAGGTGCCTGTCATGATCCCTGTTCTTTTTCTTATCTGAAACAGGAAATTCTGCTTAATATGTCTGTATGAGGACAAGCTCAATTAAGAATACTGAATTTTTTTCGAGACTTCTGCCCATTTCCTTACGACTGCTGTTGTAGATTTCACTTCTTGAATGTGCTGTTCATTGAGACTTTGCAGGACCAACCACGCCAAATTCATTACTCATGTGCGTATTCATAATGTTTCCATCCAGAAAATGACCCAGTGATTTCACTTTGGGTCAAAACGCTGTCTACACACAATTAATAGAAATGGTCAACCTATGACTTGTTTCACATATCTAATATACATTATAGCCCCATACCCCTCTTTGGTTACGGAAGTAAAAGGTTTACTAATAGGAAACTTTTGAACAATTTCTTATATAGCCCTCCTAGCACCGAGCGCTGCACTATGCAGACGCTAATACTGCAGACCATTATTTACTTACCCATTGGGTGGATTGAATAAAATACTTTACTTATGACCCCTACATGCACTATTATTTTCTTACAAGGAATAACCAAATATACTAGATTATCAACAATGTGTGCATAACTGTATCAACACAATATAGACAAGGAGGTTGAGCTATCCCTTTATGCTCTTATAAGCCCAGGTTCCTTTTACCTTTTTTAGCTACTCTGTTCTGCAACATCTATAAAGGCTCATAGAGCATGTGAAATCATGTGTATGTACAGGTTTCAGTTCCAGAGCCAAAGACAGCACCTTTAACTCCTACAGGTGGTGTAACCAGTCTACTGCAAAGATCCAGGAGGGGGCAGAACCACCATTCTTCTTCCCAACAAGGAAGTGGAAGGATTTAGTACCACCATTCCCTTTTGGAGTAGGCCCTGTTAAACTGCTCATAAACATGTTTCCATAGCTCATACAGACATTCCAGAGATTGTGGCAGCTCTAATCTGGATAGTAGAAGCCTGTCAAGATGTAGAGCATCGCCATTTTTCATCACCAAGAGGACCCTTGCATCTTGAAATTTTAGTCCCATTGTTGTGGAAGGAAAGCATTCCCATCAATGGCATGCCATCAGAGTCTTGAGATGGTGCAGGGTAGAACCAACATAGAGATAACTGGGATCTCTAGGTTCGCGCTTTTCCTGGGCTTCTGGATTTATGTCACAGAACTGGAGTCATGGTGACTGGGCAATGACCAGCCAATATAAGATAGCTAGAACCACCTATCAATGAGGTACTTGGACAGCAGTTTGGTTCATAGCTTTCATGGAAAGGTTGCATAGTCTGAACTGGCACCCTTCCCAAGTAATCTCAGGGCAAGAGGGCATACTAGTAAAACTTGTAAAAGAAGTTTAGTCAGTTGCTAGAACAATGTTGCTGCCATTGGCCTACCAGAGGCAGAAAAATTCAAATTGGAATATCTTCTAACTGTACACCTCTAGATGCCTCGCCTCCTTGACAATATGAGTGATTTAATTTGCCCTTCAAAAAATCAGCGATCACCACCAGCACAACTGATTTAGCATGGACACAGAGTGGACAGTTCTTTGGTGCTCAGTACTTTCAGTCCAAAGATTGTAATTGCCAGATCAGTGAAATGCTGTTTTTAAATCCAGATCCTCCTTGAGAAACTGTAGTTTTCTGGGCAGGGCTGATATTTGTGGTGGCGATATTGTGGTGTCAAAGCCCTACATATGCTCACTCTCCGGCACAGAGACTGTTGTCACTAGTGACTTGGCTTTCAATGATTTGGCCATGATGGGATCTGGCTGGGAACAGGTCCTCATGATCACCGTTTCTGGCATGCTGATCAGAATCTGTCTCTCGCAAGAAGGCTCACCCAGAAAGGTATTGGCAGTCTCCGCAGGGCCAGCCAGGAAAGATGTCAGAGCAGAAATGGAAGTGGAGTCACTAGTGTCAGCCAAATCAGGATGACTGGTGCCATGGGATGATCGCATGCCACCTGAAGTGCACCAGAGACTGTGGAAGTCGACCTGGTATTGAATCTGGATCCTCAAAGAAAAGGAAGAGCAGAGGAGATGGTAGGAGTCACATATGGCTTGGTATAATGCACTGTAAGTGTTGGAGAAGCCTTCAGGCAGAACTGAATAGGCTGTGTTTCCATGGGTGCAGATAAAGCATTGCTTCCAGTGTATTTAACTTATTTTTGTGATTGTGTTTTTTGCTTGTGTCCAAGCCTCAGGCAGAACCTTTGTCCTGCCCTCCCACTCCCCCTTCTTTCCTGTGCAGAAGTTAACCACTTTCTGACTGTTGGTGCTCTGCCTCTCAGACATATCTTCAGTGCCGAACCTGGGCTTACTCAGAGACAGAAGAGTCAGGAGAGCAGCCTAAGCTAGATTGCGACTGGAACAGAGCACCCAAGGAAGGAGCTACCCTTGAAAGGCAGATGCAAGCGTGAGTTTGTTCCTGGCCCCATGGCCACAGAAGTAGTCATGCTAGATTTTCCTTTATAATGCAATTATCGCTTGGTGCTTCCATACCCTTAGAAGCATTGGGTTCAAGAGGACAATACAAATGAATGTATGAAGCTTGGCATTTTGATTCTGGTGAACCGTCTGCAGCCAGGTACTTTAAGCCTTTTCGCTGGACTGGCCACAGTTTAGCTGAAGCATGTCATCCATTATTTTCAGTTTCCTATGATTAATCACAATACTTCCATCGGGCCAGTGAAGTTGCTCTCCATGGGGAAAAGAAAGGGTTTATTAGGAGGATGCTTCACAACTCCTTTGAACAGAATTGTGCTCAATAAAACACCCAGTGACCAAAACCTCTTGTGCTGCAAGCAAGTCAGGCATTTCCAGAGGAGTCTTGGACTGGAGGAAAAACAGCAGCTCGGGCAAGTGCCAGATCAATATTTCACCCCAGAGTATAAGACAAGTATATTTTGTGGGGCAGCTACTGTAAACTCACAGTACAACATGCAAGCCATAAACCCAGAATACTGTGGCATAAGTAACCAGATTTGAAACAAAGTAATGACAATAATCCAAGAATATGCCCCAATCCTGCTAAGAGAGCAGGTCTAAATCTACAGCGATAGGTGGGCTAAAAGGTCCGCATAAGCACAAACACTGTACCCTCATGCACACGCTGGACCATCGGACAAAGTTCTTGCTATGGGCCCTCGTCGGCAGCTCTTGCCTCCAACTCATCCAGAGGGCCTTAAACAATCAGTAAAGTCCTCAGCATAGGGCTACAATACCATATCTAATCATGCAATAAAACTTTGATGATTGGTGTACTTTCAATACTGTTGTGTTATGTACCAGGAAACACACTTAATAAGCTTTAGGTGAAGTGATATTTAGTTTTACCATCACAATTACTTGGATGGACAACAATACACCACTGAGCTCTTTGTGTAAGCTATCCTTAATTCCAATTTAGTTCCTGCAACTTACAGAATTATGTACCTGGTATTTTCAGGTAATGGGCACATTATCCAAAATCAACTAAATAATAATGTAGATTTGAGAATATTCCATATAATTTAACAAAAGCATATCACCCTCAGAAACCAAACCATATACATACAATGCTTAGTTAACCTCATGTGGAATGACATAGGAATGTTTTATTCTCTCCTACATAAAGGAAAGTAAAGAATAGGCCAGATATGAAGAGAAGATGCAGCAGAGGTAGAGTACAAAGTGAACGTGTAAGACTTTGAAACCTAAGAACATGCTATCTCAGCAAACCACCTGTGGTATGTCATAAGATTCTGGCAATCGCTGATCTGCAAGCAAGATACGCTGGTTTCAGAGATAAACATACCATAAATTAATTTGATAATCAGGGAGCAGTGAATTTATAGTCCCCAAAATGATGAGCGGAAAACAAAAAGGTAATACATTTTTTCTAGTGGACTATAATGAACGTCTTTAGTACTCCACAAGGATAACTTATTAACCTTCATGTGAAAGTATTTTAGCAACAGTGACAAAGTAGTAGCCTTGAATCTAGACCAATGACATTACAGAAAAGAAATTAGCTACTACCATGCAACTCCAGTTCGTTCTCCAGAGCTGGTATGTTTCATATATTCATATGCTTGAATCCTTCCCAATCGTCTGTTTGAGAATCCCCGGAATTCTTAAATAGTAGTGAACAGTTTATTAGCTCATACACCTTATTTGAAATAATCTGAACTTCAGATTGAAAGTGGTCAGCTTTCCTACACCCTCTAGAGACTACTATAGCTCAGATGTTACAGCACAAAGTGTGACTAAAGTACATAAAGTCCCTCTGACTGGGGAGGAGGTACAGCCGCATGTGAATATATTAAAGATACAAACACTGAAGTTACAGGGAAGTAACTAATTTCTCCTTTAGCATTGGAGCTTTCATAAATTTGCATGCTTGAATCAGAATAGTGTGCAATACATTAAAATTATAACAAAGAAGGAAGCAGACTCACTTTAACTGAAACATGTTATGAAGGACTGCCTGTCCACTGACGAGTTGGCGTTTTTGTTCACACTCGGGCATTGGTGCTTTAAGAATGCGTGTCTTCTCCTGGCAGCGGCAAGGCAGAGGTCATGTAAGTGCACATCAGCGTAGATTGCAGCGGTTGTAGCCATGATCTTAGCAGAATGCGTTTGCACTCTTTCCTGGAGAGGATGCTTTGCTGGGGCAGAAATGGTGTAGGCTGATTCTTAATGTGCTATTCGGTGCTAGGACAAGGGTCTGCCATTTCCTGGCTGGCCCAAGGACACAGTTACTCGGATGAATGTATGTCCTTTGTTTTGTTCCTATAAAACCTGATGCACCTGTGAGTGCAACAATCTTTTTGATATAGTTTATGATTTGGGAAAAATGAGTGTAGCTGGACAAGTTCATGCAGATGGAAGTCAGCAGAGACTAATGTAGAGTTGGCCTGTAAAACAACTTTGTCCCTTGTGAATCAAAGAAAGGGTTATTTCACAGTAAATGCCTGCATCTCCTACCCTCCTTGCCGATGTAAACCCTGCGAATTATGCGCTTCGCAGATATGTATTTTAGATGTGCCTTGTGAATCAGTTCAAAGGAAGGCAGCATAAGCTGACACTAGACAGTGTTGAGCTCCTAGGTGGAAATTCTCAAAAGAGGCCTTTCGTAAATGGTTTTAGGATTCTTTATGAGAAAAGAGTAAGTGAGGTGTCTTGTGTTCTAAATCCTTATACTGCTGCTAGATGGACTCAGAACTAAATAGCGTTTCCACCTAATTCATAAAGAAAATGTAATCAATTGGACCTTAAAATTCATAGTCCATAGTAACAACTGTAGAAACTTAAGCCAAAATGTAATCACTTGGACCTTAAAATTCATAGTCCATTGTAACAACTGTAGGAACTAAGCTTCAGTTCTGAGTTATAACATGTCATCATTATGAACATTATTAAGACTCTAGAAAGAAAAAGTGTACATTTAATTTACATCTTATTATATCTTGGACAATTTGGATTTTCTTCTGTCAATGTTATTTTGTTATTATCTGTTGTGTCTTGTCTTGTGTAACACTGTGTCTCTGTTTATTCACTATATATATATGTGTGTGTGTCTTCCCTTGTGAATATGTAAATATTTATATACCTAATTTTGATTATTGCGTTCTCATGTTGTTGTACATACATATGTAATAAATATCATTTTTCATATTTTTGTTATCTTGATTTTTTGGTTGTTTATATTGTAGACAACAGTGAGCATTAGTTGTAGCTCATTTTCTCTTCTTGTACTCAAGTCTGACAGTGTCAGCCTGAGTGTGCCCACCTGATAGCCATGGCATCTTGGTAGATGTTCCACAGCAATGTCAACTTGGCGGGAAATGGCCCAGTACCATAACAGTTGTGTCTCTGAGAGGCTGGGACCTCTTTCCCTCTGCTTGGTGATATAAAACATAAATGTTACATTGTCTGTCTAGATGAGCACCGCATGACCTGCCAGTCTTGGGAGAGCACTTGTAGACCCCAGTCTTATGGCAGGAAGCTCCAGGATATTGATATGAATTATATTTTCTTCATCTGACTAGATGCTTTTGTAGACAGTCCCTGTGTCTGAGATCTCCAGCAATCTATGAACACAGCAGTTGTTAGCATTATTCAGTCAGATGAAGGATGAAAGATCTGCACTGGGATTTCAGGGCAATCTCCACAAAAATTGTACCTGCTGCAGCCGCCTTGTGACTTGGACACTGTTGTCCAGTGAGCCATCAATTTGTTTCCATTGCTTGTTCAGGTCTCATTCAGAGCCTGCAAAAGGGTAAAAGGCCTGCACAGAATGACATGCCCAGCAGAGATTTGCACTCCCTTGCTGTGACTGATGCCTTTTAGAGAGGTTCTTTTGTCTGGCGCTTCACTCAATCAGGCGAGGGAAATGCCTTTCCCAATTGCTTGTCTAGTACCACTCTGAAGAACTGATGTTTAGTGTCAGTCCCAACCTGTAAAACAGGCTAATGCAGGAGACTGCAGAAGCATTTGCCTTTTCCCTTCATGCCGCCTTGACGAGCCAGTTGTCTTAATTCCTGGTGCAATTGAGGAATGCAGCAACTGGCACTAGGCACTTAGTAAAAAATCCAAAGTGCTACTCTGAAGTTGAATAAGTGCTTTGGATTGGTAGTGCTGACCCACCAATGAAATGCATCGGTATTCCCTATGCTTCTGATGATAGGTATGCGGAAATATGCCTCTTGAAGGTCCAGGAAGTTCAGGTAATATTCTTCCTGGATAATCTGGAGGATTACTTGGTGCAAAATAATTCAGAGACTTCAGGAACTTAGTTCTCCAAGGTCTCCACTGTCCAGTTTTCTTCTTTATCAAAAAGAATCTGGGATAACATCCATAGATTCTCTGGGATCATGGCACCTTCTCCATCAGTCCATTGAGGAGAAAGAGGAGGAGAATTTCCTGTTGTAGCTCCCTCAAGTGAGGATTATGTTCTTTCTTGAATAGGTAGACAAATGGTGTTTCTAGAAACTCTAACATATGTTCTGAGAGTGCAGTCAGCTGCACCCATTAGACCAATGTTATTGACTTCCATGTTGGTGGAAGAAAGGGAAATTCAAACCCTATATCCTGCAAAAGATTGGGATGGTTGGGAGGTAGTTGCGAGGAGTCAAGCTGTCTTGGTTGTCATTGGAGAACATTTGAGGGGTGCACCACTTCCATCCAGACGATCTGCCATGCCTTTGGTTTGAGTTGGCTGTATACCCGTCCGTATCCAGTTTGTTGTTGCGGGGTGGGGGGGGTGGTGTTATATGGTTGGCCTTTATATCCATACTGATTGAAACCTCATCTGTTAAGCCTGGGACCTCTGCGAGCAATTAAAAGCGGCTGAATGGGGGCATCAATACTGCAAAACTCTTAAGAATGTATCAGTATCTGTGTCTGTCTTAATGATCTGTTAGTGCATAATTTACATGTTTTCCCCAAACAGGGTGACCGAATCAAATGGCATTTGCAAGCACTTTGTTTGTATGACTGGATGGAAAGCTATAGACCTTAGCCGTCCCGGTCATCTTTAAATGCAGCATCAATCACGGTTGTTGATGTTCTTACTCCCTCCTTGTCAATTTCCCTGTCAGGCCACATCTGACAGTTGTAATTTCCCAACAGTGCTAAGGCATTAACAGTTTGAATTGATGTCACCACTATCTAACGAACTTTAAGGCCCAGCTGTTTGCCTGGAGGAGTGGATGATGACGTGATCAGGTTCTTTGAACTGCGTTGGCCCGCTGACAGTCTAGTTTCAAAAAGCCTGTAAGGCAGACAGGGGCCAAATCTGGGCTGTGAGATATTAGATTTCTGATTGAGCAGTGTTAAGAACCCTCACAGTCAACAACCACAATCCTCGTCAGGGTGAACCAGAAGTCACTAAATTAACATGTGCTTAACCCTCTTGTAGCCTGGCACAAAAGCAGTCAGGCTTAACTTAGAGGCAATGTGTAAAGTAATTATGCAGCACACAAACAGTAAAAGTGAAACCACAACACAACAAATCCCAAACCTATTTAGAAAAATAGAGTACATTTTACTAAATAATTTGACACCAAAACAAATGAAATCCAGTCAGGGCCGGAGTTATAGATTTTTAAACTTTATAGTATAAACTAGCACCTGAATGATCAAAGTGCCAACCGCAGGTGTCTGGCTGCGTAAGACTGGGGCAAAGGCAAAAGTTAAGACTGACCGCAATGGAGTGAGTCTTGGCTACACAAGGTGGATTGTGCCAGGTTTCTGTTCACCTTCTGACTTTGAAATTTTGAAGAAAAGTTTGAGAGGGTATTGTTGAGCAGGGTAAGGCGTCTGGTCGCACCAGAGGAGTCTTATTCGGAGAGCCGGTGAATAGAGTTGCAGTGGAGATATTCGGATTTTGTCATGTTTTTGGAAGTAGAAAATCTACAACAGGACACAGATGCAGGCTGTAACGGACGGGAGCACCACAAGGCTAGATACTCTTCTTGAGAGGGCCTGCTGAATAGGATTTGCTACTGTGGAAAACAACGCAGTGGGAGCTACAGTGAAATCAAGTCGACCGGCGATGCAACTCATGTGGATCACCAAGCAGGAAGGTCCCAGTCTGATGACTGATCTGAGCCCACTTTTTGGTGAATTTTTTTTACGTCTGACATTTTGGTAGTTTGGGCACCTTCAGCATCATGTCCAAGGGTCCATGGATGGTTGGGTACCAATTGGAGGGCAGGACTCACTTCAAGCACGGTCTAGATGCAATGTCCAAGGTTGCAGAGCTTGCTGTGTCCTTGTAGCTCAGAATAAGAGACCAGTCAACTAGCCCTTGGGATCACTCTGGAAGTCCTAGGATCAAGTAGCAAGGCAGGCCTCAAGAAGCAGGGCTGCTCTCAGGTAGCAGCCGGCCAGTACTGTAAGGTACAAAGCAGGATTCAAGCAGCAGGGCAGTCCTCTGAAATAGCAGGCAGCCCTTCTGGTTCCAGGAGAAAGGAAGGTAATCCTCCATAGGTCCAGCGGTGTACTAAAGAGTTGGTCTGAGAGCCCAATATTTACACCTGGTGCCATTCTTTTATGTTGGGGAATCTTCTAGGCTATTACCCTGCCCATCTCATTCTGGAAAATTCCTTCCTCACCTGCCCCGGCTCAACGAGTTCTAGGGTGACAAAAGGATGGTGTTAAGTTCCTTTGTGAGTGTGCTGGAGGAAGCTCTTTGAAATGTACGTGGGGCAGGGAACGCCTCTGTCCCACACATCTTGGCAAAATAGCCCATCCTGCGAATACCATGAAACCGCATCCCCACCCACTTTCGTTCCACTGTCTGAAAAGTTGCCAATTGGCCTTTGTTTATTTGTCCCAGAGTCATGTAACCCAGGACACAGACTGCAGCCACCAAATCGTTAGGACAAGAAGATATCTTTAAGTGCCGTTTTCAGAATTGTGACTTAAAGTCTGACTTTACCACTAAAACAAACATCCATTTCTACCTTTTCCCAATCAAACTTTAGTAATTATAAAATGTAATAAAGGTAACCCAATGTTATCCTGTGGGAGACATAGGCATGACATTAGTGAAAAACAAATCTGGGAAACTTTCACTATCCAGACAGTACAAATATACTACACCCTACCCAACTGCTGTTTAAGGCCTACCATAGGGGCGACATTTGTATTAAAAAGGGAGTTTTAGGCCTGGCAAAAGCCTTATTTTGCCAGGTTGAATTGGCAGTTTAAAAACAGGCTGCAATGGTAGGCACAATACGCCCTGCATGCCCACTAGCTGCATTTAATTTACAGGCCTGGGGTGTACATAGTACCCCAGACTTTACAAGGAAATTAAAAGTATCAATCAGGTACAAGCCAATTTTACCATGTTTGAAAGAGCACAAGCACTTTAGCAGTGGTAAAATGCACAAAGTACTAATGCCAACAAAAATGAAATTCAGAAAACAGGAGGAGTGAAGGGAAAAGGTTTGGAGATGGTCCTGCACAGAGGGTCAAATCCAACAGTGGCCCTCCCATTTTTTGTCAGCTGCAGCACCACCACTGAAACTAAAGCCATAATTCTCAGTTTTAGGCCCTACTGATCAGTATGACTTTGGATCCTATGGCTTGACGTGGTTGCTCTTTGAAATCTTCCCCCATTGGGAGATTTAACTTCTTAGCAGCTGTCTCCATCACAAAATGAAACTGGGCTTTGTTGTCCAGAATCCAATCTGGTTTGGCAGGCGACTGATCATCCTCCTTGGGTAAGATGCAGTCATGCGATTCCTCACTACCTCAGTCATCTCCTTTTGGGAGTTTCCATTCCTTCATATTGAACACAGGTTCTGATGAGTCTTCATCCCTAAAGTCTTTAAGGGTTGGTGGATCCAGTGTTGGTTTGACAACTCAGAGAGAGTGCAGATGTGGGTAGCCCTGTAAGTTGCCAAGGAAGTAATCTGTTGCAAAGTTGTCAGTAACTTAACAGGCACCTGCATGACACCTGGCCGTCTTCCATAACAAGGGTTGTCAGCTATGAATGTCTGATTGTACTACTGGTAGGTTTCTGCTTCAGCCAGGCCTTCCTCCTCAAACTCAGGAATGTAATGTGCATCCATCTGTGTAGGACTCTAGACAGTTCTTGGTCTCAGGGGTCAGCATCTAATTTAGAGGGCAAACGCTGAAGAGGAAGGTTGGTGGTTACCTTGATGGGTGATAAAGGTAGCTAGTGTAGAAAAAGCCACTGTTGACGGTGTTGGGTATCTTTGCTGGACTCGCTGTCAGTGGCCTCGTCTATAGTAGAGGAAGGAAGGACATCCTTGGGGTGGGGAGGTCAACGGTGTCGTCCGGGATGATCTCTTCCTGGTTATCAAAGAGGCTTGTGTCATTAGTTACAACATGAAGGCAGACGACAATGGTTTCTTCTTCATCACAGACTAAGATATGAAGTTACCAGTGAGAATGGCAGTTGACACAGGATGTCAAGGAATTGAGTTTATATGCTGGTTTTTGCACAGGTTCGTGTTTATCCTTGATTGAGTGCTTTGCAGAGGAAACTCCAGTTGTTGTTTTTTCTTGTGAGGTGCTGGCTGCAGGCACTTTGGATTTGTAGTCCTACTCAGGAAATCCAGCATGTTTCTTTTATTGTGCTGCCAATGTGGAAGTACTTGAAGCACTTCACTGAATCATCCCAAGATGAGGGGGCAACCACCCTAAGAGAAGTTTTTTTTTTAAATCTACAAAACAGAGTGTCACCCTCCTCTCCCTACCCTTCAAGGCCTTAGAAGGAAATGTCTTACAAATGCCAGAACAAAGCCTTGTGTGTTGGATGCAGGCAATAAATATATTGTTCATGCGGATCATCAGTGCATACCTTATTCCATCCCACAGGTAAAGCAGTATTTAAAAAGATTTTTTCTCTCTGTCTGTGATGACAGTTGGTGGCAGAGGTCTCCCTGGCCTAGAATGTGAACGTTATCCAGAAAATGTACCCTAAATACAACTAACAGTACTCTGAAAGCTGAAGGTAGGGCTAGGTCAGGTCCAAGGTAGACCACGAAATTAAACTATGGTCAATGAGAGGTCAGAGCAGAGCTCCCCTTTGATACTCCCTCACATGAACAGCTGCAGAAATCTGAGCTATGGTGGCCTTTATGAGCAGCAGGAGAGTTTAGCACTTCCACCTCATTGGCATACGTTTGTTTGTTTAGTAGCAAATCCACCTCATTTGAAGAACTCCACCTTTTTGAGGACTACTGTTGTCTGTTATTTAATATTACTGGAGATTTCCAGCCTGATGCTGCAGGTGACTCAAGCAGGTGAATATATAAAAGATCCAATGCTTGAGAATAGCCTCCATACCCAGAAAAGTTCCCCCCACAACCTGTGATTTACATCAGCAACGGAAGACATACAAGAGATATAGCTTGGTGCTATCATCATACTGATCAATGGAAATCCTCAAGGCCTTTAGTAGATTCCTTGGCTCAATAATCGGGTTAAACACTGCTCAAGACAAAATGCACCTCTGGACCTCTACACAAGGAGGACATCAGATAATGAGGAACCCATCTATATGCGCTGCATGGACTGGGAGAGAAATGAAAATTTATTCAAAACCAACCCTTGCTTCATTTCTAAACTGGAATGAACTTAAGTACGATGGTGGAGTACATTTGCTATGTACAGACAAGGTTGAAACAGAAGCTAGGCAAGACAGCAAGGTCCTTTGTTTTGACTGTCGAATGGAGCAGAGATATAGAAGAACAAGCAGAAACCAGCAGGCTTTCCCTGGAAAAGCTGCATGTAAACACATAAGCACACTGTAAATAAGTTCCCATTATGTACATGACAAATATACAATACAGGAGGAACCTCAGCAGTTCTAGCAACATTAGTTACATGCAGGACGCTGTGGACCAAATTATGAACTGTGAAGTCATACGATAAACATACAGTAAGCTTGATTAAGTATGTGTTTGAGATAGTCACAATGTTAGAAAATAGGAGCTGCATTGAAGTAAAGTGACGGAGACAGAATACTTGCTATGTATGTCACACTGAGTAATCAGAGGCTCTTTTTCCATAGGAAATTAACAGAGTTTAATGAGCTTTACATGAGGTAGGAAATTTCTTCTATACAGTATTACTGAGTCAAATACTGTGTAGAGTATGCTTGTAGGGAGGCAATGGTATGTACCTTATTTTAGTTTTATATTCAGAACCTACCTCTTGTCCTAACCTAATGGCAGCTTCTGTAAAACTTCTTCGTTCTCTCTCAAAGTTCTTTCTTTGTTCTCTAAACAGCCTCCATTCTTCCTTTAAGCGCTCTTTATCTTCTAACAGATAACAATCCTTTAGGAGTGCAGTTGTATCATCATCATTTGGCGTAGCAAGCTGCTGCTATAAATACAAAACATTTAAGTTGCAATGATACACAGCAATAGATTTTTGGGTTGCTTAGCGTCCAGAACAAGATAGCTTTTCACTGAGGTAATCAAAGAAGAAACATAGTCCCTATCAAACAGGACCAAAAGGTGCCCCAAACCCTAGTTTTACATGGGTAGTAAATATAGATAGTACAGGCCATCCTACTCACAATATTCCTCACAATCACATCTAACGTTGTGATCGGCCCATGCAGAGTGGTTGTTTCCTGCCCCAATCTCCCCTGGGCCAGACAGCTGGTTTGCCTTCAATTTGCCACTGGGGGGGGGGGGAGGGGGGGGGGGCAGAAAGTCCACTGCACATCAGGGAATTCAGAATGGTGCCAAAACAAAAGAGAACGGGGTGGCCTACCCTGGCATCAAGCAATTTCCCCTCAACCAGAAGGGGTAGTAGTGTCTTTCTGCTACCCTGGGTGAGGTTTGTCCCAATTGAGGAGGTTGCCCTAAACGTACCACAACAGAGTTAGAAAGTTCACCTGACACCAGGGATTTTGCCTCTGGGGCAAAAGAAAGCGCTGTGGGTGCCGCAATCAGGTACTGGCCACACCCCCATCCCCACCACAATTGGGACAAACGAGAGTGCAACACATGCACCACTTTATTTTGCTCAAACCAAAATCCCTGGGGTCAGGTGACTTTCTACCCTCTCAGGGGGCATATTTGGGACAACCTCCCCAACTGGGACAAACCACCTACCTGCCCCCAGTGAAGCAGAAAACACTATTATAGGCCCTTCTTCTGCGGGGATATGGATCGATGCCAGGGTAGGCCGCACTCTGTTTTCACTCCAGGAGGCCGCTTCCTCTCCCCACTCAACACCCCAAGAAATTACTGTATAAATGCAGTCTCTGGTGTCTGGAGGGCATTGTTCCCCCAGGGGGTGCTTTAGGTACATAGGTGCAATCACCCTCATAGCCATGCCTATGGTGGGCAGCACCCTCTAAGTTTGTTTTATTTTATTTATAATACGCACTAGGGCATATGGGGAGGATTTACCCCAATCCACCCACCAGGAAGAGGAGCGGGGCAGACAGTGTCTGGCTTCTTGTTGGGGGGGTTGGGGGGAGGGGGAAAGGGTGGGGCATGGACAGGCCAATGGTGGGCAGGCCCCACCACTGGATTATTATTTTTACCTGGTGTCTAGTGAGCTTTCTGCCCTCTGGAGGAGGTGGTGGGGAGCAGATTGGGGATAATCACCTCTAACCGCCTCCCTGGGGGTGGCCAGAGACAATTTTTGGTGGTGGTCTGGGAGGGGGGGGGAACAAGCTCTTACCCAAGGGGTCACTCCCCCAATCCCCTGGTGTCTAGTGAGTGGATTCCTGCTGGGGAATCACTCTCCTGTGGCGATCGCAAAGCAGTGATCCATTCGGCATAGATTCTCTCCTTTGTGATGATACTTCTCCCAAGGCAATCAAGTGCCTGGGGGAGTCCTCGAGGGGTGGGGGGGGGGGGGGGGGGGGTTATATGCCCTCCGAGCACTAATGCGGTGAAATTGAAACAAGCTCTTCAGCTTGTGTTACTTTCAAATGTAATGGTGTCAGTGCCCTGCACACCTGCAGTCATTGAAAAAAAAAATCTCCAGTTCCTGTGCAATGAAGCAGTATGCAAAAGAAAGCACAGATGATCATGTAACCACATAGCAGATGTCTACAACCAAGACTACTCTAGAAAGTCCTGCAGGCAACCATCGCTCCAGTAAGATGTGCATCAATGTCCTGCAGAGGTTCGAGAGTATATTGTGACAGAGGATGACCCAGTCAGAGATGGTATGCTTGGATACCACCTTGCCTTCCTTAGATCTAGTGAAGCATACAAAGATCTGGTCATCCACTCTCGTGTGTGCGATCAATATAGGAAGAGTCCACACATCTAGTATTCAGTTGCTCTTCCCCCTTTGTTAGAAGTACAGAATAAAGATGGAAGGGTAGTTGAATTAATTTGGTTATTCTCTTTAGATATGAAGGAGACAATTCTTGCATGGATTACTTCCCTTCTTACTGGCAGGACCCAATACACCTACTCTGGGAAATTTCAGTCCAAATCCAAGCTTTTTCTTTTTTGGAAGTTTCCTCAAGGAGCCACAATTTGCCCAGTTTTTCCAACCTATACCCATGTCGCTTGGCATTTCATCTTCAAAAATATTAATTTACAATATACTTGAAAAAGATTACATACAACTGATTTATCACCTGACCGCTATTCCTTTCCTTTCCCAAACTGCTCTTTCCCACATACCTAACAGGGTTGAGATTTAAAAACGTGTTCTGAATCCAGTTTTAAGACACAGACTTTTACTGTCTTTAACAAAATGTATTGGCCTTACTCTTTGGGCGCCTCAACCAGTATCCTCTTCTTACAATATAGACTTTAAGCTCTTACATCACAGATTTCTGCGGTCACTAAAAGCTGTTTTTTCCATGTGAGACAGCTAAAGAAAATCATTCCTTTCTTAACATTTCCTTATAGTGACAGTAGTGAAGGCCCTCATCCAAGCACCCACAGTTCATGGCAACAGTGTATTACTTAGATTATCTGAGAAAAGTTTACATCACCTTCAAAAACTCAAGAATGCTGGAGTCATGACTTTTCAAAGCTATGACATTTTAATGGGTCTCCAAGGGTATTCTACTGCACTGGTTACCTGTGGATAAAAGTGTCTTTTGGAAAAACACCTGTGTTATGCAGAGTCTTCTATGAGGGATCCTACTCTAAGTTTTATAAATATAACCCTCTTGTTGGGAATTGAGATCACCTTCCTCCTTGACCTTTGCTGTTTAGAAATAAAAGTTAGAAAGATGGGGAGGTAAATGTTTTCAGATTTCATGGCCTATCTTTAGGAACTCCAACTTTTTTCATCTCCAAGCAGAACCTCATTTGTTCAACTTTCACAAACGTTTTAAAACCAGTCTACTCTGATCATCTCAAATCTTTTTTTCCACTGCCTTTTCACATCAGTTTTTATAGCACCAAAAGGCAGAGTACAATAAAGCGTTTAACAAATACCAATAGACATGTAATAAACAGACTTAGCCATACCAAATGCAGAAATCACTTTGGGTAAGAAGGCTAAGCATGTACAAAGGACCAACTTGTACAGGTGGCAATCTGTGAAAGGAAACAGAGGGCCTGAAGATCTTTCACCCAATGAAGTTAGCCCCAACAACAATGACTTTAGGGTATGAACCAGGCAGATGCGAATCCGCTCTAATGGCGATGCATCAAGAAAGTTAATACAAGATTAAAATCCCACTGACGAACTATAAAATTGAGTGGAGGAAACAAGCAGAGCAAACCTTTCAGAAACCTGCCACAAGTATTGATCTAAAGAGAAAAAGTAGACCAGGCAGAGATATGAAAGCAGATACAACTGCCAAAACACACTTAACTGAGGCCACCCCACACACTGGTGTGCAAGGTACATTGCAAAGATGTCAGAAAGAAAACATTTACAGATGTTGGGGAACAGACAGCTGACAACTAAGTCCCAAAAGTATGGCATCTCAGATCCTCTTATAGCTCAGTCTGAGACAGTCCTAATCAGCTTGCTCTTCCTATGCTTTTCGCAGTACTTTTCCCCTAAACAGAATCTGTAGAAACGTTTACAAAGGGCACAGAGACAAGTTAAATCTGAAGGCATTCACAGGGAGCATATGCCACATAATCAATTTGGAGAAGGTTACCTCCATCACTACAGCGTGCAGTCCCCACTGTGGTCCTCCACTGAGAGCACATTCAACCTCATATTGAGGGAGTCTAAAGATGAGCCACTATCAGTAAGATTTGTTGTCACTCTGCACCATCTACAGGTGAATCTTCTCCCAACATGAGTTGCACAACTCTACACCACACTGCCAGTTCATACAGTGGACAAAAGAGGTGTTGAGTAACAGAACATGAATGCTGCGCCCCAAGATGAAAGGGTGAATTGCCTTTATTGCAAGGCAAAGGACCCGTAGATTCAGCAGATTAATGTTCTGGCACTGCTCAAATGCAGATCAATGACCATGAACCATAATGTCTCCCAGATGGGCACACCAGCTCAGTAAGGAATCATCCACATTAGCCTGGAGAGATCAAAGGATGGTCCACCAAAAAGGTTGGAAGAATATAACTAACAGTACAGATCTGGATAAATAGAGTAGGAATCATTCACCTAAGCCATGAGTCTCGCCTGATGCTAAAGCCACTGGGATCTCAGGAACCACTGAACGGCTTTTATCTGCCCTTTAGAGCAAGAAGGAAAGGCTTAAATGAGGGGCATGTCCTGTACCACAGATATCAAGGTCAGTCTTGAGATGTGAGATGTTTGGACACTGATGGTAAAGCCAATATCATGAAGGAGAGTTACTGCCCACTGAAGGTAACGACCAGAAACAAGGACTCCGCTATCACTAGCCAGTTGATAAAGTACAGAAATAGATGGACTCTTGACTATTGCTGACTGTTGCTTTGAAGCCACCACAACCACAATCACATTTGTGCAGATGCATTTGTCAGTGCAAGCTGTAGACTAGTGAACCACAATAGTGTGATTCCACTGACACTTCAGGTTAGGTCTGTATACAAAGAATTGGTAGGTGAAACAGAGAAGGGATGAAGAGGCTTTAATGTGCTGGAGGAGGGGGGAGTAATAAGCTTTGGAAGCGATGTAGAAAAGGCGCAACCTACTGCACTGCTACTGGGTATGTGTGCAAGTAAGAGTGTGCCTGGAGGGTTGGTGGAAGTGTATGATTCTGTTGAGGTATGGAGGCCAATGTTGAGCAGTTCTTTCTACTTCTGTGTAAGGAGTTTGATACGGGAGCGTTTGAGTATGGGGAGCCAGTGGAGTTCTGAGGCATGGTGTGATCAGGGGGCCGTCTGGTTGAGAATAAGTCTTACTCCTGGATTTTGTATTGTTTGGAGTTTCTTCAGAAGGCGTTTGGTTATTCCAGCATAGAGTGCTTCTCTGTAATCAAGTCTGCAGGTTATGACTGCCTGTGTGACTGTTTTCTTGGTGTCCTCTGGCAGCTGCCTGAAGATTTTTTGCAGCATCCTCAGGATGTTGAAGCAGATGGGAGGTCACAGAGTTGACCTAGGCAGTCATGTCAAGTTTGTCAAAGGTGATCCTTAGATGTTAGGCATGGGCAGTGGGGGTGGGTGGGTGTGGGTCCTAGGTTCACCGGGCACAAAGTAGAGTTTCATGGAGAGGTCTTTATTCTGAAAATAACTTTGGTGATGTCAGAGTTGAGCTTGAAGCAGTTGTCTCACCCAGATGGCTACTTCAGTCATGCAGGTGGAGAAGTTGGTTCTTGTCACAGGTTTGTTGTTCATGAGGGAGTGTATCAGTTGTCTATCATCTGCATAGGAGAGAACATTGAGGTCATGCGATCTGAATGCTGGCTAGTGGAGTCATGTAGATGTGGAACAGGGCCCAACAGATGTTCCTTGTGGAACTCTGTAGATGAGGTTTCTGTCTTTTGAGGTGTAGGGTGGCATGATTAGTGTTCTCCAATGAGTAAGGAGCAGATCCAGTTGAGGGTGGGTCCTTGGATGCCTACCTTATGAAGTCTTCTAATAAGGGGGGAGTGGGAGACTGTTGAATGCCGCAGAGAGGTCAACTAGAATGAGGGCTGGTGTTGCCCCTCAATCGAGGACCATCATTATGTCACCAGTTGCTGCAAAGAGGGCAGTCTCAGTGTTGTGGTTGGGTCTAAAGCCTGATTGAGTGGTGTCCAGGAGCTGTGTTGATTGGGATGGTCTGCGAGTTGCTTGTTTTTTCCATCACCTTGGCTGGGTATGGTAGTAGGGAGATAGGGCAGTAGTTTAGCAGTTGGTTGGGATCAGCCGAAGGTTTCTTTAGTAGTGTTTTTATTACATGCTGCATGTTTCCAGGCTTCCAGGAAAGTGGCGAAGGTGATGAAGGCATTGTAGTCTCCTACACCTGGATGGATTCTGACTGACAAGTTGCCTTGGTGGCAAGCCCACTGAGACTTCAGATCCTCTGCAGAGAAGGCATGTGCCACTTCACGTGGGCCACAAACAGGGTGCCTCACTAAGACCCAGGGCAAGGGTTGAAACATCAGGAACAAAGCCCGAATGTCCTTAACTCAGAGGCAGAGGAACAGCTCCAGAAAGCACTGTATCCAGGTGTGAATTTGGCACACTGATGAAGAACCCAAAAGACAACAAGTTGGCGTTCATTTGGAGGTGGTTTATGATAGTTTGAGGCAAGCCTGCCTTCAGTAGCCAGTCATTGTGGTGTGGAAAGATTGGTATACCAAATCTCTGAAGATTCTGGTTATGTCCACCACCATCACCTCTATGAACACCTAAGACACGCTGGCCAGGCTAAAAGGGTGCAAGGAGATTTAAAAGTATTCTTGGCCTAACAAGTAGTGTCTGTGAGACTGCAGGACAGAGATGTGAAGTACGAGTCCTGGAATTCGAGACCCACTATCCAGCCTCCTGGATTCAGGGTGGACAAGTCTTGGACCAGAGTGAGCATTCTTCTTCTGTTGGAAGAAGTTCAAAGGGTGAGAACCAAGATGGTTAAAGGCCTCTGCCCTTTTTCGGTACCAGAAATTAACAGAAGCAACAACCAGTCATGTTATCTGGTGTAGGCACCCGGTATTGCTTCCGTGGCCAAGAGAGCTTGAAAGGTCCTCCAGGAGATGTTTCGGTGTTTGTGGTATGTTCAGAGGATAAGACAAAAGATATAGGTAGCGGTTTTCCACGTTATTGAGCACCCATTGGTCTGATGTAATGCTCCTCCAATCAGGGTGGGGAAAGGTGACTCAACCTCTTACTAGGCGATTGTATGCCAAAAGACAAATTAAAGTGCTTTTTTTTTTTTTTTGCCCCAGCGGCTGCAGGCTTAGGGGTGGGGGTCTGGGCAGGGAGACTTGAGCTGTTGAGGCAGATATTGGAGATGCCTCTGCTGATACTCCCTTCCGAACCCTCAAAAACCATGCTGCTCTTTGGAGAACTGCCAAACAGACTAACTATGGTCCAGCTCTCTTTAAATTTCATAAGGGCATTCAGTCTTAGCTCTGAAAGGTTTCAAGTTAGTGAACAGCAAGTCCAGAGCTTGATGAACGTCTGATGAAAAGCCTGTCGTAGGCAGGTGTGATGCCTAAGCACCAATCCGGTCTGGACTGCCCTATCCAAACCGTCGCTATTGTCCAGGCGAGAACAGCAGACATATTTTGCAGCATCTTGGCTGTTGAGGATCATATGTTGGGGTGCATGCCTAACATCCTCTTGAACAGCTGGCAAGATATCCAGCAGTCTGTCCCACAAGTTGCTCGAATACCTTTCCCAGGAGATATTGACAGATCGAAAAGGCAAGGCTGGCTCTAGAGAGAAAATGAGTTTTGAGAAGTTCTCCATCCATTTACATTCCTTGTCAGGTGGATTGGAAGATAAAGTTTTGGTTGAGGCAGCTTCACGATATCTGCATGATTAGGCTCTCTGTGGTAGGAAACTGCATTAAGAAGTCTAGGTCCATGGAAGTTAGTCTGTGACCCCTTGTCACTTCCTCATTGACTGGGGGCAAGTTCCTGGCTTTTACTAGGTGCCCATAAGTATGCCTGTAAGAGACTCGTTAAAAGTAGCGGAGGTGCTTGGTTCAAGGCTGCTGCTTTGAGGACTTTGGTTAAGTCGTTGGTTTTAACTTCCTGCATGGGCAATGCAAAAGCAAGCACCACCACTGCCCTATGAATGACAGTGGCAAAATTTGTGGATTCCCAAGATGCCATAAGGTTTGAGTAACTGAATTCAACGTCAATAGAGGTGGCCATCCTGAAAGCTGTCAAAATATTCAGCTCCTTAGACAAGTTCCCATTGACGTCGTCATCATATCATTGTGGGTTAGGTTCGTAAAAGCTGTACCAATGTTGTCCTGTCACCATTTAAACCTCAGAATCTGATTTTAAAAAAACGACTGTGTCCGACATCGGTGCCGGCGTCAACGCTCAGGCTAGTGGCATCAGTCTCAGTGCCATGAAATGGATCCTATGCTGCTCTGGGAAATGAGCTGGCGGTGTCATGCTAGATGATGGTGCCAGCCTTAGATGGACGATTAGTAGAGTGGATGGTATAAAGGATGACTCAGTCACTGAGCCTCTGACAGGCAGACACCTTGGATTCTTGGGGCCTGAAAACACTCTGGTGGAATCCCAATGGGGTACGAAAAATTATTTCAACAGCTTCTCCCAAGAGTTTGTATGCTATAGAAGTCCACCCGACAAAGTAGGAGCAGAACCCCTGCAGGAGTTTGTTCCGTGAAGGTGCTCCAAAACCTAGAGGTGGCCATGACGTTGCATGACTCCGAACAGTGCGAGTGCCAGGGACCTCACAGAGCCATTTTGGAATTCTTGTGTTTATATGGAATTTACCTGAAGTACTTGACCTCGATATGGTGTGGTCTTGAGAGCGACCCTGGGAGTAGAAGTGTGAGGACGCTTTTGACTTCGGCTAAGATCAAGACAGCTTCTGCGATTTCCATTGGTTTTGAAAGGTTTGGCTCTGAGGTCTTGGTTCACTTTGCAGTTCACATTACCGTGCACGTTACTGCGGCACAAGAGGCAGATGCCGTGGGTGTCCGACACAGATATCTGCAGATGACAGTAACAAAACTGCTTGAAACCGGTCTGGTTACAGGCCATGTCTGTACAAATATATGAGTTTTTCCTGAGTGGTAAAAAGTCTGTCAGAGACAGCCCAACTAGCCTGGGATCCGCATTAGAAGGTGCAGAAAGAAAAGAACTAAAAGCCTGTGAAGTGGCATTCTTTTAGTGGTCCAATGTCAAATCGAGAATAGACTGACAACGCAGACCCACACAACACCACCTGTCAAAGCGCTAGGGAAGTACTATTAAAGTTTTTCTGATCCAGCCTCACGCCAAGGTGTAACTCACCAAGTGAAGAATCTGCAGTTAGAAGCCTCTAGCAAAACCCCCAGATCCAATTCCCATTTACTTCTCAATTTCAGTAAGATGTGTTGAGCACTAGGGACCTGTAGATGTGCAAAATACTCCTCTATTCAAAGCCCACTCTATATATTTCAAGTACTGGATAGAATGGGTTTGGTCAGCAAACAGCTAAAGTTGTCTGTAGTGGAGAGGAACACAATGGGTGTGTTTAGTGAGAGATGCTTCACTGTGTTTGAGATTGTAATTATATTTATACAGGACTTACTATCCCTGACGATGTGTCCAAACGTTTTTTGGTGAGCAGCATGCTACTATGGAAGACAAAAAGATTTAGTGGTGGATTAGTATAGAGAAATGAGGTAATTTGAGTGGAGTCTGTCAGTTAGATTGAATAGGAAAATGAAGGGATAGAAGAGGGAAGAGTCTAGAAAGTGTTATTTGGGAGATCATAGTAATAAGATGAGGCTTGGGATGAGTAAAAGGAGAGATGGAGTGAAGAGTCTCTAGAAACGGATTATGGAGATCATACTAATAAAATGATGTTTCGAATGAGTCAAAGGAGGAAAGAATTTAGATGACAGTAGTAGAATGAGGTTTGGGGTGATCAAGGAAGGATAGAAGAGGGATGAGTCCAGAACAGGGTTACTTTGAAGATCACAGTAGCAGAATGAGGTCTGGGATGAGTCAGAGTGGAGGATATATTGAGAGAGGTATAGGGGGTGAGACAGAAATGCATTTGATAGCGTCAAAGTTTTTTTTTTCTTCTACAGTAAAGTCTGAGTAAATTAATAACTATATAGATACATAAGCACATAGGGTATATTTGTATAAGGAAGAGAACATATCAAGATTTAAAGTATTTCATAATTTTTTTAACTTTATATTTTCCTCAATATTTAAATAGTGAAGCACTTATAGAAAAAATAGTTCTTAGAGTATTTACATATTATGAGACCCATACGCATCTACTCAAATAACTTATATGAAAACTATTCAGTGACCTATATACATGTCATGCACGGAATATACATATATATTTAACCATAAGTAATGTATGCATTTGTTAAGCAGTCGTAAGGTGTATCTATATGTTTTAAAAGCAATAATAATACCTATTTGTACAAAGAAAAAACATATCTATATACATACATAATTCAATTATAATTGTTTATACACACAGGGATATGCTGTACTTTAGAGTTTGAGTTTGGTGATTATGTTGGAAAAAGCCAACCCTTGAGTAGACCTCTGAAGAAAATATAGCCGTGGATATTATGTTCTGGGGTAATAGGTTCCATATTTGGCTGCATGGATGGAGAAGGATGCGTCACTTATGTTTTTTTTATTCCATGGGGGGATTTTGAGGCAAGGTGCCAATCTGTAGCGGAGGTTCATTTGTTGAATGTATTTGGTGATTTTATTATTCATGATGAAAAGCAGTCCTGTTCCATGTATTACTTTGTGGGCGATACAAAGCAACTTGAAAGTGAATCTTTTAGACACCGGCAACCAACATAGGGCCATCAAGTCAGGGGTGATGTGGGCTTGTTGTTTTACATGTAGGAATAGTCTGCAGCAAAGCGCTGAATCTGTTGTAGTCTTTTCATAGTTGATAAAGACGGTCCATGGTAGAGGCCACTGGCGTAATCAAGTTTAGACAGTAAAAGACATAGTAGCCTGAACCTTGTGTGGAAATCCCTGGTGGGGGAAGATGTGTTGCAGTTTTTATAGAAATGAAGCTGGCGCTTGCTAATTTGTTCACTTTGGCATTCACCGCTAACTTGGAATTCCAAGGTTTCTTTCTTCGTTAAATACTTTAGGAGGTGGTCCCAGATCATCAGGCACATAGTGAGTCATAATTTTTTTTTACGATCAGCACTTGTTAGTATTTTAGTTTTGGAAGCGTTCAATTTGAGATGGCTCCATATTATCCACTGATCAACAGCTCTGAGGCAACTGAAGAGTTTTGAGGTTCCAATGTTTTGGGGGCTTTCCAGTGTAAGGAATATTTGTGTGTCATCTGCATAGTTACAGCATGCGAGCTGAAATTCATTCATCATTGTCGGTAACTACATGTAGATGTTGACAAGTATGGGTGAGATGATGGAGCTTTGAGGAACCCCTGCTTTTGTTTGGATGAGAAAAGGGGGAAATATAGGTGAAATCTGTCCTGGTTAGAAGGTAGGATGTGGTCCAGTCAAGAGCATTCACCTCTAAGCTGGCCTCGTAGAGTCTTTGTATTAGAGTGTCACGACAGCTGAGGGATGTAATGCAGCATCCCCATTATGGTCTACTATGTTTTTTAGGTCATCCCAGAAAGCGATGAAGGCAGATTCTGTGCCTCTTTCTGGGCAGAATCCTGTCTGATACTCTGAAAGTATGGAGTTATCTTCAATGAATTGTGACATCTGGGCAAATGCTGCTCTTTGTATCAGTTTGCACAAGAAAGACATTTGTAATCGGTCTGTGGCTTAGTTGTTGGGGAATGCAGGTCCTGGTTTTTTTCCCCTCATAATGGGCATGTGCATGTCTTTTTTTTAATGTCTTCAGGAAAGATTCCTGTAGTTAAAGAATTATTGATTCTTCTTACTGGTGTGGCAGCAGAGGTAGTTACAAAAATGTTCTTGAAGATGTGTGGTGGACAAGGGTCACAAGGGCATCAAGGTGGCCTGCTTCCCTTGAGCAGATCAATCAATTTTGTTTGCGATATTTGATTAAAGGAATGTAGAAGCTGGGTTAGCCTACTATTTGAGAGGCTTTTTGGAAATAGGTTGGTTCTGGTGGTTTTCCTTTCCTTTAAGTAGGAGTCCAACATGTCTGCTTTGGTTGTGCAGTGAGTTGCTGGTTTGTCATTGAATTCTTAAGTAATGAGATGAATTCCTTCTGTGCATTTAGGTTTATAAAATTCTTTACTTGCACATTTACTTTACTTGCACATTTCACATTTTGAATTCTGTCTGCATAGTACCTTTTTAGCTTTTTGATTGTTGACTTGTATATTCTGTTATGGTTTTGTAGGTGAAGTGTGTCTTGATTGCCATTTGTTTTGAGTCAGGTGTGTTGCAGCTTTCTATTTTGTTGTTTTATCTCATAGTTCTGTATTTCTCCAAGGTGCTTGTTTTGTTGCGCTATGTGGTATTAGGATATCAAAAGATTCCTGTATCCAGTCAAAGCTTTTGAATGGAATTTATTGTATCTAGATCTGTGTTGGATGTTAGTTGTGTTTCTAAGCATTCAAAATTGAGTTTGTTCCATGATCGCTAGGTGGATGCATGTAAGGTGATCTTAAGTGTGATTATTGGTGTTTTATGTTGGAAAGCTATCAAATGGCAGTCACTGGTTCTAGATTAGAAAAATGGCATATAGGATGAGCCTAGCAATGCAGGTTTTGTGTAAGATGTGATTTAGTTTCATTGTGACTAGGCAAGTGATGATGGTTTTTGAATGGGGCATGTTTGGTTTGTCAAACCAAATATTTAGGTTGTGAAAAAGCATAGGTTGGAGTGATTCAAAGACAGTATACAACAGGTACTAGCAGTACTCGAGACACAAATGACATACCTATGGAACTCTAATATGTCATATCCCCTTCTGTGCTGTGTGTTAAAAAGGAAATAGGTCTGCAATCTTTGCTAGATGATAAATGCAAATTTGCATGACGCTCGCATGCCTGGCACCACCGCAATATCTGATCTCAACATTTTCAGTACACGTCAAACACCACCTGCTCGCGATACGGCTAGGATCCCTTCAATCAAGAGCGGATCAACCACTGTGGAAGAATGGGGGAGAGACGTCATGCAGGCTATGCAATGCTGCCAGGCGAGGACATGGTCCATTTGATTTGTATCTGCCCTACCCCAAGAGAAGCACGTCGCCAACTGCTGAAAACAGTTTTTAGTACAAAAAGGATATGCTCTTGACGGAAAGCAGTGATGAAAATGTTTGATTCAGCTGATCCGCATACAAACTGTAGACTTGTTAAATTTCTGTCTGCACAGACCAAATCCTTAAACTTGCCACCTGTGACTGTTAGTACACCATAAAGATGTAGATTATGTTCTTGAAATACACAGAACAAGGCACATTGAAAACTTGGCGCTTTAAATAATTGTTTAGTAACTCTTATTGTAATAGCATACATTCAAGAATTTTATAGTGGATATTGAATCCTAATAGTGATTAGTTTTATAAAATATCACTACCTCTATATGTTGTTAGGCCAGCAAGATAAGGGCAGTTTTTAAATATCCAGCTGTAATAATCGTGACATAAGTTGACTATTTTGCTAAGATTTTAATTAATCATGCAAATAAATACATTTAATCTATTGCATAGGTTGGAGAGTAACATAAGGTTTGAAACTGTGCCTATAAAAGGGTCTTGTAATGGTGCACTGCTAGGTGGTGGTCTGTAAAGGAAAAGGAAATTACAAGAGGAAGTTGGCGTAGGGTTGCATCTGGTGATGAGGGCCTCACAACCTTGTATGGAAATGTGGTCAGCTTTGGTAAGATTTATTGTTTGCTTGAATATAACAGATAGTCCACCTGCTCTTTTTCCTATACGATTTTGTGTGATAGTTTGATGGCCTGGAGTAACAGCTTCATGCAATATTGGGGCTATGTCATCTCCAGCCATGTTTCAGTTATGAAGAGCAAGTCAAGTTGCGTGTCAATGAGTAGGTCGTAGATCTGGTGCTTGTTTTTAGAGTGATTGAGCATTTATTAGTAGGTAGTTTAGAGACTCTTTTGGTGGTGGTGTGACTTTTTTGTAGAAGAGTGAGCAGTATTTTTTTTTTTTCTTTTCTTTTTTTTAAACTTGTGACAGGGGTGCCTTTAGTGCTGGTATTAGTTGTATGCAGATAGAAATAGTTTTGTCTTTCTATATAGTATTTTTCGTCCAGCAGGCTTAGAAGGGTCTGCATGTGTAGGTGGTGGCTGAGAGTGAGTTGGTGAACGTTTTTTGAAGAGTAGCTTTGTTGTGTAATAGACATGGGGTTGCACAGTTGTGAAAAGTGGCGTGCTGTTTGTTTTACTTGTGTCTGTTTAGAGGGGAAGGTGTATGAGTTAGTTGTAGAGCTTGCTGGTCATGTCTAAAGGCTCTAAATTGTGCAATGGATGAGAGCTTGGTGAAAGTTGTTCTGTTGGTGTATTTATGTTAGGTGCTGGTGAAGAGAGAAAATCTGGGAGTAATAATTGTTTAGGACGTGTATTATTTGTGTAGTCAAAAGGGTGGAAGTGGGTGTATGTTTCTAATTTGTGACGGAATGTATTATGAAAGTGTGTGAGATTTTGATGTGCTGGTGTGTGTGCTAGGTTTTGCTTTTGTGGGACAGTGAGGAGATATTGATGTAGATGTTTTCTGAGAAGGAACTGTATGTAAAGTACTGTTGGTGAGTGGAAGTTGAATGGTAAGGGGGATGGTAAGGTATTTTGGAGAAGAGTGTATGTGGTATGAAAAGGGATGGATAAGAGTTTATGGGGGTCTGATTGATTTGATAGCTGGAAAAGGTAGTATATGTGGTGGATTTGAGTGCAAGGATTGTTTGGTTATGTGTTTTTGGTGAAAAGAGGTAGATGTTTTAGTGGATGATATGATGGGAGGCTGAGCATAGGTTTGGTGGTGAAAGAAAGGGGTCTTTTAGGAGTAAGTAGAAGGCAGAGCTGGTGTGTTGTATGAATATGGAGTATGCATCTGGATGCGTTAAAGTTATGTATAGCATCACAAATCAGCTGAGTTACTGTACACCTTTCTTTCTAATTTCACCAATAACTTCGGTTACCTGAGTAACCAGGATTAACAGGGACCTTGTGGGTCCCAAACTGGACATTAGTAACAGCTATTATTTAGTGAAGCTGCTTAGACAGGTATAACATAAAACATGTACAAAATATATAAAACAAATTACTCTTGTTCCAACTATACAAACAATAGAATTACTCCATAATTTGCCCTTGTGCAAATGTTATTTGCTCTATTCCCTATTACGCAAGCAACATAAACTGCACAATCAGATGTGCACTTTTTTGTTTTACGCAAAAGAGCAAAATGTTTTAGTGTCTGTTTGTTTAATGGAGCTGCAGGGTTGCACCAGCAGGATTATGGTAGATTCAGTAAGCATAACATGCCTGCACTATAGTCTGCAAGCATCAACTCAACTACCACCTGTAGACTTCTCAAAGTCCTATAGGTAAGTTTCAAAAACAGTTTAACAAAACAAGACCTCAAGAATCACGGACATCTGTGAATGCACAAAATGCTAAAAGTATACTAATGTAGCAACTTAAATGACATAATCCTAAAGTAATGTGCCTTTTATACATATGCATCCTTAAGCTAAGATAGTTCCTTGTACATTGTAAATGCAAACTCTATAGGCAACAGAATGATACACTAATCATGAAGTGAGAAAGTAATACTGTTCTACCTCGAGCTAAAGCCCATTTTATGTCTAAAGAATTGTTCCTAGACCTAAAATCAACAAAAGAATAAACGCATAAGAGAAATTTGCACTCCAAAGAAGATAGCCTGCAGTACCTTTCGGTTCCAAGTCACATTTATGGTAACACTTTACAGCTGTAAAACCCTCCACGCATATTTAAGCCTTCCAGAATTTCAAGCTGGTCAAACAAATGAGTTGGGAAAAATAGTGTATATTGGTTAAGGAGGCCCAATGTTCTATGTCATCATAAACAGCCTAATGTAATTATACTTGTAACCTTGGGCACACAGTAGATAACATTTTAATTAATAATGAATGGTTACTGCTGCATCAAAGTGACCTTAAATGAACTGAAATGTTACAATGATTCCCCACTGTGTATGAGCAACCTGACCACAAAGCTGAATAAGTTACAATTCAGTTACAAAAATAATGACATGTAGCACTTCCCAAAGCATATCACTGGCTATAGTTTTCCACAGAACTACCATTCCCCAATTCAACCAGTTTACAAAGACTACAATGCACCATCTGGCCTAAGAACTGCTGCCTAAAAACTGCAAACAATCAGATGAGGACTTGTAGGATTAACAGTCCTAAAGGACAAACTGTGTTATACTGGTTGCTTTGTCTGAGTTGGTTGTTTTTGATAGGAAAGGAAGTCTTAAATAACCTAAAACTTAATTTCTGGTCTTTAACTAACAAGGCTGTGAGATTTGCTTGGGGTGGAGTGGTCAAGTGGACTGTAATGGGATATTAGGCAAAACTTGAGTGAGGTTTAACAGACACTCAACTCATGTCGGATCAAAAATAGTAATAGCTTGAAAAAGTACTGAAAGTATTTCCACTAATGAAATATTTTGCAACTAGCCTGCAGTAGCGGTTTGCTCTCTGGTTGAATGAGTTTTAGGTGTAAATAGTAAAGGGCTGTTTGCCAATTAATAGCATAATGTATTATAAACCACAATCCTGCAATAAATTTGCTATGTTGGGGGTTGCCAGACACCTGTTGTACTGGACCAAGGTGAATAAAAAGCAATTAGATGCCTTAATCAGCTAAGCTTTTTCCAGAGACAACTGAAAAATTATAATGTCCAAGGAGTGCAGACAGTGTTCCACTGGAGTGGAAGGCTTACTGAAAAATACTAGGCATGCTACTGACTGATTGTTACGAGTTTAAAACTACCTTGGATAAAAATGTAGTATGCATACTCATAACACTATAGGAATTAAATATTATATTGGGATTTACTCTATAGAGAAGTGCTTCCCAAACATTTCAGAACCATAACCCACTTTAGTATGGCAAACTTGCTAAACTCCACTAGCTTTAATGGACATGAGGTAGGCATTTGTTTTTAATATTAATAGAGCAGTGAGAGGTAGTGCATTGTCATTTACTGAAATGGTTGATAAATCTGCTCAGGCATCCAGTTTTATTGATCAAACTATATTCCACACAAATGATGTGTTGAAATCGGGTTTCAGTGACTATTGTTCGGGCATTTGTGGTTCTTGTTGCTCACAAATAGATCCGGATTAGGAGCTCACAGTTTCTAGAAGATGCTTCTCAATTTATAGTGGTCCAGTTCACACTTGAGGAACTCCTCTGATGTTTGACTCAGCGTGTTGGCCCATTGGTTGCTGGTAATGGGACATGTTTCTCTTTCAGAGTAATGTTGTGGACGACTGTCCACTTCCAAATAATTTGTGCTCCTCTGAAAAGTAGTTGTGAACTTGTTTCTCTCTGCTGGATTATGCAGTACTTGGTTGTTGAGTATCCATCTGTACCATTATTCAGGATCTTGAAATCCTTTGGAGGAAAGACTAAAGACCTCATGGCTGATACCTCCCCGAGATCTATGTGCATTTGAGATTCTTAAAAGTGACCACTTTCCTTTGATTTTCAAGCCCTGGAAATTAGCCCTCCAACCTTCTAGAAAAACGCTGGTGGTCCTCACAAATGTTGGGGGTGAATGGAGGAAAGTCAATCCTGTTGACACGTTGTTTACCTGTGCCAACTATAGTAATGGATCTTTCATCTTCCTTCTGATCTTGACAGCGTCGTCAAAAGATCCTTGGTCTTGCGACCATTGATTGTCTAGGTCTTCCTGGAATGGTCTTATCCATAAGCTGCAGTTGACTATACTTTGGAGCTTTTGGGCAACTACAGAAAACGTTTTTACTCTCTCCCTTGTGAGAAAGTATTTGCCCTGTTCTACTTTGAGAAGTGCCCCAAGCGATCTTATTGTTTTGCCCAGTTTTAAGGAATACTGGCTCCTGTTGAATGTTAATCCTGGAGTGGTGAAGACTTGAGGACAACCCTTGTAGAACATTTGTCAGCTCGGGCTGATTGGGACTTTTTGCAAGCCAACTGTTAAGGTAAAGGAAAATTTGATGGCCCAATCCTCTGACGTAAGTTGCCACTGTGGGCATGCATTTGGTGAAAATGCATGTGGCAGAAAGGAAGAACTGGCAACTGGTCACTTCAAATCTTACATAGTTTCTGTGGGCAGGATGAACTGGAATGTAACAATATGTGTCTTGAAGGTCTAGGGATGTAATTTAATCTCCCTTGTTAAGACTCTGTAGTTTCGCCCAAGAGTAGCCTTACAAAATGATTGTTAGCTTAAGAATTTGTTTAACTACCAGAAATCAAGTGTCAGTCTCCATTGGCCTGATTTCCTTTTTTATTTCCTGAGGTGGGGTTGTAGGTGACATGGTGATAAATCCTGTGATATGCCTACTCAGAACCAGTTCCAAGACCCAACAGTCTGTTGTAACAGACCTCCAATTTATGTAGAAGTTGGAAATGTGTTCCCCTGTCGAACGAAAGGAACTTGCAGCCGATGGAAGGATAATCACTGACCTGTAGAAGGTTTTGAGATCTTTCTTGTACTGTTGCCTTTCTATGAGGCGTCTGCCTGGAGTAGGCAGATGGTGGAGGTGGTCTGTCCGGTTATATCCTCGCTGAACCGGCTGGTAGGGTTGAGAGCAGTAAGATTGGTAACCACCTCTGTACGGATACTCTGTACAGATAATAACCCCTCCTAGCTTTCAAACTCTCCAAAGGGATGGAGTCTTCATTGTTGAAGACACCTAGGGATCTTGCTGTGTAAGTATTAGCTTTCATAGATTGTAAATTAATATCCACATGCTCTCCTAGCTATGCTTCCTGTCATACGGCATGTTGAAGTCTGCACTTCAGGGCAGAAGGCTGTTGCCTCGAAACAACCCTGTCTATTGGGCACAACTGCACCTGCTAGCTGTCAGAAATCTGTGGAGGCTAAGTCCATCACTGTATTATCTCAAATTATGTTTTCTCTCCTTTTGGAATAATGGCTTTCAACAGATTCTTCTTCTCCTTGGGGAAGTGTTCTAGCATCAAAATTAAGTCAAACCACATTGGTCTGTCTTACCTTCCCTGAATTGTTAAGGAATTAGAAGCTTTGACAGTGGTTACAGCCAAAGCTGAGAAAGGTTTCCTTAAGTTATGCAGTCTTCCACCCGCTCAATCAGGTGGTGTGGAACAAGGGGTAGATGGGTGTCTTAACCTTCTGTGGGCAGCCTACATAACCGCAGAGCCTGGTCATGGATGACCTATCGGGCATGCTGGAGAGTTTCAAGGAGCTATTTATTTCTTATCCAGGGAGGAAAAGATTGCTGCAACAGTCGCCTTGTTTTCATGATTTTTAAACCCTCTTCCCAGGTATATTCTAGGACTGGAATATAATCTTACAGACTTCTTTGTAGGTTCCTTGTGGAAAATCTGCCTAGGCTGCCTGGTGGAGAATCAGCTGCAGATGTAGTTGGTGGATTAGATGGAGGGGCAACAGTCATCCCATTTGGAACCCACATCCTGTGGGGAAAGTGGGGCAGTGCATCAGTAATTCTGCCTTCCTCTCGTTCCTCAGAGTACACATCCTCATTTGTGGGAGGTACAATAAGCCTTAAATGTGGAGGTCCAGCAGACTGAATTTATAATTAAGATTACTAAGCGAGGGAATGTTTTTTTAAGTTCGAGGTATCGATGGAAGACACCTCCGGCTGATATTTGTGTAGGGCTATAAGTAGACCTAATTGGACATTTATCAAACGAACGTCCTGAATCTATTAAATGCTTTGGAGGAAAAGGCAATATTTTACTAGGCATGGAGTGCTGTGGTAAAATAGGCACTGGAATACCTTTATCTGATATCAAAATGTCCTTTTTGAAGGTCTTGTTGAGGAGTTACTCTGTCATTGATAATGGTTGTGCCATCAATGTGTTTAGTGCAGTCGTCGAGATTTCAGTCTCTGGGCTGCCCTGGAAGATATAGATGTGGTAGGCTTTTAGATTGCCATTGACCGACTTCTCGTCTACAATTTCTTCATCAACGTTGTCAAAAGTAGGTCTGACAACAATATCGGAGATCAGCTTGACATGCGACGATCTTCAAAGATGGGATGGATGGCGGAGACTGTGTCCTTGGGAGACGTGAAGTTTCTTTTGTGTAAGGACACCCCACAATGAAGACAGAGCTTTGAAGCCTGGGTGACGTAACCCCAGTGCTCGAGACTCTTGCTCTTTAGTTCACCAGAATGGTCTGTATTTGGGAGAACGTGTCTTCGAATGGGCACTTGTTAACCATTTTAGATATCTTTGAAACTTCTGGTTCTTTTCCTGAAGAAAATACTCTTTGGTCTCGATTATCTGTAACCATAGAAGCAAGTCACCGCCCCTGCCCTTCAGGGTCTTAGCAGAGAATGTCTTGGGCCTGGGATTAAGACACTTAATGCACTCCTTGTTGGGGGTCCTCACAATGTAACCTTAGTTTCCCACAGTAGCCACAAGTTCTGAAAAGACATTTAGGACCACCTACGTTTAGGCCAAAATTTAGGATTATCTGCAATAATTCCTGTCAGGAAAGTTCAACTAGAGGTGAAACAGGTTGATCTTGTAGAAATAAGGGCTAGATTTGGTGTCAGAATGAAGAAAAGTAGCTACCGCTGAGAATAAAACTGAGAGCTCAGGGACACTCCCTTCACACATGTGGTAGGAAATTCAGGCCTGTGAAGCTACGAAAAATACAATACTGGACAACTTGTTTTGTAGACTCTTTTCTGCTATCCTAGAACTAAACCCTTAGGCTAACTGACTGTTTTCTTGAGGAGTATTTCTTCCTCTGTGTGTTCTACAAAGAGGATGTTATTAGTGAGTGATATATTCAGAATCTTTAGCAGAGCATCCAACCTCACATTCGTAAGTCAGAGCCATGATGACCACCACAGTGTAATTTCATGGCAAACACCTAAAATCACTACATTTGCTAGGTGACTGCTTGCACTGATAACTTGGTTGGCTGTCAATCTGTTTTCCCTCACCTCTAGAAAGTGTTGTTTGCGATCCTTTGGAAGGTGTCAACAAACTTCTACATGGTTTCCCATGGGGAGCATTCAGATGGTCCCCGGTCAAGGGAGCAGTACCACTTGCTGCTTTAAGTACTTTCGGGTTGCTCTGCAGATCATTCCAGAGGAATCCATTCTTTTCCTCTAGCTGAAGGAGCAGAAGTTTCTAAAGCAAAAGGATGTTTTTGTTTCCAAACGAGGACAGACAATGATCATGTCTTAGCTATTTATTAGCCAAGGAGAAGCCTCCTATGACTGATGTGATACATCTCTCTTCTACCATTTGTCAACCCAGGCACTAGCAGAAGAGAAAATCTGGGTGTTGCTGGGGTTGGAGCACTACTATGACAAATACTGCTGTAGAAGGTAACCCCAATAGGATATTAAGTTTGGATGCTCCTTTGGTCAAGATCCCCTCCTTCACCCCACACTCCCCCGAAAGGTGAAGTGACCCACGGGAGATACTGTAGATGGAGTTCTGGTTATGGATGTGAGAGAGTATGATGACCTTTAACCCAATGGTCGGAGGACTTGAGTGGCACAGGTGCTATCATCTCACAGCTGCTTGAGGTGAGTGAGGTGTTAGTTGTGGTGCTTCAACTGGCATGTGTTCTTCTAGTACAAGGGGTGTACTGATGTATACCTGGAGAACATAACCTGAGGACTTGGTACATTTAGTAGCTTTGGAGAAGGTTGCAGAAGCTTCTCTGGCAGAAAGCAGAGGAGCTGCAATAGTGCGAGACAATACACAGGTGAAGGTGAGATGTAAACAGTTTCTAGGAGAGACTTCAACAGAGGAGTGTCTCAAAATTGTTCTCCTGAGGGGCCTATGGATTTTAGACATGGAGAGCCTGCATGTCTTAGTGTTTGAATGGCAAGGAGTGCTTTGACTGAATTAGAGGGTGGCATCAGGTGCTGAACAAACATGCAGCTCAGTAACTTATGTTTTTCAATATCAATCTGCCCCTTAAAGGCAGAGAGGTTGATGCCGCCTCTTTTCCTGCTTCCTGGACCTGCTCTTGAGACAACAAGGGAATATATAAAAATAATAATTCAGATACACTTCTCAAGAAAGGGGCTTATTAAAAAAAAATTAAAAAATTAAAAATAAAAAGTGCTCTGAAGTTCCACTCTTGTGAAGCCAGAAATAACTAACCGAAAGAGGGAACAGCTCTTTTCCTCTATGTTAATGCCAAGCTTATTAGATTCCCCCCCCCCAACCCTCCAGTGTCAGTGTTTTTATTTGTACTTAATTGGCACTTTAGTGCTGCCTTCGTGTTTGGGGCCTGATGTGATCGCAGGGTGCTATCTGCCCCCTCTTCACAGCACAGGACACATTCCAGCTTTCAGTCCCCCCTCTCCTGCCAATGTTGTAAATTTCATATGGAGCGGCCTTTTTTTTTTCCCGACTGCCGCTATTTCAGAGTATACAGACTGTCTCTTTGAATCTATTCTTTAGAAAGTAATTCTCTTTTTAGAATGCACACAATGAAAAACATAAAACGGCACTCCTGTATGTATTTGAGTGCTATACTTGTAAACCAATTTAGTCTGCATGTCCTCCTTGTATAACTTTCTAGTTTGCTTCAGTGTTCACATATCTAGTACTTATTGTTAGACCAGTCAGCTCTCAGCATGGTTTCCCATGTCTTTATGACTCCTGACCTCCTGTTATGATCCTGTGCTCAACTTCGTTTTTGCTGGCTTTAGGACTCTGGGCACTTTACCACTGCTGACCAGTGCTAAAATCCAAGTGCTCTCTGTCTAAGTTGGGTTTGTCATTGGTGGTCTCCATAATTGGCATATTTGATTTACTAATAAGTCCCTAGTAAAGTGCACTAGAGGAGCCTAGGGCCTGTAAATCAAATGTTACTAGTGGGCCTAAAGCACCGATTGTGCGACCAACATGAGTAGCACTGTATGCATGTCTCAGACCTGCGACTGTAGTGTTTGTGTGTAGTTTTAAACTGCCAGCTGGACCTGGCAAGTGCACCAACTTGCCAGGCCACAACCTTCCCTTTTACTACATGTAGTTCACCCCTAAGGTAGGCCCAAGGCAGACCATTAGGCAGGATGCAGTGTATTTAAAAAGTAGGACATGTACTAGTGTGTTTAACATGTCCTGATAGTGAAAAACTAATTGAGCATTCTTTCACTATCGCAAGACTCATCTCTCCCGTAGGATAACATGGAGATTACCTTAAAAACCATTTCAGTGTAATTTCCCATTAGGAGATAGAAATATGGAGTTTAGGGTCTTTGAACTCACAATTTAAAACTATATCTTTTAGTCAAGTTGGTTTTTAAATTGTAAGCTTGGAAATCCCACTTTTAGAAAGTGGGCATTTTCTTGCTTAACCATTCTGTGCCTCTTCCTGGCTACTGAATACACGTCTGGACCAGACACAGTTGGGATGTTTGTGAATTCACTCTAGACAGTCACACAAAGGGAGCTGAGGTGGGTCTTGCATATCATGATTAGTCTTCCTGGGCTAGAGTGGAAGGAGCAGTCTCCAACCCCGTGAAGTGGTTGTGGCCAGGACAGGGCGAGGCAGGGTCTTTATACACCACAAGGACTTTCCTTTGACGTTTGCCTACTGCAAAGGCAGAAATGGGTATAATTATTGGACTGCTGACACACAACTTCAGAACACTTCAGGACTGCGGACATTCTGCCAGGGAGAAGAGCTGGACACTTGAGGAATTGCCACTCTGACTGTTGCTTTGCTTGGCTGGCCTGCTGCTCCTACTTCTGCCCTGAGAGTGAAAGGACTGGACTTTGCTTTCCACATCCTGCTTTCCATGGTTCTCCAAGGGTTCGCACTGAGCTTGCCTCCTATGGTGAAGTCTCAGGGACAAAGACTTCATCTGCCAGTGCCTGGGCTCTTCTGCGCAGAGTCCTGACTTGCCAAGTGGTGCCAAATCCAGTCCCTAGGCCATTTGAAGCAGAAGCTGGTTACTAGCAGGTGAAAATTCACGCACCACTGTGTGTGCATCAGAAAAATTGACTCAGCACCTGTCCTGTGCCTGGAAATTCAATGCTGCGCCTGTTCTCAGCCCAGACCCTTTGCACAGCATGTTGGAATTTTCCACACATCGACCCTGGGTGTCAAGTCTTCAACACTGCAACATGGCACTGATGCTGCGTGTCCGGAAATCAACACATCTTTCTCCTGTGGAGGAAAGTATAGACACATCGCCTACCCAGCGGGGAAAGAATCGACGGACAGCCTCACTTGCAAGTAAGGAATCACTGCATCACCTCTCCTGTGGCTTCATTTTTGACGCATACCAGGCACTTTGTGCTAAAGCAACACATCCATTGATTCCTGTGGATTAAGACTCTTAACTTGAAAAATTGATATCTTTTCTTGGAGTTTTGTCATTTTGGTCTGTTTTTTTTTTTTTCAAATAAAGATGGGCTATTTTTCTAAACTGGTGTGGTGTCTGTTGGAAAATGGGTTATTGGTAAGGACAGGTAGGTACCTACACCTAGCAACAAGCCACTAACCTCCACCTAGGTACAGTTAGGTCTCAGTAAATTAATCCCAGCTCAACCCTTGGTAGCTTGGCAACGAGCGTCAAGGCTTAACTTAGAAGACAGTGTGTAAAGCATTCAAATATCACAAAACAGTAATTAAATAAAACACAGGAAACAGTTTAAAAATCCAAAACCAATTTATAAAAATAGTTTATATTTTTATCTTTAAAATGACACAAAAACGAATAAAATCGTATAAAGGGAACCGGAGATATGAATTTTTAAAGAATAATTATTTTTCTAGCGCTTAGAAACAAAAAGCGCCAATCGGGTCATCTGGTTGCACCAGGACCGGGGCAAAGTCAAAGTTTCAGGCCGACCGCGATGGAGCCCTGCTCGGCTACAAGTCGCGGGAGGCCTCGGTTAAAAAGTTACCTTCTGACTTAGTCTTTATTTTGAAGATTTTCAGCAGCGGGACGAACCTGCCAGTTGAATCCGACCTCCTGGAGCCCTTGTCCGGATACGCGATGTGGGTTTCCTCGGTGGAGATTTTTACCGTCGGACTTAGTCGTTTTTTCGAGGTGAAAATCCTTCGACCGGGGTAAACCTGGATCTTGATCCGACGTCCGTGGAGCCCTTCTCGGATACGATGGCTGGGAGGTCCCGGTCAACTTTTTACCTTCGGACTTAGTCTCTTTTTCGGAGGTTTTTCTTTACCGGGACAAACCACCAAGTCAGGCCGGGTCGCGGTTGAGGCAAGCCTTTAAAATGACACTGGGCACCTCAGCAGTGCACCTAGGTGTGCACCACCTATGCTGTGGTCCCTAAACCTACATGCCCTACCATATACTAGGGACTTATAGGTAGGTTAACTTAACCAATTATAATTAGCCTAATTTGCATATCCATTTTACACAGAGCACAGGCCCTGGGACTGGGACTGGTTAGCAGTACCCAGGGCACCCTCAGAGTCAGGAAAACACCAGCATAAAGTGGAAAATGGGGGCAAAAAGTTAGGGGGCCTCTGCAATCAGCCCTGTTTTCTCACAGTGTCCATCTGTAGTGTTTTCACTGTGTTGCTGTGTACAAATACTTTACACATTGCCTCTGAGATCAGCCGGACTGCTCATACCAAACTACCAAGGGGGTGAGCAGGGGTTATTTTAGGGGCGTAACCCCTCCTTACCCTGACTAGAGTGAGGGTCCCTACTTGGACAGGATGTAATTGACTGCCAACTAGAGACCCCATTTCTAACACATATATAGATATTTAACTATTATATTACTAACTGAATCTATGCTGTGCAGTTTATCTATCTTTGCAACCCTATCGGTCTATCTACTTCAATATATATGTCTGTCTACCGGTTTATCAACCTGTCTGTCTACTAGGTCTCTACCTGTCTGGTCGGTCTCTCTAGCTCGGTCTATCTATGAAAGTCTATCATATATAGCTATCTGTGTCCATCTATATATGCAAGTCTAGTCTATCTATTTTTGCAAATATCATCCATCTATCCGTCATCTGTGCCAGTCTATTTATCTTTCCTTCTTTGCAAGGTTATTTATCTTTACAAAGTTATCAACCTATCTATACAACTGTCTTTCTGAGTCATGTTTTGATAGCCTCTCTATCTGTTCAAACGTCTCTTTGTGTAATAAAGATGCACAAAAAAATTACAAAAAAGGCATTAGCAAAGCCAAGAGGCTGGCAGCCAATACCAGACCAATTTGCTTATTTTTTTTGTATTTTTTTTTTAGGTCAGGTGTTAGTTTGATGTTTTGATTTTCCTACGATTATGTGAATAACAGTTATTATAGAGGTTTTCAGTCAGACTTCATAAGTCTGCTGTAATTCATATTTTTCATGTATCTACAGCCCAGTCCAGCCATTGCCTGGCCTCATCGAGTTACAAAATGCTTCTCTTTTACAAGGAGCACATCCTCACACACCTCCTCCTGTTAGTTCCACGGGCTGCTATGGTAATGTGTGCTTTCTTTTACTTATTGGTTGAAGAGGATAAAGACCCTACTCAAGCAACAACCACAATTCCTGGCAGGGTGAACCACACAAGTCATTAAATTTACCTAAGGTTAATCCTTGGCAGTTTGGCACAAAAAAGTCAGGTTTAACTTAGAGGTAACGCGTAAAGTATTTATGCAGCACACAAAGAGAAAAAGTAAAACAGAACACAAGAGCATTCCCAAACCAATTTAGAAAATCGGGTAAATTGTAGTAAACAGAATGAAACCAGAATGACAAAAAGCCAATCAGTAGAACCGGAGATCTACAATTTTTAGGTTTTGGGTAGGTATGGCGCCTTGAAGCACCAAGCGCCACTACGTCATCTGGTCCTACTATACCAAAGTAAAGTCACAAGTTCAGGCAGACCGACATGAAGCGCAGGCAGTTTACACAGACAAGGTAATGCTGCTGAAAAACAAACTCTCAAAGTCTGGTCAAGATTTCTACTTTTCTTGAAGAGGAGCACCCTCTGATGCCAGCCAAGGGTCTAGGACCTGGGCAAGCATCTGTTGGGGATCAGGGAGTCAAATTAGCAGAGGCCAGCAGAGTTCAGACAGGTCCAGGTGCAGCAGGTCAGCTGGGTATTTACAAGGAGACCTCTGGACCATGTTTTATCTCTGTAGCTCAGAACTGGAGGTTAGCAAACTGACCTTTGGAGACACTCAGGAAGCCTGGAATGAAAAGGGCAGGTCCAGTCTTCCTTATCAGAAAGATAGGCAGGCATTAAGCAGCAGGGCAGCCTTGGGGAACAAGGCAATCATCCTTCTGTAAAGTGCGCAGGTCCAGGAGCATTCTGAAACATTTGCTCTGAGTGTCTAATATTTTTACCTGATGCCAGCCTTTGATGTGGGGGAAATCTTCTGAGCTACCCCCACATCTGGTTCTGGAAATGTTCTTTCTTCCCATGCCAAAGCTCCACGATGTCTGGGGTGACAAAAGACTAGTGCCTGTTTCCTAGGTATGTGTGCTGGGGGCACCTCTTAAGTCTGAGTGGGGCAGAGAACAACTGTACTCTCAGCTATCATGGCAGGATGTCTCTCTCCCAGCCACACCCAGGTCCTGTTCACCATTTGGGCCCAATAGGTTTTCCTAAAGGCAGTGGAGACTCCTAGAATGCTTCAGAAACTTTTGGCTAGTGAAAAAGCCGTTACATTAAAAATTATTTTTAGATCTAAATAATTTGAGTACAAACAGTATATTTACACCTGCCACCAAACTAAAGTTATCACTTTTTAAATGTAGTAAGGTAACCCAGTGTTAGTCAACGGGAGAGACAGGCCTTGCAGCGGTGAATAACTGCTTAAGGAGTTTTTCACTGCACGGACATGTAAAACCTAAACAAATAATTCTCAGGCAGAAACCATGACAAGAATGCCAGGTCTAACCTTTTGCCTTCCGACCTCCTGTTTTTGCTAGACTTTGGGCAGTTTGCTACAGCTAACCACTGCTAAAGTGAATTTGCTATCTGCTTAAAAACACAGTAAGAATGACCTGTACCCAATTGGCATATTTAATTTACATATAAGCCCACGGTAAAGTGCACTAAATGTGCCAATAGTCTGTAAATTAAATGCTAATGGGCATGCTGTGCCAATAGTGCCACCAAGTTAAGAAGCCCTTTAAAAACATCTCAGGATTGCCATTGCAGACTGGTGTGTGCAGATTTAAAGTGTCATGTTGAGCTGAAAAAATAATCCTTTTGCCAGGCCCAAACCTTTAACCCCTTCGCTGCCAGGTCTTTTCCCCCTCAGGTGCCAAGCCTTTTCTTTGCTATTTGTGGTAGTTCATGCTTAGGCCCTCAACTTTTTGTCCACATAAGCTATCCACGCCAAATTTGCGTCCTTCCACCACCCCCCCAACATTCTAGGGATTCTAAAGGTACCCAGAGTTTGTGGGTTCCCCTGGAGGAGACCAAGAAATTAGCCAAAATACAGCTAAAATTTCGTTTTCTTTTTAAAGAAAAATCAGGAAAAAAGTGCTGCAGAAAAAAGCTTGTATTTTCTTTCCCCTGAAAATGGCATCAACAAAGGGTTTACAGTGTTAAATCACCATCTTCCAAGCTTTCAGGAACAGGCAGACTTAAATCAGAAAACCACATTTTTCAACACAATTTAGGCATTTTACTAGGACATATCCCATTTTTACTATTTTTTTGTGCTTTCAGCCTCCTTCCAGTTAGTGACAGAAATGGGTGTGAAACCAGTGGTAGATCCCGGACAGCTAAACATTTCTGAAAAAATAGATAAAATTCAGAATTCACTAAAGGGTCATTTGTGTAGATCCTTCAAGGTTTTCCTACAGAAAATAACAGTTGAAATAAATATTGAAATTGAGTTGGGGGAAAAAAAAGCCATTTCTGTCCACATTTTCTTCTGTAACTTTTTCCAGCTATGGCAGATTTTTTTAAAGCAATATACTGCTATGTCTGCTGGACCCTTCAGGGTCCAGGGAAATATAGCGCTTGTAGGTTTATCAAGAAACTTAGGTACCCAGAGCCAAAAAATGAGCAGCACCTTGCAATGAGTTTGTTTACCGGGTATAGAGCAATTCAATTGGAGAAATATAAAGAATGAAAAATAGGTATCAAGGAAACCTTAAATGGGCACTAGATAGGGTGTTGAGAAGCAGTGGTTATTTGCACATCTCTGAATTCCGGGGTCCCCATACTAGTATGTGAATTACAGGGCATTTCTCAAATAATCGTCTTTTTTACACACTGTCTCAAAGACAAGAGGCAATAACACTTGTTCTTCTATTCTGTGTACCCCCACCACCAAAGTCTCCTGATAAAAATGGTACCTCACTTGTGTGGGTAGGCCTAGTGCCCACAACAGGAAATGCAACATGGACACATCACATCGGACTTGTCTTTTGGAAAGTGCCTAGCTGTGGATTTCGGCCTCAAGCTCAGCCAGCACCTAGTAAAACCTAGCAAACCTATACATGGTTATAAACTAGACAACTAGGAGAACCCAGGATGGGTTAACTTGTGGTGCTCTCACAAGGTTCTGTACCCAGAATCCTTTGCAAACTTCAAAATTTGGCAAAAAAAAAAAAAAAAGGTTTTCCTCACATTTCGGTGATGGAAAGTTCTGGAGTCAGAGCCACAAATTTCCTTCCACCCAGCATTCACCCAAGTCTCACGATAAAAATGGTACCTCACTTGTGTGGGTAGGCCTAGTGCCCGCGACAGGAACTGCCCCAAAACACAACATGGACACATCACATTTTTCTAATGAAAACTGATCTGTGTTTTGCAACGTGCCTAGCTGTGGATTTTGGCCTCTAGCTCAGCCCGCACCTAGGGAAACCTAGCAAACCTGTCCATTTTTTAAAACTAGACACCTAGGGGACTCCAGGATGGGGTGACTTGTGGGGCTCTCACTGGGTTGTTACCCAGAATGCTTTGCAAACCTCAAAGTGTGGCAAAAAAAAAAAACTTTTTCCTTACATTTAGGTGCTGCAAAGTTCTGGAATCTGAGGTGAGCAAATTTCCTTCTACCCAGCATTCCCCTACATCTCCCGATAAAAATGGTACCTCACTTGTGTGGGTAGGCCTAGTGCCCGCAACAGGGAAGGGTCCAAAACACAACATGGCCACATCAGAATTATCTATTACAAAACTACCTGTTTTTGCAAGGTCCTGGGTTCAGCAGCCATCTAGGGAAACCTACCAAACCCAGACATGTCTGAAAACTGAACACCCGAGGGACCCCAAAGAGGTAAGACTTGCGTGGATTCCCCTAGTGTTTTCTTACCCAGAAACCTTAGCGAACCTCAAATTTAGCTGAAACTTTATTTATTTTTATTTTTTTTAAGAAAATCACTTTCCTCATATTTCTGTGTGGGATCACCACACTGGCACAAGTTTCCTACCACCCAACGTTCCCCTCGGTCTAAAAAATATATCTCACTTGTGTAGGTGGGCCAAGTGCCTATGACAGGGAAGGGCAAAAAAGATGTTGAAATTAAGAGGGATCCAAAGTGGGTACAAAAAGGCAATTTGAAAAAAAAAATTTTGGGGCTGACAAGTGGGGCAGCATTTTTATCGGTATAGCTGCGACAATGGTGGGTGGTAGGAATTTTGTGGATTCCTGCAGATCCCAGAAGGTCCCATCACAAAAATATAGGGGAAAGGCATGATTTCAAGCAAAGCTGGATGTTTGCAGGGCATTGTGGGTAAGAAAATGATGCGGGGTGCATGTGAAGCACACCACCCTGGACTCATCCAGATGTTTAGTTTTCAAATGCGTCTAGGTCTGGTAGATTTTTCTAGGTGTCAGCGTCTCAAAGTTCAAAAAGTGCAGCTGCTCACCATTCCAAGTGGGACGATGGAGAGCTAGCCAAGCTCTCTCAAAACCCAAAATTATCAATGTCCTCTTGCTTGCCATTGAGATAAGATGCTTTAGTCCATGGGGTGGGGTGGGAGGGGGTGCTGAAAGACTGTTACCCCCTTCAGGTGGAGTGGGCAGGGGAGGGGGGCATAACCATGCCCATACTGGTCAGCCTCCATTTAAAAAATAAAATAAAAAAAATCCCGTCATCTAGTAGGCTTTTTGGACCCTGGGAGTGGATCAGGGGTAATTACCCTGTCTGCCCACCAGTGGGCAGAGCAACTTTGTCCCCATTATTTATTTGGGGTGGGGGTATGGCCATAACCCCCACCCTTTAAAAAAATAAAAATAAAATCTTCCCTGGTGTCTAGTGGGCTTTCTGCCCCCCCCTTGGTGTCAGATGGACCTTACAAAAATAGGATGATCTGCCCCCAGGGGGGGCAGAAAAGGCCATCAGTAATGTGCCCCATGGGGAGCGACCCTTGCCCAAGGGGACGTCCCCCCTCCCCCAAACAAAACACACACACTCACCCCGATCCTTGGTGCCTTAGTGGTTTTGATGGGCCTAATAAAAATAGGCCCATCTGCCCCCAAGGAGGGCAGAAATGGCCAACAGTAATGTGCCCTGTGGGAAGCGACCCCTGCCCAAGGGGCCACCCCCCCCCCCCAAACAAAACACACACACAACAGTCCCTGGTGCTTAAGTTGTTTCTGCCCTACTTGGGCCCAATAGAAATGGTCTATTATAATATGCCCGCCTGGTGGAGTGGCCCGTGTGTCTAGTGGGCATTACTGCAGCACGGTCGCTATGGGGGCGACCTCTGATCAGGTCAGCATGTGATCACGCACTGACGTCATCAGATGTCAGTGGGGGGGGATGGGGGCTGACATTAGAGCTTCCCCTGCCATCCCTGCCCAGGGAGGGGGCAGGGTGGCCCGTGGATGGGGGAGCGCTACCACTCCCCTCGTGGGCCGGGTACAGGACATAACGGTTACGTCCTCAGCACAGCAGCGCTGTAGCCTAGGACATAAGTTACATCCTGGGCACCCAAGAGGATAAATACATATGTAATTGTATTTATATAGCGCTTACTACCCCTGACAAGGCTTCAAAGCAATTTTCGGCAAGTAGCACTCTACTCCGAAACCCAAAAGAATTAGTGGTGGATTAGTATAGGGAAGTTTAGTATAGGTAAGTATGAAATAATTTGAGCCGAGGACCTGCAAGTCTGTTAGTTGGATTGAAATAGAAAAATAGCGGGATAGAAGAGGGAATAATCCAGAAAGTGTTAATTGAGAGACCATAGTAGTAAGGTGATGTATCGGATGAGTAAAGGAGAGAAGGAGGGAAGAGTCTGTGGAAAGAGATTAGGGAGATCAGAGTAGTAAAATGAGGTTTGGGATGAGTCAAAGCAGAGATACATGAGGGAGAATTTAGTAGGGTTGTTTGGGAGATCATAGTAGTAAACTGAGGTTTGGGGGGAGCCAGGAGGAGTAGACGAGGGAATAGTCTAGGAAGGGTTACTTAGAAGAACACAGTAGTAGAATGAGGTTTGGGATGAGTCAGAGAGTGGAGTTAGAGAATAGATGGATAGAGGGGTATAGGATGAGTGATGCATTGGAGTGTGATTTTTTTAACCGCTTTTTTATCTTGTGCAGTAGGAGTAAAGTAATATATAGATACATGATTACATAGAAAGGGAATATATGTGTAAGATAAGATTGACATTTAAAGTTGTATCAAACACAGACTCAAATGTTGCAATATGTGTGTATTTTTACATTATCTTTCCTCAATAATTCAATAGTGACATGCTTGTAGATAAGACAATATTTAAATATTGTGATAAACAAAACAGACTCCTAAGCATCTAATCAAACAACTTATATAGAAATTATGCAGTGACCTATGAACATATATTATTTTATGAATATATATATATATGGAAAATGTCACTTAGCCAGTGTACATCTGTTCGTGGCATGAGATGCTGTAGATTCACATGCTGTGCATATCCCGCCATCTAGTGTTGGGCTCGGAGTGTTACAAGTTGTTTTTCTTCAAAGAAGTCTTTTCGAGTCACAAGATCGAGGGACTACTCCCATTTTGTCTCCATTGCGCATGGGCGTCGACTCCATCTTAGATTGTTTTCCCCGCAGAGGGTGAGGTAGGATTTGTGTATATAGTAATAATGCCCATGCAATGGAGTAAGTATGTATGTACATAATGTGACTAAAAGTGTAATATTTACAAATTTTCAAATGTACAAGTTTAATTTTAGTCAACTTATAACGGCTACAGGCTTCCGGGGAGGTGGGAGGGCGCATGTGAATCTGCAGCGTCTCATGCCACGAACAGATGTACACTGGGTAAGTGACATTTTCCGTTCAATGGCATGTGTAGCTGCAGATACACATGCTGTGCATAGACTAGTAAGCAGTTATCTCCCCCAAAGCGGTGGTTTAGCCTGTAGGAGTTGAAGTTGTCTGAAATAATGTTCTTAGTACTGCTTGTCCTACTGTGGCTTGTTGTGTTGTTAACACATCCACGCGGTAATGTTTAGTAAATGTATGAGGCGTAGACCATGTGGCTGCCTTACATATTTCTGTGATTGGTATATTTCCTAGAAAAGCCATTTTGGTGCCTTTCTTTCTAGTGGAGTGTGCCTTCGGTGTAATAGGCACTTCTCTTTTAGCTTTAACATAGCAGGTTTGAATACATTTAACTATCCATCTGGCAGTGCCTTGTTTGGATATTGGATTCCCTGTATGAGGTTTTTGGTAAGCTACAAACAATTGTTTTGTTTTGCGAAACTGTTTAGTTCTATCAATGTAGTACATTAGAGCTCTTTTTATGTCTAATGTATGTAATGCTCTTTCAGCTACAGAGTCTGGTTGTGGAAAAAACACTGGGAGTTCCACAGTTTGGTTTAAGTTGAACGGTGATATAACTTTTGGCAAAAATGTGGGATTTGTGCGTAGAACCAATTTATGTTTGTGTATTTGTATAAAGGGTTCTTGTATGGTAAAGGCTTGTATTTCACTCACTCTTCTGAGGGATGTGATAGCTATTAGAAAGGCTACTTTCCAGGTTAAGTATTGCATTTCACAAGAGTGAATGGGTTCGAATGGTGGACCCATGAGTCGCGTTAATACAATATTGAGGTTCCACGAAGGAACTGGTGGTGTTCTTGGTGAAATGATCCTTTTTAGACCCTCCATAAATGCTTTTATGACTGGGATTCTAAATAGTGAAGTTGAATGTGTAATTTGCAGATATGCTGAAATTGCTGTGAGATGTATTTTAATGGACGAAAAAGCTAAGTTAGATTTTTGTAAGTGTAGTAAGTAGCTTACAATGTCTCTTGCGGACGCGTGTAATGGTTGAATTTGATTATTTTGACAATAATAAACAAATCGTTTCCATTTATTTGCGTAGCAATGTCTTGTAGTAGGTTTTCTAGCCTGTTTGATGACCTCCACACATTCTTGTGTAAGGTCTAGGTGTCCGAATTCTAAGACTTCAGGAGCCAGATCGCTAGATTGAGCGATGCTGGACTCGGGTGTCTGATCTGCTGTTTGTGTTGAGTTAACAGATCTGGTCTGTTTGGTAGTTTGATATGAGGCACTACTGACCGGTCTAGTAATGTTGTGTACCAAGGTTGTCGTGCCCAAGTTGGTGCTATTAGTATTAGTTTGAGTTTGTTTTGACTCAATTTGTTTACTAGATATGGAAGGAGTGGGAGAGGGGGAAAAGCGTAAGCAAATATCCCTGAGCAACTCATCCATAACGCATTGCCTTTGGAGTGAGGCTGTGGGTAACTGGATGTGAAGTTTTGGCATTTTGCGTTTTCTTTTGTTGCAAATAGGTCTATTTGTGGTGTTCCCCACTTTTGGAAGTAGGTTTGCAGTATCTGTGGATGAATCTCCCATTCGTGGATATGTTGGTGATCTCGACTGAGATTGTCTGCCAATTGGTTTTGAATTCCTGGGATGTATTGCGCTATTAGGCGAATGTGATTGTGAATCGCCCAATGCCAAATCTTCTGTGCTAAGAGACACAGTTGTGAGGAGTGTGTGCCTCCCTGTTTGTTTAAGTAAGACATTGTTGTCATGTTGTCTGTTTTGACAAGAATGTGTTTGTGGGTTATTAGCGGTTGAAATCCTTTCAACGCTAGAAACACTGCTAGTAGTTCCAGCTGATTTATGTGAAGTTGTTTCTGCTGAGTGTCCCATTGTCCCTGGATGCTGTGTTGGTTGAGATGTGCTCCCCACCCTACCATGGAAGCATCTGTTGTGATTATGTATTGAGGCACTGGGTCTTGGAAAGGCCGCCCTTGGTTTAAATTTACAGGATTCCACCATTGAAGCGAGGTGTGTGTTTGGCGGTCTATCAACACTAGATCTTGAAGTTGACCCTGTGCTTGTGTCTATTGTGTTACTAGACACTGTTGTAAGGGCCGCATGTGTAATCTTGCGTTTGGGACAATGGCTATGCATGAGGACATCATGCCTAGTAGTTTCATCACTAGTTTTACCTGATACTTTTGGCTTGGGTGCATGCTTTGTATTACGTTTTGGAATGCTTGTACCCTTTGTGGACTTGGAGTGGCAATCCCTTTTTTTGTGTTGATTGTTGCTCCTAAGTATTGTTGTATTTGACACGGCTGTAAGTGTGATTTTTGGTAGTTTAGTGAGAACCCTAGTTTGTGAAGGGTTTCTATGACGTATTTTGTGTGTTGAAGACACTGTTTCTGGGTGTTGGTTTTGATTAACCAATCGTCTAGGTACGGGAATACATGTATGTGCTGTCTTCTGATATGTGCCGCTACTACTGCAAGGCATTTTGTAAATACCCTTGGTGCGGTTGTTATTCCGAATGGTAACACTTTGAACTGGTAATGTAGTCCTTGGAATACAAACCTTAAGTATTTCCTGTGTGAAGGATGTATGGGTATATGGAAGTATGCATCTTTGAGATCTAATGTCGTCATGTAGTCTTGTTGTTTGAGCAAGGGGATTACGTCTTGAAGTGTTACCATGTGAAAGTGATCCGATTTGATGTAAAGATTTAGTGTTCTGAGATCTAATATAGGTCTTAGAGTTTTGTCCTTTTTGGGTATGAGAAAGTACAGGGAGTAAACCCTTGTCCCTTTTTGATGACTGGGCACTAGTTCTATTGCCTCTTTTTGTAACAACGCTTGGACTTCTATCTGTAATAGATCCATGTGTTGTTTGGGCATGTGTGTTTTTGGCAGCACATTTGGTGGTAATTGTAGGAATTCTATGCAATAGCCATGTTGGATGATGGCTAGGACCCACAAGTCCATTGTTATTTCCTCCCAATTTTTGTAAAAATCTGTTAGTCTCCCCCCCACTGGTGTTACGTGTTGGGGATTTGTGACACTGAAGTCACTGTTTGTTTTGAGGGGTCTTGGGACTTTGGAACTTCCCTCTAGTCTTAGGGACCTGTCCCCCTCTGTATTGTCCCCAAAAGCCTCCTCTCTGATACTGGCTCTGGTATGTGGGCCTGGTTTGTGAAGTTGAGGGTTCTGTTGTTTGAGACCAAAACCCCCATGACCTTGGCTGTATCTGTATCTTTTTTCAACTTCGATAGAAGTGTCCACTTCCGGCCCAAACAACTGCTGTCCATTAAAAGGCAGATTAAGCACAGCCTGTTGGATTTCGGGCTTGAATCCTGAGGTGCGCAGCCATGCATGTCTCCGAATTGTCACAGCTGTATTTACAGTTCTTGCAGCTGTGTCTGCTGCGTCCATTGCTGAATGTATCTGGTTATTTGAGATACTTTGGCCTTCTTCTACCACCTGTTGTGCACGTTTTTGGAATTCTTTGGGCAGATGTTCAATAAAGTGTTGCATTTCATCCAAGTGGGCTCTGTCATATCTTGACAGCAATACCTGTGAATTTGCAATGCGCCATTGATTGGCTGCTTGTGCTGCCACTCTTTCCCGCTGCGTCGAACTTGCGACTTTCTTTGTCGGGTGGTGGTGCATCTCCGGAGGAGTGCGAATTCGCCCTTTTACGTGCTGCGCCAACTACTACAGAGTCCGGTGTCAGTTGCTGCGTAATGTACATAGGGTCTGTTGGTGGAGGCTTGTACTTTTTCTCCACCCTAGGAGTAATAGCCCTGCCTTGCACGGGTTCTTGAAATATTTCCTTTGCGTGTTTCAACATTCCCGGTAGCATTGGAAGACTCTGGTACGGACTATGTGTGGATGACAGAGTATTAAATAAAAAGTCATCTTCGATAGGTTCAGCGTGCAGTGGGACGTTGTGAAAAGCAGCTGCTCTGGACACCACCTGCGTGTAAGCAGTACTGTCCTCAGGTGGTGATGGTCTTGCTGGGTAACCGTCAGGACTGTTATCTGACACAGGCGCATCATAAAGATCCCATGCATCTGGGTCATCTTGGCTCATGCTTGTGTGTGTTGGAGACTGCACCATCGGTGGGCTAGCGATTGGTGATGATTGCGGTGAGCGTTGAGGTGATGGTGGCGGAGTTACTTGTTTTGCCACCTTTGCTTGTGGTGGTTTATCCTTCTCTGGGAAAGCCAGTTTCCTTTTCATCCTTATAGGAGGGAGAGTTCTTATCTTCCCTGTCTCTTTTTGGATATGGAGCCTTCTCTGTGTATAATCTGGCTCCCCTGCCTCTAGTTCCTGTCCGAATTTATGGCTTTGCAGTTGTGTGGAAAGCCCTGGCTCCTCAGTGTAGGAACTTGTTTTCGGCACCGAAGCCGGATGTTTCGGGATCAAAACCTTTTCCACCATCTTTTTCGGTTCCGAAGCCACTTTCTTGTGTTTCGATCTCTCAGTGCCGAGTTGTCTCGGTGCCGGTATCTCGATGTCAAGATTGTTCTGACCCAGTGTCTCGGGGTCGAGTCTTTTCTGTGCCGGTATCTCGACCGGAGTCGAATGACTTCGACACATGCTTGCCCTTTTCCAGTGCCAATGGACGATCACCGATTTTTTGGGTTAAGCCATGGCCTGCCGGCGGTGGCGTCCCCTGTGCTCCGATGAATTTACCGTGAGTTTTGGCTGGGGAAGGTTTTACTCATGGTTTTCGGCGTCTGTTCTGTTTCGGCCTCGTCCGAGTCAGCAATGGAGAAGGTTTCTTCTTCCTCCAAGTCTTGGTGTCCTGACGGCGCCGACGCCATTTGAAGTCTTCTCGCTCTCCGGTCCCTCAGTGTTTTCCTCGATCGAAACGCTCGACAGGCCTCACAGGTATCCTCTTTGTGTTCGGGAGACAAACACAAGTTACAGACCAAATGTTGATCTGTGTAAGGATACTTGTTGTGGCATTTGGGGCAGAAGCGGAATGGGGTCCGTTCCATTAGTCTTGTTGACGCACGTGGTCGGGCCGACCCGGCCCCGCCGGGGAACCTAAACCCTGAAGGGCCACCGGAGCTCCTTAAAATTCGGTGTCGATCTGTGTTAACTAACCAGATACCGAACGCAAACAATACCGTTAAATTTTTCCAATATCTAACTAATTTTCCGAACCAAAACACGGAGCGTAGAGGAACACGTCCGAACCCGATGGCGGAAAGAAAACAATCTAAGATCGAGTCGACGCCCATGCGCAATGGAGCCGAAATGGGAGGAGTCCCTCGATCTTGTGACTTGAAAAGACTTCTTCGAAGAAAAACAACTTGTAACACTCCGAGCCCAACACTAGATGTCGGGATATGCACAGCATGTGTATCTGCAGCTACACATGCCATTGAATATATATATATATATATATATATATATATATATATATATATATATATATATACACATACACACACACATATATATATATACACACACATATATACATATACATACATACATACACACACATATATACATTTGTTAAGCAGGCCTAAAGTAGATGTATATAGTTTAAGGGAAAAAAACAGGCATTGCACAGCTGTACAAAGAAATACACATCTAGATATATACATATAATCCATCTAGGAATACACGTATAATCAAATTAATATGTTTACATACACAGAGATATGCAGTACATTGCTGTTTGAGTATGGCGGTAATGTAGGAAAGAGCCAACTCTTGAGTAGTCTTCTGACAAGATAGTTATCCATGGATCATATAATTGGGGGTAATTCCATAGTTTGGCCACTTGAACAGAGAAAGATGTACCACCTATTGTCTGGAGGGTCTGAGGTGATGTGCCAATCTTGAGCAGAGGCTCCTTTGTTGAACGGATTTGGTGATTGTTTTTCCTGATGAAGACGTCCCATTCCATGTATTGCATCGTGGGGGTCATACAAAGCAGCTTGAAGGTAGATCTTCTGGCAACCGGTAACAAATGTAGGGCTCTCAAGGCAGCGGAGAGGTGGGCTTGTGGCTTTACATGTAGGAGCAGTCTGGCAGCAGAGCTCTGAATCTGTTGTAGTCTTTTCATAGTAGATAGATGATCCATGGTAGAGGTCATTGGCGCAATCCAGTTTAGACAGTAGAAGAGATAGTGACCTGGACCTTGTATGGAAATCCAAGGTGGGGAAGATGCATCTCAGTTTTCATGGTGATGAAGCTTGATCTTACTAATCTGCCCCCTTGGGCATTCATTGTTAGCTTGGAGTCAATGGTAATTCTAAGATTTCTTACTTCCTTAGATACTTTAGGAGGTGGTCCCAGATCATCAGGCCAGGCACATATTTTTTCCAATCGTCACATGTGAGTATTTCTGTTTTGGAAGCATTCAGCTTGTGATGGCTCTATGTCATCCACTGATCAACGGCTCCGAGGCAACACAAGATTTGTGAGTTTCCAAAGTCTTTGGGACATTCCAATTTAAGGAGTATTTGTGTGTCATCTGCAAAGATGCAGCACGTGAGCTGACATTTTTTTCATTGTTTGTAATTACATCATGTAGATGTTGATAAGCATGAGTGAGATGATTGAGCTTTGAGGGACCCCTGCTTTGGTTTAGTACAGATTTGATACGAGGGGGAGTATGGATGACATTTGTTCTGTTTTGAAGGTAGGATGTGATCCAATTGAGAGCAATCCCCTTCATGCCGGCTTACTAGAATCTTTGACTCAGTTGACCATGACATCCCAATACAAAGACAACTCAGAGGTCCAAGAGAAGTAGTGCAGCAACTCCATTGTGGTCTACTGTGTATTTAAAGACATCCCAGATGGGGATGAGGGTAGATTCTGTACCTCTTTCTGGGCGGAAACCAGTTTGCTAGTCTGAAAGTTTGGAGGAACCATCAATGAATTGTGACATCTAGGTGAATGCTGCTATTTCTATCAGGTTGCCCAGAAAAAGTCCATTTGTAGTTGTTTGGGTCAGGCAGGTCTAGGTTTGTTTTCTTTAATGTATGCCTTTTTTTTTTTTTTTTTTTTTTAGGTCTTCTGGAAAGATTCCCTTAGTTAAAGAATTATTGATGATTCTTCTTACTGTTGTGGCAGCAGAGGCAGATAAAAGAATGTTCTTAAAAATGTGGGGAGGATAAGGATCAGAAGGGCAGCCGGAAGGCCTGCTTGCTTTGACCAGATCCATCAATTAACATTGTGATATTTGTTTGAAGGAATCCAGAGGCTGGGTTGGTGCTGGTGGTTTTCCTTTGTTTCTAAATAGGAGTCCAATGTGTCTGCTTTGGTTGTGTATTGATTTGCCAGTTTGAGAATTAAGTAGTGGGACGAGTTCCTTCTGTGCATTTAGCTTTATAAAATTATTTATTTCCACATTTCAGTCTGAATAGTACCTTTTTAAACTTTTTGATTATTGATTTTTATATTCTGTTAGGTTTGCATAGCTGAAGTTTGTCTTGAATGCTGTTTGTTTTGAGCCAGGTTTGTTGCAGCTTTCTGATTTGTTGTTTTAACGTTTTTAGTTCTGTATTTCTCAGTAGCGTTTGTTTTATTTTGTCCTGTTTGGTTGTTCTGAGTGGTATTAGGATATCAAAAGCTTCTTGTAACCACTCCATGTTTTTTAACAGAATTTATTGTGACTAGATCTGTGTCTGCTGTTAGTTGTGTTTCTAAGTATTCAAAATTGAGTTTGTTCCATGGTTGATCGGTGGATGTATGTAAGGTGTTCTTGGGTGTGTTGATTTGTGGTGTTTTATGTTGGAAAGCTATCAAACGGGGGTCTTACCATGTGACTGGCATAATGGTTTGAAAAGGTAACTAGTTCTGGATTTTCAAAGATGACATCTAGGATGGGAGATGTCATCCCTAGAGTATCCACTGGACAGCCCAGAGGGCAGTGAATTTAAAAGTTAGGATATGTACATTTAAGTATTACATGCCCTAGTACTGAAGAACACTTACATTTGTTTTTCACTACTGCAAGGTCTATGTCTCCTAAAGGATAATAGCTGCCTTATTACATTTTATAAGAAGGATTTCCAAATGGAAAGAGAACCTTCTTGCAAGTTGGATGTCTCTGGAATCAATGTAAAACCCTCACTTATGGTGAAGTAGGGTTTTAAATGGCAATTCTGAAAATACCACTTTTAAAAGGCTGGCATTTTTTTGCCTTATTGATTTGGTGTCTGTAGACTATTTCTGGTCTCATAGCTGGGTGAGAAGTGGGCAGTTTGGCTTTGGGGCAGCCACACACAATTTGAGCTTAGGTGTTACTGGTTAGGCAATCACTGGCAGGAGGGGAGGGAGGAGCAAGGCCCAGCCTCACACCTGAATAGGCTGTGTCCTTTCTCCACACAAAGGGGCTTCATACACCGCCCATAGTTGATTTGGAGACAGGTCAGGAAAAGCAAGGCATCTGTGTACTCTAAGGACATGCCTCTGGAAGTTTCTCCCCACTTTAAAGGCACAACTGTGTATAAAAGAAGGACCTCAGACACAACCACTTCAGTACACTTCTGGACACGTGGAAACTCTACCAGGAAGAGGGACTACTGAGCTGCTACAAGGACTGTCACTCTGCTGGACTGCTGCTTTGGAGGAACTGCTGTCCTGCTGTGCTTACCTGCTGCCCTCTTGCCAGTGTGAGAAGGACGAGACCTACATCACTTGAACCCAGAGTGAATCCAAGGGCTTGTTGGCTGGCCTCCTGTTCAGAGGCCCGAGAGATATAACAGGCTTCCAACAACCTTGAACCTGGCCTCTGCCATTTATGAGGCCTGCCCTCCCAAGAGGTGGCACCCCAGTCCTAGACCCTTGGAAATAGGCCAAAACGTGTTTGTCAAGCCCAGCTGTGGTCCTTATCAGAACCGACACAAAGTCCTGCAAGGCCTCACCGCACAGCTACCAGCCTCATCGGAACTGATGCAGAGCGAAGCCAAGCCCTGCCAAGCTTCGCCGCACAGCTCCTCGGAACAGATGCAAAGTGATGCCAGCCCTGCAAAGCTTTGCCGCAGTGACACCAAGCCATGCCAATCCCCACCAAAGTTTCGCTTTACAGCTTCCTTGGACAGATGACGGACAATGAGAGGTCTCGCAAAGCAATGCAATGCAGTGCAGACAGTGCACTAGGATTTATGATACTGTGTGTTCAGCAGACCTAGGTGAGTCCCTTAAGCCGGCCAGCACTCCACTGTGGTCAGACTGAACCTTTTACTGGTCTGGCACAACCAGATAACCACAATAGCGCTTTTATGCACTATTTCACCCAAATATAAAAAATTGCATATCTCAGGATCTACTGACTGGTTAGTCATTTTGGTCTTGTTTTATTTATTAAATTAAGCTATATTTTTTTAACTCTGTGTGGGACCTATTTCTGCAGTGTTTTCACAGTTTTACCCTTTGAAGTGTTGCACAAATTCTTTACACATTTCCTCCTAGTTAAGCCTGACAGCTCCTTGCCAAGCTGCCAGGGGGCTGAACACTGGTTAATTTGGCATTTGCCTGTGCCTTACCTTGGCTAGGACTGCAGGTGCTGCTTGACTTTGGCTCAAACTCCATTAACCCAATTTCTAACATTGTTGAACAGTGGTGGGAATAGGACTTAAGTTTGTGAGGTGCCATACAGTGATTTGATGTACACTACCATCCCAAATCAAGTCACTTTATGATTATTTTATTTATGCATTTTTTTAAAAAAAAAATTTAAGTACAATGCTCACTGCTCTATGAGCCTTTGGATCCTACATTAGGGGTAATATATGAACATAAGTATTAAAAATGAAGGGCTAGACCCAGCAACATGTTTATTAGTTAACTACACTACAGGCTGCAGTGGCAGGACTGAGATGTTTTAAATGGCTATAGCAGTGGGTGGCACAATATGTGCTGCAGGCCCACTACAAGCATTTAATTTACAGGTCCTGCGTACATTTGTGGAATCCATTTTCCTGGGACCCATTGTGGGTCTATGGGGCCCTGTGATACCCAATGACAACCAGGCCTGTTTCTGTTGAACAACTTATCACCTATCATGAACTGTGCTTTTGATATGTTTTGATGCAGCTTGGAATGCATTATATTGCAAGTCTTGCTATTTCTACAGCCATCATAAAATATAACTGCATGCTAGCGTGAGCAATCCTCCTTCTCGAAAGTACCATCCTGTGAACTTATTGTTCCTATTTCTGTTTATAGATGTATCATGCGATATTAGACACATCGGACATATTATGCAAGTTCCAGTCTGTGATTTATTATCCATTAATGGTGCGTAATGAAGAATTAAAGATAAACAACTTTAGCACTATTGCAGAAATGATTATACGTCAATGTCAAGAACCATTGAAATGTACGACTGTTTGTGGTTTGCTAGTATAAAAGATCATGTATTACTTCCTTATTCAGACTGTTCCAGCATGATCTCTTAGGCTGTTCAGTCTTTGTGTGCACATAATAAACTACGTTACTTATCTAAGGAGCAGGCTAGTAATTGGTTTTCATACAGATTGGGCAGAGCTGATTTCACTTCAACATCTTGGTGAAGAATGCGGTGTTTGGACTGCCGGTCTCCCCGGCCCGCCTCCTGTTTGTGTAGGAGGGCACCGGCACCTCTAGGTGCTGGAGGGGGCCCCTCCTAGACAGGAAGCCGGGGCTGTCGTGAGTATCTGTCACTTCCTGGTCGCCTATCCTCTGTTTTAGTTTGGCGTTTTCTTTGCCACGGCTGTGTGGGTTTTTGTGTTTCGGAAAAAGAGGGGGAAGTGGTGGAACACCATATCAATTTATTAATGGAATTGGGGCTTATTTGGCTTTTTTCTGTCTCCCTTAGCCTGCTCTTCTTTGTCACGTTTCTCCTTTGTTTGCGTTGGCATGCTGAAGTTCTTCCCCCTCACATTCCTGGCCCCTCTGCAGTGGCTAAACCAGATAATCCGCTGGTGGCTTTTTCGCCACACGCGGGATTCTGGGATTTTGTATTAATCTTATTATTTCTATCTCATTGCAACACTTCCTTCCCCCTTTTGTTTTAAGTGCGTAGTTTATTTTCCCTTTACAATTCAGTGCTTGGTACAGACGTCCTTTGTGGTGGACACTAGCCGGTGGGGCTGCACGTGAAACAGCTCGAGGAGTAGTCTAGGGTCACAGTGGGGGGCGCTATGAAGCCAGTGCCTCCAACCAGGAGGGGTTGAAGCGCAAGGCAATGGCATCTCCAGCCGTAGCAGCTGAAGAGGGATACTCTGGCCAGATGGGGTGGTGGTTCTCCACCCCAGTCTAAGGGGCAGGAGGGCACCCAGGTGTTGAGTAGAAGTTCTGCACTCCAGTGGAGCGGGCGGACGGGCCTGGCTCTTTCTTGGTTTCTTTGTTTGTCTTATCTGTTATATTGCAGTTCTGTGATTGTTTGTTTTATATTGGTTTGTGTTTATGTGCGGGCCACCGGTGGATTGTGCATTATTTTGAATGGTGCTTAAGTGGGATTATTGAATGTGTTTCATACAGTGTGGTGTGATATATTGTTGACAGATTGCTGATGTGTTATAGTATGGATGACTTGAATGTGCAGGTATCACAGAGAAAGTGGGTTAGTTCCTGGTAAAACAGACGGACATAAAAGGGGTACATTGACAGTAGAAACTGATGGATTGATGCTGCTATTATACCAGGACCAATAAGTTCATGCTTAGGGTTATCACTATGACTCCTATAGGGATTTCAACATAGAGAATGCTATAGATATGACATCAGAAAAAAAATTAAAAAAAATAAAAAAAAGGAAGAAGAGCAAACTGAGCACTCAGCAGCACGAATACAACCTCCTCAGCTGCCTTCAAGTCAGAAGGCAGCAGCCCATGACTTGGCACAACGCCTAATAACAGAGGAACTATGAAAGACTGAGCTCGAGGAGGTGACAGACTATGAGGCTGCAGGAAATAAAGGAGGAAGCAGCACATGCTGCACAAAAACTAAGTAAGATTAGCGAACAATTACTACACGAAAGTGAAAAAAAAAAAAGGGGGGGGGGCAGTGTGCCATCCCTGTTAAAACCAAAGTGGAGGCATGAGTTAGAGGATGCCTCAGGGGATCCTAACACAGGAATAGAGGAGATGCAGCAGGTTATATGGGACATATGCATCAATGCACACCACACACAACATTGACCTCCTGACAAACTTTTTACAAGAAGTTTCAACACCAGGGGCCAGAGGGCACAGCATATCAAATAACAAAATCGAGGGAGAATACACCAAAAGTTGGAGAACTATGCGCAGCACCAGCGCTTGGCTTCCAAGATTTCACCAAAGAGTTCCACCTATTTTGTCATGAAAAGGGAGGCTGCTCATTAGGAGTACTAGCACAGAAGCACAGCACCTTCTACCGCCCAGTGGCTTATTATTCGGCCAACCTAGACCCAGTAGCGGTGGGTCTTCCACCATGCCCGAGGGCAGTAGCAGCAGCCGCTCTAGCAGTAGAACAATCAGAGAATATTGGTCTGGCACAAACTAGTGTTGCAGGTCCCGCATGCAGTTGACACACTATTGACTACCACTAAGACTCAGCACCTAACAAATGCTCACCTCTCACGATACGAGCCAACATTGTTGGAGCCACACACAATGATTAAAAGATGCACCACATTGAATCCCTCCATGCCTTCGGAGCATGACCATGATAACCCCTCCAAATACAACTCCTTCCACGACTGCATTATAGCGGTAAAAAGGCACACAAAGGTGAGACCAGACATTAGAGACACTCCATTTCCAGATGCCAGGGGTGATTTGTTTGTCGATGGGTCATGCATTAGGGACCACACTGGGATGCTACAGGCTGCCTACGCTGTAGGGACAGCCAAGCGATTGCTAGAAGGAGGAAGGTTACCCGCAATAAAAAGTGCCCAAGCAGCAGAATTAATAGTACTTACAAGAGCATGCAAGTTGGTAGAAGAAAGGTCAGCAAACATTTACACAGACAGCCAATATGCCTTTGGGGTCAATCATGACTTTGGCCAGCTGTGGGCAATGAAGGGATTCCTCACCTCGGCTGGCCAACAAATACAACACGTATAATTGATTGCTGATTTGTTGCAAGCTCTACTCCTGCCCGAAAGGATTCCAATTGTAGAATGTACAGCTCATACCTCCGCTAAGGATAACATTTCCATGGGGAATGCACTCATTGACAGAGAAGCATGAAGAATAGCACTGAGTGGATGTGACTACGAAATGTCACACCTGCCCCACTGGTTAAGGAAGAAAGCACATATTTGATCTAAGAAGTGTTCAACAGGCCGGGGAGCCAGAATTAGAAGAATGGAAGAGGAGCAGTTGCAGAGAAGATAAAGAGAATTTGGGTTGCCCCACATGGCAAGATAGGTTTGCCAACCGCATTACTCCCCTCTATGGCACGCATTTTCCATGGCCCCTCACATGTGGGAATGGATGGGATGATACGACTGTTTTCCCAGTGTTGGTTCAATACCAAATTCCAGCAATGTGCAGAACATTTATGTAAGAAATGTACTATCTGTGCACAGTATAACACTGGAAAGGGTACACCGACTGCTCCAGGCCACTTCCAACCACCACACAGACCCTTTGAGAGTCTTCAAATGGACTTTTTTGAAATGCACCCCACATACAAGTTCGGATACGTCCTGGTAATAGTTTGCATGTTCAGAAAGTGGAGCATACCCTACCAAGAGTTGATGCAGACTGTTGCTAAATGCCTTTGGAAAGAGCGGATACCGCGCTTTGGGGGTACTGACTCCTAAGTTCTGACAATGGACCAGGATTAATTTCACATGTCATTCAGGGCCTTTGTAAAGGGTTAGGAATAACACAGAAGTTGCATTGTGTGTACCTGCCACGGGAGCTGTTGAGAGGAAGAATATGGTACTAAAGAACAAAATAGGAAAAGATATGTGCCGCGACTGAACTATCTTGGATTTATGCACTGCTGCTGTCGTTGCTTGCCATGAGAAGCACCCCTGACAGGGTTACCAAATTGAGTCACCGTGAGGTGTTATTTGGGCGCCCCATGCACATACCAGGCCACATGTCAGTCGCACCACTGGTAGTAACAGATAATCTGTTGCTACAATATTGCAGAAAAATAACAGACACTACATTATCTCAACCGCCGAAGAAACACCACCAGATCACGGACGGCAGCCAGGAGATTGGGTATGGGTCAAGGACCATATCAGACACCACTGCCTACAACCAAGGTGGAAGGGACCCCACCAAGACCTACTAACAGCCACAGCGGTCAGGTGTGAGTGGCTGACAACCTGGACTCTCTGCTCACAGCAAGGCGGCCACCAGACCAGCGGATCTCCAACAACCACCTGCGGTGCCGATGAAAGGTTCACCACCACTGCAGAGGAACAATCTTCGATCGACCAGCCACACAAGACAACACTGACAGGACAACTCGTGCTGCACCCCATACCGAACCAAGGAGGCGCAAGCGGGTCCTGCGGTGACTCTTCATAGGACTGCTCGTGCTGCACACCTCGGAGGATAAAGGGTGCAAGCGGGTCCTGTCATCATACATCCACCAAGTACCTTGATTGGCGTCAAGTGCTAGTAACCTCTGACACCATTCTGTGAGTTACCACCGAGGGAACAGAAGAATAAAGAACAGAAAAAAAGGAAGGACTGATTATTTCATCAACAATGAACATCAGGCCTGAAAGAAAGAAGAAAGGAAGGAAGTGGCCTGTTGTATTGACTGTCATATGTACCCCAGTTCCAGGAACAATAGTGCAATAATATTGATAATATATGCAAAAGAAATGTATGTTCCATTTCTAGATTAGGAACAATATATAAACGAAAGTGAGCAGAGGTTTGTGAACACGTCAAAGGAAAAGGACACAAGCATAATGGAAAATGTAGGGAGCAGGGAACAAAAACAATGGGATGTGAATGAGAAACTTACGCCGATAACGCATTTGTACAAACAGTTATGTTGTATAAAGAACTTACAAATGTCTGATTGCTATATATGCACCCACCTACCCACTACTACCCAGGGGATTGCAAATTACACGCACATCCCGCGTAGCCAATACGTTTCATGCAATATGGTGAGCAATACATTGGAAAAGCAGACAAAGAAGAACGTAAAAATTAGGATTAGAAAAGAAAGGAAGGTAGCAAAAAGACGTGGAAAAAAGGTAACAAAGGGACATGGGAAAAGAGTAAGTGAAAAAGAAAAAACAGAGAAATGGAAGTGTGTGATAAATTGGTCCCTCGACCGGGAGAGGAGGAACTCCTTGCTGCATTTAAAGACTTGAGAGACTAGGGATATGAACAAGGCGAGACTTCCTCAGAGGTGAAAATACCATCTCTTCGAAAACATGAGAAGAAAAAAAGCACCAAGGTGCATTTGATACCGGACTGGCAGTGCCCCAGTGAAAAATGTGTTTAGTGAAATATGCACAGTTCTAACGTTGGTGACATGTCTGAGCGCAGGCTTGTCTTACAACATTAACAGATGTGGGGGTCAGCGTATGCTCCAAATACTCCAATTTGGACAAAATACCAGATGGCCCCAAAGGTTTGTCAGTAGGCCTCAGCACCATGAGGCATATTTTTTGTGTGTGGAACGTCGGCATACTTTAAACTGCCTGCAGGGTGGCGAGGCGGCTGCTAGCCAGAGTTTGTATTACCTCACATTTTACATGTGGCAGATCCATCCCAAATAGTAAAGGCCGCCCTGAGGATGCACAGAAAAAGGGCACCCTCTTGGATAGATCAGGCTATAGCTATAGAAGGAGTATTGATGCCAGCATTAGGGGGTCGCGCATTCAGAATATCAAAAACACATATTAGCAGGATTAGTGGAAAAATTGGCGAGTCCCAGGGCTGCACCCTGGGAAATATTACCAAAGAACTAACAGATATGAGAGCAGCTGTGATGCAAAACAGACTTGCGTTAGACATAATTTTCGCAAAAGATGGTGGTGTATGTCACGTGATCCATCAAGAATGTTGTGTTTATATACACCGGACAACAGTGGTAGTGTAAGAAAGGCAATGGGGGAAGATGAAGGTAGAAAAGGGGGCAAAGAAAGTGTCAGATTTAACAGATGTAGGAGGAATACTGGGAGGTTATTGCTGCATAGCTCCGTGGTTGGGGATCATGGCTCATAGAAATGCTGGTGGTAGGGATAGTAGCGATAATACCATTGTGTGTGCTGATAAGGGTTTGTCCTTCCTTCCTGACAATACTGATTAAGAATATCTGTCGCAGAAATACTGCGCATCACTGCCAATTAGGCAGTGAGGGTAGTGCCAGGGGTGGCAACCCTCTGGAAATGGCACCCATCCATCACAAAATGTAGGTTGTCATTGAGTATCAGAGGGCAGAATGTGGAATAGCATTTTCCTGGGACCCATTTTGGGCCTATGGGGCCCTGTGATACCCAACGACAACTAGGCCTCTTTCTGTTGAACAACTTATAACCTATCATGAACTGTGCTTTTGATATGTTTTGATGTAGCTTGGAACGCATTATATTGCAAGGCTTGCTACTTCTACAGCCATCATGAAATATAATTGCATGCTAGCTGAAACAATTTTCTTTCTCGAAAGTACCATCCTGTGCACTTATTGTTCCTATTTCTGTTTACAGATGTATCACGCGATATTAGACACATAGGACATATTATGCAAGTTCCGGTCCTTGATTTATTATCCATATATGGTGCATGGTGAAGAATTATAAACAACTTTAGCAATATTGCAGAAATGATATGTCAATGTCAAGAACCAATTAAATGTACGACTGTTTGTGGTTTAATAGTATAAAAGATCATGTATTACTTCCTTATTCAGACTGTTCGAGCTTGATCTTAGTCTGTTCAGTCTCCGTGTGCACGAAATAAACTACTTTACTCATCTAAGGAGCAGGCTGGTGATTGTTTTTATACAGATTGGGCCGAGCTGATTTCACTTCAACACACGCAGTACCATATGCTAAGGACTTATAAACGTGCCAATCGTGTGTGAGACACTTAACATGTTTAGGCAGAGACTACAAGCACTTCAGCACTGGTAGCAGTGGCAAGATGTACAGAGTCCAAATGCCAACAAAAAAACAATTTAAAAAAAAAAAACAGGAGGGGCCAGTACAAAAAGTTATGGGATAACTCTGCAGAGAGGGCGAAGTCCAACATTTACTCAATGTTTTTCACGCTGTAGAAGGCCCAACACCCTTCTCAACAATAAGGTTCTGCAGAAACCATGACAGAACAAACAAAGAACTGCCAATGTCAAAATGTTAGCTGCTAACGCCAGACCACTTGACTTTTCAAATGATTGTCTGTAACTGTTAACAGTGTAAGCAGCAGTTATTAGGTCAGATGCTGTACTGTAGCCTACAGAAAAGAGTTGAATTACAAGAAAAATAAAATCCACCTGCGATGGGCTTTGGAAAACACTAAATATTGATTATGCTGATTTTTGAACCTGAATTGAAGCTTGAATATCGGTTTTTAAATGTTTGGGAATTACAAATACAGCGGGTAAATATTCTAATGTGAATGTCCATCAATGAAGAACCTACCATGCAGAACAAAAACATACCCAGAAGAAATGCAATAAAAGAAGCAATTAGAAGGAGTTATAAGGAACGTACATGCCCAAACATACCTGTAAAAGTTGCTGCTGAGTTTTTATAATTTCTGTACACTGATGAATTTCTGATTTCAGTTTTTCAACTTCCTCTTCATGAACTTCTCTTCTAACCACATCGCGTTCATTTAAAGCTCCATCCTGGACGAGAGACACTACTGATAAAACGTTTACAAGAAGTATGTTACACATCTGTTGACTGCCACTTTGCTGAAAACAAATCTTAGTTGAAAAGCATTCGTTCCGTTCTACTACAAATGATGTTTCCTAATTACAAGGAACAGTAAGGATATGGAGAAAATAAATACTCTTACCAAATCGTAAGTCTCTACCTAACAAAGAAACAGTTGTATCATCCAATGATTACTATAGACATCGCAAACAACTAGAGAGCATCTGTACTTGTGCGGATGCCAAGGACTATGCAGGAGGGCAACAAAGGTAACTAAATATCTTTCTTCACCTATGAAACTTCACACCAATTTTGTTATCATATGTCCACTTGTTCAGAAAGTCTATTTTTTGCACCAATATCTTCCCGTTTAACATACAAAAAATAATCCTAAACATCATGTTTCTCCCAGTCCTTTGAAAACAACATACTGTAGATCCAATTCTCAAAGGTTAACACACAACTCAGTTCAACATAGGGTGCTTCCCCACTATCTTTATTCCAATACATCAATTAACACATTAGAGGCACTACTTAGGGTTAGGAATATGGCAAAAGACAGGTTTGGGCCTTGGCATTGAGCTATGGTTAGTTTTGTGCTTAGGGTCAGAGGTAGAGTTGAATAAGATAAAAGGTAGCGTTATGGATAGGATAAAGTTCAGGGTTGTTATAAGCGAAAGGGTAAGTATGGGGTTACAAAATGGTTTGGGTAAGGCATAGAGTTAGGGTTAGAGGAACGTTTGCTTCTCAGGGCAAGTAGTAGTGCTAAAGTCGATGAAGAGGTAGGCAGAGGACATGGGCATCGGTGGGCAAATGCCTCCATTTATGATTTGATTTCAGATAATTTGATTATACTTTTTAGATTCATTTGATCTTGTCATTATATTTTAACATTGTTCAAAAAATGGCAGGACGCACACCATTTTTCACTCGAAGCTTCAATTAATATTTAGATGCTCAAAGGCAACAATTAGGTGTGCGACCCCGGAATAGCGCTCCGTTCATGCACGTGTAAATGTGTATGCATCAAGAACCTCGTCAGGTATCCCCACCGACCTCAGACGGTCAATTAAGGGGCTTTTGCACATGGCCGTTAGCATTAGTAGCTCTAAAAAAAAAAAAAAAAGAGTGATATGGACGAGGGCTTAACCACACAGCACCTTTTAGTAACTTTGGGTGCACTTTATTTACTCACTCAATTTCAGTTTTTTTAGTTAATTTATTATTACGCGATAAGTTGTGTTTTTCTCTCACCACTTGCATATATGTTTAAATTATTTCACATTAAGATGTCCTTGGAACAACGTCTTTTTACACCATTACATAATCGTTGGTCGTTTTGCATGTGGCTGTAGTATAATTGAATTAAGTGCCAGTGAAAGTCCATTTTGATATGAATGTTTCTTTTATCACAGTTACCCCCGACGAAGGCCAGTGGCCCGAAATGCATTCGGTATAGATGTTTTACGTTGATTCACAGAGAATGGTAAACCTGCCATATGCTGTTAGAAGGCGGCCTGTATTGGCATATTAGTGAACATATTGTTTGAACTTGTTGTTAGGAAGATCAAAGAAAAAAATACACATTGGATTAAAATTATGGAGGAAATTGTCAAAGTTGAATCAAGATTGTTTCCCACATTCAAATTTATTTTATGGTCAAGCATCCCGGGCCTCAGATACCCGACGAGGTTCCAGGTTCTTGATACACACATTATGGTTTAACACATTTTCCTCAAGGGGTGTGCTATGGGTGCCCCAAGTAGGTCAACACCCCTAAAACCTAGTAAGTTTGTGCATATTTACAAACTATTGATTGTAATATTCTCACTTTATACAGTTGACATTTAATTCCGCCCTAATCAGTGGCAGGATGAAGGTTCGAACAATTGGTGGAGCTATATGTTGTGTGCAGGGTGCACACCAGAAAAATACACCAGTCAAGCATCATAGGACGTCAGCCTTAAGTGCAGAGTTCCTACTGAGTTTCTTGATGTTTTGGGTTTATACTGCCCTTTCCAGTGAAAAAGTACTTTCTGTTGTAGGAGGCTGGCCTGGCTTATAGTGGGTACCAAATGGTAATTACACCTTGTGCCAGGTCCAGTTATCCCTTATTAGTCGATTAGTAGTGTTCTAGCAGCTTAGGCTGATAGAGGTAGCTATAGCAGAGCAGTTTAGGCTGAACTAGGAGACATGCAAAGCTCTTACTATACCACATATCCTATAGCACTATATCACAAGAAACAATACTCCGAGTTACTAAAAATAAAGGTACTTTATTTTAGTGACTGTCAGAAATCTCTCAGAGGATATACTCCCTTACGAGGTAATTAAAATACACAAAATATACACAAAAACTAAAATCAGGTAAGTAAACAGTTAGAAAGGTAGTGCAAACACTGTAGAACACAATAGGATGCAATAGGCCTGGGGCAACACAAACCATATACTCCAGGAGTCCACTACACCCCGGATTAAGGTGCAAAAGGGCTGCCTCCGTGCAGAAGAAGCTGAAGATTCTGCAACAACGGAAGATGCCAGGAACGTCTGTGCAAAGGAGAAGATGTCCCACGGCGTGCTGGAGGATGCAGAGTTGTTTCCACGCAGAAAGACAGCAAACAAGCCTTGCTAGCTGCTACGGTCGCGGTTGAAGAAAATGGATGCTGCCCGGGCCCAGGAGGTCGCCCCCAGGTGGAGGAGACAGAGGGGGTGCTCAACAGCACAGAGAGCCCACGCAGAAGCAGGCAGCACCCACAGAAGCACTTGAACAGGCGTTCAAGAAATCAGAGCACAGCAGTCGACACAAAACTACAAAGGAGGGTCCCACGAAGGCAGTGGTCAACTCAGCGAGTTGAGCAATGCAGGACGGAGTGCTGGGGACCTGGGCTAAGCTGTGCACGAAGGATTCCTTGCAAAAGTGGACGGAAGCCCTAGCAGCTGCAGTTCACGCAGTACATAGGATTACTGTCTGGCATGGGGAGGCAAGGACTGACCTCCACCAAATTTGGACAGAAGGACCACCGGACTGTCAGGGTCACTTGGATCCAGCTCCTGTGTTCCAGGGACCACGCTCGTTGAGATGAGGGGACCCAGAGGACCGGTGATGCAGAAGTTTGGTGCCTGCGTTAGCAGGGGGAAGATTCCATCGGCACACTGGAGATTTCTTCTTGGCTTCCAGTGCAGGGTGAAGGCAGACAGCCCTCAGAGTATGCACCACCAGGAAACAGTTGAGAAAGCCGACAGGATTAGGCGCTACAATGTTGCTGGTAGTCGTCTTGTTACTTTGTTGCGGTTTTGCAGGCGTCCTGGAGCAGTCAGCAGTCGATCCTTGGCAGAAGTCAAAGAGGGAGATGCAGAGGAACGCTGGTGAGTTCTTGCATTCGTTATCTGAAGAGAAACCCACAGGAGAAACCCTAAATAGCCCTCAGAGGAGGATTGGCCACCTAACCGGGTACGCACCTATCAGGAGGGGTCTCTGACGTCACCTGCTGGCACTGGCCACTCAGAGGCCTCCATTGTGCCCTCACACCTCTGCATTCAAGATGGCAGAGGTCTGGGACACACTGGAGGAGCTCTGGGCACCACCCCTGGGGTGGTGATGGACAGGGGAGTGGTCACTCCCCTTTCCTTTGTCCAGTTTCGCACCAGAGCAGGGGCTGTGGGATCCCTGAACCGGTGTAGACTGGCTTATACAAGGAGAGCACTATCTGTGCCCTTCAAAGCATTTCCAGTGGCTGGGGGAGGCTACTCCTCCCCAGCCCTTAACACATATTTCCTTAGGAAATTCTTTGTTCTGCCTCCCTGGGACTGGGCTGCCCAGACCCAAGGAGGGCAGAAACCGGTCTGTGGGTTGGCAGCAGCGGTAGCTGCAGTGAAAACGCCAGAGAGCTAGTTTGGCAGTACCCAGGGTCCATGCTGGAGCCCGGGGGATGCATGGGATTGGCACCTCAATACCAGATTTGGGATGGGGGACAATTCCTTGATCCTAGACATGTTACATGGCCATATTCGGAGTTACTATTGTGAAGCTACATATAAGTATTAACCTATATGTAGTGCACACGTGTAATGGTGTCCCCGCACTCACAAAATGGGGAAATTGCCCTGAACAATGTGGGGGCACCTTGGCTAGTGCCAGGGTGCCGTCACACCAATTAACTTTGCACCTAACCTTCACCAAGTGAGGGTTAGACATATAGGTGACTTATAAGTTACTTAAGTGCAGTGTAAAATGGCTGTGAAATAACGTGGACGTTATTTCACTCAGGCTGCAGTGACAGTCCTGTGTAATATTGGTCGGAGCTCCCTATGGATGGCAAAAGAAATGCTGCAGCTCATAAGGATCTCCTGGAACCCCTATACCCTGGGGACCTAGGTACCATATACTAGGGAAATCTAAGGGTGTTCGTGTGCTAATCAGAATTGGTGAAAATGGTCACTAGCCTGCAGTGACAATTTTAAAAACAGAGAGAGCATAAGCACGGAGTTTCTGGTTGGCAGAGCCTCAGTGACACAGTTAGGCACCACATAGGGAACACATATAGGCCACAAACTGAGCACTGGGGTCCTGGCTAGCAGGATCCCAGTGACACAGGCAAAAACAAACTGACACACAAGTAAAAATGGGGTTAACATGCTAGGCAAGATGGTACTTTCCAACACACACCCCCCAAACAAGGGACAATAAGGCTAACCTTGCCCAGACGAGTCTTCATTGTCTAAGTGGAAATATCTGTAGAGTCCATCTGCATTGGAGTGGGTACTCCCAGGTCTATGTTCCACTGTATAGTCCATTCCCTGTAGGGATATGGACCACCTCAACAATTAAGGGTTTTTAACTTTCATTTGTTTAAGCCATAATATTGGTGTGTGGTCTGTATGAACAATAAAGTGAGTACCAAACAGGTATGGTCTCAACTTTTTCAGTGCCCAGACCACAGCAAAGGCCTCCCTCTCTCTGGCAGACCAACACTTTTCTCTAGGGGTCAACCTCCTGCTGATAAAAGCAACATGTTGATCCTGGCCCTCAGTGTTAAGCTGTGATAGCACTGCCCCAACCCCCAATTCAGAAGCATTAGTCTGGACTATGAACTTTTTGGAGTAGGAAGGGCTTTTTAGGACAGGTGCAAAGCACATGGCCCGTTTGAGCTCAAAAGCTTTTTGACAGCTAGCTGTCCACAATACCTTTTCAGGCATCTTCTTACTGGTGAGGTCATTAAGAGGAGCTGCAATGGAGCCATAGTTCTTGATGAACATCCTATAGTTCCCTTGCGAGGCCTAGAAAGGCTCTCACCTGGGTTTGAGTTGTAGGGGGAGCCCATTCCATAACGGTCTGGATCTTCCACTGCAATGGTGCCGTCTGTTCCCCACTTACCAGGTGGCCCAGATAAAGCACTTTCCCCTGCCCTATCTGGCACTTTGAAGCCTTGATAGTGAGGCCTGCCTTTTGCAGGGCCTCCAAAACTTTACACAGGTGGACCAGGTGCTCATCCCAGGTGGAGCTGAAGACAGCTATATCATCTAGATATGAGGCACTAAACGCTTGCAAACCTTGCAGGTCTATGTTCACCAACCTTTGAAAAGTGGCAGGTGCATTCTTCAAACCGAAGGGCATCCGAGTGAACTGATAGTGCCCTTCAATGGTGGAAAATTGAGTTTTAGGTTTAGCATCTTCTGATAATTTAATCTGCCAATACCCTGCCCTGGGTATAGGGTGAGCATCTGTCTTGGTTACTTGATTGAGACCTCTCTAATCAACACAAAACCTCATTTCTCTTTTACCATCCTTACTGTGAGGTTTTGGGACAAGCGCCACTGGGCTAGCCCATGGGGTTTCTGAAGGCTCAATCACTTCTAAGTCCAGCATCATCTGCACTTCTTGTTTTATGTAATCCCCGACAATGGTCAGGCTGCCTATAAATCTTACTCGACAGGTAAACTGTCTCCAGTATCGATTGTGTGCTCCCACCAGGTAGTTGCATCAGTGAGAAGAGGTCAGAAAATTGTCCTAGGAGAATAATGCAGTTGTCCTCCTGCTCAGCAGTAAGACAATCTGCTAGCACCACTCCCTCCACTAAGCCATCAGCTTCAGCAGTCGAGAAGAGATCAGGGAGAGGATCACTCTTCTTCCTGACCCTCATCAGTTGCCATGAGCAGGGTTAAATCAGCCCTGTCATAGTAGGGTTTTAGGAGGTTGACATGGAGCACCCTAAGGGGACTCCTGGCAGTGCCCAGGTCTACCAAATAGGTAACCTCACCCTTTTTCTCAACAATGAGATGGGGTCCACTCCACTGGTCCTGGAGTGCTCTTGGGGCCACAGGCTCCAATAACCACACCTTCTGTCCTGGGTGGTACTGGGTCAGGACAGCCTTCTGGTCATGCCATTGCTTTTGCAGCTCTTGGCTGGCCTGAAGGTTTTTACTGGCCTTTTCATGTATTCAGCCAAGTACATAGTCCACAATGTCCTGTTTAGGAGCTTTTAAAGGTTGTTCCCAACCCTCCTTCACAAGTGCAAGGGGACCTCTCACAGGGTGCCCAAAGAGGAGTTCAAAGGGGTTAAAGCCCACTCCTTCTTGGGGTACCACCCTGTAAGCAAAAGGGACGCATGGCAACAGGACATCCCATCACCTTCTGAGTTTTTCCAGAGAGTCCCATTAATATACCTTTGAGAGTTTTATTAAACCTCTCAACCAGATCATTTGTTTGTGGATGGTAAGAAGTAGTGAACTTGTATGTTACACCACACTCCTTCCACATAGCTTTGAGGTAGGCAGACATGAAGTTACTACCTTTGTTTGACACCACTTCCTTAGGGAAGCCCACTCTGGAAAAGATTCCCTGTAGTGGCCTTTAAGAGGATTTCTTTAGGATACCTAGTGGCATGGTCCACTACCACAAGGATAAACCTATTGCCTGAAGCTGTTGGAGGGTCAAGGGGGCCAACTATGTCAACCCCTATCCTTTCAAAGGGCACCCCAACCACAGGAAGTGGAATTAAGGGGGCCTTTGGTGTGCCACCAGTCTTGCCACTGGCTTGGCAGGTCACAAAAGAGCGACTAAACTCCTTAGTGTCCTATGACATGAGGCAAGTGAAACAATGGAACAAGCCTGTCCCAAGTTTTACTCTGGCCCAAATGCCCAGCCAAAGGAATGTCATGTGCCAAGGTTTGAAGAAACTCACTATATTGCAAAGGGATGACTAATCTCCTGCAAGCTCCAGGTTTAGGGTCCCTTGACTCAGTATACAGGAGGTTGTCTTCCCAATACACCTTATGGCTATCACTGACATCCCCATTCTGCTGTTCGACAGCTTGCTGTCTCAAACCCTCTAGTGTGGGACAGGTCTGCTGTGCCACACTCGGCTCTTCCCTAGCAGGCCCCCCTGCACCCAAAAGCTCAGCAGTGTCTGCTGCTAGCACCTCTGGTGTAGGTTCTGCACAGGGAGAGGATTCTTCTTCCTCAAAAGGAGAATCTTCTGGAAAGGAAGGGATAGTGGGCAAGGATTTGCCCTTACTACCCCTACCTTTTGGGGGCACTTGGTCCATTGTTCCAGGATCCAAGTTTCCCTGTCCTTTTTGCTTTTTGGCCTGAGCCCTTGTCAAAGCAAACATATACCCGGGAATTCCCAGCATTGCTGCATGAGCTCCAACTCCACTTCAGCCCAAGCTGATGTCTCCAAATCATTGCCTAGTAAGCAATCTACAGGTAATTCAGTGGCTACCACAACTTCCTTTGGACCAGTAACCCCTACCCAGTTGAGATTCACAACAGCCATGGGGTGGCTAAGTGTGTTATTGTGAGCATAAGTCACTTAGTACTTCTGACCAAGTAGGGGTTGATCAGGGTGAACCAGTTTCTCTATCACCATAGTTACACTGGCTCCTGTGTCCCTGTAGGCCTCAACCTCAACACCATTTATTAGAGGAAGTTGCTTGTACTTACCCATATTAAGGGGACAAGCAACCAAGGTGGCAAAGTCAATACCACCATCAGAGACTAAAACAGCCTCTGTGGTCTCCCTAACAAGATCAACCCCAACTACACTACCAATGGTGAGCCCAGCTACACCCTTAGTGGTGGTGAGAAGTCTACTACAAATAGCTAATATGCTATTACTAGGGACACTAGAGGTTGCAGTTGGGGTTGTGGTAGTAGGAGCCTTGGTGTTTTTCTTTGGACAAGTGGCATCACTTTCCCAATGGCCCTTTACTTTACATAAATAACACCATGGCTTTTTCTGACTGTGAGAAGAGGATTTGGACCCACCACCCCAGAGGATGTTAGTGGGCCTGTTGAAGAATCAGAATGTTTATCTTTGTCCCCACCCTTGTCAGAAGACTTACCATCCTTCTTGCCATCCTGGTCACCCCCTGTATGAACTTTTCTGTTCACTCTTGTTCTGGCCCATTTGTCTGCCTTCTTTCCCAGTTTTTGGGGAGAGGTCAGATCTGAGTCTACCAAGTACTGGTGCAACAAATCAGACACACAACGTTTCAAAATATGCTCTCTCAGGAGTAGATTATACAGGCTTTCATAGTCCAAAAAGGGAGCACCCTGTCTTACATTTCAGCTCAAATAGCCCCAAAGCATCATGATAAATGTAGTCATTAGAATGAATTTGAATAATATTTCCAAAAGTCTTTGACCATAAATGGGTGCAGCAAGTGCTGTAACGTTGTAGAAAGTTTTTCACCATAAGTTGGTGCAGCGAATGTCGTATCTCCGGACACGTGTTTCTGGCTTTCGGCCTTCATCAGCGGAGAGCAAAGTGTGGCAGATGTTGCCGCCTAAACGTATTCTCAGGTTCTCAGGTTTTTGTACCACTCAGTAGGCACACAGGTGCTTCACCAGAGCTAGTCAACTCAAAGGCTCCCGGGAGCCGTTAAATACACAATCCAAAAAGGGAGCACCCTGTCTTACATTTCAGCTTGAATAGCCCCAAAGCATCATGATAAATGCAGTCATTAGAATGAATTTGAATAATACTTCAAAAATACTTTTTGAAAAATGTCTCTTTTAATCAAATGACTGCATTTACCATGGTGCATTGGGGCTATTTTATGCTGGAGTGTGAGGCAGTGTGCTCCCTTTTTTGTGAGGCTTTCATAGGCTGTCACTTTACTGCCATGTAACCGACCCTCCAAGGCCTTCACTGAACAGTCTACAAAATCTGTCCAGTCTTGAGGACTCTTTTCTGGTGTCTCGGAACTTAATCCTGTATTGTTCAGTGGTTAAGACAAATCCATCTAAGAGTGCATCCTTCAAAACTTAGTAATTGTTGGCATCAATCTCCCTGACAGTAAGGAGTCTATCCCTACCTTTGCCAGTGAAAGATAGCCACAATATAGCAGCCCACTGCCTTTGAGGGACCAACTGTACCATACAGGCCCTCTCAAGTGCAGCAAACCACTTGTTAATGTCATCCTCCTCCTTGTAAGGGGGGGGGGTGGACAATCTTATGCAGGTTTCTTGAATCTGTTTCTCTAACAGGATGACTATCAAGATTGTTGCTGTTGCTGCCACCATGGGGAACTAACCCCAACTTCGGTCTTTCTCTCTCTACATCTAGGGATTCCCTGTCTAAGGGCAACTGTTGCTGCTTTAGCCGCAGTCTGGCCTCTTCCAACCTCCGCTTTCTGAGTTCCCTGTCTAGGGTGTAATCCTCAGGGTAGGAGATTTGGGAAGTCTCTGAGAGGTAACGTGAGAATGTGCAGAAGTGGACCTTTCTCTGACTACCTGAACCTTAGTGACCTGGCCTTTAGGAGTGAAAGGTGTCCTACGGTTGTGTGACCGCTCCCACTACCAGCTTCACTAGGTGGCCTGTTACGTGAAAGGTTTTTGGAAGTACCCTCCCCAGAGTTCTCAGGACCTACCCCTGAATCTATCTGGGTAATCCCCCCTCCTCTACCTCCTGATCCTGGGTTTGACCAGTCTGATTCTGGTCACTTTCAAGGTGAAGGAGATCTTTGGTAGGGTTCTTACCAATCCCTAAACTTCTTTCTATACAGAGACCCCTCAAACGTTTAAAGTTTAGATTGTCAAAAGTTGTCTTCACAAGTTTGGGAGTGGCCTCCCCCACAGCCATGTGGCAAAGAAAAAGGTTAGGGGTGAGAGAAAAGGTTTAGAGCTTTCAAGAACAGAGAGAAAACATTTTCAAACTTTTTAGAAAACGTTTTTAGAGTGAAAGTAAGACTGTTAAATTTACCTGTGTATATTTCTAATTATTAGGAATATGGTTTTCTTATGAAAAGCACCAATGGCAGTGGTAAAGCAGTTACAAGTACTTATCCCACCACTGCCACCAATGTAGGAGGCTGGCCTGGCTTATAGTGGGTACTAGATGGTACTTACACCTTGTGCCAGGTCCAGTTGTCCCTTAGTAGATTAGTAGTGTTCTAGCAGCTTAGGCTGATAGGGATAGCTATAGCAGAGCAGCTTAGGCTGAACTAGGAGACATGCAAAGCTCCTTCTATACAACTTATATCATATAGCACTATATCACAAGAAACACAATACTCAGAGTTACTAAAAATAAAGGTACTTTATTTTAGTGACAATGTGTCAGAAATATCTCAGATGATATACTACGTTAGGAGGTAAGTAAAATACACAAAATATACACACAAACTAAAATAAAGTAAACAGTTAGAAAAGTAGTGCAAACACTGTAGACAAGACTCTTGTATGTGGGAAAGTAGATTCTTCCAAAAGAAAATGTTGGGGGAGCCATGCAAGACACAGCTCTCTGGACTAATCTGGTTGTTTAGTTTTCAAAGATGTCTGGGTTTGGTAGGTTTCCCCAAGATGACTGCCGCACCTGGGACCAAAAACGTAGGTGCCAGAAAACGCCTTTGAGTTCCCATTGTCAGGGGGGAAAAAAAACAAAACACAAGCCTTCTTCTGCAGCCCTTGATCACCACCCCCTTTCCCCCCCCGCCCCCCTTTTTTTTTTTTTTTTTTTTTAAACCACGCAACTTTGCTGTATTTTGGCTAATTTCTTGGTCTCCTCCAGGGGAAACCACAACCTGAGTACCTCTAGAATCCCTAGGAGGACAAAACGTTATGCCCAAGCGCAAACTGCCCCAAAAACCAGGCCTGGCACCTGAGGGAGAAAAGGCCTGGCAGTGAAGGGATTAAATCATAACATATATATTGTTAGACCTAACAGCCTTAAGGTGGTCACCCTCAACTTTTTGCCTGCCTCCCTCCCCTTTTTGACACCGTTTATGCTACTTTTAGGACTCTGCACACTTTACCACTGCTAACCAGTGCTAAATTGCATATGCTCTCTCTCCCTTAAAACATGGTGACATTGGATCATACCCAATTGGCTATTTAATTTACTTATAAGTCCTGCAGCACCGATTATGCCACCCACATAAGTAGCCCCTTAACCATGTCTCACGCATGCCATTGCAAGGCCTGTGTGTGCAGTTTCACTGCCAATTCGACTTGGCATTTAAAAGTAATTGCCAAGCCTAAAACTCCCCTTTTTCTACATATAAGTCACCCGAACGGTAGGCCCTAGGTAAACCATAGGGCAGGGTGCTGTGTAGGTAAAAGGCAGGATATGTACCTGTGTCGTTTATATGCCCTGGTAGTGTAAAATTCCTAAAATCGTTTTACACGGATGTGAGCCCTACTCTTTTCATAGGCTAACATTAGGGCTACCCTCATATACTGTTTGTGTGGTAGATTCTGATCTGAAAGGAGTAACAAAGTAATATTTAGTATGGCCAGAATGGTAATACAAAATCCTGCTGATTGGTGATGTTGGATTTATTACTATTTTTGAAATTACACTTTTAAAAAGTGAGCATTTCTCTGCACTTAAAATCCTTCTGTGCCTTACAATCCACGTCTGGCTGGGTTACTTGACAGCTCCCTTGTGCATTTCACTCAGACAACCCCAAACACAAGATGCTCAGTCACACCTGCACACATCTGCATTCTGAATGAGTCTTCCTGGGCTGGGAGGGTGGAGGGCCTGATACTTACATGTCAAAGGACTGTGGCCTGCCCTCACACAATGGACTGCCAAACCCCCTACTGGGTCCCAGGCAGACAGGATGGAACTGAAAGGGGACCTTGTGCACTTCTAGGCCACTCTTTGACGTCTCCCCCACTTCAAAGGCACATTTGGGTATTTAAGCAGGGCCTCTGACCCTACCAATGCAGGCACTTCCTGGGAAATAAACTCTGCACCAGAACCTGCAACCTGCCAAGAGAAGCTGTCTGGCTGCTCAAAGGACTTACCTGACTACTTTTCTGCAAAGGACTGCTGCCCTGCTGCCCTCTGGCTCTGCTGAGAAGTGCTCTCCAAGGGATTCGATTGAGCCTGCCTCCTGTTTCCTGAAGTGTCAGGGCCAAAAAGACTATCTCTGCAAAGAACTCATTGTGCGGTGAAAATTTGACACACAGCCTGCCAGAAACGACAGCCTGCATTGCGGTGAGAAAATCACTGCACGCAGAACCGAAACTATGCAGCCCGGCTCCCAGAGTGGAGATCGACGCAGTGCTAGTGTTGCGGCCAGAACTTCGACGTATGGCCCACTGGATAGATGCATAGCCGAGCGGAAACAACGCAGCGTGACTGCCTGTGAGAATCGATGCAGCGCCTGCTGTAAGAAATACGTTTTCCTGCATCGCCCACCAGATCGACGCAGCTCCTGTGACTTCGTCCTGCAGGCCCAGGATTTCTCTGCATCGTCCCCGGGGCGTCCAAATACCCCGCAACCCGAAGAGGATCCAAGTCCGCCAGCCGGAAAACGACGCCAGGCCCTGGCCGCATCATCTGTGGCGCCCGGAGAAACTGACGTACACCTCCCTGTTTTCCACGCATCTCCTCCTCTGCAGGCCCTTGCGGATAATTTAGACGCAAACCAGGTATTTTTTGCTTGCAAGAGACCTTTTGCTTTTAAGAACTTAAGACTATTTTTAGCATTTCCTAAAGTGATATTTCTATGTGTACTTATCAAATCTTGATCGTTTTGACCTGCATTTAATCAGATAAATATTATATATTGTTTCTAAACCTGTGTGGTGTATTTTTGTGGTGTTATATTGTGTTATTGCATGATTTATTGAACACATACTTTACACATTGCCTTCTAATTTAAGCCTGACTGCTCAGTGTCAAGCTACCAGAGGGTGGGCACAGGATAATTTGGATTGTCTGTGACTTACCCTGACTAGACAGAGGGTCCTTGCTTGGACAGAGGGTAACCTGAATGCCAACCAAAGACCCCATTTCTAACATATATTATGATATTTAGAGGGTTTTTTTTTCCCCAAAAAACACAAACGCGCATCTGCTGGGACCTCTAACCCATGTGGGGTGGTGCATCAAGCCTGCGGAGCACACCGGTAAATAGCCGTACTGCACAACGAGGACAGAAGGACTCTGACGCAGGATAGTGTTGTGATGAAAAGGGTTTACTTCGACCCCATGGCGCTTATCAGTCGACATGCGAGCAATGCCACTTTGACGGCCAAATCGTGTCAATGTGTCATGGCTTTGGAGTAAACCCTTTTCATCGAAACATTATCTAGAGTCCTGGGTGAGCGTCCTTTTATTCGACACACACACAGATAATTTCCTAAGCAAGGACGTGTAGTATATGAACACATTAAGGGGTAAGATACAAAGACGAACATTTAATAATACTCTTCTAATATGAAACTTTTATCCTGTGCCTTTACCTTGATTATCTAATTTTTCCACATGATTTTTTAGGATTCTCCACTGTTGCCTAATACTGTTGGTAAGTTGTTCTCTGACAGTCTCGCAAGAAAGTTCCGATAGATTCTCCTTACTGCAATCACCAGCATCATCTTCAGTGTCTGAAAGGCCCTGAATAAGGAAACATGCACACAAATTATTTTAAGTTTTCTTATATTAAGGGTGTGGGTTTTGAACAAAGCAAATAGATTTTCAATTTGGAATCTAAAACGAACTTTAATGTTAAACAATAAATTTAAGGTCGAAAAAAATATGAAACTGTTGCTACCAAAGATTCTAAGTGTATGGGAATAGTCGTCCAATCACAAAGATTCCACTAACAAGAAGGCCCAATATTGCTAAACTATTTCCGAGTGTGATTTAATCTGAAATTAACTTTGATCTAACTAAAGACTGGTTTAGTGAAGCGAGAGTATCCCTATTTCAATATCTGTTATTGTAACTAAAGTGCTAGACAAACATAATACAAATTTCATAATGCAAACTAGCGGTATACAATGGAAGATGATTTTATATCATGCAAGTGTAAATCTTTAAATTACATTTAGAAGGTTAAGTAATACAATTAATGAACATTTTGCTTAAGGTAGGTGCGCTTTTCAACAGCCTCAGCTGTCCGGTCTTTTGGAACAACAGGAAATCTGAAAAATATAAAAGCAGGGAAAAGAACCAACAACGAACGTGGTGCAGTTCCATCATGAATATGCAATGACAAAGCAAACCGGTCTTACAAAGTACTCCAATTCACACACTCAGCCCATCCATCGACTCCAACTCTCATCACTGCAGCACTCATCTTTGTATTTCTGCATCTACTCATCCACCAACTAAGTCTTGCATTCGTCCTCTTGGCGATCCACAATATCGCATACACAAACTAACCAATTTCAATTGCCACCCTTAAGTATTCGTTCTGCTACTTGTCTGTGCTGTCAGTAGGGGAAGGCTGGGCTGCTACAATGAGGGGCGAGAGTGCCTTCAGTATTTACGATATTTTGCTTTTTCACCTTAAGCATTTTACAATTCTTCTTGTGTTTTTGTTGAGACCACACCTGAATAAACGCTGTGTGCTTATACTGGACTGTCTCCCCTAAGGAAGCTGCCCAAAGATTTCGGGAAAGGGGGTTTCATTCAATGGCCGAAGATGATAATTACTTTACTTTCAAGAATTCTTGCCCATTGACTGGTGGTAGGCTGCTCCCAAGCACCACGCAATCCTCTACTTTGCCACTTCTCAAGCCCTGGCACAGATCATTGACCCAGCGCATGTACATATGTACGCAACAGGTTCCGTTTACTGGCATCCCCAAGCACAGGTTACACTACTAACAGTCTAATCCCTCTCCATCCAGATCTTAGAGCTTGTAGACACTCCCGTTCTGCTGCAGGACACTGCCTTGGCCTCCAATACCAGCCCTCCATCAGTTTCTAGCAGCTGCTTTTTTCCGTCTTTCCGTCAAACTTACTGTAGCTCCTGTGCATGTGCGCATACTTAGAGCGCCGATGTAACAAAGTACCCTTCACACAAAGTGCACATGTGCAGCACAGTGAGCTTGATGAGGGCAGCTGGTTCGCCACCAGGCAGGATCACCATTTTTCCAAAGGCACCTTAAGGTGTTGTAGCAACCAAACAGTAATGTGTTATGCGGTGGACCCTATCAGGTAAAAGAGGTAATAGGCTCGATCAATATCGCACATACATTATACATTAACAAAATCCCGTAGTCGCTACCAATATAATTTGGTTTACGGAAACAAAAAAAACAGATATGTTGTCGTTTTTGGAGGTGAATTAATCACATTTATCCACTTGTAAACGCTTTTTACTCATTTATTCACACCAAATATTACGAGTAAACATATAAGTAAGATACATAACAGGAAAATATTTGAAATAAAACATTAAAAACTAAAACAATTTGGCTTTATCATACAGTGAACACACAATTTCACCGAAGAGTAATGGGTTCCACGAAGAGGGGATCAAAGTGATTATGTGAGTAAAGAAGAGAAAAAATAAAAATAAAAATCAGAAACGTCAAGTATTGTCCAAAGACAAATGGTTCAGCTTTGCTAAATGTTTGGTATCATAGCTTCTTTCAATCAAGCAGGAACAAATCTGAATAAAAAGTCCAAGCAGGAGACCAAAGGGCAGGTGCTTGTTGAACGTCCAAAAAACTGCAAGGGGACTGTTATTTAGAAGTTTAATTTCTTGTTTCGGTCCTCCGTATGTGCTTGTCCTCTCGACAACGTGGTTCAACTCAAGACTGCGGATCTTATGGAGTGGCAGACCAACATTTCGAATAGCTGTACCACAGAGACTAGGATTGCAGTGAGCTAGGTGCATGCACATTAAAAATGGGTTCAAAGAAGTTGGTACATGTGCGCCTGTCTGGAGCATAGTTATTTAGGCTGAAGCTGGGGTGCTCCAAATACAATGACCTTCCAGGTAAAGGGTACTTCTCAACATATAAAAAACAAACTTAAGAATGAACATATACATCAGGTTTCTGAGACACATCAGCAGGGCTTGCACAATGCTGAAGTGGTGCAAAACCTAAGTTTGACTATTGACAGCACTTTCATATTAACTGACTCATCCAGCTATTAATTTCTCCCCATGAGTTAAGGAATGAGTAATATTTAGGTTACAAACATCTCTGGAGTAGGTGCTTAACTGTACACGTTTTGTGAGTGATGAAGCCTCTACTACTCTGCCCTCCTGGATATGTTCTGTGGGTAGGATTGTACTTGTTGCCTTCCGTGAGAGGAAAACTTGCTTTGCCACTGCCATGCTGTTCCTCTTCTGTGAAGAAGCACAACTTGCACTTTTGCTGCCAGATCTGTACAGGGAGTGCAGAATTATTAGGCAAGTTGTATTTTTGAGGATTAATTTTATTATTGAACAACAACCATGTTCTCAATGAACCCAAAAAACTCAATATCAAAGCTGAATATTTTTGGAAGTAGTTTTTAGTTTGTTTTTAGTTTTAGCTATGTAAGGGGGATATCTGTGTGTGCAGGTGACTATTACTGTGCATAATTATTAGGCAACTTAACAAAAAAAAATATATACCCATTTCAATTATTTATTATTACCAGTGAAACCAATATAACATCTCAACATTCACAAATATACATTTCTGACATTCAAAAACAAAACAAAAACAAATCAGTGACCAATATAGCCACCTTTCTTTGCAAGGACACTCAAAAGCCTGCCATCCATGGATTCTGTCAGTGTTTTGATCTGTTCACCATCAACATTGCGTGCAGCAGCAACCACAGCCTCCCAGACACTGTTCAGAGAGGTGTACTGTTTTCCCTCCTTGTAAATCTCACATTTGATGATGGACCACAGGTTCTCAATGGGGTTCAGATCAGGTGAACAAGGAGGCCATGTCATTAGATTTCCTTCTTTTATACCCTTTCTTGCCAGCCACGCTGTGGAGTACTTGGACGCGTGTGATGGAGCATTGTCCTGCATGAAAATCATGTTTTTCTTGAAGGATGCAGACTTCTTCCTGTACCACTGCTTGAAGAAGGTGTCTTCCAGGAACTGGCAGTAGGACTGGGAGTTGAGCTTGACTCCATCCTCAACCCGAAAAGGCCCCACAAGCTCATCTTTGATGATACCAGCCCAAACCAGTACTCCACCTCCACCTTGCTGGCGTCTGAGTCGGACTGGAGCTCTCTGCCCTTTACCAATCCAGCCACGGGCCCATCCATCTGGCCCATTAAGACTCACTCTCATTTCATCAGTCCATAAAACCTTAGAAAAATCAGTCTTGAGATATTTCTTGGCCCAGTCTTGACGTTTCAGCTTGTGTGTCTTGTTCAGTGGTGGTCGTCTTTCAGCCTTTCTTACCTTGGCCATGTCTCTGAGTATTGCACACCTTGTGCTTTTGGGCACTCCAGTGATGTTGCAGCTCTGAAATATGGCCAAACTGGTGGCAAGTGGCATCGTGGCAGCTGCACGCTTGACTTTTCTCAGTTCATGGGCAGTTATTTTGCGCCTTGGTTTTTCCACACGCTTCTTGCGACCCTGTTGACTATTTTGAATGAAACGCTTGATTGTTCGATGATCACGCTTCAGAAGCTTTGCAATTTTAAGAGTGCTGCATCCCTCTGCAAGATATCTCACTATTTTTGACTTTTCTGAGCCTGTCAAGTCCTTCTTTTGACCCATTTTGCCAAAGGAAAGGAAGTTGCCTAATAATTATGCACACCTGATATAGGGTGTTGATGTCATTAGACCACACCCCTTCTCATTACAGAGATGCACATCACCTAATATGCTTAATTGGTAGTAGGCTTTCGAGCCTATACAGCTTGGAGTAAGACAACATGCATAAAGAGGATGATGTGGTCAAAATACTCATTTGCCTAATAATTCTGCACTCCCTGTATGTGTCCTATGATGGGAAAAGCTTGTGCTGTTGCTTCCTTGCCTACACCCGTCTTCTCAAGGAGGAAGGCTTGCACTGATTCTGCCCAAAGTTTACCTGTGCAATTTTATTAAAAACAAGATATATTGAACGCACTTATAGTGTGGTCAATGAACCAGGGTCTGTTTCGTAATATGCTATATGAAATACTAAGACCTACCGTGCTAGGGGAAGAGACTGGCCCTTTAAGGGAAATATCAGAGCACCGAAAAGTATTGAAAGAAAAAAAATATATATATTGGGTCTGTTTTTGGACGTTCTTGCTTTTAATCTTGTGGTACGGAGATACCAGCAAAACATTTTTAACTCACCCGCACACTGTTGTAATCTATGTTGAACAAGGGGAAAACATAATCTATCAATGTAATGGACACCGTCTCATCCAAACTAGGGAACCCTTAAGTAGAAGACTACAAACAATGATTAGCACTACTCTTGAATGCTTCCGATACCTAAACGTGGAACCCAGTGAAGGACTACACAAACACCAGGTAGGCGAAGGTTCATCATCCTCAATGACTGCCTGAAAGTTAATTTCTTAGGACATTTGGATATTTATTGCAGAAGTTCTGGACTTGTATTTTTAATGTCCAAGGGGAGCATACAACAGTCTTCTCTCCCCTCACTTCCTCTTTAGTGTGTTAGCTACATTGGTTGTACCTGTTCTTTATGTGATAGAGAATCATAAAATGTTACACTTCCCAATGCTGTTATTGCCGTCTTTTCTTTAATACAGGCCTCATTTAGATTTCAGCGGACAGGTAACTCAGTCACAACTTTGACGGCTGTCCCATCCACCGAAATCTAAAACCCATTATTTCCTATGGGATTCATATTTCGGGGGACGGGATATCCACCACTGTTGTGACAGAGTAAACCGTCCACCGAAATCTGAATCAGGCCCTTAGTCTATGTTTTAAGGAAAGTATAGCTGTTCTTTCATGCTGTACCTTTGTTGTGAAGCCATGTATAAAGCTTTGAACTTAATAGAAGACTAAACGTTTTTCATTGGCAATTCGTGTTTTAATGTATGATGGCAATAAAAATGGAATCCTCATATGCAAGCAGGTTTTACTTTTAGTTTTATTTGTGAAACAAGCAGTTTGTTTAAATGGACATGGTTACTTTGTAAAATTCTCAAAACGTAGTAGACACATGGCTCCACGTCATGTAAAACCCCTTCGGTCAATTCTGGTATTTAATATAGCACTATGCAGACTGGGGTTTTGAGCTCATAATGACTTTGGTAAAAGCAAAACTACAAACCCCCTACAACACTCCACACTAAAAACGTTGAGGCTGAAAAGTCAGGAATGGCATCACATTTAGGGCCAGATGTAGCAAAGGTTTTTACCCATTCTGTGTCTATGGGAAAGAGTGTTCGTACATATGGCCCTTAGTGCCTCTTAGACGACTTGTGAAATGCCATTTGCCTTGTACGCAATCAAGGGTTAAAGAACCCTATGGGTGAGAGGGCTGAAAGCTTTTTAAACACAAACACAAGCATCTTGCAGCTAATTTGCTAACTTTAACAAAAACTGGAAAAAACAACTGGCTAGTAAGATGTTATTTGCTGGGACAAAAGGACCTGAACCCTTCCGAACATACAGAAATGACTGTTTGAATGGGCTCTTTTCCCCAGTCTATCCTCGGCCAAGAAGTTAGTGAGCATTTGCAACACCAATGTGAGGAACCCTGCCTTAAAGGATACTGCCCTGCGAGGGTTTGCCAGTTGTCCTATATAGTTTCACTGCAAAAACTCAAAGGTTGAAGTGACAGTATAGTTAGGTGAAGATGTCAGTTAAAGCATGGCATTTTAAACGTCCCAAACCACTGAAATTCACCAGTTGTAGTTATCTCAAATAACTATAACTCACGCACCCACTGTGCACAATTTCTCATGAGTAATTTCAATGTGTTAGAAATGGGCTCCTGTTGTTGGCAGTCAGGTTACCCCCTGTCCAAGCAAGGATCATCAGGGCATCAGGGTGAGCACAGGTTAATTTAAAAGGAGTCTATTTGACTTACCATGTCTAGGATTGTGGTCCCTACTTGGAAAGGGTGCATACCCCTTCAAACTGGAGGCCCAATTTCTAGAAGGTGCAACAAGAATCTGTAGATCTTGAAGCACAGATACTGAAACTGCAGTACCCGACTTCCTCTTCACTTCTCACACTCAGAAATTCCCTTCACGCAATGTTCTTCAGTAGACAATTGAATAAAGCGATGGTGGCACTACTCTGAGAAGAATATTTCAATGGGCTAACAAGACCTACAACCTAGGAATAGCAGCTCGGTTCTATAAACAGCCTTTGCGAGTAATTTACCCAGTGTTCCCTTCTTTAAATTAATACGCCCCCACAGCGAGCATCAAATCTTTTGAGGGCATTCACAGTCATTAGAGAGATCGTTAAGACCTTAAAGCACATATCCTGTTTCAAGTGATCGTCAAAGTTAAGCCCCAGATACTTCCGATCCTTACCTGTCCTAAGAGTACATTATTTAAAAAGCCAACACTTCTTGGGTCTATTTACCAAATACTTACTACTCAACCAATGCAATCACAATTGCCTAAACTGGTAAGATTCTGCTCTAGGTCTGCTGGTCTACTGCCTATTAAAATGAAGTCAACCTCGGACACAAAAATCAATGGACATGAGATCCACCGATTTGTAGATCAATTTTGTCTAATAATGTAGGTGGTTATGGAATAAGAAGACTAAATAAGACAGGTCCAAACACAATCTTGTTGCAATATATTATGCTGTTTTATTCCCAATAGGGTCCCCCTACCTACACAGTAAAAGGCGGTGTTTAAAATCCATGAAGTAGCAGTATAGTTTGCCCGGTGTCTTCGGAGATTTTGTTGATGCCACTTATAAGAATGCACATAGATCAACTGTCAAGTAACGGAGCCTAAATCTACTTTGTCCTCTCGGGACAGAGGAAAAAGGCCAACTCTTGAGTTGATGATAGCACCCCACCATGCATTAAGAGCATTAAGAACAATGTACTGGAAACAAGCATCCTAGGACCTGCATTTAAATAAAACTGCTGGCAGACCATTTGGGCCTCCTGCTCCGGATGTTTTCAAATCACCTATAACTTCATCAATAATACTGTCTTCCAGTGAAAATAAAGAGTAGGGTAGCCTCTGCTTGTTCTATATTTCCTGGGAGTAAGGGGGTTGTTCCCTGGAAGAGGCGTCCGTATCAGACCAAAATAAATTTGGCTCAGTGGCCTGCACTTGCCTGCACCTCCAGGTGATTAGGAGATATCATTACCTCGGTATTTAACATGAGCAGAATTTTGTTTAGTTTCCTTGGAATATCACTACATTTGTTTGTGGCCTCTAACTCAAAGAAATCTCTTTATGCAACAGTAAGTTATATTTTCTTTTTGCTTTTTTCAACCTATGGATAGCAGATACACTTATTTCTCATGAACATATGTTGGATCCTGCTCACTGACCTTTCTGCTTTACAATCCCCATCAAACTACCCTGAGGTAAACAATTTTATTTCTAGCATGAGATGACCTCTGCTGGTAAACCACTTTTACACTCTGCTGGATGAGTTTTATAAATTGAACATGCCAATTGATATAGTCCTCCCTTACTCAGGAGAAGTTCCTCCATCCAGATCTTAAATACAACCTAAAGGTTATCATCGGATATTCGGACACTGATAGTTTTATTATAGATCTTCCACTGTTGACACAGTCAACAAATGTGACCTCCTGAAGTATCCAAGGAAGTTAAAAACCTTGCAATTGCCTTGGACTCCAAGTTAACAATGAATGCCCAAGTGGACAAATTAGCATGATCAAGCTTCACCACCTGGAAGACTCTGCGGCGCATCTTCCCCCACCTCGGATTTCCACACAAGGTGCAGGCTAGTATGTCTCTTGTACTATCCAAACTTGATTATGCCAATGGCCTCTACCATGGATCATCTCTATCTATTATGAAAAAACTACAACGTATTGAGAACTCAGCTGCCAGGCTATTACATGTAAAGCCACAAGCCCACATCTCCCCTGCCTTGAGAGCACTACACTGGTTTCCCCATTGCCAGATCTACCTTCAAACTGCTTTGTATCCCCCACAAAACTATACGGAACAGGACCGCTTTTCATCAGAAACAAAATAACCAAATACATTCAACAAAAAGAAACCACCGCTCAAGAATCGCACCGCGCCATAGAACACCACCATACAAGAAAAAGACAATAGGTGGTACATCCTTCTTCGTTCAAGCAGCCAAACTATGGAATTCATTACCCCCAAATATAAGATCCATGGATAACTATCTTGTCTTCAGAAGACTACTCAAGAGTTGGATGTTTCCTTCATAACCACCATATTCAAACAGCAATGGACTGTATGTTCCGGGGGGGGGGGGGGGGGGGAGAAATCAATATATATATATATATATATATAAAGCATACATTTACTCTTGGAAGCTTTACTCTGTCTTCCAATTACCCTATGTCTATCAATCTATACTCCATCCCCACTCTGACTCATCCCAAACCCATTCTACTAATTTCATCTTCAAAATAACCTTTCCACATACTCTTCCCTCCTCCATTTCTCCTTTACTCATCCCAAGCCTCATCGTATTACTATAAACTCCCAATCAACACTTCTGGATTCTTCCCTCCTCTATCCCTCTATCCCTCTATTACTCTAGTCAATCCAACTAACAAACTTGCATATCCGCTGCTCATATTAACTCATAATAATACTGTAATCGTATTTCTCTATACTAGTCCACCACTAATTCCTCTTGGGTTCCGGAGTAGCACGCTATTCGCCGAAAAGCGATTTGACGCCTCATCAGGGGTAGTAAGCGCTATATAAATACAATTACAATAAAGAACCTAATATATATATATATATACACACATATATATATATATACTGGAAGATGCAGGATCACAAGAAAACAACAGCCAGCCAGTAGAAATATATTTTTGTTCTTTAATGAGATCATCTGTTTGAGTCACTTCTTTCTTGGAGATATATATATATATATATATATATATATATATATATATATATATATATTTTCTTTATTCGGTCTCAAAGGACCATAAAGGCCAAAAAGGTATACAATTCCCATTACAATCAGTATAAAATCTTCATATAATCATTTATAAATACAAAAACAATTATAATCCCTAGTTAAAACCTAATTTAGTCAGTAGATGTTTTAAGATACCATTTTCACCATAGTTAAAACGGTCCCTCTAAAACATACTTGTATATGAATACATAGTATTTCACATAAATATCACTTTAAACGAAAGCACCCCCCCTTTTCTACACCACAGGGAATTATTTATATTTTTGGATGAGCCCTGCTACAAATTATACGTCACGGACATGTTAATCACAAGATTTATCTTCCCAAATATGATGTTACTAGCCTCTCCAAGGACTTTCTTACAATGATTATAGAACTTTAAAAAATTGCTAAAATTCCACATAATTCAATAGAGGGTAACATCTGAATGTAAAAATACACAGGATGACATTGCCGCATATTGGTAGATCTTAGGAAGGGGATTAAGAAACGCTTTCAGTTTTTTATCAAATTTACAGAAAAAAAAAAAAACACACGTGTATTGTACATTGTGGTGACACAATCACAAGGACAAACTCCTAGTATTGTGCTCCAATCATTCATTGTCGGGAAGGTTACCAGACAATGAAACATGTCTAGCCTTAGCCTAGTAAGAAAAAATAAATAAATAGATGTCTAGGTTTTACTCCATGCATCAAATAAGGCTGCATAACATCTGTGGACAAAATCAATTGATTGGACATAACACTATTTTTTTTGTCTGTAGTGTCCATCTCAGGTCTTTTAAATGGTTCAGACAGGGACCTCAAATCTTTCCTGGTCTCTCCAGTAATTCTGGGTTTACATAATATTCTTTATGGCCCATATTTTCACAAAAATTCCTTCTGTACCTCAGCCATGGCACTCTTAAAGAAAATGCCGATGCCATGCAGTCCGGTAAGACTGCCCTATTTAGGCCAGTATATTCTGAGGTCCAAATTTTCTGCCATAGCAGTATGGGCTGTATCTTTATTAGGTCCACTAAGTAGGGGGCTACTAATTCTGCATGACTAACAAATGATGAAGTGCCATTTTGTACCATTAAAAAATCTAAAAAAAATCATTTTCCACAGTTTGAATCAAGTTACAATTAATATATCCCCATACACCCGCACCGTTAGTGGCAGTCGGGTTACATTTAGCTCTATATACTTTTAACATTCTGTGGAGTGATCGTCCCTAACCGCTTGGACAAGATCTTCAGGGCTGTCGTTATCTTTACGGTCTGTAATTTCATGACTTTTACACACTGAGCCCAAGAACCATCTTTATTGAACGTTATTCCCAAATAAGAAAATGTTGAAGTAATATCAATCTTTCCACCTTGCATAATAATGTCACGTGTCTTGATTGATTTTCTACCTCATTTCATTATAAAAGTTTTAGAGCGGTTGACAATAAGGCCCAAGTTTGCCATACATGTTACAGAGGTTGTTAGAAGTCTTTGGAGGGCTAACTGGGTCCGTGCCATGAGAACGGCATCATCTGCATAAAGTAAGGCCGGAATCGGGTGATGACCTATTTAGGGGAGATCTTTACATTTACTTATTAATTCTAGTTCTAACTTGTTTATATATATTGAAAATAAAAAAGGTGCTAAGACGTAACCTTGATGTACACCTCTATAAATACCAAAGGATCTAGTACATTCCCCTCCTATCTAGTATCTCACCTTCGTCCTGCTTCCTGAATACAGTACTCGTATGAACAGAATTATTGTTGGTTCTACCCCTAAATCGCTTAGGATTTCCCATAATTTATCATGGGCTACACAGTCAAAACGCAGAGGACAGATCTATGAAGGCTAAATACAGATTGCCTGCCCTGATCTTTGTATATTTCCCAAACATAATACTTAAGTTTAATCCCTGTTCGATGGTACCTATTCCTGCGTGAAATCCATACTGTAATTCAGATAAAATGTTATTTTTCTCAGCCCAGTCTTGTAGCCTATTTAAAATAATTCTCCCAGCTATTTTGGCTAATGGGTCAAATAGTGAAATGGGTCTGTAGCAGGCAGGATTAAAGCGGTCCCCCTTTTTATATATAGGAACAATGGTAGACTAACAATGATGCTAAAGGTCCTAGTGTGCAACAAGCCCCCAGGACCTGGGTCAACAGGAGGCCCCAAAGATGTATGTTGGCCTTATATAAGTTTACCGGGACGCCATCAGGGACTTGGGCTTTTCCAGCTTTGCTTGCATTAATCGCTTCTACTACTTCCTCTAAACTAAACTGAGGTGTTATGAGCATATGCAAGTTCTTTTGTATAAGGTTACTAGTTGGAAGATCAAGTATGTCTGAGACAGGACCATAGATCCTAGAGAAATGATCAATCCAATCCCCCTCCGCTGTGGCAATTTCCATTCTTTGGTCTTATCTGGCCCCAGGCGTTGGAGAATTTTATTTTCCAGAAAAATATGTTATCTTTCGTAAGGCTAGCTCTGTGGAGGGATTCCTAAGTTGTTTCTTTCAGGCTGCTTTTTCTTTTCTTAATGGCCATCTTATAGTCCTGCCTCTGCATACGTATCTCAGTCTGACATCTTGTGGGGGTACTTGGCGCCTTTTTTAATCTCTTATGTGTTTTAGTACAACCAGAGTCAAAACAGCCCATCTTGTCCCTCTGCCCCAACTTTCCCCTTTTTGTTAGTGAGGGCTTCTTTCACACCCCACACTATTGAGGAAAAGGCACAGATACATTTTAATGGGTCTACATCGTCAGGAAGGCAGACCGCAAAGTCTTGCATATGTTCACAAATTAACTGCTTCAAAAGGCCCTGTGGCTCTATTTGAGACCATCGAAGTGAATACCCATTGTGCGAGGCTAATACTATATCATTTACCAGAGCGTTATCCTGCTGGGGCTGCGTAGTAGATGTTAATGTAATCTTTGCGGAAAGTGATCACTTATTGTTCTATCAAGGAGTATATATTTTGAAAGATGGTGTGCAAAATGGGTGGACATTAATATGTAGTCAATCACTATCTGCACCCCTGCCATTAAAAGTTGGCTTAAACTGCAGGTCATCAAAATAAATTTCATTTATAAAAGACAGGTTAAAATTATGTGCCAATATATTCATTGCATCACCTTCAGGATTATGTATAAAATGAGCTCTCAAGCCAATATGTTCCTCATACAATCTGCATATCTTCTCAGAGGGTTCCTTGCAGAGATGAACATTAAAATCACCGCCCCACAAAATAAGACTTTCTCTCCTGGATTTTGTGCAGACTTTCTCTATTTCCTCTCCCAATTGTATTAAGATGATAGAGGCATTGCCGTAGGTACATTGTTATAAAAAGTGATTACCACTAATTGGTACTTCTGATCCAAGTCGCTCACAATCACTTGATAGTATACATTGGAGACTCATGTTTAAATTTGTAAAGGGAAGTTTATTTGAAATATACGTGCATAAGCCCTCTTTAGGCCGATCATGTCCTGAGGGTACTGCTAGTGTGTGGTATGTTTTATATCAATTTATATGAATAGGATTTAAAAGCCACATTTCCTGGAAACATAAAAAACGAACATTTTCAATTAAGTTCATCCAGTCCTCATTGTTAAGTTTATTACTTAAGCCTGCCACATTCCAAAAAAGTAAAACTATATCCAAGTTCTGTTGAGTCTGTTCCTGTATGTTGTTCATAACTAGAGGGGCTGTGTCGCTATAGTCTATAGAAGTTGGTATCCTAGATGGCTCTTCCTGCCTTATCTGCCCCACTTCTGTGTTTATTACAGGTACCCTCTCGTTAGGTGTCTCTGTCTCTACCCTATTAGTCAATCTAAATCTTCTAGGGTTGGAAGGACATGGAACCTGTTACAGTTAGGAATGGGATAGGCACTAAGTAAATCTGTAGAATGGGTTAATTGATCTCTATCTAATTTTTGCCCCACAGGGTGGGTTGTGATAACAGTAGCCCAGAGGTAATATTGAAATACCGTGATGAGTAACATGCCTTGCCCCAAGTTCGTAAATAACTCTTTACTAATTCTGGTGATTTAAACGTAAGAACCACACAGTCTCCTTCCAGTGATTTCAGTCTAGTACTTATCCATTTAATTCTCCTCACCATTTTTGTCATCAAAAAGGGGCCCCACCATGCCAGGATCCAGACGCAATCCAATAGAGGGACTTGTTTCTCAGGGCTGTCCATGTTTCCTGGTGCTAGTTACCCAGGGCAGGAACATTAGCCAGGATCACTACGTATGTGTCGCCTCCGGGGGGGGGGGGCTTGTGTTAAAGATTGGGAGTTACTCGTAGGGTTTGGAGTCAAATGTAAAACAGCGGGAGGATTTCTAATATGAGTTAAAGGTTGTAAATTACTCGTGGGATTTGGGGTTAGGTGTGGTGTCATAGGAGCTATCCCCCTAGGAAATAATTCCCCAGACTGTAGAGACTTCATTAGTAATAGGCATGCCTCAAGATTACTCTCTACCGCTCTTAAATCACTCTGAAGGAGAGTCCAGTGAAACCCAGACTAATTATTTCAAAACATTTGATTCATGATTATTTGCAAGGAGATTTAGTGTTACTTCGGCTGATGTTTGGGGCTTTCTTCTGGGTTACTTTTTTTGCTAACTGACTTCCACACAGTTACTGACTCCTTTGAATTGTTAATAATGGGATTAGCCACCTTCCCTGTCAAAGGTTTCCTTGGACACTTAGGTGGTGGCATGAAATCATCCAGGACAGAAATTGTGTCAGAGATATTTTGAATACACCAGTTTTTATCGTTCTTCCTATCCTGGTTCTCGATTGCCTCTGCACTGATGCCCCCATCAGTATTACTGCAGTCAGCATGTGTCTCAGGATTCCTTGGCGGGGGTGTAATACGGTCGCGAGAGGTCAACAGTTTCTCTTCAACACTAAAAAAGTTGCTTGTCAATCACCTCCATTGCTCCTGAAAGATTTTAGTATGGAAGTGCTGTCTTACGTTTGAAAGGGGATTCAACATGGAGTACTTTCTTTTACCCATGTTTGTAATGACTATAGGTAGTTCTTTTTAAAGGAAAGGAGAGGACAACTATAAATCTATGTTCTTTTCTTTTGTACTAATTAGTGAAGTGTGTGCAAGATAGTTTGCCTGCTCGCTAAACCTCTCAGGGAACATTACACAGATCCATCCCCCAATTACGGCCTAATTACTCCAGCTATAAATATACAATCTCAGTGGAAGACAGTCGCTGCTAATCAGCGTTGTCCATAAAATTAAATCATATAGTATAAAGGAAAAGACTCTCATAAATCATAGGCCTCCCTTTAAAGACCCTGTTGCGCTTATGTGTGTTAGCGGGGTGGCCCTGCCCAGGCTCCTTTGGGCTACGACGGGTGTGGACAGGCCCACCTTTGGCTTGGGCTTTGCCTGGGTGGGGCTCATGCGCGTCCCTCGTTGCGTGGGTGCGTGATGCACTTTCAAGCGCTCGCGATCAGGCTCCGCCCCCTCTCCTTCTGCAGGCTCTCAGGACACGTAGTCCCCACCAGTTCAACACGGCAACACAGCAAAGATTTCCCCTTCAAGTACCTTCACAGGACTGACCACATTTTGCTTCTACCAAGAGAGAACAGACTGGTGATGTGCAAACCCTTTAGCTCCGAACCGCCCGATCCTGGAACACCTAAAGTGACTTTTAGGATGCAGAATGATTGACTTCAATAAGTAATGCAGTCTTCATACTGAAAAGATCAAAACATCCTGTGTGAGCACACTGCTCCTAACAAAGACCCAAGACTGAAGCTGCCAGGTCTCCATATCATCTGCTCACTGGGCTAGGCCAGGGGAAGGGGCGGCAAAAGAGACACCTACTCCAGCAAGCTGCACTCGTCCCATGTACAGTCTTACAAAGCAGAGAACATGCTGACTGGCCAATTCACTCCTTGAATAAGTAGTCAATTTGTGCCAAATAGTGAGTTAACAGCATAACTTTAAAGGGGCAAAGAGACGCTATACATGTATAAAGAAAACATTGCTCATTTATAAATTAAGATGCCACCAATCGGTTGTCCCAAAAACAGTGGGTCTAGGACCACAACGAGGACAAAAAAATGAAAATTAATTTTCTGGAGGAGAAAAAGACCCATCAAATGTCAAATCAGCAGCACATTTTTCAGAGAACAGTCCAATAGTAGACAAGCAACCACAAACTCACAGAAGCACATGAAAAAAAAAAATATTGTGCCCTACATTAGCTGGTTAGGCAATTTATCACATGCTGCTTTTAGTTAACATTCATTCACTCCAGTCCTTTAAAACAGTCTTGCCAACTCGGGATACATATTTTTTAAACACTATATGGGAGCATATCACCTCCCAATCTCCATTCATGAAGGTGTATGTTGTGCAGGCCTGGATGCAGTACTCTGCCCCGCTGCTGCAACAGAAGATCCTCCTTAAGCGACAGTCGAATAAGAGGACAGATGCTCATGGCCAGAAGTTCTGGGTAACATGACTTTGGCCCAGTCGTTCCTGATCTTCAGAACTTTTGATAGTAGAGAGAGAGGCTGGAAATCATACAGGAGTCTTGTGCTCTACTGTAGATGGAAAGGCTGTTGGAGAGAAAATCACCTTGGGAACACTAATGCACAAATGTTTAGACACTGCACATATCAAGCAGTGGTGAAAAGATTGATCAAGGGTTCTCCCCACTGTCAGAAGACGCCTTGTGCCACCTCTTAGTGTAATTGTCATGTGACCACTGGGCAACACAGGCTGAATTTGTGCTCCCTTGTATTCAAAGATCGAGTCAGGGGATGGGTATCAGGGAGATGCCCAGACAGCTCAGCCAGTTCCAGAGGCAAAGACTCCTGGCACAGAATCCACAACTTCACTCTGCCTTGTTTCTTGCAATACCACATGGGAGTGTTAAACCTGCACCAGCCCTCCCTTGACGGATGGATGAAAAGATGTCAGTGCCAGGCTAATCACCTGCAGCTCAAACAAAATGATGTAGTGACCAGTCTCTGTAGGAGACCAGAGTCCTCCAATCTCAAGTTCTCAATGCATCTGTCACAACTGTCAGCCTTGGGTGGTGTCTGGAGAGAGATCTGCCACAGGTCCATTCGTGATCTAGCAGCAACTGCTGCAAATCTTTTGCAGTCTCCTCTGACACCTTGGTGGAATCAGGCAGGTTCCCCTGGTGCTGACCTCACTGAGACCTCAGACCTCACTACATAGCCTGCATATGCCACTTATGTAGTCCATTAGCATGATGCAGGAGGCAAGGAAGTCTCAGAGCCACTATCACTAAGACCCAGGACTAAGACTGAAACATCAAGATCATAGCCAAAATGTCCTGGACTTATTGAGTTAGAAGGAAGGCTTGAATTTGCACCATATCCACAATGGCTCAAAATAACGAGAGCCTTTGCAAAGGAGTCCAGTGTGAGTTCAGCCCATTGATCAAAAGCCCCAAAAATCTGAAGAGCTTTGCTGGAGGTGGTGTATGAATGACTGAGGCAAGGCCACCTTCAGGAGCTAGTGGCTGAGGTTTGGGAAGACTGGAACTACCAACTTCCAAGGAGGTGCAGCGATTACCTCCATCACCACGATGAACATCTCAGGGGCACTAGTCAAGCTGAAGAGTTTAGAGAACTAGAAATGCCATGGCCCACCTGGAACCACCCTAGTAGGACTGCAGGACAGGGATGAGAAAATAGCTCTCCTGCAAAACCAACACCACCATCCAGTCTCCTGGACCCAGGGCAGCTGGAACATGGAACTTTGGCCAGGGTGAGCATCTTCAACTTGTCCTTTTTTATTGTTTTACAAAAAGAGTTCAAAAGCGAAGATCTAAAGAAGGGAAATGACCTCAACCCTTTTTTTAGCACTAGGAAATAGCAGGAGCAGCATCAAGTCCCCATTTCTGATGCCAGGACCCTCTTGATGGCTCCCTCCTGCAAGACAGCCTAGACGTCTCTCTGTAGAAGGGATACATTATCCTCCGGAAGTTGTGGTGTAGGTAGTATGTGTTGTGGGGTGAATAGAAATAGTAGAGCTATCCATCCTAAACAAATTGCAGCATCCATCTCTCTGCTAACACACGAGTGCTGTGGTTCTGTTCACTTCATATCATTACAGGATAGTCTGCTTTTTCCCAAAAGAGACTCACCACCAAAGGGCATGTCCATGGAAAAGCCCTTGGATCTTAACACATGATGCTGAAGCACCACACTGGTCCTGACTGCCCTGCCCAAATAGTCTATGGTCTCCATCTCAGAGCAGATGACTTATTTTGCAGTGTTTTGTCCATCTTGTAAGGTTAGCACCAGACTGAAGCAAAATTCTTCCGCCTGTGGGCAGGACCTTTCTAACCATGCCAACACATTCAAATTACATCCGAGGAGGCAATTGGCATTTAGTAAGTGGAAGGCAAGACTGGTGGACGAGTACATGGGCTTCCCAGATCCTTCCATGCGCTTAGATTCCCTATCAGGGGGTGTAGTAGGAAATTAATATGTTTGGCGACATGTCTTAACTGGTGGCAAGATCCAAGTTTAGCCCAAGTACCCATAAGTGCTTCTCTTGAAGTGCAGGAGCGGTTCTGAGGAAATCTATCTAAACTGTAGGATCTATTTTAAAACAATTGCTGTGACCTCAACCATAGGTTTGAGGTACAGAACTTCCACAGCTCGTGATAACCACATCAAAAGAAGCAGACTACTCGGTTCAGGGCCCAGAAGGGCAATGTAATCCAGTTTCTAGATAGGCTTCCAGCCCACTGCCATTCTAAAAAGGTCCATAAACATGCTTTTCTCCTTCTAGTATAGTGATTAGTCACTCCAAATCACCCCATTCACCACGGCATTCTGACTCAGAAACCAAAGGCACTTCTCCATGTAAAGGTAGAGTACCAATAAGGTTCAATTGGTTGCATTGCACGTCAAGTTAAGAGAGACTGTGATTGAGGTGGATTTATTCAGAGTCTGGAAATCTGTTCTTTCTCCAGCGTTGATGGCATCCGAGGTGACGCCCAAAAACCCCACCTAGATCTCAGCTCTGGGTTCGAAGTTGGAGTGGGAGTCAGCCCCACAGTCAGGACAAGCCCTGCAAAGGGTCAAGGGGCACAGACTGTGCCAGGAACTAATTCACCAGCAGTAATCAGATTGAAGGCATCCTCACATCTCTGGTGGCAAATATATTCCAAATTGGCTCATTGAAGACTTCATCCAGTTGCCACATTGCCAATGGAGCAGAAAACTGAGGCTAGATCGGGACGTGGTGAGTGACCGGTTCCATGGTAGTGGCCCTAGATCAGAAGGCACCCTGACATCCATAAGACTTCTGTCAAGAGTGGTGGGATGAAAGAGAGTCACTATTTGACGCCCTGTGTTTTTTTCTTGAATTTAGCCTTATCCAATGACTTGGATGTTTGAGAAAAAACCTTACCATTCCAAGAATGCTTCCATAACTTCAAGCAAGACTGACCCTTATGTTCTTTCCAATGGTATTTGGTGACAGAGCCTGGCTGCGTGGTCCCATTCAGCCTTTGGGTTCATGCTGGCACAGTCCCCATCCAAATTGGAGTCCTGCAATGAACTCTGACAGCACAGACAAACGTGGTGACATCCATTTGTAACAGTCCCTGCAGGGCTTAAAACAAGTAGTGTTAGGGGAAAACATGTCTCTTGCACACTGAAAATATTTGACAAGCGACAGAAAGATGAGGGAGCTAACTCGGACCTGCATACAAAGGCTCAGAAAGAAAAGAACTGACATCAGGGAGCAGGGCTGGCCAAAATGTTTGGCTCTGCCATAATTCCTGGGGCAAGAGGGATTCCAGGTGGAGCCACAAGGCGTCACGTACTAGGGCGCAAGGGAATTGCTGAGAAAATTGCCCAGAATCAGTCTGGCAGCTTGGGTTATTCACAGAGTGAGGAATCTCTTGTTGGATTGCTAGCTTTAAACTTTCAGTATGTACTACTAGGAAGCACCCCTTTCTAATAGTATTGATAACACCATTACCACTTCCTGAAGCAGGGTATGTTGCACGAAAAAACCTGGTAGGCCAAGATCCTTTCAGCAGGTCTGAGTGAACACTTTCCAAAGGAAACATTATGCAACATCCAATTTCATGCAACACAAAGCAACCCTCGAAATCTACATTTAGCACTATCACAAAACAGCAACAGTGTTGGACTAACTGAAGTGCACTGTAGATTGTTTTTTTTAATTTTTTTTAAAGAAAATTATTCATGCAGAAAGGTTATTTTTTTCCCTAATCCTAGAGGACCTTGTTTATGCCCGATTTTGTCAAAAGGGGTGTAGCAGTCATGCACAAATGTATAAGAGGTTTTGTAAAACACCCAAAGCCCCCAGAAAGGAGGGATGGATGTCTATTCTTTGGATTGGAAATAAATAAGAAAAAAGAGCAGGATTATAGAAACTGTTGCCATAAAAATGTGTAACATTTTACCAGCCAGTAGCTAAGGTCTAAACCCTGCCACATACTAGCCTAGAGTATCTAACTCCAAGTTTTAAACACCAGCCTTTGGTTCAACATCTTTCCGGTATTAATTCCTGAATCTTATTCCTTTGACTTTGAGATTGATGGAGCCATTGATAAAAGGGGTCATCAACTTTCAGCTCAAACAATGGATTGGATAAAGCAGGGATCTAAAAAGTGTTTGACCCCAACCCACAACTGCTGGCTGTAGCACAGATTTTGGAGAACCATTTAGCCAGACTACTTGATAATTATCAAGAATCTACTAAGTACTTATGTGAAAGGCAAGCTTGATTCCAATCAGCACACAATGACATTATGGGCCTCCAGGATGTGCTGCAGTGTCGTCTGGATGAGGGGTTGAAGTTAGGTCAGCTATTATAAAATGTGTTAAATGTGTTTGATTCTATCATAATATTCAAGTGGATTGCCTTAAAATCCATAGGATAGTGGAAGGTGCCTTATCCTGGTTCTCATTTTTTATCGTCACAGTGGATGTCAATTTTTGTGGAATGCCCCAGGAATCGACACTATATCCCTTTCTGTTTAAGGTCTATATCCAGCTGCTCTGCAGTTTACCGTGGGTTTCCAATCTTAACGGATGCTAATTATTCTCAGATTTTGCTGAAGTTTGACCACCAGCCAAATAATACTGGTAGGCAGGGTGTGTGTTTGCTGGGCAACCAGAGTCAAATGTAAAGCTAGTTCTTGAAAAATTAATGGGGAACAAGACCAAAATTGTGTTGTTTATTGGGAATGCCATATTCTGGACAACAGACTTATGGCCCTGTCAATTAAGCCCTTGTCGGTCTCTGGTGCCTCCGTTAAGAACCAGTGTGTCCTGTGTGATCAATGCAAGGCATTTGGCCACCAAATCCAAACCGGTCTGGTCAAAAGAATAAGGATTAGTGTAACAAAGTCTGATAAATCGCCCAGTATTCCCTTTCAGTTTTCCAGGTTCCGCAGAACTTTCTTTTACCTTTCTAAATCAACACATTCAATTCAAAAGCTTTTGACACATTGGGCCTTCAATAGCACTGTCCCAGTTTCGTATCTTGCAAATGTAACCTCAATAGATATGGAAGAATGTTATGCTTTTCTTCATCCATGTCTTTTAATGAACCGAGTTTCATTTGTGTCAGATTAAGAGGACCAGCTTTCTGAGTGGTGGCACCCAGTTTAGAGAATAACGTCCCTTGGGAGCTTTGCAGGATAGCCAGTTTAATTTATTTCAAGAGTGCACAAGCAACCCATTGATACTGCTAATTCAGCCTGGACTTAAGTCTCTAGCAACCATTGTTTCCTAACACCAAGATGTTACAGTTTTGATTGCTTTATAAATATAATGAAGATAGTCACTTGGACCAGCGTGGCCTAGACTAAATAGCAGCGATTTACCATAACTACTTCATTATGGATCATACAGGTCTGATTGCCACCTCTGCTATACATTTTGCTTGGCTAATAATATCTAGAAACCCATGTCAGAGGGCCACAAAGGATATATTGAACCCCCCTTTGGGCTAGGAGTCATGCTGTGCCTTGGGATACAAATCAGTTTAACAATACTTTTTAGTTATCTGAATCTCCATTTCAGATGTTGGCTGCTACTTTTACAAGGGTAACAAGAGTTTTTTTTATATTCTCAATAATAAAAAGTTTCCCTAGGAAATGGGCAGCTTTCATGTGATGTCCCCCCAATGTTTACCCCATCTTCTTTGCTGGTATTAGAACTCTCTGCACTTTACCTCTGCTGTGCGCACCCTTTCAAATGGTTAACGTGGCTTATTCCCAATTGACAAATGTATGTGGATTATAAATCCCTTGTAAATGGGATAGAAAATGCAACCAGGGGCAAAATGTTAAATGCCATCTGTGGAATGTAGCACCTAATGGGGATCCACAGACTGGGTCTACAAAACACAGCTTGAAGCCTACAGGTGAAGCCCAGCTGCTAAAGTGTAAAACCTGCTGGGCCACCTGTTAAAATAATCCTTTTTGACAGCTAAAGACCTCCCTTTGAAATATTAATAACTCACCCCTATGTAGTCCTTAAAGCCCGTGAGGTAGGGTACATGGCATTTAAAAGTGGGACATGTAGAAAATTAATGTTAATATGTGGCTACGGTGATAAGGCCTTAAAAACAAAAACTGTTTTCACTGGGCATGACAGGCTATCCTGTTTTAGATTTAGCCCTAGATTTACTGATAAATCAACCCCCACACACACAAAAAGGGAAATACCCTTATTAGTGTAAACATAGAAACACTGATAAACACCTGCATAATTATGAACTAAAATGTAATTCTGAGAAAGGAAATTGAGAAAAAGTAATGGTTATATCTTTCTGAAGAGGGTCAATACAATGCAACATTGTCATACAAGGTAGCAGAAAGCATGACTGGTCTAAGATTCTTCTTGAGTTTTGTTTTTTAGGGTTTCAATTAAACATCGTTTCTTCCTCCTTTGTTTCCTCCAATTAATTTTTGCATGGTTTGAAGGTGCAGTGTTTAGAGGCATGTCTTTAACCATTATAGGCACTGGAGAGAATCTTGGAATATTAAAATCACATTTGATTTTTTAGCAGTGTTTAATACATTCACGGATTGGTGAAATTGCTGGCTCATATGAATGTTGGTTAATATGTATTATCACACTTACCCACAAGCACTGAATGGATAAAAACCTTTGATACACCAGCGCCCTTTTCTCTTTTTAATAAGTCAGTATTGATAGCAGCTCATCTGACAAACACAGCAGGCTTTACGCAATCAATTTAAGATGTAGTGACAGATATCTGTGAAAAGAGTGCTCTCGCCATACACTTATGATTGTGGGGAAACATGACAAAATAAACCAAACTTGTACATATAAACAAAACCCATAGCTGACAGGTGATCACTGGTATTTGTGATACCTTGAGCAAAATCTGGCTTGTTACCCAACTGCACTTCACTACTGGGAAGTCTGATCCCATTGTTACAATGCAGACGGTGAACATCAAGTCCCAGAATAAAATGTGATGTTTGTTAAAAGATCCGGACTGACTTGCCACGGGGACACATGACCGCTATGAATGGCAGCACCACTTCAATGCAGTAAAACAAAAATGCATCAAAACAGTGGCAGGTGTGTTTAAGGTACCTTAGAATGCAGGTCTACATATAAATAAGGTATAATTAAACATTTTAAATGTTTCACAAGCTACTATACAGTTGTTAGAGTTGCCAAACCCTATAACTCATAATACTCAGTAAAAAGTAGGTGAATGGCCAAAGATGTGCTCAGGAATTGGTTTATTAAAAACATCTGCATATAGCATTCTTACTTTTTTTAATCCATTAAAGGCGCTGTACACCAGAGGGAATCCTGAGAGGTAATAACATCAGCAAATTCAATTCAAAAGCCTTTGACACATTGGGCCTTCAATAGCACTGTCCTGGTTTCGTATCTTGCAAATGTAACCTCAATAGATATGGAAGAGTGTTATGCTCAGCACAGAATTTCTATGCTTAGAAGAGGCTAATGCAAGTCAGTGGAACACACTATCAATGGGAAAACAATACATTCCATGCATTACTTCTCCTTTAAATACCTGCTTTCTAATAATCACTGCAAAAACATGTTTTGTAAAAGCACTGGAAAGACCGTGTTTATCTATAAAGAATAAAACACTATTTTCAAAATATTTAGAAAAAAAGTTGAGGAGAAAAATAAAAATAAAAAAAATGACAGAAATTCACCAAACACTGAAAACAAGACAATTTACTTATACAGAAAACCAGAGCAGAGATTAAAATATTAGTTTTGCCATCTAAGATTTTGGGACCAGCAAGCAAAATAATTAAACCACTATTTATTTTTAATTATTAAAACGGACTTCACCATTGAATTAAATGCTTAATACATATTAAGGAAAAGTAACTCTTAGATAGTTACCTTTACCCTGCCTGAACTCCTGGAGGTGGTTTGCATTAGTTCTCCAGCAGCTGACCAGTCTGTAATTAGTCTGTAATGAGGTGAGAAATTCCAGGAGCCTCATAACAGATCATGTTGATTACCAGCCCAATCTGAATTGGCAAGGATGACTCCAAAGTTCAGCTGGACATTCAGGGTAGAAGCTGCTGTCTCTTATATTAGCACAACAGTGCCAAATCCTGTCTGAAAGATCTGTCTGAGGCCCATGTAAAACCGGTGTCCTTGACGGAGATCAAACAAGACCAGAACATCATTTTTGAGTATTACCTGCCTGGTTACAGGGCCCAGGGCCTCCTTCAAATTGGATTTTAGTGTTAGGATATTAGTAATTACCATAGTATACTCCCCTACACACCCAAGCTGTCTGAGCCCAAGTTTATACAGAGTTTGGCCATCTTGGAATTTCCCTGACACGCTTCACTTTTGAATGGTTTGCAGCAAGGTAAATGCAATCTACTGGACAATTAGGTAGGCCAGGGCCTGGGAAAATGTACTCCCATTGCTCAGAAAGTGCCCAGCAATCGCCTAGACCCACAAACAGGTGCCAAACCATTAATATGGCAACTTAAGGGACCCTCTTCAGAAGACTTCAGGACCAGCGGAAAATCAGAAGAGGACTGAACCAGTTTCCTCGTACTCATGACAGAGGTGGACCTCCAAGGGTCAGTTGGTTGACTTCCTTTGTGGCAACAGGGAGGCAACAAATACAAGAGGCATTTTCCCTGAAGTGCTCAGCTGACCTGTGGCAACTGGACCTAAACTTAACTTTGCCATTGCCCTTTGCCTGACACCCTTAGAGTCTAAGCACCTTCTCCAGAGTCTGGGAGGCCTTAGAAATGCACTTATGTTTTTTGGGACATCAGAAGAAAGATTGGGAAGTTTTGAAAGCTTTTCCTTTGGTCGCAGAACTTCAGCTGGAACCACTGGGGAAAAGTACCTGAACGGCAGTTCCACAGTCCCGGACTGGGTTTCAGCTTCTAAACTGGGACTTAAACTTTCAAATTCAGACTTTCACAAGGACCAATACGATTGGGTAAATCTGAACCGCACTCCATTGCAGTCTACCTCAAATCACGATTAGGTCCTGTTCTCCAGCAACCATTGAGTAACATTTAATGCTTTGCACCTTTTGGCCCTAATTTCAACTAAAACTTTAACATTTGTTAATGCTATTTGTATGTCATTTTGTCAATTACATTTTGCTCTAGGTCTATAATTCTGTTAGGGATATCTGATGGAGTTTCCTATTTACATCCTAGAGTTCTTTCAAGTTTCCATGACTTGCTGCTTCCTTGGCATCTGTGGCAAAGCCATCAATGAACCCTCACTGGTCTGCTCTTAAGCTTCTCTTTGCTTTCTTGGTGTACTCGCTTTGAGCTTTTGCTTTTTTGGCTCTCATTCGGCCAGTGTTGGTTGAAGCTTTCATTTCCTTTCTCACTTGGATTCTGCAGGGAGTCTTGGTGGAGATCCATTCTTTATGCAGGTGTTTCTTGGGACCCAGTACTTCTTGGGAGGTTGAGGTCACTCTTTCTTTGATCTTCTCCCACTGGCTTTCTACTGGGTCGCCGTTGTCCTCTAGTTCTTGCAGGACTCTAAAATTATTACTGATGGTGACTCAGTATTTATTCCATTTCGATGCATCTTTGAGGAGGTTGGTAATATTATGTTGGCTTGTCAGTTTCATCAATGCATTCTATAGCTTTAGTCTTGCCATGACAAGGTAAAGGTCCAACGTCACCATCTGCTTCTCATCACTCTCACTTACTGTAGGGACCCCGGACCTTCTTGACAACGTAGACATGGTCGTTCATGTTCTCTGTTGAATGGTCTGGTAATACATGTTGCCTTGTATATTCTTGTGTCTGAATACACTACCACCTATCACCAGACTGTTCAGGGTACAGAGATCTGAGCTTTTACCATTCTCGTTCATGTCACCAAGGCTATGGTGCCCATGACTTCTTCGTACCCAGTGTTGTCGCTTCCAATCTTGGCACTGAGGTCCCCATCAGTGTGGTGATCTCTCAAGGCATTTCACCAGGACTGGAGTCTGGCGTAAATATTTTCTTTCTCCTCTTTACTGTCATTTGTAGATGCATAGCACTGCATAACATTCACGTTGATCCCTTTTTATTTTCTTTCTGCGTAAGGTTGCTGTGATGATAGTGGAACTGTGGGCTTCCCATCCAATCAGAGCTCGGTTGTCTGCTAGCATTAACATCGGTGCTACTCCCTGAGCCTGTGGGGCATACTCCTCTTCTTGTTCAGAATACAGCGGCATTCCTCCTGGAGCCAGTCTTTTCAGTCCGAACTTTGTCTACTTAACATCAGTAACTCTTAATGAGGGATATCTTTCCATGACTACTAATCTTTCCTCATCCCAGACTATTCTACAGGTGACAAACTGGAGCCAGAAAACGTTCTCATAACAGTAGTGTTCCTGCAGTGCTAGGTGACGCTGCTAGGGATCCAGCCAGGACTCCGCATATCAGCTGGATAGAAGAACAGTACCATATTTGGCACCACCTCAAACAGAACCATCAGCTCCTATTCTTTTTCTGGCACCTTTAAAGACAAAACTGAAAACCAAGAAGAAAAAAAAAAAAAAAAAGGACTATGGATCATGCATATTAAGAAAAGAGCACTACTGAAGGCAAGTGCTTTATTCTTCTGATGGATACTAATTTCCAAGGATTGCTGATGGTGAATTAACCCAGTAGCAGTACTGTTACAATAGGAGGTCCTGAGGTACGGAGGATTAAAGCAAACAAAATCATGAGACACACCCCTGGCAAATGTGCACTGCTTGTAGCCCATAAATCTGAAAGGTAGAGAATCTAAACAGTAATGTTTGTGAATATATGGATCTATGCTGCAAACCATATATTCATCTACAGTCTAAAGACTAACCCTAATCATGCCAATAAAAAAATAAATGTTTTACTGGAAAAAAAGGCAAAGTAATGTCTTGACAATCAATAAAGGTTCCAAACATATAGAGAAGGGGCAATCTGAATTAGTGAGAGCAAGCTGAAGGTAGAGCAGTGTCTGAACAGCAGAAGAGGGGTGGTGCAAAAACAGCTATTGATGAATGTGATACAAGTCTTTCTGCATTGGCAATGAAAAAGGACAAAAAACACTGAAATAGCAACAGCTAAGTAATGACCTATGTGATGTGCCTTCTGACTTCCTTTTTTAGGTCTGGTGTTAGCCAAGACCTTTTGATTTTACCAAAAACATGTGTATACTATACTTAACTTAAAGGGGCTTTCATCCACCTGTCTTCACCTACTGGTCCGTTTTATTCCTGTTTTGCTTTCACCCACTAAGGCATATACAGTTTAAGCAGTGGCTTGGTTTAACCAAGACTCTACAGGGAGTGCAGAATTATTAGGCAAGTTGTATTTTTGAGGATTAATTTTATTATTGAACAACAACTATGTTCTCAATGAACCCAAAAAACTCATTAATATCAAAACTGAATATTTTTGGAAGTAGTTTTTAGTTTGTTTTTAGTTTTAGCTATGTTAGGGGGATATCTGTGTGTGCAGGTGACTATCACTGTGCATAATTATTAGGCAACTTAACAAAAAAAAAAATATACCCATTTCAATTATTTATCATTACCAGTGAAACCAATATAACATCTCAACATTCACAAATATACATTTCTGACATTCAAAAACAAAACAAAAACAAATCAGTGACCAATATAGCCACCTTTCTTTGCAAGGACACTCAAAAGCCTGCCATCCATGGATTCTGTCAGTGTTTTGATCTGTTCACCATCAACATTGCGTGCAGCAGCAACCACAGCCTCCCAGACACTGTTCAGAGAGGTGTACTGTTTTCCCTCCTTGTAAATCTCACATTTGATGATGGACCACAGGTTCTCAATGGGGTTCAGATCAGGTGAACAAGGAGGCCATGTCATTAGATTTCCTTCTTTTATACCCTTTCTTGCCAGCCACGCTGTGGAGTACTTGGACGCGTGTGATGGAGCATTGTCCTGCATGAAAATCATGTTTTTCTTGAAGGATGCAGACTTCTTCCTGTACCACTGCTTGAAGAAGGTGTCTTCCAGGAACTGGCAGTGGGACTGGGAGTTGAGCTTGACTCCATCCTCAACCCGAAAAGGCCCCACAAGCTCATCTTTGATGATACCAGCCCAAACCAGTACTCCACCTCCACCTTGCTGGCGTCTGAGTCGGACTGGAGCTCTCTGCCCTTTACCAATCCAGCCACGGGCCCATCCATCTGGCCCATCAAGACTCACTCTCATTTCATCAGTCCATAAAACCTTAGAAAAATCAGTCTTGAGATATTTCTTGGCCCAGTCTTGACGTTTCAGCTTGTGTGTCTTGTTCAGTGGTGGTCGTCTTTCAGCCTTTCTTACCTTGGCCATGTCTCTGAGTATTGCACACCTTGTGCTTTTGGGCACTCCAGTGATGTTGCAGCTCTGAAATATGGCCAAACTGGTGGCAAGTGGCATCGTGGCAGCTGCACGCTTGACTTTTCTCAGTTCATGGGCAGTTATTTTGCGCCTTGGTTTTTCCACACGCTTCTTGCGACCCTGTTGACTATTTTGAATGAAACGCTTGATTGTTCGATGATCACGCTTCAGAAGCTTTGCAATTTTAAGAGTGCTGCATCCCTCTGCAAGATATCTCACTATTTTTGACTTTTCTGAGCCTGTCAAGTCCTTCTTTTGACCCATTTTGCCAAAGGAAAGGAAGTTGCCTAATAATTATGCACACCTGATATAGGGTGTTGATGTCATTAGACCACACCCCTTCTCATTACAGAGATGCACATCACCTAATATGCTTAATTGGTAGTAGGCTTTCGAGCCTATACAGCTTGGAGTAAGACAACATGCATAAAGAGGATGATGTGGTCAAAATACTCATTTGCCTAATAATTCTGCACTCCCTGTAGTTAGTCAACCTGAGTGACTGCATTTTGCTCTTTCACAACAAATACATCCACAAATAATGTAGTTTAGCTTCCTGTTATGCCAATTTGTCTGATGTGAAAGCAGGATACATTTGAAGTGAGCACAGGGTACAATCTAGCTTTATCAGTTCAAGTCTCCTTCCAATGGGGTCGTAATTGACGTTTGGAGTGGGCTGCTGCTATTTCACGCAAACCATATTGTGCTCCTGGACTCTGTTTCACCAATGATTCTATAATAAACTTTGACCAGGAAGAAAACCAAACTTTGTGTTTCCTTTTCAGCACACAACCGTTTTATTAACCTCTTTGCCATTTGTACAGCAAAATCTTTATGTCAATCCTATGCTTAAAGATTTTGCTGTACAAAAGGCAAAAGACTGTCACTATCTAGCTCGACGAGGATAGCACTGTGCTAATCCTATGCTTAAAAACTTTGCTTGACAAGCAGACATTTGAGATGAGCAAATTTAGAGTGTTGCTGGTGTTGCAGGGTGCTCCTTACTAGAGCAGCTCTCCACCTAAAATTGGGAACTTCTCTGAGTTCTTATATATATATATCGCACTTTGGTATGTGGGTCTGGTTTTCCTGGGGGCCGATCGCAGCCCCCAGGGAAACTACACATGCATTGACAAGTGATCTATTTTTATAGAGATATATATATATATATATTAGATATATACATATATCTATCTGGATATATATACATATAGATAGATCTATAAATGTATAGATATATCTATAGATATACCCATGTAGATAGATATATCTCTCTACATGGATTGATCTATCTATATTTTTTGGGTAGCTGTAGGGTTTCCTTGGGGCCCAAAATGGCCCCCAGGGAAACCCTACAACTATCAATCAATCAATCACTGCATTTGTAAAGCGCGCTACATACACACAAGGGTCTCAAGGCGCTGGGGAGGGGGGGGTGCTACTGGTCGAAGAGCCAGGTCTTGAGGAGTCTTCTGAAGGCCAGCAGGTCCTGGGTCTGTTGTAGGATGGTGGGGAGAGTGTTCCAGGTCCTGGCGGCGAGGTAGGAGAAGGATCTGCCGCCACCGGTGGTTTTTCAGATGCGGGGGACTGTGGCGAGGGCGAGGTTGGCTGAGCGGAGGCTTCGGGTGGGGTTGTGGAAGCGGAGTCGGTTGTTGAGGTAGGTGGGTCCGGTGTCGTGCAGTGCTTTGTGTGCGTAGACCAGGAGCTTGAAGGTGATCCTTTTGTTGACAGGGAGCCAGTGCAGGCCTCTCAGGTGGAGTGTGATGTGGCTGCGGCGGGGGACATCGAGGATGAGTCGTGCCGAGGCGTACTAAAAAAGTATTGCCCCAACAGGGGGAGGGGGGGGACTTGGGGGATGGGGGTGCCCTGCCCACGGGCTACCCCCTGTAAATTTCTTTAAAAACCAAAAAAAACAAATTGCCCCTGGGGGTGGCGCGATCGCGCCCCCCAGGAGGCACCAACCTTCAAATAAAAAAATAAAATAAACAAAAAAAATATGGCCCCAGGGGGGCCAACCCCCCTCAATCCCCCCCCCCACAAGTGAAATTCCTGGTGTCTAGTGGCGTTTCCTGGTCCAAAAGGCCTCGTATGAAAGGGGAGAGTCTTAAAGGGGCGGGGGAAACACTGAAGAGCTTCCGTGTCTCCCAGGGCTTTAAGAAAATAAAAATAAATAAAAAAGAAATTATAAATCCTCGGGTGCGACGCACCTGAGGATGTTCTGACCCCCCTCCCTGGTGTCGGCCACTGGTCGTGACCTGCACCAGGGAGGTAGTGCACCAAAGGGGTTTAAAAAACAAAAAAACAACACAAAAAAAAAAAAAATGTGGGGTGATTTGGGTTTTAGTATCCAATAATTTATCATGTATACCCTCTCTCTTTTTCCTTTTGCCTTCTTCCTGACCTTTCCTTCATTCCTACTTTCCTACTTTCTTGCTTTCGTTAATTTTTTATTCTTTCCTTTCATTTATTTTCTCTTGCCTTTTCATTTCATTATTTTTTGCCTTCATTCCTTCTGTTTCTTTCCTTATCTTTTCTGTTTGCCTTTTTTCTTTTTACCCCTTCTGTTTTTCCTATTTTGTTTTTCCTTCTTTCATTCTTAAATGTTTCCTTACTTCCCTTTTCTTTCCTTCTTTTGCCTTTATTTTTTGCCATCTTTTCTTTCTTGGGTTTTCTTTTTGCCTTCTTTCTTCTTTTCTGGTCTAATTTTTTTCTCCCCTCCATTCTTTTCCTCTGCTTTTTTAGCCTTCTTTCTTCCTTGTCTGCCTTCCTTCCTTCTTTGTTGCCTTCCTTTTTTTCTTGCCTTCTTTCTCAAAAGCAAGGATAGCTGCCAATAAGAAACCAATGGCTTTAAGTCTGTGTAATCCAAGACCTTTTGATTTAACAAAAAAGTACGTATAACAGTTACTTTGAGGTTTTCAGCCAGCTTCAACCATTAGTATGCATTTATAACTCACAATTTTCTTCCACCCGCTCCGGCATGCATCATGGGGCAAAGTTAGCCCACTCCAGCCATTGACTGACTTTACTATGAGTTACGGCTAACCACCAATCTTTAGGGGAGCCTTAGGCCAATACTTGTAAGCACTGTAGTAGTACAAAAAGGAATGAAAACTGGTTTGCCTTCTATTTCAATTTGACTATTCATGTCTAAATTTGTGGGGAAGTGGGTGGAATTGCACAATTAAGGATATCTCAACGTATTACAGAAATAAAATTAAGAGGATTTCAATTCCTCCCAAAACAGAGATTGTGCTTAACGGTGCCTAAATTGACTAATGAAATAGGAATAGGATTTTACAACAAAACGCAACATTGCCCTACTTTTTTTTTTTTTTTTTTTAAAAAGGTTCTTTCGCAACTAAATTATGTAAACAGGCCCACAACCATACTAGCATTAGCAGATCTAGCAAACCTTACTAGCAATATAATTGGCACCGGCTCTTATTGTCTGTATTAAGAGGGTCTTATACGAAAAACTGTTTGCTCTTCTGTTGGCTCCAAAACATGCCACAAAGACCATCTAAAAAATGCTCACACAAAGCCGAAACGAATGGATAATTAAGATCTCAAACAGAGTATCATAAGAACAGAATGTCATTCAAAAGCATATACTCAACTTACAAGTTAAAAAGGTTGCAAAGACTAGATACAACTAATCTTCTTGGCAATGTGAAATTTTGGTTAAAATGGCTCATTTATAATCAAACTGTCAACATTCTGCAAAGTGTGCCAGGATCAGCATGCTTAAAAAGTTACCCACTGCGTTACAGCTGTCTTCAGTTTTTTCCCGAGGTTTCTGTTTTTGAGGAGTGAGGATAAAGATCATCTCTTTCTTCATTTGCTGTAGTACCTTCCTAAGCTCAGCATTTTCAATCATAAGTTGCTTCTGTCGTAGCTCATAGTTAGTCAGCATAACTTTGTACATTTCTTCTTCATTTCTGAAAACGTTTTACATACAAAAATATTTATGCTTACGTAACATCAAGACGTAAACCACACACACTTTTAGAAATAAGACAATATTCCGCTAGATTCACCTTTCAAACGGTCATTTTATGACAAGACCCGAGGCTCCTATTATGCATTCTTTTCTTACTTTATTAAAATAGCAGCAGTCAAGAACTACAGTTCCCAAAAGGCTGAGCAACAGGCTAGCCAATGGGAACAAAACATAGGAATGTACTGCACCAACAGAATGACACCAAGTACCATAGAGTACACCCCTTGACTGCAAGCAGCCCTCTTTTCTTGCTGCTCGCAGTCAAGATAAGTACTCCCACTTTATCCTCTCCAATATTGTATTCACTGTATGGTTATCTTTGGCAGTTTCATAGTTAATTCAGTTTTGTTGTACTGCTATAACATTTTGTTTCAGATGCCGGTTCCCCCCACCCCCCTTTTTACTCATTTTTTGGCGTCTCCAGCGCACGTTCCTAACGGTTGCTTCAACCGTTGCGCGCCTACTCTTTCACCGTCGCTCACGAGTGCACTTCATACACGCCTTTCACACCTTGCTTCAGGATTTGTTTTACCTTATTTCCACAACGCGTCTCCCGGACACTCGCTGCCTGCTAATCCGACCGCTTTCTCTATTCTGCGGTCCCTTCTTGGAAACGCGTCTCTCGGACGCTCGCTGCCTCCCAATTTGACCGCTTTTCCTTACTCTGCGGTCCGACACGTCTTCACAGGGGCACGGCATTTCTGGTTTCAGGTGAGTCTTTCGGACGCTCGCTCGTTTATAATCTCAGACTGCAGGCACAGACTGACTGTTAGATTTGTTTCTCTAGGGGGCACGACCTTTCCTCCGCCTCTTTCCTGGGTTTGGCTCCACCCTGAGGGGGGTGTTTTCTCAGCTGTGTGTTCCTGCAGCTCTTTGCACATTAACTCGTTACTGGCCATTTTCTCCTGGTTCTACCGTCAGCAAGGATTCAGACAGTTCCCCTCTCATGCCTACCCTGAATGAGGATGAGGAAATATTTAAACAAGATTTAAATATTTTTATTCAGGCTTCTGTCAATCAAGCTTTACAAGCTTCAGTGGAAAAAAATGGCAAAAAATATCGAAAATACTGTCAAGCATATGGTATCCAATTCTATGGCCCATTCTGCGGCGGAAAGCAGAAAACGAAAATGGTCTTTAAAGAAAACTCCTAAAGGCGCTGAATTGACTAGTGAGGTTTCCTCACAAAAGATTGAGGACTTGGTTCCTCCCAGGCCTCCTTCTAAGGAGGGAAATACCACAAAACAATCCCAATATTTCTTCACCTCTTCATTCTAAATGCAAATTCAAATCAAAGAACACTGATAATGCGCCTAAAAAAGATGGTTATATTTAATATATTGGACACGGATGATAATGATATATCCCATTTTGAAATGCCTGATGAGTTTTTCTTTTAAACTCCTCTCCTCCTACTAAATGATTTAAACACTTACTGACGTTTCTTCTGCCATGATAGATTCTGATGGAGTTCCCATGTTTGACCCTACTCTAATCCATCACCCCAATTCCCCCACATGAGCGAAAGGGCGCCATTCAGTGGAATACATTTCGTCTACGTCTCCCTCTGGACAAACAAACCAGTGCAAAATTAAAATCAGAGTGTCCAAGACCTTCTTTGGCATCCAACATTACTGCTACCCCCTCTATAGACCAATCTTTGATAACTTTCTTTACAAAGTTCGGCAAGGATCCCCGTAAAGGGGTTGACAAAGCATAGACAGCCTGTCAGGATAAACTCCGACGTGGTGGGTCCCCTTACTCGTATTTTTGACCTGGCAGAGACAACAAGCTTGGATGACTCACCGATTAACCCGTCAGATCTCTCCCTCTGGATCCAAAGAGCTTTCTGCCTGTTGGGAAATGCCAATTCGGCTATTATTCACGAGAGGAGAAAAGGCTTACTCCTCAAGTTAGACCCAAAACTGGCCAACCTTGCTTCCCTTGATCCCGGCACCCAGGCTGACGGCAAGCTTTTTGGGGATTCCTTCATTAAAGACCTCAGTTGCTATGTTACAACTTTCTCTAGCGACAAATACCAATCCTTGAAGAAGGTATTCAACCAGTGTGTTTTTGCACGGGCAGGTAGAGGCAGGAGCCGCTTTACTGGCCGTACCTACCGAAATCAAGGCACAAGAGGCTCCTACAACTCCACCTACAGCATGCAAGAGTACAAACCTCAATTCTATCCTCAGAGGTCCAGAGGTTTCAGCAACCGTGGACAACGTTTCTCCAGGATCAATAATTCCCAAGGGACGCCTGTGTACTGGCCTTCCTGTGGGAAGGCGTCTAAACGCCATTTTGGGAGGAAATACTTCAATCACCTCAGATCCCAGAGTACTGGATACGGTCCAAGGTTATCACATCGAACTATATTCCCCTCCTTTTCAATCTTTCTTCCCGCGTCCTCCAAAATGTTCTCATCTAATGTCTTACCTCATTACCACAGAGGTCCAATCTCTTCTAGTAAAAAACGCTATCCAACCTTCCTTTCCCGATCCGTCAAGATTCATGAGCTCCCTGTTTCTTGTACACAAGAAAAACAAAAAACTCAGGCTAGTAATCAATCTCAAGTCATTCAACTAATTTGTAATATATCGTCATTTCAAGATGGAAACTATTGTCCATCTCAGAGACATCTTACTTCAAAACGACTGGATAGTAAGATTAGATCTCCAGGACGCCTCTAACTATTCCAATTCATCCTTCCCACAAAAAATGTTTACAATTTCAATGGCGTTCAAAAACGTATCAATTTTCCTCCCTTCCCTTCAGCCTTTCCTCAGCCCCCTGGAGTTTCACAAAATTGATGAAACCGGTAGTAACTCATTTCAGATCACTAGGTATCAGACTCATAATTTATCTGGACGACATCCTTATCATGCATCAGAATGTGCCATCTCTTCGCTCTCACCTTCACCTTACATCTTCTCTGCTCAAGGATCTCTGTTTTCTTATAAACCTGGAAAAGTCCATAGTATTTCCTTACCAACAAATTGAATTCTTGGGTTTCCAAATAGATTCCACCTCCGCTACCCTCCATCTTCCTCCTTCAAAGGTTTCTTCCATCAAGAAAGAACTTTCCCAAACGCTCCAAAAAGATCTCATCTCTCTAGCAAAAGTAGTAGGTCTTCTTTCTTTCTCCATTCAGGCCATATTTCCAGGTCCTCTTCATTACCGCGCTCTACAGCACCTAAAAATCCTACACCTTTGCAAGGGGCTGGCATTTTCCGACCTCATAGCTCTAGACGAAGAATCCAGGTTAGAGATGCAATGGTGGATATACCATCTAGATGCCTGGACCGGCAGAAGCATCTTCCCCTCTGCGCCCGATCTTGTGTTAGAATCAGATGCAAGACTCACGGGCTGGGGCGCCCGCTGTGGACCAAGATCGACTGGCAGTATATGGTCAGAGGAGTCCAAATTGCACATAAACTGTTTAGAGATGCTTGCAGGCTCCTTTGCGATTCAAAGTTGCACGTAAAACAAGGCTCAGTGTTCTATCCAGCTTCGCATGGACAACGTTTCGGCGGTCCAGTACATTAATCACCTTGGAGGAACCAGATCAAAGCCTTTGGCCCTCCTAGCAAAAAGCCTTCGGGAATTCTGCCTCTCCCACACATTTTCTCTTCTTGCAGAATACCTTCTGGGTTCCCAAAATACAAATAGCAGACTGGCACTCCCACCATCTCAAGGATACCAGCGACCGGAAACTTCATCCGTCTGTTTTTCAAATGCTCCTCAACAAATGGGGCCCTTTCCACATAGATCTATTTGCCTCTCGACTCCATTCTCATCTTCCACTCTCAGTTGGTGCCCGGACCCTCGCGCATTGGCAACAGATGCATTTCTGCAGGATTGGTACCAATCACTCAACTATGCTTTCCCTCCATTCATTCTGATCAACAGAACTTTAGCACAACTCAGACGTCAAAAAGCCTCTCTGGTCATCGTGGTTCCCTTCTGGCAGTCCCAGGTTTGGTTTCGTCCTCTTCTCGAACTATCCTCGGACTTCCCGATCCTTCTCCCAGTTTTTCTGTCCCTCCTTCTGGACCCGTCCGGATCTCCCCACAATCTTGTTCTCAGCAATTCTTTAACTCTTTCAGCTTGGAGGGTCTCTGGTCGCCTCGACCAACCACTCTTATTTCGGCAGAAGCTTGAGAACTCATTAGTAACGCCTGGGCTCCCGGCACAAAGAAAGTCTATAAATCAGCCTGGTCTCTTTGGACAGGCTGGTGTGTGGGAAAATGTATCTATCCCTTTTTAACAGATTTTAACTTAATCATTAATTTCCTGGCTGCCCAAGCCAGTTCTGGTAAATCTTACAAAACTATAAATCTCTACAGATCTGCTATCTCCATGCATCACCAACATATTAATGGCAAACCCGTAGGAGAACACCCTCTTATCTGTCACTTTCTAAAGGGAGTAACATTATCCAAGCCTCCAGCTTCCAAATACTCTTACCTTTGGGATGCATCTCTAGTTCTAAATTTGTTCCTTACATGGCCAGACAATCCAGATCTTTCCCTAAAAATGCTTTCTGCTAAATTAACCATGTTGTTGTGCTTAATTTCCATTAAACGTGTGTCTGATGTTAAATCTTTAGATGTTTTTTCCCGCCAATTCTTACCTACTGGCGTCCTTTTTCACATTTCAAAACGCACAAAAACCACCCTACATTCTGTTTTCTATCCCTTTTTTCCCTGACAAACCAAAACTGTGTGGGCCTTTGTTTAAAAGAATACGAAAAGAGAACTCTCAACCTCAGATTGTCCTCTCTCCATCAACTGTTAATTTCCTTCCCTAAACCCCATAAACCTGTATCCTCCGCCACGTTAGCCCGTTGGGTAAATGGGTTATGTCCCTAGCAGGTATTGATGTTTCTATTTTTGGAGCCCATTCCTCCAGAGGAGCCATGGCGTCTAAAGTCTTTTCAATGGGCTCCAGCTTAGAGGACATTCTCAGGTCTGCCGACTGGTCCAACGATAACGTTTTTAAAACGTTTTATTGTAAACCTGTTAAAACTTCAACTTCATTAGTAATTGATAAGCTTTAAACTTGCATTATAGGAGCCTTCGGTCTGGTCATAAAATGTAGATTTTACTAGTAATTTATGAAGTAAAGTCTTAATTTTATTAAGGACACGGAGGTGAGTATTATCCCACCGCTATTTCTATTAATATGTATCTTTTTCTCCCTCCCAGCGACTCCAGCTTTACCTTCATCAGGATGATGCCAACCTTTATTCGTCCTCTACATGGTGTTCCGGACCACGGAATCCTCGGATGCCTTTCCATCACCATTTTGGTCTTCCCAAGTTACGCCTGGATTGTTTCCTGTTTTCAAGACTTACTCCTTCATTCTCGCTGTGGCAATTATTGGAGCAATCTTTCCTTTATTTCAGGACTCTATTTGACCTGCTCACTCAAGAAAAGAGGGCTGCTTGCAGTCAAGGGGTGTACTCTATGGTACTTGGTGTCACTCTATTGGTGCAGTACATGCCTAGGTTTTGTTCCCAAAAGGCTGAGCAACAGGCTAGCCAATTGGGAACTTTAGTTCTTGACTTCTGCTATTTTAATAAAGTAAGAAAAGAATGCATTATACTCGCCTCCATGTCTTTAATAAAATTAAGACTTTCCTTCATAAATTACTAGGAAAATCTACATTATACAGACAAGCCACAAACTCTGATCAACAGTCAAACAATATAATTTGAGGAGTTGTATCAGAAAAACCTGCATTACTGTAGAACTGAACGAAGTGTAAAAGAGCAACCACTACACTTTCGATAGGGATGAGGATTTTCGGCAGCTAAGCACAGTAAGCTCCCCTTTGTTCACTTGATAAACTTCCTACCCCAAATTAATAAATCAGTGGCTTTATAGCAGATATGAAATGACTTGTGCGGGTCCTCAAAGTTAATAGTATAGTGCAAACTTTATGATTCATGTCTTGTTACATAATATATTGAAAGAAACCACTCAAAGCATGTGTGTATAAATTCCCCATTTCACTGGGATAACATTGTAATTATTCACTTTTCTTACAAATCTATTCACCAGATCCCACAGGCAAACACCACATCTTGACAATTCTCATTCAAAGTCTTATTTTATATAAATGTACGGTACTTGATTCCATCATCATCATCAACATTTTGTACATATTATTTACAGTAGTCTTAAGAGATGGATACAGCGTTTCGGTAGTCTGATTTTGTTTTCCCCTTCTTAAAGGGTTAAAAAAGCAAAAACAAAAAACAAAAAAAAAGTTAAACAAGTACATGCACAATGCTAGCAGGACCATTCTACATGGACCCTCATGACTAGTCCAAGACAACAAAGACACTATATATATATATATATATATATATATATATATATATACACACACACACACACACACACACACATACACACACTAAAACAAAATATACAATATGAGCAAAAGTTAGCCCTCAGCACTTCACAGCATGTATGTATACATTCATGTGGTGTTTATATAGCACAAACCTAACGAAATGTCAGTGGAGTGCTGTACAATGTAAAAGGCAAGCAGGTAGATGAGCGAAAAGAGGGATGCCTGGGTTATGAGTATTCTTTAAAAACGTGGGTCTTCAACCTTTTGCTAAACTGGAGCAGCACTGAAGCGATCCTGATGGATACGAATACGTGGTTGCTAATCCTGCATACATAGATGGGAAAGGACTATTGCCCTGATTAGACTTATTAGTCTGCAGCCTTACGATGTTCCTGGCTACAGGAGCTCATTTGTCACCAGAGATGTGAGCTTGTCAGAAAAATAAGCAGGAATGTGGTTTCTGATGATTTTTAAATGATGGCCAGCTGCTTTTTAAGCTGTTGCAGGCTGGCAAGAGAATTCCATTAGGATGGGGGGGGGGGGGGGGGGCACAATCCTATTTCTTCAGGCCCTAGATGAGACGTGCTGTGGTATGCAGGATGTTGTTAAGTGGGCTAATGTGGGAGCCACAGAGCAGGTCATCACCAACAAACTAGATGAAGGAAAGTGCACCACCACTGCCACCACCACCGCACAATAAATTATGACACAGAGTCAAAATATCCACCATACTCGGGGGCAAGAAATTACATAGCGACATAAAAAGAAAAGGTATTTGGTAGAACGCTGTAAAATCAATTGCTTATTATTTCTTATTTCCATGTCCAGACCCTAAGACTTAGAGACCCTGGAGTGCAAATGCACAGGCTATTGCAAGATGTGTTTGCATCTAACAGCACCTGGGAGGGAATGTCTTACACTTCATTAGATAACAAAACAGTCTTTGCTTTATCAGATCTCTTTGCCAGCTATGCCACCCCCACACCTCCCCCAACTCTTCTCAGAAAAGCTTTTCCGAAAGTCCATCTTGAACAAAACTAAGTGGACCCCTGGGGTGCTTAGGGACAGGGCACCTTAAGCATCGAATTGACACTGAGATTTGTGTGTCTGAGGAATGGAGCGCACAACATGCAATCTGAATCAAGGTTCGACCCAGAAGGGTGATTCAAGTAAGGATGCCTTAACATAATAGATGACAGGACAACTGACAATGCTGTTGTGGTAGGCCCTCACCGCAGGGAGGAGAGTCCAACTAAAGCACAGAACAAACCTCCAGAGGAGAGAGAGAAAACAAGTAAGATCGCCTGACAACTCAGCAATCCCCGCTAGTCGGACTAATTGCAGAAACAACTACTTTGTAACATAAACCTAACTATATATCCTTGAGTTTGTAGACACTAGACCCAAGACCATTATAACCCTGCACTTAAGGGACTTCTGAAAAAGTGGAAGCATGTTCCTGAACCACAGCCCTCCACGGGAAAGTTTACAAACCCACCCCCCCCCAAAAAAAAAAAACACTTTGACACTTGTAAATACCCAACCAACAGAACATTACATTCAACATGAACGATGTGAAGACATGAATTGCTGATACTACGCCAAATGCCATGGCTGAAAGTAGAAAACTCAAAAGAAACCTGAAAGATAATATAAAACCTGAGCAGGACTAAAGAATGAAACATACATACATTGAGCAGGGTACGGAACGGGGAAATTCACTCTAAGTTAGTAAAGTGATGCCACCTGCTCCCCCCTCCTGCCCGGGCAGAACTTTCTAAACAGCAGATGGATGCATGGACGAACCATGGACAAATCCCCACAACAACCTGAAGGTGCCCTACCAGCCATTACAGACTGTGTGCTAGACTAAAGGAACCGCTTTCCTGTTTGGCAAATACACTCCCAAGAGGATGCATTAAAATGGCCCGACAGGGGCAGAGGGGAAAGAAGGAACAAAACTGCTGATTTGGTAATTGGTGCCCCCCGTTTCCCCCTAAGGCTTCACACCTCCTGTAGTCACAAGAAGGCACAGACTGATGTCTATTAGATCGGGAAGGCTGAATTTACCTGAAAATACTTGGTTTAATAAATGCTTCGCACCTTCTGTGCTGCCAACAGAACATTTGTGCACAAGACTGCAAGTCCCAAGATCAGATACTGCTCAACTTTATATGACATTTCAAAGGCCAGAAGTACCTTTTCACCAGAGGCGGGAACCATCAATGGCTTTATCAGTAATTTTGCCTAAATCTCTGCAGGGAAATCAGTGAAGTCTAACCACAGAAGAACCTGCAGACCTGGCCACTGACTACGCAGTGCCAAGATAGCATCAAAAAAGGTTAATAGGCCCCCAAATGCATAGTGAACTACTTCTGCAATATGTCTGCTCACATAGTTAGGTAAAAGAATCACTATCTGTGGTATCTTCCGAAGATTATAGGAGAAACTTGCCAACAAGCCCTTGGTGCAGACGGAACGAACAACTATGTTTCCCAATGAGAATAATTTCTTTCCTACTTTCTAGATCCACAGACTGCTGGATGAAGAAAAAACAGAATGCACACATTAATTCTAGGAAAAGGAAAAACATAATCAGAACTCCACAGTGTAGGAGGCTGGCCTGGTTTGTAGTGGGTACCAAAGGTACTTACACCTTATACCAGGTACAGTTATCCCTTTTTAGTGAAATGTAGTCAGTGTCTAGACGCCAGGCTCGCTAACGGTAGTGTGGATGAGCAGCCAATGACTAAGTAGGAGACATGCACAGTTCATGCAGTACCACTGTAGTCACACAGTACTCACAAACACGACCTTGGATCCTAGAACAATGGACCGATTGCTCCCAGAAACTAGGGGTAGAAAGGGTAAAAACCTATCCACTATTCCTCCCCCCACTGAATCTTCCCCTTTAGAGGAGGAGGAGGAGTCTACTCACTGTGCAGAACCTTCACCGGAGGATCTTAAGGCTGACACAGCTGAGCTTTTGGGTGCAGGGTGACATGCCAGGGAAGAGTTGTGTGGCTTAGCAGACCTGTCACACACTTGAGGGTTTAAGATAGCAAGCTGTTAAACAGGAAGGAGGGGATGTCAGTGACTCACAGAGTGTACTGGGAAAATAATCTCCTATACACAGAGACAAAGGACCTAAAACCTGGTACTACCAGGAGAGTGGTCATTCCCTTGCAGTATAGGGAGTTTCTATTGACCTTAGCACATGATATTCCCCTTGCTGGACATCTGGGATAAAGTAAGACGTGGGACAGACTGGTCCCTCACTTTTACTGGCCTCACATGTCAGAAGACACAAAAGAGTTTTGTCGCTCTTGTGTCACTTGCCAAGCCAATGGTAAGACTGGTGGCACCCCAAAGGCCCCCTTGATCCCACTGCCAGTGGTTGTGGTGCCCTTTGACAGGGCAGGGGTTGACATTGTTGGCCCCCTTGACCCTGCTACTACTTCTGGCAATAGGCATATCTTGGTGGTAGTGGACCATGCCACTAGATATCCAGAAGCAATACCTCCGAGGACCACTACAGCTCCTGCAGTGGCAAAGGCCCTCCTGTGAATATTTTTCAGGGTGGGCTTTTCAAAAGAGATGGTGTCAGAGAGGTAGCAAATTAATGTTTGCATACCTTAAAGCAATGTGGAAAGTGTGGTGTACCCTACAAGTTCACCACACCTTGCCATCCCCAGACAAATGGGTTGGTTAAGAGATTTAATAAAACTCTCAAAGGATTGATTATGGGACTATCTGAAAAGTTCAGATGGAGATAGGATGTCCTGTTACCATGCCTCCTTTTTGTCTAAAGGGAGGTACCCCAGAAGGGAGTGGGCTACAGCCCATTTGAATTCCTTTTTGGTCACCCTGTTAGGGTGACATTAGCTCTTGTGAAAGAGGGGTGGGAGCCCTAAACTAGATATAGTGGATTATGTACTTGGCGTAAGATCTAGAATGTCTGAGTACATGACAAAGGCCACTAAAACCTTTCAGGCAACCAGGAGTTAGATACAATGGCATGACCAGAAGGCTGTCCTGACAGTGTACCAACCAGGACAGAAGGTGTGAGTACTGGAGCATGAAGCACCTAGGGCACTCCAGGACAAATGGAGTGGTTCACATCCAATAGTGGAAAAGAAGGGTGGAGGTCACTTATTTAGCGGACCTAGGTACTCCCAGAAGTTCTCTTGGAGTACTTCATGTGAACCGCCTGATAGGGCTAACTTATCACTGGGTAATCTTCCTGTCCCTTATCACTGGCCATGAGTAGGGTTAAGGGACAGGAAGATTACCCTCTTCCTGATCTCTTCTCCAACACTGCAGTTGATGGCTCAGTGGAAGGAGTTATTCTTGCAGGCTGTCTTTCTGAAAATCAGGAGGATTGCAGGAACCTCCTAGGTCAATTCTCTGAACTTCTCTCTGACACCTGGTCAGACCACTTGATGTGGGCACACCGTAGATACAGGAGAGAGCTTACCTGTAAAAAGTAAGATTTACAGACAGCCTGACCATGCCAGGTTGTATTAAATCTGAAGTTCAGCAGATGCTTGACGTGGGAGTGATTGAGCACACAGATAGCCCCTGGGCCAACCCAGTGGTGCTTGTACCCAAACCTCATTCTGAAAATAGGGAAAAAGGAGATGAGGATTACAGAGGGCTCAGTCACTAAGACTGATGCTCACCCTCTACCCAGGACAGATGAGCTTATTGATACCCTGGCATCTGCCAAGTATCTCAGCACTTTTGACTTGACTGCAGGATATTGGCAGATCAAGCTATCGGAAGAGGCTAACCCCAAAACAGCTTTCTCTACCAGTGGAGGGCACCATCAGTTTACTGTGATGCCCTTTGGTTTGAAGAATGCACCTGCCACTTTTCAGAGGCTGGTGAAAACAGTCCTCCAAGGTCTGGAAGTTTTTAGCGCAGCATATCTTGATGATATTGCTGTCTTCAGCTCCACTTGGAATGACCACCTGGTCCACCTCTGGGTTGGTGTGGAGGCCCTGCAAAAGGCAGGCCTCACTATCAAGGCTTCAAAGTGCCAAATAGGGCTGGGGAAGGTGGTTTATCTGGCAGGTGGAGAACAGATTGAACCACTACAGGCGAAGATCCAGATTATTTTAGACTGGTTTCCCCCTACAACACAGACCCAGGTCAGAACCTTTCCTTGGTCTCACTGGGTATTACAGGAGGTTTATGAAGAATTGTGTCCATTGTTGCCTGTCTTCATGAGCTCACATGCCTAAAAATGTATTGTGGACAGCTAGCTGTCAGAATGCTTTTGAGGGGCTTAAGCAGTCGATGTGTACTGCATCTGTCCTAAAAAGCCCAAACTACTCAAAGAAGTTTATTGTCCAAACTGATGCTTCAGAGGTAGGGGTTGGGGCTGTGCTATCACAGCTTAATCCCGAGGGCCAGGATCAACCTGTTGCTTTTATTGGTAGAAGGTTGACCCCTAAAGAAAATCATTGGTCAGCCATAGAGAGAGAGCCCTTTGCTGTGGTCTGGGCCCTGAAGAGGTTGAGACCATACTTATTTGGGACTCACTTCATAGTTCAGACAGACCACAAACCTCTCTTATGGTTAAAACAAATGAAAGGTGAAAACCCTAAATTTTTGAGGTGGTCCATTTCCCTACAGGGGATGGACTTTGCAGTGGACCATCGACCTTGGAGTAACCACTCCAATGCAGATGGACTCTCCAGATATTTCCACTTAGACAATGAAGACTTATCTGGGCAAGTTAGCCTTATTGTCCCTCGTTGGGGGGGGGGGATTGGAGGGGGGTTAGGAGTTGCCCAGAAGACCTCAGGAGGTTGTAATGGCAGTATTTGGGGTCCTCTAAGGAGCCCCCAGACTGCATGGAATCATACAACCAAAATAATGCTTGCAAAAGCCTTGTGGTATGATCCCAACATGTTTGATACCAAACATGGCCATATTTGGAGTTACCATTGTGAAGCTGTACATAGGTCCTATGTCCCGTGCGCACTTAAAATAGCGTCCCCGCACTCACGAAGTCTGGGAAAATGGTCCTGGATGACCTAGGGGCACCTCTGCTAGTGCAGGGGTGCCCTCACACACAGGTACTCTGCACCCAGCCTTCAGGGTTGGGAGGCCTGACATATGGGTGACTTATAAGTGACCCAGTGCAGTGTAAATGGGAGTGAGCGGGCACATTCCCCATGTCACACAGGCTGCAATGGCAGTCCTGTAGAAGCCTTTGTATGGGCTCCCAATGGGTAGAAAAAGAAATGCTGTAGCCCATAGGGATCCCCTGGAACCCCAATGCACTAGTGACTTATAAGGGGGGGACCAGTATGACAATTTTCAGTGAAATACTGTGTTACCAGTATACAGTGACAAGATTTAGAGGAGAGCATAAGCACTGGGGTCCTGGTTAGCAGGGTCCCAGTGAACGCAGTCAAACACACTGACATCAGGCAGAAATTGGAGGTAACATGCCAAAAAGAGGCTACTTTCCCACATGCATCAACAGATCCTAGGTGACATACGTGGCAGAAATTTTAGGATGTCTGGAGCCAGACAATGTCATGTCAAGGCGAGGCTCATCAAAATGCATTAAGGTTTCTTTGGAGGCGAAACCTGGCTAGAGGATTTCAGTCTGCATATCTACTTAGCTTCTGCAGCTGGCAAAGGAAATTTAAGGACCTCAGACATCCTGCAATCAAAAATCACCTCAGTGAAAGCACCGAAGCCACTCAAGTTCTGGAGAACTAATAGGAGCTTTCTGCTGAATCTGAATAAGAGTGGCCGGTGCCCATCTACTACTGCACTGAAGTCTGAACATGAAGCAAAGTCCAAGTATGGCCTTCACCAAGCATTCTACCATTTAGAAGCTGCCTCTGGCCCTAGACGTGCAGTGTTGCCATCAATGACGTCACGTCAGTGTCATCAGTGATGTTCTTAACAATGTGACAGAATAGGTCATGAGTAATATGATATGTCATAAGCAGTGTAAGGCAACGGTGTGAAATACAGTTTTGAGTTAAGTATAACTGGTGAATTTTAGTGGTTTTTACCATTTAAAATGTAACGTTTTAGCTGACATTTACTAAACTAGAATGTCAATTTAACTTTTGATTATTTTTTGCAAATTTAGAAATAGTTTATTACCATACCTAAGTAGCCCTCCAAACAGTGTGCTACATGGGGATGGCAGCAGGCTCTGACCTACATCCATCCTCCGCTGGCAGCCAATCTTGTGCAGTATAAAAAAAAAAAAAAAAAAAAAAAAAAGCTAAACCCCCCCCCACTCCATCTTCCAGAGGTCGGTCATGCCAAGGACACCCACCAAACTTTTTGGGGTTTTTCTGGTCCCACAGAAATCATGCACCAATTGTCCAGTACACCCACACTGGGCCACCACAAGTGGAGGTTGGGTGTCAGAGTACCTCTACCCCACCCCCTTATAGGTTTTGTTTTTCCTTTCTGGATATGGGGGACAGAGTCAAAAGCAACATTGCTCTTCATGTTGCATTCAGCCGATCACAGCTTTCCGTCCCACGATTCTAAGCAATCAGTTTGCTTCATTTGTAGTGTAGTACCTCAGTAGTATTGCGTTGCTAGACATTTATGAATTCTGAAGCATTATTCCTTTCAAACGGCTGACCAGATTTACACTAAATCACAAAGAGCACACTTTCTGGGTAAAGCTCTATCTTTCTTCCAAATTTGGTGTACTTCCATTGAGCTGTTTTGGCTGTAGCGATATCTGTGGTTACCATGCATGATGGGTGGGTGGGGTGGAGGGGTGGGGGGCGGTAAGGGTGGTGGATTTTTCCCAAAAATGTTTTTAGGTCCAATCCTTCTTTCAGCCCCCGTTTGAAGATCACCCCAAAACTTTCCATGAGGGAGCTGAGGTGGATGAAACCTTTGTGGAAAGCTTCAAGATTTGTCAAACGGCACCAAAGTTATTAGCCAACCAAACAATTACATATGTAAACATGGTCCTAACTAGAACTACAGTGGTGACCACCATGGGGACCACCAATGTCTAATCTAGAATTGAAAGGAAAAGAACTTTCATAAAATTACCTTTTCCCTGGCTGAAGATCCTGGAGGCTAATTTGATTTGCTCTCAGACTTCTCCCAGCTAGTGATTGGCATTTGAATAGTTGTGTATGAGGTGTCAAATTCCTTACAGGAGCTACAAAATATGTCTGGCAGGTCGGCCTGAATGGATAGGGATGACTCAGCAGAAGTTGGGGGGCTAAGAGCATCCTTTTTAACATGCGTGTCAAATCGTCCAGGGCAGGTCTGCTAGTTTCACACAACACTTGGAGAGCATTTGAAAGGAAGGTAACAGATTGCTAAGATGATTCATGTGTAACCACTATCAGTGGTCACTGAAGAATCCTGCGTTCTTTCCATCAGACGCCTATCTCTAGGTTTATTGTAGGAATAGTAGCGACTTCAAAACTAGTTTGGAGATATCTGCGGGAGAATACTAGGATCACCATAGTACACTCCCAACACATACCCACACCCAGCACTCGGAGCCTAAGTTAAGCACTGCTGAAGACTTTTGTTGTCTTGATAATGCCCAAGGTGGGTAGCGTTGGCCCGGGAACATTTGACCCATTAGTTAGGGTGTGCCCAGAAGTCATTCCCACCCACCAGCTTGTGTCAGACATAAATGTAGCACCCACTTCAGATTCCTACTGGACCAGAGGATGAACAGAAGGGGTGAGAGGAGTCCTAAAGGAGTGGAGCGACTCCCTCTTGTACCCAGGGCAAAGAAGTGGGTTCAAATGGACATAAGGCTGACCCCTCCTGTTCCACCCACAGGGACACAACAAGCTACCAGAAGCGTTTTCCTGGAAGTGCACAGCTGACCAGTAGCAACTGTCTTTGGACTGGACCTTGCTGTTAGCCTTTCTGACATTCTGTGCATTTAAGCGCTGCCCCAAGGGGGCAGTGAAAGGGGGCGGAGAGGAGTAGGTATAAAATGGTTCTCCCCTGGAGGGTTGGGACTATGTCAGGAGGTAAGATGTTTGACCAGGACTAATCTGGCTGGTCTCAAATTCCCCGTAGGTTCCAGCCTACCACCACCACCACCACCGTTTATCACCAGCACTTTGTGCTTTTTGAGGCTAGTACTTCCTAAAACTCAAAAAATTCATACCTTTGATTACCCTTATTGGATTCTTGTCATTTCAGTGTCATTTGGTTTCTAAAATTTTAGATACTTCACTTTATCATGGTTTAGGTACCACATAATTATTTTACACAATGTCCCAAATTAAGCCTGTGTGCTCTGTGCCAATGTTAGCAATGGTGTGGGCTAAGGTTTATATAGGGAATAGGAGAGTTCACCCTGACGAGTGTTGTGATTAACCCTTGAGGTAGGTAGTCACGCACTCAAACCAATAATTCACATTCTTACATACATTTTTTCATTGAAGACAATATCCATAAAGCCAATCCAAAATAAAGATCTGACTGTGAAATGTCAGCGGAAAGCAATTCCAGAACTGACAGAAGTGCCAAGGGGAGATCAGATACACCTCTATGGCATCACATGTGGGGAGGCACCAGAGTGGAATTGGAGCTGTGGCACCACATACCAGCACAGAGGAGCTATTACAAATTTCTAGACTCAGCTTGGTGCCCAAGGGAGATTTATGAGATTAAGAATCTGCACGAAGAACTATCCATCAGAAAGAAGCACTGCTTTTTGAAGCGAACAAGTTGCAAATCTGACGTAATCCTCCAGTGCCCATCACCATCATATCAAAATCAGTTTGCATTTGGTAATTGATTTAGCCTAGTCTTTAGAATGTACAGATTTGAAATGGGCATGGTTTCACCAAACACAAAAATTTGAGAGCGAGTCAAGTTGAGGTATTCTGACCAAGTGAGGACATTCAGCAAAGCCCCTCAGTCAGTAATTGCAGTCAAGAAATTAGACATGTGAGCACAAGAACGCACAACAAATTCATACAAACCATCTCTGTAGACTAAGTTTGGCACGGACACAGCATGACTTTTTCCATATTGTTTACAGTTCCAAGAGCTTTAAACTTAATTATGATGGCAAAAAGATAAAGAGGCTGTCTCCATTGGGAGATATAAAGAAAACATCCATTAAAATGTCATTTAAAATAAATATTACTTGAGTATTTCCTTACTTGGCATCTGTTTTACTGGTTCTCCAAGCACTTCTCTTTCCATCAGCTCTCCCCACATAGTTGAGAACATCGATGGCTAAAAAATAAATAAATAATAAAAAATAAAATATATGACCCAAACACCATAAGATTTTCTATACAAGAAAGTATACATAAAAGGGTAAAAGTATTTTCCTCTAGGACTTTCATTCTATGGCACATTCACCTATGTATAAGACTGAACAAGAGGTTCTATAGTAAGGCTGGGTACTTCATATTATGCATTAACTGTCCTGAAATGGTCCCAACAATAGCAAACAAACCAAATTATCCATACTACTAAGGAAATGGAAGTATTAAGTAAGGAATTTTAGTACCAATATATATATAAAAAAAACAACAAAAAAACAGAAGAATGAACACAAAAATAAAATCCTGCCCCCCTTCACGAAAATCTATAAAATTGTATTAGTCAGATTTATTGTTAAAAAGAGAGAACCGGGGTGAGGACAGGGGAGGGTATGGGATGTCTAAGATGGAGCCAAGTACTAGTGTTTTCATAGACCTCTGCATTGTTGAAAGGGGCAGATTAGACTTGCTCCTTCCACGACCGGACTCTGCCAGGCGGAGGTCTAACACATGAAGCTCAGCAGCACTGGCCCACAGAAGTAGTCTGCTGGGCAGGGTGTTCCCGATCCTAAAACAGCAGCCGCCGCGGTGCCTTACGTCTGTCGGCCACGGCGAACCTCTTCAGTGCCAGCAGGCTTACATCAAAGGCAGCAGAAGGGTGGCCATTGACGAGACTTGTCGGCCACAGATAGCGTCTGAGTCACTTGGGGCGTGCCTGTAACACAGGTGCTGCACCATGGCCCAGCCTTGGGAGCAGTGACACGGGGCCAGAGATGGCTCCTACTGGATCTGGTTCCTGGGGCCAATGAGAGAACGTTGCTTTCAGAATGGGCACAAAGGGACAGCCCCTGGCTGGGAACACTGCAGGTGGTGTATGTGAAGCATGCCCAGTTGGGGCCCCCGGGGATGACTGGCAGCCACAAGGCCCCCTAGACTTGAGGCAGGCTGTCTGGCCCATAGATCAGAGTCATGTGGGAGAAACCCTGAGACATACCTGGACACTCGACAGGTTAACCAAGTGAGTGTTCACCCAACTGCTTAACATTTTAATAGAGGACGTAGGGGTGCGGCAGGAGCCATTTTAAGACTTCCTCCCCTTCCCACCCCCACCCCCTATGGACAATCTGCACATTCTGTGGCCCTCACTCCAGGGACTGCTGCGGAATTTGGGCCCTTCAACGGTGCAGGCACATAGTAGTTGGAGCCAGGCCACCCTGCATCAGCAGCACACATGGTGACTTCATCGGGGGACTGACCCATTCCTTGACAAATACTCATGGCCACTGTGACTACAGGCGATACTGAGGGGATCCCAGCACTTTGGAGAATCTGCAGAGGTGCTCAAGCATGAGAAGAGTCCCTCAACACAAAGCAGATAGTGCCAGGCCCCTCAGGGGGAAGATGCACCAGTGACCCACACCTTTCTTGAGGACCTCTTCTGCACCCTGAGAGATTACATTGCCACCTTCAAACAGGCTAAGGCAGCAGATGTGAGGGGCATCAAGAAAGATCTGGGAGAGTTGGGCCGGAGGGTAAACACCCTGGAACAAGCTAGTGACTCATACAAGGAATAATTTGACAATCACCGGCGTGAAGTGCTAGAACTACGGGACAAAAATGCCAAACTGCATTAGCAACTGAAGACCTTGAAAACTGATCTCAGCACTCCAATATCAGAATTAAAGGAGTCTCTCTGCAGGCAGACTCTGGAGGACTATATCATAAGATTGTTCCAAAGTCTTCTTCAGATCCTGTGGAGCAGGAATTGTACTGGACCGCGCACACAGAGCAGGTAGACCAGCCACCAAGCTTTTATGTGAAAAAGGTATCAGATAAAAGTAGTGACATCCTTTTAGACTCACTTCCATGTGGAACAATGAGACCTGCAGTGTCTGCACCTTGGAAGACACCCACTCAATACTGGTCATGGGCAAACTACAGGAGGAGCAAAACACTACCTCATTCGTAAAGCCCTCCGCACTCATCTATTGGGACACAACGCTCCACTCTCTCAATGAAAAAGCATCTCAACAAACCCACAGAGACAGAAAGCCATAAAGAAAGGGCAATGCTAGTGGGCCAGCTTCAGCATCAAGACTGCACATCAGATCTTGAGAACAACTAAAGATGGAATACAGGGTGTTCATGACTTGACATTTTCTGAGCTACTGCATATGGCCATGGGCATTCTCTCAGTACAGTTCAAGGCAAGCCTGGTACTCCTGCTTCCCACTCAGACGCTTCGTTTTTTTAGCAGTGTAGCTCCGACCGTACTTCAATTTGCGAGTGGATACACTCAGCCGCCAATGACATTGGGCCCCCAAGAATCTGTTATTGCGATCTGAGGAGGAGGCACTCCTCAGTTGTATTGTGTGTGTTTTTTCCCCCCTCTCTATCTATATATGTGTTTGACCCCTTGGGTCATGCTTGCTAGCCAGACCTGCTGGGGATGCTGTTGCTACACTCAGCTAGCTTTTCTTTACATTCTAACAAATGGTTAAACTATTTGGCTTTATTGTCAGAGCCCCCCAGTGCTCCAGTGAAGCATTTGGCACTTTTCTCCAAGTCTAGGAAATGTAAAGGTGATATTTGCCTTATTAAAAAAAAAAAAAAAACTCCTCAAAGGGAACTAGAAGCACTTACAGTGCTGTTAGTGGTTTGACCTCCAATATTTCTCTTTTTTTTTCTAGTAAGAGAAAGAGGGGGGCGCGTTTGAGCTGCTGGCCACAATCCCAAGAAGGGTCATTTAGAGACACGCAGAACTACCCGGAAGGATCTTGTCGCCGTGCCATGAAGAACTATACATTTACACTTGCCAATATATGCTCTAAATGACCATCAAGAGGTCTCTCTTGGACGCTGTAGGACGGACAATGGCCACCTCTGACTCAGATGCTTATAAGGGGTGACTTTAACCTAGTCCCTGATGCACTCCTAGACAGGTCAGTTCAAAGAACAGGGCTGACGGGGGCACCCGCACCAATGAGCAGTCAGTGGCTGGTAGACTTGGTGCTAGTGGATGTGTGGCAAATGAGTCCCCCAGCCATGAAAGATTACACTTTTTTCTCTGCAGTCCATGAAACATATGCCAAGATAGATTTATTTTTTCTTACCTCCCCATGCCTTAGTACAGCCACCACCTCAGTGGACATTGACGTAGCAGACCTTTCAGATCACTCGCCTGCCTACATCATGCATCATTTGACAGATTCTACACCTGAACTTCGCACCTGGCACCTCAACCACAAAGTCTCAACATAGGATCCCACTATATCTGAAATTCCTGGACACCAATAACACCAGATACTTCCATAGCCTCACTGTGGGACACCTTGAAGGCAGTAGGTCATGGCTGCTTTATAGCTATTGCAACCTCTCTCAACAGGGTCAGAAGGGAGAAGCATCTTGCTTGGAGGGAGAGATAAGGGAGTTGGCAAAGGTGCATAAGCAATCTGGCTCTCATAAAATAAAGCGCCAGCTTATGGCGGCTCACAAACAACTTAAGGCCCTAGACACAGATAAGGCAGAATATGCCCTCCTACATACTAAATAAAATAATTTATTGTGGGAGAGGTGGGGGTCAATAAGATGGGATGCCTGTTGGCACATTGGCTATGTGCCCAAGTCCTCAAACAAAGAAGAGCAGAAACTGAGGGGTTACAGTGCAACAGGGTGGACCAAGATGAGCAAGTTGCTCAAGACTTTGAACACTGCCACTCTACCCTATATGTGGCGGAAGCCCTTCAGCTGGAGGACACTAAAACCTACTTAGTCATCTGCAACCAGGGAAAAGCGTCTGGCCAATACAGCTACACCTCTGATTTTTATAAAAACAATTTTAGCTTCCATCCTAGCTTGCCTTTATAATTCTTATAGCACCAGTGGTTCTCTTATGGATACTATGAGAGCACCCACCAGTCCGGTGCTCCTTAAACCTGGTAGAGACCATGTGCTCTGCTCGTCGTATCAGCTCCCTGTTAAATGTCGATGCCCAAGTCTTCACCAGCACCTTGGCGTCGCACCTTGCTCCTTATACGGAGAGCTGCATGGACCCTGACCAGGCTGGGTTTATACCAGAGAGGGGATGCAGCAATAATAGCAAACGCCTCTGCCACCTCCTTGACAAAATCCAACACTCCTGTGTGCCTGCTCTTCTATCAGTCAGTGCCAAATAGGCATTTGACCATGGGCACTGGCCCTATCTTCGGTTGGTGCTCGACAAGATCAGACTTGGGGCATGGTTTTGCCACTGGATCTGGTGCATGTACATGGGCCCCACGGCAACAGTCAGAGTTAATGGGCTAATGCTGTAATCCTTTGACGTAGCCCAAGTTACTGAATAGGACTGCCGTCTGTCCCCACTCCTCTTTGCACTTTATATGAGCCATCTCAAAACAGAATCCGCAGACACCCAAACATACTGGGCATAACAATGGGGGTAGGGAAGACCAACTCGCCCTGTACGCCACGGACTGTCAGAGTACCTTGATTTGATTCCTTCAAGAGCAGAAGATAAATCCTCAGACCCAACCCAGACTACTGCAACAAATTATAATCTCCATGTTGAGCACCCTAGAAAGGGACAGGGGAATGGGATTTAGAGAGACTGCCTCAGAGATGATGTTTCATCAAATACTGAGTCTGCCACCTCATGTCTTGTTTGACTGGATAACGGCACCTGAAAAGTCACAGTCGCAATTACTAGGGACATACTATTATCTGTTACTATATTTTCTTATTAACAATGAATTCTCGGACATTCAATGTTATACTCACTCACCCTGAGCTCCCTGAGGTTTTGCTTCTCTCCGCCTGTGTAAATGTTTATTATGGATATGATAATGAATTTCATGGAATAGTTCTCAAATTAACAAGAAGAGTTGTCTGCTTCTTGACTCGTGATGAGATTTTCAATTCTGAATACGCTCCTCTACATGTTCTTAATTATTCTGTTTGGTCTTAATTACTGTTCTAAAAAAAAATAATAAAAAATACCTTGTGTGCCTTGTTAATAAGCAATGCGTGTTGAACTTCCAGTTGCAGTTTTCTTATGTTCGTTATTGTATTTTGGGGACTCGATTATTCGGTTTGTTGTTAAATTATCTTTATGTTCTTTGAATGTTCTTAAATAGTTCATTCCAGCCAAAAACTCTTTAGAGCATTCGAAAATTTTCTGCATCTGTAAATGCTTTTTCTCCATAAATTATTATCTGCAGTTAACTTGTTATCTGTAAAAATACATGTGACGTCTAGTTTTCCTCACAAAAATGTTTACCTCAAAAGGCGCGCTCTCTGCGCATCTAGATTCCTGTCAGATCAGTTGAAGTTCGAAGCTCTCAAGTGGTGCGCGCATATCGTAGCAACTAAACTGAATGCAACACTAGAACTACAACTTAACCTTCCGGCTTCTAGTCGGCCACCTTGGATTCCTTTCTTTGGCCTTTTCTTTGTAACAAACACAACACGACTCGGCAAACCTTCTTCCAACTAGGACATCGCTGTCTCCACTGTGGCTACTTATTTGCCTGCATTCTTATTGCTTTTCTTGGACTTTTCACCGTTACTGCATGGCAGGTTTGAGGGGATGTGACACTGACTTCATAACAGCGCTCACGCAACCGTTCCGCTCTGCCCCAGCTGATGCAGGAGTTGTAGACGAAAGTAACTAACTATGTACCGCTTCTCTCTACTCCCTGATCTGATCTACTTTAATGGAAGGGTAACATCCTCTGTTGGCTGGGAAGGCTCGCAGCAATCAAAATGACCTTACTGGCTACGTTTCTTTGCCTTGCAGACATTGCCCTCCACCACCCGAAGTAATTGGGAAACCGCAACACCTTATTGATCATTATATTTGGGCTGGTATAAAAAGGTACACATGGCCAAAAAAAACAGGCTTACCGTGGTACAGTGGCGGGTGGTTTGGCATTCCCCCACCTGCTGCAGTATTACCAAGCGGACCAGCTTCAATACTTGGAGTGGTTTAGGCCTCGTACTGGTGCTTTATAGACCAGGCAATAGCCAGGATTCACATCTGGAAGGTGCCATGGCGGCCCAAGCCACCTGGGGTTTATACCACCCCTGCCCCCTCCCCAATCAGGACAACAATTGACACCTGGGATAAGGTACAACAAGCATCACAACACCTCTCCACCCGCAGATCGCCCCAGATCCCGATTATGGGGGATCCAGACTCCCCCACCATACCCCAACCCACCAACAGATTTCCAGGGGACAGCCTTTTCACAGTCGCAAAACACCAACTGTTAGAGAGTGGGGTACTTATTTGACCAAGATAGGCTCACAGACTGCACAGATCCAACCAACTATGACATTCCTTCCAGCGCACACTGGCAGTATGTTGCAATTCGACACTGGGTTACACAGCCCCACATAAGTCCACATGCCAGCAAACCTCATCATTTGAGAAGTGGTTCCTCACCCTCCACACATACAAAAGCCTCCTCTCTGACATTTACGCTTTCCTCACCGCCCCAATGGCTCCCATTAAATCTTTAGTGCAGCAGCGATGGAAATTAGAGTGGGAACACCCCTTTAATCCTAAGGAATAGTCTGATATACTACATAGAGTTCATACCTCTGCTTGTAGTGCACCTGGCAAAAAGACATTACTCAAAATTGCACACTGGTACTACACCCCAGCCAGAATAGCTAAATGGAACCAGGGCGGTGAAAGTTGGAGATAATGCAGACACCCAGGTACATTGACCTTCTGGCGCTGCCCCCCAAAAAACAACAAAACTGTACAGCTGTACTAACTGATGTTAACAAAATGTACGGTACTGACCTCCCCAGGTTTCCCAGTTAGATATTACTAGGCCTCTCCAACACCCTAACATACCCGCTGAAATCAGCGAGGGGATGGGTCATCACCCATGCCCTCTGTGCAGCCAAATAAATCATACTATCCATATAGGGGACTGCTAAGACACCAACACGACTAGACTGGCAGCATAAACTGTGTGGAACTCCATGGCATGAAGAAGCTGATGGCAGTAGCGGACTGCAAGCTGACAACTTGATAAAGTTATGGGCCCCGTGTGAGGTTCCTTTCCCACAAATTTAAGGAACTGAATAGCCCAGCATATCTACGAATACTCTGCCTCACACACAAGGAACATAGTATTGGTTGAAATGTCAATGTGAAGGCCCTCCCCCATACACTCACCCCTCAATGGCATCAGCACCCTGCATACTATCTTGCTGAAGGTTGAGAAGACCCTATCTACCTTCCCCTACCCTCCCTCCTTGCCATCCCTCCAACCTACCAACCGTTTCCCCCTTCATTTGTTGCCATCTCACCCCTTATTGTCCCTCACTGGCCGGTGGATGTAGGTGAGATGATTGTTTCGGTTTATCTCCTAATACTAATAAAACAGATTCAAACCTAAACAGAGAAAACTATTTCATTACTTTACATTAGGTCTCATATCTGTTCAAGCATTTAAAAAAAGACAGTTAGATTATGGAAAACGTATCTGATGCATGTATAGAATTGTAACACTTGAAGGGGGTGCGGTGGACCTGAAGACTTGAGTGACCTTTCAGGATTCAAAGAATCTGAGGAAGCAGAGCTTGACTCCTGCCAAGGTGAATGGCAAATGAAACACTAAGCAACCCATTTGCCCCCACCAACCAAATCCCAATGAGGGGACAGATGGCAATGGCTCACCTGGTGACTGATGAAAGGTGATGAGGCCATCACAACCAAAAAAATTGAACTGAAAAGACCCATACAAGAGGTGGAAGAGGAGGCAGGAGCCAAGCTCCCACCAGACAAGTAGGGCCCAGAAGATATTTAACACTCCCTTCAACCGAATGTGCATGAGTCGGTAATGTCATTCAATGCGTAGTAGGACATATTACAAACCTTGGACAAGGAGACCAAAGCTCCCGTAGGGCAGAATGCCAACGTCCTACCCTAGATGACAAAGTACAGTGACGGCAGAGGGAGATGGCAGAATGGCCACATTTCTTGTACAGTTCAGTCCTTAGGAAGGGTGCAGACCATTCAGAATAAAGTGCCATAAATAGCAGGCCACTGCCCAAGATCTCGATATGGCTGAAGAAGTTAAATAGTCAGGCTCCCCAATATCACCTAAAGTTTTGTCCAGCTGTGCCCAAGACCAGTCATATTTCTGGGCAACACCAACTGTTTTGTCTAATATAGGTGCGGGTCCCTCATTAAAGCCACTTCTTAGCTGGTCGAAATAGGCTTTTTCATTGAGGCTCTCCACAAAAAGCTGGGAAAATTAGTCTCTATATTTGCATTGAACAATAAAAGCGCAGGCCCTCATTAAAAGGATCTTTGTCCTGAAGATTTTCAGTGAGGACAGACCAGGCAGGGGGCGCTCAAGCATCCAATTCCCAAATAAAAGTCCACAGAAGTCTAGGAGAGCACAGTGACAGATCCAAAACAACTTTTTCTCCTCGTGTAATGCCTGCCTCTCAGGAGGAGCTAATGGTCTTTAAGGAGGCACCAGTAATTCTCCCAAGCAGTTACTCTAGTAAGTCTTCTTTCTTCCCAAGTAAGAGTTGTGGGATTGGTGGGGGGAGCTGCAGGTGAGCTGGCACAATTCACCCACAACTGGCAAGTTCAGACATGTGATGTTTCGGTTCTCTAGACCATCAAATAGGGTTCCATTGTTCTCCAGACAATACTGTTGATCACAGCAGTTAAGCTTCTCAGAAACAGATGTGATTTATCAGGATGTTGCTGCCCTGGAGGCAAAAACCAGGCATTTCAGACTTGACAATGAATTCACAGAGGTTCATAAGCAACCAAAAATTGCTAAGGAGAAAAACCTGGGATAAATCTCATGGGTTTCAGAGAGTGGCTAGTATTCCGTCACTTTGAGAAGGAGGGCATTCATCTGTTCAGAAAGACTCTACACCCTGAGTCCTAGTCTGTGGATCTCGACTTAAAGGATAACAAAAGTACACAGATCAGTGATGCAGTTTCAATGGTCGCAGGAGGTACAACCTTTTGTTTATGTACAAAACATAGTCCTCATCTAACTGTGCTCAATCAGGAATTTCAGACCACTTCAGATGGTATCCTCGATGTTCGAGTCTAGGCTTTGGCATCAACTAGTATTCCTATTTGGGTTCCATCGTAGACTCAATTCAAAATAGATTCATAACTAGTTCCAATTTCAAAGGATGGCGGGGAGGAGATACGCTAATGGCAACCATATGGGGGCATGGAGCAGAAAGGCAACCCTCAGATCAAACCCAGCCCTGAACACTGAATTGGAAGCAAGCAGACTGGCCTGCTGCAGAAAAAGGAGACACTACAATTACGTGTCAATTGTCTGGAGCTTCCAGTAGGCTAATTCGCAGTTCAATACTGAACCAAGGAGAAAGTGAAGTGTTGCTTTCAGTTGAAGATGAATACCACCTCAGCTGTCTGCTACATATACTACCAAGCACGAACAAGACAGAAGATTCTAATGACGCTGGCCAAGGGCATTTGCACTGAGAACCGGTAAGAACAGTCCAGTCTGAACTGCCAATCCATGACCTCTCCCAACCAAAACACAAGCAACAACGACGGGTTTTGGCCTAAGTGGGCCTCTTTGTTCTGCGTGCAGCCAAGCTGCATCCAGGCAGAGCCAAGGCTGATTTGCATATGGCTGTGTCGAATTCATCATTCCAATCACTTTGTATGCTTCATTGTGATTCCCAAAGTGCAACTGTTATGCCCATGGGTGGGTCCTGTGCTTACTTTGCCACTGAAGCCAAAATTTAAGAAGCCCAAATAGGCTGAAACCAGTATTGGGCTGCATGCATTCCTGTACAGAGAAAACCTGCTCTTTCAGTGTGGCCTGTATTGTTTCCATTACAACCGACCAAACTGATTTGTGTATGGCTGGGTGTAAAATGAGGAGGCATAATGAGGAAAAAAAATAATTGATTTAGGATGCAGGGTTGAGGACTTAGAAGTGGCTAGGATTAATTCAAGCATTCCATCCATCCATCCATCAGTTTCGTAAGCTTTATTGAAGCAGGAGACCAGCACAGGGAAGTTTGTTACGCCTGCCCATTTTGCAGACCGGGGTAATTGCTAATCGGGTGTAGACCTTTTGCACTTGAGTTCTCGACTGTAGTAGTCCATGTCCTGTTACGCTTTAATGAGGCTAAAGGGTGTTCGCTCCCTCAGGCCCACTTCTGCTAGAGTCTATGTAAGGATGTACTCTAGACACATCTGCCACACTCTCATCAAGTCAGCAGTACTATACTCTTGAAAACCCCCTCCATGTTGGGTTGATTTATTACATTTCTAAACTTTTAACTAGTTCTTTGTTGGCTTGTTAGGCACTTTTTAGTGTGTGAATACAACGTAACTAACTGCCAGTGTTTTGCCAATAAAATGTAAAGATCCTCTTAAATCACTGTCAACCCCACAATAGGGTAACCAGAGGGACCTAAGGTGAATTCCAATAACTTCTTGTACTAACTTTGCATGTCTATCAGCAGGGTACAATCACATTGCTTCATACTAAGGAAACATACACTGCTTTAGAACACACATATCAGAACCACAAACTCATAGGTGTAGGGTTTTTGGAACCCATCTGTCCTCACCATATGCCAGAGACTCAGTTGAGTTACAATAAACATGAACGTGTTGATAAGTAGACATTAGGAGTCCTACTTATCGTGGCCGCCGGGAGAGACAAATAAAATATCAAAGTTTGACTTTCCTAGACAAATCTAGTTCAAAGACAATGGCAGCAGGTTTTAAGAGGCTCCGTTTTCAGTGTACAAGTCAACCAAGTTGACCTTTACCAACTTGGATTTTTAGGGTAAAAGATCACCACAGTCGCACCCAATAGTAACAGCTTCTGCTGAGACAAAAGGCTGCTCTGAGGCACTTCTGGTTGCCTGGGGTTAGGAGCAGGCATGATGATGCATGTTACCTTCAATTAATGAGTTCTCTGTATCCTTATACTTCAATCCTAACCTATTTTCAGTCAACCGGATTTACCAAGTAACTTGAGATCCATTTACCACACATTTCTGGTCATGCATCCTTCTTTGTTCATTGAGCTTACCAAGTCAAAAGGAACTCCTCCTAGTGGTGTCTTGCTTCATGTAAGCAAGCTTCATTTAAATTCAATAACGATATCAAATGCAATCAGAACTAACACTGAAAGCTGGACCTTCCAGGAAGGATCTGCACCATTAACATGTTGGAAAGAAGAACAGTGGATAAAACAAAGTGTGAGCACCACCTTACCCATCTTCTTTTCTTTCTTATCCATCACAAGTTGATGCAAACGCTCTTTAAGTTTGTTATATTCTCTCTCTTTTCTCTTCATGTTATGACTGTACTGAGTAGCACGACTCACAATAATGTTCTGTAATTTTTGAACCTTCCAAATAAAATGAAGAAAAAAAGGAATTATTATAATTTAACTTTGTCAACCAGACTGCAGAAACAGCCCTTCCTTCACACCTCACCTCAGTCACCTTTGCTCAATTTTCACTCTAATAACCTTCTCTGCACCGCGGAACACTTTAAAAACCAGACCTTGGTTGCGTCCTTTCATTATCTAGTCATCACAGGCAACACAGGTTTCCCTTCCTAGCTCATGAAATCCTCATCCACAGTATTGTGATGTGGGTCGTTCTCCCTACCAATCTCTTGATAGCCATAGCCAACAATTCAGGATAACGTCTTGTCCTGTGATGAGGTCTTATGTTCCCATGTCATCAATACTTTGATACTCAGTACTCATTCCCTGTGTTCACACCCTTCCTTCACAAAAACTATAACCAGTCTCAACCATCTGACACTGGATGAGTCTTTGCTACCTAATGCTCAACTAATCATTGCCCAGACTTATTGATTTGTCTTCCTCACTGCCCAACAACATCTACGCCAAATACCTTACCAAGACACTTTGACACACTCTCCCTCACACTATGAAGGCAGAAACCACTTAACTCCACCACGTGACGAGTCATTTATTAAACCCCCCCTCAAACTGTCCATTAAAAAAAAAAAAGTGCCAGCATCGTTAGATCTCAGACAAGTCCCTTATCACACACGTTTTAAGGATGCTAATTTCTGTTGTAAAACAAGCACAAGGCAATACTACTCACTGACAAAACTATCAATATTGCCACAGACACACACTAGATCTTCTCCAGAATACTATTTACCAGAACCAGGCAGGCAGTAATCACAGGAAATAATAAACATCTAGAGCGATCTTTCAAATCAACGCCATTATACCGCCACATTCACTGCAATTTCTTTTGTTCCACACTTCATTTCACACTTTGCACTTGCTGTACTCCACCTCCTAACCGTGCCTACTCCTCTGGAATGTCCTCCATAACCAACTTAGAGCAACGCCCTTTTAGAGTTTGATAGACCCCTAAAAATCTGCCTTATCGCACTTAAGAACCCAGATAAATAAACTCGGCGCCTGATGTTTTGGCCTACTGACGAACGGCATCCCCACAAAGTTGAAAATACAGTAAAAACATGTGTAAACCTCTAACCAAGTGGGATACTTTTATATAATAATTTTATGACATGCTGCAAGACAGTATTTTGCCAATCAATCATTTCAACTCCTATAGAAATACTACATGCATTACACCATTCTGGCATACAGTGTTGATGTTTTGTGCAGCACCTCTGTTCAAAACCACATTTTATAATTCGGATTCAGTAGCCCTTATAACAAACATCTACATGCTCTAAAGAACACAATACATTAGAGACCACAGTTAAATACCAAAAGTGTAATTAATCCACAGTCGAAACATCACAGCATGGACACCGGGCCACATGGCGAGGGTATGCAATGATTCACAGTAGAAAGACACTGGTACTGAGGAAACCCATTAACACACATTTCCAATGTCCATTTTAAAGTCACATAGAAGCTTTCCAAATATGGCTATCAGTTGTATGCAACTGAATCAAGTCCCATTTCAATAAAGTGAGTACAATAACTGCACATGAAAGTCCCAACGGCGTACCGGGCCTCGCCATGGCAATTAATGCAGACTACCTCTCATTCGTGGTCCACGAGGCTTAAACAGTTGATAGAGTTCACAGAGTTAAGATAAAGGTCAAGGGTGCGATTAGGCCCCAAAGCCATTATTGGTTAGTAACTTCTTCTCCCGTACTGGATCTTTGAACGATTCACATGATCGAATCGGAATGGCAAGTAGTACACAATAACGAACATTAAAAAAACAGCGTGGACAGAAGGAAGAAACAGAATGCCTCACCTTAATGAAATAGAAGACGTACCACTGCCTGGCCTACCGCTACATGCTTCTGATATGTCTCTTCCATAGGTCTCCTAAAGGTGTGCACATTCTTCCACGATGCCACTCAACGTATGTCGGTCAAAGATAAGCAAATATCCGTTGATGTCGACACACAACTGGTAGAATGAGCTGCGACTTTGCTGTGCAGCAGCTTGCCCAGTTTTGTCTGGCAAAATGCAATTTTAGCTGCAGCACATCGGACTATAGTCTCTTCTTTACGTCAGTTGTAAATAACAAAAGCTGATCAAACTTTCTAAAGCTCTTTGTTCTATCCAAGTAAAATTGTAGACCTCTCATATAAAGAGGAAAGTAACGCTTCACTGAAGTGGAACTCTGGACGCACATTAGGCATGCATTTCAGGTTAGTTCCAACTTGCACAGTCAATGTGAAATTGGAGAAAAGGTTGTTTGATTGCGAAGGTTTCTATTTCACTGACTCTCCATGCTGAGGCCGATGCCAAAAGTAAGGCTACATTCAATGAGAGGGGCTATATTATTGCTCTATTATTTGGCTCAAATAGTGCTCACATAAGTTGTGCCAGGACACTTGAGTTACCAAACCATTGGTAGCGTTAAGTGGTATGACACTTTTCATGATTACTTTTATAAGTCTATTAGTAAAAAAGGAAGGTTTGTACAGTTCTTTTCGGAGATGGAAATTGCTGCTACATGAACTTTAATCGAGACCTGGGCTAACCCGGACTGAGCAAGAGTTAGTAGATGATGAAAGATCACGTGGCATGGCAGACATAAGATGCAAACTCTTGCTCATACCAATTACAAAACCTTCTCAATTTTAGCACAGTATGTTCTATTTGTTGATGTGGATCTTGCCTGTGCCAGAATTTGTCTGCATTCATCTGGGAGGTTTAGACTTGAAAATTCAATGTGTTCAGGAGTCAAGAGTGCAGCTTCAGTGATGCTTGTTTTGGATACTGGATCTTGCCACGGACTTCTCCTGTGAAGGAGGCTTTGTGATGTCAGACTTCATGCAACATGAGAGCAGAAGTAGTTACGTAAACCAAAACTGCCCCAGTCATCCTGGTTTGGTTACAATTATTCACCAATGCTTCCTTCTCATTATCCCTCAGCACCTGTGCAATTAAGGAAAGAGGTGAAAACGTGTAGTCGAGAGTACCCATTCATGTGAGCTATAGTGCATTCCTGGTAACATCCACATGTCTGAATGGAATTGGAATTTGCCATTTAGGTCTGTTAAAAAGAGATTAGTTTTCTGCCTGCCAAACAAAGAACCTGTTGATCTGGGTATGGAATAGTTCTGATTTGTGACTATCATGTACACTGACCGGAGGGCAGCTGCCCACTCTTTATCCTGCTCTGTTGTGTGCTGTATTGCCCAATTCTAGAGGGCTTTTGCTTCCCTCGACAATGCCTTTGATCAGGTTCCTCCTTGCTCATTATGTAAAACAGTGTGATGGTATTGTTGGTGTGCATAAACACTAAGGACACTTAAGCCCTCATTATGAACACAGTGGTAAACACTGCACCGCCGGCGGCAGCAAAAACTGACAGAGGAGCGGTCTGGACCGCCAAATAATGAACCAACTGAAACACAGGCATCCTGAAAAACACCCACCGCCAGCAGAGGAGAGCCAACAATGACGGCAGAGCCAGTCCATAGGCCGACAGAAAGGCCCATCAAATAATGAACCACTAGACCTCTGTCAGTTCTGGGGCGAGAACCACCGCCACACAAAGCCAGACGGAAACGAACAAAATATAAGGAAACACTCACTGGAGGCTCACACAACACGCTGAAGCAGACCTGGATAGAGAGCTGCAGATCATGCCAGCCCTGCTCCTTGCCATATATACCTCCACGACAGAGGCCGCTGACGAAGACGACGGTAAGTACCGCAACCTACTAAACAAGGGAAGAAAGGGCACAGTTACATACCCACCCACTCCACCCACCCTGCAATGCTCCCACAACCCTTCACAACAGCACAACCCATAAATCCTACAGCAAGAGGTACTTACCGACAAGGCAAATCCAAGCTGACCATAGTACCTACAAATGCCCCACACCCACAAACCATGAAATGAGAGACCAGGGATCACGAGTGTGCCGCCAAAACACAGGCCACACAAACATTTAATGCAGCTCTCTGAGCAAACAATTCACATTAAGGCCAATGGCCAGTCCATAGTGCCAGACTTTTTGGGGCTACAATGGCCCCAACCTGACTCCCAAAAGTGCTACAGTACTCCACCTTATAGGGGCAACAATGGGGGATCCAGGCACCTCAGGGAACAGGGGAAGGGGATTGTGGGAATTTACAATGGGGGTGGGCCTTGGATTTGCGTTCGGAAGGTGGAGGGGGTTTGGGTTTGGCCTTGGAAGGTGGGGGAGTGTGCTTTGACCGGGTGGAGCCAGATGGCATTGGCTCTGCACAGGGCTTCTTCCTCTCTGGTAAGGGGAATGGGAATGTGGAGGGCGGACAGGGGCGGCCTGTGAAGTGGAAGGAGTGGAAAAGGGCAAGGAGGTGCGCACGTTTAGGGATAAGACGGGGTGGGCCAGTGGGTTGGAAGAGGTCAGCACGGGAGAGGAAACGTTTCTTAGGAGCAATTGGGTTGGACCTGGAGGAGGGCATGGGAGTGGAGGCAGAGGGTGTGGATGTAAGTGGTGTAGGGGTGCATGTTGTGAGTGCAGGTGACTGGACAGTATGCTGAGGTGTGGTGGATGTGTGATGGGTGGTTGTTTTGGTGCGTGTGTGTGTGTTTTGGGGGGTGGGGACACAGTGGGAGAAGACAGGCTGCCATTGTGAATGTATGTTGTGTAGGTGTCTGCAAGTCTGGTGAGTGTGCTGCATGTGTCAACTACAGTAGTTGTGGTGAGTGTAGTTGTGGTGAGTGCAGGTGTAGTGTCTGGGGTGCATGTCTGGATGTGTGCTATTGTGGTGAGTGCAGGAATAGGCTCAGCAACAGTGACTGAAGGTGCATTGCCTGGGGGTGTGCATGTAGAGGGGACAGACAGGGAGGCGGAAGAGGTGGACACACTAGGGGAAGTGGATGTTGCTGTGTGTGCGGATGTGTATGTTGGCTGCGTGAATGCTTGTGGTGGGAGGTGTGGTGCTTGTGTTTAGAAGTGTGCTTGCTGTGTGTTGAGGTGCTGGACTGCATGTCAGATTGTGTGCTTTGGACGGGTGAAGGGAGTGGGGTGCTGGAAGGGGTAGAGGAGGTTGGAGGGGGGGAACAGAATGACCAGGGAAACTGGCTGCCGTCAAAGAGGAGGCCAGAGCCTGAAAAGATATGTGTAGGCCAGACATGGCACCGTGAATGCCATCCAGATAGACATTGGTCTGCTGCATCTCTGATGCTAGCCCCTGGATGGCATTGACGATGGTTGTCTGCTCTACAGAGATGGTTCTCAGGAGATCAATAGCCTACTCCATGAGGGCAGCAGGGCTGACTGGGGCAGGGGAGGAGGTGCCTGGGGTGATGGAGACGCCCACCTTTCTGAGTGAGCGGGCACGGGCAACTCTGGGGAGCAAATGAGGGCGGTGATGGCATGGGGGGGTGGCGGAAGATGATACAGTAGGGGTGTGTCCACTAAGGTCCGCCACCACAAGGGAGCTCCCATCGGAGGAGGTATCGGAGTCACTACCTCCAGTTGTAGCTGCCTCCCTCGTGGTACTCCCCTCACCCTCCAACCCACTAGTCCCCTTGGCGTCAGATGACTGCCTCAAAGGATCCGTGGGCCACTGCATCCCCACTCGCCGGTGCCTCAGCTCCCTCGCCAGATGATGCTGATGTACACAAACACGAGAACAGGGATGGGGAGACAAAACAGGAGAGACACTTGTAAATAGCTGAAAGGAGTGAACATAGTGGTCATGCATACACCCACACAGAAGACCCTCCAACAGGCAGCACCTTCAACTATACCCATGGCCACGCCCCTGACAAGTGACCAGAACCCTGCTCTACACCCATTCACTAAACACACTAAGGACCCGCTGTGTAGGAGACCTGACCCAAACACCCCTACTCCCTGCAGGGGCCATCATGTAGATGGACATCAGTCAGAGTACCTGCAACTAAGCAGCATAAACCCTAATGCACACACAGACATCCATCAGGGGTTAAAAATGTGGTATGTGTGCTCACCCTCTTGTGACTGCTGTGCAGTCTTCAAGCACCCATCCAGGTCTGGGTACGCCACCGCCAGGATGCGTAGCATGAGGGGGGTCAGTGCCCGACAGGCACCCCTTACCCGTTGGGAGGACTTCCCCAGCTGGGCCTCACAGATTATTCGCACCCAGCACCGCAGGTCCTCCCACCTCTTCCTGCAGTGGGTGCTCCGCCGGGTGTAGACCCCCAGGGACCGTGACTCCTTGGCAATGGCATGCCAAAGTGCCCTCTTCTGGTGGGCGCTTACCTAAAAGGGACACACAGAAATGTAACACAGAGGTCAGGCACTTGGCAAATATATACAGCTGGCTAGACATCCACTATGGGACGGACAGTACAAACAAAATAACAGGACATACGCACGCAGCACGTCATGAACCATGGCCCATGCAGGGTCAGAGGTGCACACATATGTACTGCCAACACCATCTATTACACACAACCATTGCCCCCAATCTCACGACTCACCTATACCTTTGGCCGTCCATAGAGCTCGGCGTACAGGGGCAGGACCCCATCCACTAGCCTCTCCAATTCCTCCTGAGTGAAGGCCAGGGCCCTTTCCCCTGTAACACGAGCCACTTCCATGACCAGAGGCAGGACACAGCAGTAAACTCAGTGGAGTACCTGCTTGAACGAGATAAGGGAGTCAAGTGAAGTTGGGGTGATGAAATCTCATGAGTACTGCGGCGGTGTGCACAGTCACCAGCGATCATGATACGCCAGGATTCCCCATTGGCATCCATGTTAACAAATTACTGTGCGCACAATGGTAAACACCGCCTTATGCTGTTACGTCAACCGCTAGAGGTATGAGGTCACTTCCACCACGACAGTTCTGGATTACAGAGGGCAGACATTTTGGCCTTGTTCCCTGGTTCAGTCCATGATTCCTTTGTGCTGAGGAACAGAAGTATGCCACACAAGATGGAACTACAAGAGGTCAGAGGGTGGATCATAGGTAGGTGTTTCTGTCATTAACTGCCACCTAGCAGACAGCCAGGCTGTCTGTCTCTGAGGCTTGACAAGGACTGCTCTGTTTTGCCCCTTTTTCTAAGTAATGCTGGCTATCCCAACTTGCGTTGGCTCTTGACACCAGTGAGGAATCCGGGGACAGATGCAGAGAGGAATTACAATGAGGCCCATGGACGTACTAGGAGGGTGATAGAGCGCACAATAGGTCTCCTGAAGGCTAGATTTCATGGTCTACATATCTCTGGGGGTTCCCTGGCCTATTGGCCTAAAAAGGTGTGTAGAATAGTGGTGGCATGCTGCACAACGTGGCTGTGAGAAATTCTATTCTCATCTTGGAGGTGGATGGTGCTGTATATCCAGACCAGCTTCCTCAGAGAGGGGACAAGAGTGATGGTGATGATGAGGAGGAAGGGGAAGATGTCCATTCCAGGACCCAACTGATACAACTCTACTTCCAGTAAATATGTGGGACTAAGGGCTGACATTTGTGTTTGTGAAACATACAGTCAGTGTGCCTTGTCATCTAGGGGGGTTGAATGTACTACTTGCAACTCTGTCCAGGTCTGCATAGGACAGAATAAAATGTAGAGGTTATTTTTAATAACATATTTAGGCACAACAACATGTAAGGTGTGTGTACTTTCATGCTACGCAGGTACAAATAAAGTAGTTATCAGCCAGTTGCATCCATACTTCACTTTGTTCACACATTATGACAGGGGACAGTGTTACAGGTGTGATATGTGTTATTTGGTGCAGGGATGAATAATGTAAATTACAGTGATGGCAGCTGGCCATGGGTGGTTATCCTAAATGCCAACGTGGTGGCAGCCTTGTTGTAAGTATTGGTAGGTCCATTAATGCTTACATGAGTTCTTATTTATTTGTTAGCACTGTTTGGTGGTTGATTGTGTGGGATAGTTGGTGGACAGATTGTTGCAGAGTCACTTCTTTGAGGGGGCCTTGTTTGTGGCAGGGGTTCCAGTCCCATATCTTGGCCTGAGGGTCCGTGTGTACGCCTGCTGTTGACCTATGGGGGATGACATGGTTGTTCCTTGTGTTTCCCCTGAGGGTTGTTCGTGGAATGTTGCTGCTGATGCTGTCATTGTCCGGTCTGTCTCCTGTGCTGTAGTGGGGGCCTCCTGTACTGTGTGGGTCTCAGACTGGGTTTGTACAAGCTGCAGCAGCGCTCCTGCTATACTGGCCATTATTGCGTTGTGCATTTTCCACTGCTCCATGGCAACTTGGTAGTGTTCCTGCTGCATCCTCTGACTATGCTCCAGGGTGGATACTATCTGGGCCAATCTGTCATGGGTATGATGGTAGGCTCCCAGGACCTCAGTGATCACGTCCTGGGTTGCAGCATCCATCCTGTGGCCTCCCCCCTGGGCCACTGATACCCTCCCACTCGGCCTAGCCACCTGTGCCTGTGTCCCCTGCACCGGTCTGGCGGTGCCACTTGTACTGGGGCCATTGTCTTCCTGCCTGTTGGTAGAGGGTGACTGTGGCCTCTGTACTTGTGTTCCACCAGTATGTGGCCTGGACACACAGATGTGTGGACAGTTGCCCTGGGCAGATGTTCTTGACTGGGTGGTAGGGGTGTCAGTGGTATCTTGGGTGGGGCTGCTGGATGGGGACAGTCCAGGACTGTGTGAGGAGCCAGCCTGCTCATCAGTGTCCAGGGTTCAAGCCCCAGTGTCCTGTGAGGTGCCTCTGTCTCCCTGGGGGTCACTGGCACTCCTTGTCCTGTCCGTCAGGGTGGCATGGGTGGTGGTGCCTGTTGGGGGAAATGGACATGTGTGTTACAAATGCATGATCGGACGGGGTTCACAGGGCAGGGCTGTTTTGTGCAGGTTTTACACTTTGGGGCCATGCAGGGTGCCTTTGTGAGGTTTGCACTGCACTTTGCTTTGCTTAGGATGTGGAGGTGCATTGTGGGTGGTGTAGTGCCTTTGTGATTCCTTGCAGGGGTAGGTGGCTGTGCACTGGGGGGGTAGGGATGTGGGCCTGTTAGGGGGTTTGTGGGCATGCAGGGTGGGTGACTGGATGTTGTCAATGTGGGCTGGGTGGGGTAGTGGTCCTGGTGGATGTTGGAGGGGTGGGGTGGTGCATGCATTACAGGTGTGATGGATATGGGGTAACTGTAGACAACTTACCCGAGTCCATTCCTCCAGTGAGGCCCTCAGGGTGCAGGATGGCCAGTACCTTTTCCTACCAGTCAGTGTAGTCGGGTGGTGTTGGTGGAGGTCCTCCCCCAGTCTTCTGGACTGCAATGTGGTGCCTAGATGCCATGGCCCTGACCTTCCCCCTCAGTTCGTTCCATCTCTTGCGGATGTCATCCCTGGTGAGTGGATGGTGTCCCACTGCATTGACCCTGTTGAAAATGGTCTGCCATTGCTCCATCTTCCTGGTGATGGGTGTGTGCTGCACGTGAGCCCCGAATAGTTGTGGCTCCACCTTCAATATCTCATCCAACATGGTCCTTAGCTCCGTTGCTGTGAAGCGTGGATGTTTGGGGGTGACATAGTGAGTGTGGTGAATGGTGTCAGGGGTGGAATCGCAGTGAGGGTGCTCCTCTGTAGTTCGGTGTGAGTCTCCTGTATTGTGGCATTCGGTGTCTGCTTCTGGTGTTCTCTGTCTTCATTGACTTTTTTTGTTGCAAAGGATTGTGGGGTGTGTCTGAGTGTTTTATGGTGTTGCAGATGTGTCAGGTGTGTGGGTTTCTAACTTATCCAATGTGTGCACTTCTTACTGTTGGGTCCACTTGCCATCCGTGGTGAAATGCACCGCCATTGGTCATTCGGCTTCCACTGACCGCCATAGTGATTTGTGCATCATTATTTGGAGGGCGGGATGTGGGTGTGCTTGGCAGTGGCGGTGTGGGAGGTCCAGCATTTCTGCCGACAGAGTCCTGGCAGTGACTGGTGATTTTTGGCAGATTCTGGTTTTTGGTTCATTATATGGCGAGTTTCTGTTCACCACCAATGGCGGTCTTCTGTTCACCGTCGCCACGGCGGTCAGCAGTGTTTACCGCGGGCTCATAATGAGGGCCTTAGTCTCGAAATTAATAACTGAAGACCCAATTGCACTGCATGAATCTCCAGCAAGATTATGTACAGGCAACTTTCTTCCCGGGTCCACTTGCTACTGATAGGCAGATCCTGGAAGGGTTCCTCCCCCTCCCCCACAAGTACTTCCATGAACCCGCCTTTCTTTATAATAAACTTTGCTGGTTGTATCAAGAAAGAGACCCTTTGATAAATATCAGTCCTTTTCGTCCACCAAGACAATCCCTCTTATTTTTGATGTTACTTTGTTCTTGTCCTTGAAATGTCATAACTGGATCTGTCGACAGTCCACTTCTTCCTGGAAGGTCCTCATCTGCAAGCTACAGAATGGACCCAATGAAGCTCAGGAGATCATGCCTAAAAGGCATCTGAAGTGGAGTAAGGTAATTAGTTTCTTCAATTGTATTCAAGTGGCTAGATTGAGTAATTTGGGATTTTTCTCCTTTGAAAGAAGTGGCGCTGTGAGGCTTTACACTGCTCCTGGAGTGGAGCCACATGGAAGCAGCAACCTGCACATTGCTATTATTTGCTTATCTTTTTCCACACAATCAGATGTGGAGCGTGAGCAATCGCTGCTAACAGTGCCAGTACTAACTTGGGATCTCTTTAGATTTGAAAAATCGACCACTCCACAGAAAGGGGAGGTGGGAGGAGTCAGCATACTTAATTTTATATTGGGGAAGAAAAATACAGATGAAAACTCATCCACTTCTGTTTTTTTCCTACTTCTTACGTAAGTTTTCTTTATTAGAAAGATTTGTTTCTTTATGGGGGGAGGTGAGGGGGTGGGGGACAAAAAAAAAAAAAAAAACATGCAAGATCTTTACAAATGACCCCCTCACCGAATTCAGAACTTTATTTACAGCTTTCTGAATTTACATGTATCCACTCAATCAGTAAGTAGATTGAAACCACAAAAACAGGACACATTGAATACTACTTAGAAAACTGCACAAACTAGAGAATCTATAACTGCTACTAAAACCTGGTGAGCGGGCCCATCTTAGCATAGCAAACCTTTTGCTGATGTCCCCAAAAAAAAACAAAAGTTGTTATGTTACGAGTCGGGCTGATCAAAGGTGAAGTGCAGCACTGGTTGCTTAATTCTTTGTGGCCTGGCGTAGTCTGGTGAGTTACTTGCCGATACCAGTGCAGAGGGTGTTAGCAGAAGTCCAGTTTGCTTGTGATGAAGAGGTGCTGGTGGGGAGCCATTTAAAGATCTTCCTCAGCGTCTTCATGGTATATAAGCAGGAGGCTTTGATGGCGTTGACAGTCAATGAAAATCCCAAGATTCTTTGGATGGTGGTGAGTAGGGGAAGGAGGGAAGCAGGAATGACTGTAGGCCTCAGTTCACCCAGCCACCATGTGGAGACCCCTGGCAAGGAGTTCTTTATTTCCATCATCATCATCATCTGCTTTATTTCGGTAAAAATATACCATAAAAGCACAATGCAAAACATTTAAAAAGATAAGAATAAAACATAAAAACATTAAAATAGTACTCTAAAGTCCTAAAAACTAAAAAAAGAATGAAGTGCCTAAAAATGTACCTAAATGTGCAAATGTGGTGAAGGCATACAATAATAGTTGTGCATTATCTAGGATATAGTGCTAACCATACATTGTATTACACAACTATAAAAGACTGCATTGCCTGCTACTAATATCTATGGCTGAATTTTTGTTTTTAAGATTCCAAGTCTAAAGTGCCAAATAGATTCAATGAATTTTGCCACGGAGCACACCAGTAACACAGATGGGTCCGATCTGAATACCCTCAAGGGCGGTATACAATTCCTGAGGCCCATACGATTACATAAGGGGATAATCCAAAGGGCCCTCTGCTTAGCATATTCAGAGCATTGAAAAAGGAACATGGATCAAAGAATCTTCATTCTCACAACCCATTGGGCATGTCTTGGACTTACTGGTTGTATTAGACCATTTATAAGTTAGGGTGCACAAGGGAAGGGACCCTATTCTGAATTTAATATACAGAGCACGTGCAAGTGGGGAAAGTAATATGTCCATGTAATGCTCAAACTCATAGTGGCATTTGATTTGTAAAAAACTGCCAATCTTAGTAGAGGAGGAGGTTTCTGCCAAATGCGAGATTTGAGCATTAAGCCAACATGCATTCCTTCAATATCTGGATAGCATTTTTTGGAATAGAGAAAGGGTCCTTCCAGTAATTTTCCAGGCCAAGAGAAGAAAAGGTCCGCTCTATATAAGAGCACCACTTAATTTTTGTGATAGAGTTGGTGCTCACCAAGCTAATCAACCCTGATATATATGGGATGAGAGAGTCTAATGACCAAAGTCAGACCCAGAACAGCAATGGCCTTTGGGCAGCAATCTGGCTAATAGGGAGGAGATTTAAATCCATTCAGATTGGCAGGGATGGAGTGCAAGATAGAACTCTTAGCAGCATCTTTAAAAAAGAATTTTCCACCTTTACCAAGCCCTCCAGATTGCAATGGCCCCACAACTCAGCTCCATATAAGGCTCCCCCCTTGCTTGAGATTTATATATTTCTAGAGCGGGAGTCATGGCAAATCTGGGGGATCTTGCTGCAAATCTCACAATGCCACCCACCCTTTGTTTCAGGCACAATGCTAATTTCTGGAAATGGGCATGCCATTTATGCGAGTCTTCCAGTTTTAATCCTAAATAATCAAAAGCACCTACTCCCTCCAATGTGACACCCTCCAAGCGAATAGGTCTCCTCATCTTTTGCTTTGCATCCCCAAACACCATGTATTTGGTTTTTGTTGAATTAATTTCTAGGCCATGGTCTTTACAAAAGGCCGCAAATCTCATGATCAGATTAAAGAGGCCGGTAGCCGTTTGTGATATTAGCAACGTATCATCTGCGAACAACAGACATGGAATCTTTTGCCCTCCCAATCTGGGGGAATCACTAGAACATTCCATAAGATAAGGAATGCATGCATTAATAAATAGAAGAAATAATGTGGGAGCAAGTACACAGCCCTGTCTGACACCACGATTTGTGGGAAATTCGGATGTTAGCTCACCTTTCTGGCCCCATCGGATTCTAGCACAATTGCCAGTATAAAGATCTCTAATTATATTTAACATGGGACAGGGAACCCCCTCGCTACTTAACTTCCCATAGCTTTTGGCGTGGAACTAGATCAAAAGCAGATTTCAAGTCTATAAATGCCACAAAAAGGTGGCCTGAATCCACGTCAACTGTTTTCCATTTGATGGAGAGAAAACGGAAAGCCTGGTCAATTGTACTAACTTTATCTCTAAACCCCGCCTGAACATGACTAAGTACTTGGTTATCCGCTATCCATTTTTTCAGCCTACTTAGTAGCTGGTAACAAAAAATGTTTACTAAATTGTCTAAGAGGCTGATAGGTCTGTAGTTCCCTGGTATACCCAGCTCCCCTTTCTTATGTATAGACACAATAATTGCTTCTTTCCATGACCCGGGATAAGATCCATTTATCAAAACTGCATTAGAGATCCTGTTTATGTACAGGCTCCAATTGTTCAAATCTGCTTTGTACATGTCTGAAGGGATGCCATCTGGCCCTGGAGCCTTCCCTGGTTTTTGAGCAGTAATAGCAAGCTCAGTTTCTTTTAATGAGAAAGGTAGCAGAGTATTCACTGTCGGACGTGAAGATGTCATCTCCCCAGGGCTTGCAAAGTCGCAGTCAGAAGGGGAGCCATACAATTCCCTAAAATGGGTAAGCCAGTCTTCAGGTGAAATGTAGCACTCTGGCTTAAAAGCTTGGTTTTGATTATATACGATAGATAGATAGATAGATAGATAGATAGATAGATAGATAGATAGATAGATAGATAGATAGATAGAACACAACTTCTGTGTTGTTGGTGTTCAGCTGGACTCCATCTAGTCTGCGACTTCTGTCATGCAGGCAACGAACCTGGTCAATGTGGTGTTGTTCCTGAGAGAGAGCTTATCAGAGTGTCATCAGTGCAGCAATGGACGTCGACTTCCTGGGAGTGGATAATGTTGGCAGGCGAGCTAAAGAAGGTGTTGAAGAGGATCAGGATGAGCGATGATCCTTGGGGTACTCCTAACTAAAGTTGTGGGTATCTGAGCATTATGGGGTCAGGCTAACTGGCTACGTTCTACCATCGGGAAGGAGCAAATTCAGTGGAGTGTGGAATTTTCTATATCAGTGATTGGCTGGAGGTGGGGTGGGATACTGTACTGAAGGACGTAAAGTGGTCCAGGAAGAGGAAGGCTGCCCAGCATCCCCAGTTCAGGATCATATAGATGTCATCCGTTAGAGCAAGGAGAGTGGTTTTCATGCTGTGGTTTGGTCTGACTCTGGACTGTGTGGCATCAACTGAGTTGATGTTCATGGAGATTATTGGTTAGGCACTTGATCTGCTTCTCCAGGACTTTGGCTGAATAACGTAGCAGGGAGATAGGTCTGTAATTGGCTAGTGTTGTTGGGCCCATGGATGGCTTCTGGAGTGGGTGTGGAGGACTGTTGCATGTTTCTTGGAATCCAGGAAGGTGGCTATAGTGATGGAGGCATGTAGGATAGGGGTGAGAGCAGAGGTGATGGACTGTAGACCTTTAGCAGAGACTTTGCGGGGGGTCTGATGGGTGCCCCATGATAGATGGACTAAATGGCAGAGAAGGTCTGTTAATAGGTCAGTCAAAATGTTTGTCAGTGTTTTTATGGCTAGTTCACAATATGCATCTCCAGTTGTTTGCAGTGGCACTTGGTCATTCTGATCTCCTTCATGTAGCACCTGGGTTGTGATCTGTATCACAATTCTTAATAGGTTTTCACAAAGTTTAAACAATGCCACCAGAGCACGGGCAACAACTTGTAGAATCCTAGATTGAAACATCTTTCGGCAATAGTAATTGAGGACAGAGAGAGAAAGGTATAGAAAAACACCTTATTTATCAAAACTAAGTTCAAAGCTCACAACAACCCCACCCCAACAACAAGTGTAACAATAGAGGGAAGGAAAAGTGACATAAGTTAAGTATGGTGGAGATCAAAAGCAGTAGGCAATTAAGCAATTACCTAATTAAAAGTTTGCCCCAACAATTCCCCCATTCCAGAGAGTGTATAAATATCACACACTTACAGAACCCATTCAATCTTCCCAATGCAGCCCTTAGTAGGACAGTTTAACTCAAAGTATGCCTCACAGAGCATCAGTATTCAGCATGGTATGTTAGTCAAACTGACACTGGAGAAGTGTCATCCCAGCATGGAGGCAGCAACCGCAAATACACTCAACCACAGAAGCCTATAAAATGAAGGCATCATCCCCACAGTTCCTCAAATTTCTGCAGCTGATCATTGAGTATGTAGATAATTTTCATACAAAGCCATAGTGTAAATGTCTGCCATTGTGTAGTAGGAAGGTGGAGTAGCAGTTTTCCTGTGCCGCAGGAACTACACCCTGGCCACTGCCACAGAAGTTGAGCCATCTATTTTCATGGTGGGGCATGGGTAGAATGGTAGACGTGTCATGCAACAATGCTAGCTGGCTCAATGGTGTTAACACCCCTAGTTTGTTTTGAAGAAGATACCATACTGAGCACCAGTAGTGTGAAAGGATTGGACATTTCCACCGGACATGTACTATGTCATAATCGACAGTAGGTTATCTCCAACATTTGGTGACTGGTAGCATGTGTACTCCACAGAGCTTAGTTGGCAACCAATGCCATCTAGGGAGGATATTTAAGTAACTAAATTTTAGTCTGGCTTCACGTGGTGTTCTGTCACGATCCTCCAGAAATGAAAACCTTCCCACCTGGCATAGAGAGGTGCAATCTGGAGTCCCATCACTGACGAAGGTTCTGTGCAGTCGGTTGCGAGAAAAGAATGTCAATCAGGGAAGCATAAAGCCCTTACATAGTTCTCTTAGTGTTTTCCATGTGATAATTGTTAGACCTCACATTCTTGGCATGGTCTCCCCTATATTTTTTGCCTCAGCTTCCCATGTTTTGACTGTGCTGGACTCTGTTTTTGGTACCCTGGTCACTTTACCACTGCTGACCAGTGCTAAAGTGCAAGTGCTCCTGTGTAAATTATATGTGTAATTGACTTTTGCATGATTTGCATTTCTGATTTACTAGTAAGTCCCTAGTAAAGTGCACTTGAGGTGCCCAGGGCCTGTAAATCCAATGCTACTAGTGGGCCTGCAGCACAGATTTTGCCATCCACATTTGTAGCCCTGTAAAACATGACTCAGACCTGCAACTGCAGAGAGTGAGTGAGTGAGTGTGGTTTTAAACTGCCAATTCGACTTGGCAAGTGTGCCCACTTGCCCAGCCTAAACCTTCCCTTTTTAGGGTCAAGCGCAAAGCGCTCTGTCCCTGGTGTAATCTCTCTGGAGGCTTTTAACCACACCCATGTCAAGCCCATCAGTTTGGGTGGTTCGTGGTTTTGCCTTTTAAAATTAGCTTGATTTAATTAGTGAAAGGCATGCATACGTCATGCCTTTTACGGTGTTTAGCACCGCCTCAAGCACACTGGCCAACTACTTCACCTCAAGATCTTCCGGAGGAATTACCATTCCATCACTAAACAGATCTCACCAAGACATTATCCCTGACTTCTTCAGTGGTAATCCCAAAACGTCCCTAAAACATTCAGGGGTACCAGGGGAGTCCCAAATTGGAGCATGTGGACTGTAGTAACTAACTCCTGCTGCCAGCCTCAAATAGTACCAACTTGTTGCGAGATCACAGAGGATTTTCAGTTTTATTTATTTTTTAAAGAATTTTGGGTCGCCAAACTTAAAAAGAAATCCCTTAACGGCTCCCTAACTGAGCTCAGCATAGCTTTAAACATTACACCGATCGCTGAAGCATCGGGAACAGAAAACATTTTTTACTGAATTCAATTGAAAGGCCCAGGCATAATAGTTCAAATCCGGGAGCGCTAGGCCCCCTTTTTCGCCTCAGTTTTTTCCATGATATCCTAGATCCTTTTGATGCCCAAACAAAGGAGGTAATAGCCTATTGAAGCTTTAACAAACACTGCCTATGCATTAGCAAAGATATAGAGCTGAACAAAAAGTTAAGGCTAGGCAGTATCATCATTTTCACCAAGTTAATCCTCCCTATCAGTGTCAGGGGCAGATACATCCATCTCTGAAGGGATCTACATCCTTCCTCTATCACTGATTTTAAATTTGTTAGTGCAAGCTGTTGAATGTCCTGAGTATATAGAATCCCTAAATATCTAATTACTCTCTTCAATTGTATCTGTCCCACCGACAAATGATTCCAAGCCATGACCTCGGTCTTCTTTGCGTTTACCCGAAATTCTACCAAAATCTTCAGCTAATGACAGAAGCCTAGGCAAGGCAGAAACCAGGTCAGCCGTGTAAATTAAAAATGGTCATCTTGCATATAGAGCCACCTTTTTCACCCAACCTTTACACTCAAAAGGAGCAATAGCCAAGTTTCCTCTTATTTTTCTGGCTAGAGGCTCTACATACAAATCAAACAATAACGGAGAAAGAGGACAGCCCTGCCTAGTACCTCTTGTGATCTTAAAAGGCTCAGTAAGATTACCGTTTACTAAAACTCTGGCACTGGGATCTCTGTATATTAAATCTATAACTCCACAAAAGTTTCCCCCTAAACCAGCCGATCTCAGGATGAATGTTAAGTATCTCCAGTTCACCCTATCAAAGGCCTTCAGTGCATCCAAAGTAACCACAGCCAGGGGAGTTTCAAATGATGTATCCATATTTATTGCCCCCGCCAAATTGTAGGTTAATTCATAGAGAAACCTACCCTTGATCAAACCTTTTTGATCAGGGTGAATTAGTCGACCCATCACTCTAAGTCTATCAGCTTCTATCAGCAAGAATCTTAGCGAATATCTTATAGTCACAATTTAGCAGAGAGATGGGTCTATAAGATTCACACTTAACAGGATTCTTACCCAGTTTCTGAATTAAAGCAATCGTAGCCTCATTCCATGAACCAGGAATAGGGGCCCTGTCTTCAAAGATCCCAGCAAACAAGTCTACCATAACTGGAATTATTGACTCCGCCATCCGTTAATAAAATTCCATAGGAATGCCATCGGCCCAGGTGCCTTACCACCTTTACTACCCAACAGCATCTTCCTGATTTCCGCCGCCGAGATTGGACTATTCAAAGCAATTTGTTCTTCTTGTGATATGGTTTGGAGTATGTCATCTGCCAACCAAGTACTGATATACTCCTCTCTTACCTCAGCTGCTTCTTTATACAGTTCAGAAAAGCAAGAATGGAAAGCTACCTCCATTTCCTCTCTATTCGAAGATCTCTTGCCTGCTTGATTTAACTCTACTTCCTTAATATAGTTCCTTACTATATCTTGCTTACATTTCCAAGCTAGCAGCTTACCCACACTCAATGTGCGCTAGTTTACTAGCCTCTACTCTTTTGGTGACTGACTTGTAGTACCTCCTCCAACTGAAGCCTTAACTCCTTCAACTTAAACTCCAAAACCTCAGCCTCCTCCTGCTTAGTTTCCCCCAACAGTTGCGTCCTCACTTTAAGCATTTCCGGTTCCAACTGTAAAACAGTGGCCCTATACTGCCTATTCTTATAACTAGCTATATTCATAGCCTTACCGCTCATGACTGCTTTAAAAGTGTCCCATACAACTGCCAGCGAGGCCGAACCTAAATTGGTTTTTAGCAAGACCTCCGCCTCTATCCGCAACAGATCAAGAGCCTCCAAGTCTTGCAGCAACGTACGGTCAAACGTCCATCTGCTACCAACAGACCGTCCTGCCACCTTTAAATCTAATACCACTGCTGAGTGATCCGAGAGATGGGTGGGTAAATAAGTAATATTATCTACCAAATCATCAAGCCTGCAGTCAATAAGATAGTAATCTATACGAGAGGCATGCCTATATTTCTGATTATAAAAAGAAAAAAACTCCCTTAATTCTCTCTTCCACTGCCGCCATACATCCCTTAACCCTCACTCTTTCATTAATCCTCTCAAAAAACGTTGGGGTTTTGGAGTCCCTAATGACCTACAATTCTCAGACCTATCCAAATTATTATCTAGCACTACATTAAAATCCCCAGCAATTAGAACCGGATCCGGGAAGTCAACTAACTGTGAAATTGTTTTTTCAAGTGGGCCAATATAGTCACAGATTTAACCATAAAACCCTAAGACAGTAAATGATCTGTCAAAAATGTGTAACTTAACTATAATCCATCTTCCCACTGGGACAGATCGTACCTCTAACAATCCTGCCTTAATCCCATTCTTAACTAAAATGGCAACCCCCCTGGTACTGAAGTTATGCTCCGTGCAGGCAAATAAATGTACTCATGCTAGCTTTTTAAAGAGATCAACCCCCTCAGCTCTAGTTAGATGAGTCTCTTGTAGAATTAGAAGTTTAGCCGGGGAGTCTTTTAAATATTGTAAAATGTTGTCTCTCCTATCCTTTGTTCTTAATCCATTCACATTCCAAGAGAGTAACTGAACAGAAGAGGGGTACTGGCATTTACTACTCCCACCCGCCATTATGCCCTGGGTGCCACTTTGATTGAGGTGAATGAGGAAACCTTTTTCTAAATTTTTTCCCACATGCTCCCCACCCTGTGACCCCCCCCCACCTTCCACCTCCCACCCTTCCCATGGAGGACCCCCTTAGATAAGTGGACTGAGGTATGTCCACAATTAGAAGACCCGTGATTCCTGGGTCAGGGCCAGGGATGTTATTTCCTCATCGTGCTGCCCCCCGACTTAAGTACAGCCAACAACTGATCTGCAGTTTTACCATCTCTCACATTATACATTTTGTTGTTAAACATAACCTTTAAATTAGCGGGGAATAAGTTGTGCAGAGGCTCCCAATAATCTAAACTTAAGCTGTTGTCCCAACTCCAACTGCCTATTGATGGTAGCCCTGGAAAGATTTGATTTCAAATGAAAAATCCTGCGTTTTTAAAGATCTCAACTTAAGTGCTTTTACCAAACTTTTCTCCTTCAAACCATATGTTAAGAAGTTAATCAAAATTTTTCGGGGCTTGCTAACGCTTAGATTTTTCCTGAAGTGGTCTCTATGAATCCTTTGAATGTCCCGCGCAATTTCCTCTTCACTCTCCCCTAATGAGAGTGCGGACTTCAAAAGTGATACCAAAAAAAAAAAAAAAGACTTCAAATCAGCTCCTTCTGCCCCTTCAGGAACATGCAGTTACCCTCAAGTTATTTCTCCTTGAACTATTTTCTAATTGTTCTAATTTATTCTGGAGGGCCTGCTCAGAAACTTTTAAGGCCTGAATGTGAACTTTGTTCACTTCAATGTCCTCGTTCAAAGTCACCACCGTAGCTTCCAGGGCCTGTGTTCTTAATGACGGAAGATCCCATTTTTTCCCCCCCCCCCCAAAGGCCTCACAGACCTCTCCAATCTCTGCCTGTTTTTTTTTCTGAGGTGGCAAACCAATTCCCGATATCCTTCGAGAGACAAAGTATCATCGCTTCTACTGAATATTCTTTGCCAGAAGCCTGTCGAGGGGGACCCAACTGATCAACCGGAACCTGACATGGGAGACTACCCTCCAACGAGCTCTGTGTTACTTCGACGAGAGGGTCCTCAGTAACCTGAGGAGAGGTGAGCCCCCCCCTCCCCCCCCAGGACTGACTGCACACAAAACCATTGTGGGGTCTCAACTTCTTGAAAGGAGCCCCCTGGCTCACAACACCTCGTATCCGATTGTTCCTGCATCTCCTTAATGCCTTGGAAATACCTTTCCCGGATAGATTCTAAGTAAGAAGCATCCACCCCAGGCTTAAGTTTAAAGAAGTATCTCACGGAGGGGTTGATTTCAGGGGCAACACTGGTATTTTTTTGCCACATGGCCATCCTGATTTTTTTTTTTTTTTTTTTTTTTAAAGACAGGCCCCCACCCCAGGTGGTACTAACTTCCTCCCCCTGGCTCCCAAGCTCTCCGTTTTCAACTTGACATGCTGAGTCAGGGGGAGGATCAGCAACCTCCAAACAAACAGAGTTCAAAACCTTCCTACCTTGTGGGTGAGCCCCAGTCCACGTACTCCACAACAAGGGCCGTCCTGCTTGGGCCCCTGAAGACTTTTCAGGCCCTTCCAGCACTCCATTCCCCCTCCTCACCTTCCTGCAGCCTTCTAAAGGAACCTTGGGGTGCCTGAGACTGAGCCAGCTTCTGCTTGTGCTGGCTCTGCCCCTGCCTGCTTCTCCCGGAGGGGGGCCTGTGCAATGGCCCTCCACAAGCGCCTCAGCTTCAGGGCCGCTAGTCTCCACAGTGCCCCTGGGTAGGCAGTCTGAGGTGCCCGAGCCGACTCACCACTCCTGCGGCTCGGGAAATCACCACCAACGCGCTCCAGCTGACACATTTGGCATGAGGAAGCTCTCGCCCCGCCCCCTCCCTAACCCGGAAAAACGCAACGCTCAGCGTGCGGCAGAACTGCTGCGGCGCGCCATGTCCTACTCTCCGTATGGTTTCTGCACTACTTTGCATGACATCGACTCGGTTACATGGATATTTGCACTTTTGCCCATCCGTTTCAGTGTGAGCGAACGTCTGTTTCCGTTTGTGTGTTTGCTTTGCGCTGAACTCGCAATTTAAAAAATACATATTTAAGAAAACTTGGTTTTTACATAGTTAGTTTGAAAATGCCACTTTTAGAAAGTAGGCATTTTCTTGCTTTAACCATTCTGTGACTCTGCCAGTTTGTGGATTCCCTGTCTGGGTTAGACTGACAGTTGTTTTTTTTGTAAATCTTCTCTAGACAGTGACACAAAAGGAGCTGGGGTGTAGCCTGCATACCCTGATGAGCCATCTGAGCTGGAGTGGAGGGAGGAGTGGTCCCTTACACCCGAATGGGCTGTGCCTGCCCTCACACAATGCAGTCTCGAACCCCCCTGGTGTGGATCCTGTAAATAACAGCCTTTCCTTTGAAGTTTACCTACTTCAAAGGCAGAAAGGGGTATAAGTAGTGGACCCAAACTCCCAGACTTTAGATTACTTCTGGACCCAAGAGGAACCTCTGCCAAGGAGAAAAGCAGAGAAGGGCTGCCCCTGCGCTTTGTTGGGCTATCTTCCAGTTGCTGATTCTGCCTGTGAAAGGGGACAAAGACTGGACTGTGTTGTGCATTCCTGCTTGAGAAGAATCTCCAAGGGCTTGAACTGAGTTTGCCTCCGGTTTTGAAGTCTCAGGGCCGTCAAAGACTTCCTCTGCCAGCAACTGGACTCTCTGCTGAGACTCCTGCCCTGCCAAGTGGTGCACTATCCAGTCCCTGGGCCCTTGAAAGATGAAGTTGGCAAAACAAGAGCTGAAATCCATGCACAGAACACCGTGCAGGGAAATTTGATGCACCATCTGCAACGGGGCTGATAAATTACACACCACCCGCTTTGTGGCTAAAAATCTACACTCCACCTGCATTGCGGCAGGGAGATAGACGCATCGCAGCTGGAGAAAACGCAACACTCGCTTGTGGCTGCTGATAAGGACGCAAACCCCACGCATCGTCCCTGGGGGTCAGTCATCGTGAATCTACACAGATTTGAGGTGCCCAGTCCAGAAATTGACGCATCGCTCGAGGGAGAAAAACTACTCATTGCCTACCCAATCGGAGAAGAAACATATGCCCTCACTTGCAAGTAAGGAATCGATGCATCGCAGACTTTTCCAATGCACGCTCACCCATGCTGCTTTATTTTTAACACAAATCAGGTACTTTGTGCAAAATCAACCTTTCCATTGTTTTCTACGGAGTAAGACTTATTCTTTTAAAAATTCATATCTTGGCTTGTGCATGTTGGATTTTTGTCGTTTTGGTCTTGTCTGATTTAGATAAATATTGTCTATTTTTGTAAACTGGTATGGTGTCCATTTTGTAGTGTTTTAACTGTATTACTGTGTGTGTTGGTAGAAATACTTTACACATTGCTTCTGAGATAAACCTGACTGCTTGTGCCAAGCTACCAAGGGGGTAAGTAGGGGTTATCTAAGTGTATTTCTCTATTGCCCCGACTAGAATGAGGGACTCCTCTTGGACAGGGTGCAAACTGACTGCCAACCAGAGACCTCATTTCTAACAGTATTGAAATTATGAGGGGGGGGTTGTCTGTTCTGCAGATAAGACTGTTTTTCACTCGGTTCGTATTTTCGAGGAAGATCACCACATTTCCTCTGTTTTGGTCTGAGATGGCAGAGAAATGTAGTTAATTTCTTTTCTCAGACTCCCCCTAAAAAGGTTTTTGGCCATGAAACAACTGGACAACTGGGGTTGCTAAATTAATCCCAACCACATGTCAATCTCTGAAATGTTAATTGTTTTACAATTAAATTAACATTTAACCTTTTTTTTCTTTAATCCTGCTGCCATGATCACTAAGAAGGTGCCGCATATTTTAGAGTTAAGTTCCAAACGTGAGCTCACAGAGAAAGGTTTTTCCTGTCCTGTTTGGAGGAAAACCTGCAACATCGCATGGAAACAGCCATCTACCAAACCAGGCTAGGTGAAACTGAAAAAAGACATGTTTTTTGCACTTAAAAACTACCCTAATCCAACTCTGCAAGTCAGCTATCTGTGCATGTACAACCTATACACACCAGCCTACCATTAACACTTAAATAAAAGTTTTATTCAATTAGTAATCAAAAAGCGAAAACATAGGCTTCGATTCATGTTGGCGCAAGTGGCAACAAGGCAGCATTTTGGCTTAAAAGCTGTTTTCATTGACTGTGGTTAGGAATTTCTTGGAAGAATCATTGTATTATTTAAAAAGTAATCAATGAAGATCCAAACTCCTGGACATAGATTTTATTTGCTAGTCTACAAAAAAAAGGCTTCTAGTGAGATGTTCACATTTTTACCTAGTGTTAACTCCTAATTAAATCTCTTCAATCTAGCCATCCATCTTGGGGCTCAGGCTTACTGTTAGAAATGGGGGCTCTAGTTGACAGTGGTTTGCACCCTGTCCAAATAGGGACACCCACTCTAGTCAGGATAAGGAGTCACACACCTAAGATTAACCCTGCTCACCCCCTTGGTAGTTTGGCACAAGCAGTCAGGCTCATCTCAAAGGCAATGCATTAAGTATTTGTACATACATCTACAATAACAGTGAAAAAACACCACAAAAGTACTCCATGCCAGTTTAGAAAAAAATAGGCAATATTTATCTAAGTAAAACAAGACCAAAACGACAAAAATCCAACATATACAAGTAAAGATAAGAATTTTTAAACATGATATCTCAAAGCACTTAGAAACACAATACACCAACTGGGGCTATCACGACGTCATTGATGGAGTCATTCTGAACAGTCCAGCACCACTTGTGAGGGTGTGTGGCACCATTCACGGAGTCAAACGGACCAAAAGTACAGTACCTTTGAAAGCGATGAAACAAAGATGCTGCAGAGTCGGGGAGATGAAGCGTCGCTGGAGCCAGTGCAGCGTCCGTTCCTTAATGCTACCAGGGAGGCGAGTCGGTTCCTTACTGTGAGGCAGGGGAGGTGAGGTGTAAGTTTCTTACTGTTGCAGGAGAGGTGATTCAGCGCCTGTGGCAAGACATCAGTTCCTTACGGTCCGGCAGTGTCTATCAATCCAGCAGGTCAAGATGCAATGGGGTGACTCTCGGGGTAGTGGTCACACCACAGGCGTAGCGGCGAAGTCGGATGTTCGTGACATGGCACTCAGGACTCACGATGTCGCAGGACTTCCGAGGTGCTGCAGTGCCAGACCAGCGGCATTGGTCACTGTCCGTGCACTTCAGTGGGGACCACGGCTTTAGATGCAGGTAGCAGCGCGGAGTCGAGCAGAGGCACGGCTTCTAGGGTCGTCCGTAGTCTATGTTCTTCTTGTTTTCCACCAGAACTCACTTTCAAGTGCCTAGGAACTGGATTTGGGACCACTTGGCAAGTGAGTACTCAGCAAGACAGTCTCGATGCTGGCAGATGAAGTCTTTGATGTTCCTGAGACTAACAGGAGGCAAGCTCAGTTCAAGCCCTTGTAGAACCTTGGAAGGCAGGATGTGAAAAGCAAAGCCCAGTCCTGTCACTCCCAGGGCGGAAGTAGCAGCAGCAAGCCAGCTCAGCAAAGCAACAGGCACAGTGGTGGTCCTCAAGCATCCAGCTTTTCTCCCTGTAAGAATGTCCTCCGTCCAGGAGTGTTCTGAAGTTGTGGGGTCAGCAGTCCAATACTTCTAATCATTTCTGCCTTTGAAGCAAGCAAACTTTAAAGGAAAGTCTTTGTAATGCACAAGACCCTGCCTCTCCCTGTTCTGGCCTTAGATATACTCCAGGGGGTTGGAGATTCCTTATTGTGAGAACAGGCACATCACTATTCAGGTATAAGTGTCAGCTTCTCCGTCTAGTCTAGTCTAGGAATACCCATCAGGGTATGCAGGACATACCTCAGCTTCCTTTGTGTTACTGTCTAGAGTGAATTCACAAAACAGCCCAACTGTCAATCTGACCCAGACATTTATTCAGCAGCCAGGTAGAGGGACACAATGGCTAAGCAAGGAAGTGTCCACATTCTAAAAGAGGCATTTTTAAACTCCCAATTCAAAAAACAGCTTCACCAAAATATGTACTTTTAAATTGTGAGTTCAGAGGCACCAAATTCCACATATCCGCCTGCTCCCAATGGGAAACTACACTTAAGATATTTCAAGGTAATCCTCATGTTAACCTATGGGAGGGATAGGCCCTGCAATAGTAAAATCTGAATTGGGCAGAATCACACTATCAGGACATGTAAAACACGCCAGTACATGTTCTACCTTTTAAATACACTGCACCCTGCCCATGGGGTTACCTTGGACCTATCCTAGGGGTGCCATAGACGCACTAAATGAAGGCTTGGGCCTAGCAAGTAGGTGCATTTGACAGATCGACATGGCAGTTTTAAAACTGCCCACACAGACACTGCAGGGGCAGGTCTGAGACATGTTTACAGGGCTACTCATGTGGGTGTAACAATCAGTGCTGCAGGCCCACTAGTAGTATTTAATGTACAGGCCAGGGGCAACTCTGGTGCACTTTACTAGGGACTTACTACTGAATCAAATAGGCCAATCATGGATAAACTATTCACCAGTATCATTTAGACAGAGCACTGGCACTCTAGCACTGGTCAGCAGTGGCAAAGTGCCCAGAATCCTAAAGTCAACAAAAACAGGTCAGAAAAAAAATATATATATATAGGAGGAAGGAGGCTAAAGTTTTGAGATGACCCTCCAAAAAGGGCCAGGTCCAACACTTACTAAACATTTTCACAACTTCTCTCCTGTCTAGAAATGAGTAACGGATACCAATTATGGCACACCTTACAACTTTAAGAAGGGTCACTGCAGAACTGTAGAGGCCTCTGGCAACAGGGGGAGTGGCGTAGATGTGACCGGAAGGGGTAGGGAATTGCTTTAATCCTTTAGAGGTTTGGGGGGGGGGGGGGGGGGGGGGGGAGTGGTGGTAGAGAGGGCTGGGGCGGGGGAAGTAAACAGCCATCGCTTGGTCTCAAATGAAGCCTAGGACTATACTAAACTGGGCCTGGCAGGAGTCCGGATTTTGGAATAAGTAAATACTGAACTGTACTAAAGCAGTAACAATTAGTATGACTGTATATTTACACAAGAGCTGTGCTCTACAATTCATTCTAACTGTACCTAGTAAAATTGATTTGTAATGTGGTTTAATCACAGGTCCTTGGTAGCAATCTTCATGTTAAAAAGGAAGTATCCATTTAGTAATTAACACATGCTCAATAAGTGTATTTGATAAAACATTTATCAGGACTGTACAATATATTGTACTTCTGTACAAAAAGCATTTTTTTTAAAATATTTTCTAATTTGGATAGTGATTAAAAGAAATTAAATGATAAAACGTGTCTTGTGTGCTTTTTTGTGAGCCCAGATAATAAACTAACAGTTGACTGCAGATTAAAAGTGATATACCATGTAATTACAGAATGTCCAGAAGTACAGACATTTTGGCTGGCTTTTTGTGAAGAATGTTATTATCTATCCAGAGTTGAGAATAACACATAGTTTGAGTCTGCTAGGAGCCACTCCAAAAACCTGCATTAGATTTTTCATTGCTCCAATAAACTGCTATAGGACTGTGTTTGATATTTTAATAAAATCTTGATATCTCCAACAACGTTCCTTTACTTCCGTGTCTTTATACCTGCTAAAATGTTATTTTAATTTGGGAATTTTACTTGGTTTTTAACTGTAATGGTGTTGTGTAGTTGAGGTTAATGATTTAGATGCAATTTTCTGAGGAAGGAAATGCTACTTGGGACAAGCTACAATGCAGTTAACTGTTAAGCGATTAGGTTATGTGGACTCATCCACAGTTCATATCAATAGTGCAACAATTCAGATTCCTACTGGCATGCATTCTTTAGCATTTTTATTCACTCCATTCCTGGAATGGTATAACAGTTCCTTACAGAACCTTTAGACATGGTTCATAATTTCTTGTTCATAAAAGCTAGCCTTTGCATTGTGGAATGCTCTGTGGTATTTCCTTAGAAAATAACTATTCTTATCTGCTATAGCTTCACTTTTTCTCCACATTTCCTACACTATATCCTCAGGCTGGCACATATGAATGTTTATTGGCAGTCTTGAGGGCAGATTCGCAATTCTGAGTTTCAGTGGGGCCATCACATAGAGAACTTTAATTATTTTGTGGTGATGAAGTGTAACAAAATATCTGACCCATCAGCGGATATCAGAGACAGTTCGACCAGGTTCCATGAGGTGTACATTGAGTCCGATAGCCTTTCTCTGAAAACTTTGAAGCCCTTCCTAGCAGCCGGACTTCTGTATCTGCCCCCTTTCCCCCACCCATTTGGTTCAGGACATGGAAGGATGATTAGCAGCCAAGTTCATTACAACATGCAGACTGATGAAGAACTCACCCACCCAGACTACATGGATCCTTTGTCCATGGAGTCTACCCACAATTCCATGTAAGAGCAGAGATGGGTGGTGTTCTTGGACTGTCTGCTGTCACACTATAAAGGTTTGTTCCAAGTACACAATGCTCTTGCTAGGTGAGGTATCCATGGTGAGGTGATCAATGAGGAAAAACTGGATGGGGAGTGGAAAGCTTCAGAACAAACACCTGGACAACTCTGTGGAAAAGTTCCCTACTCAGACATAATCTTTGTAAATTAGAAGAAAAAAAAAACTAATCAGTGAAAGGACTGCATACAAGGCATTCCAAGGTGGCAAAGCTTGTCACCTTAGGAGACTTTATCGCTGACCAGGAAGAAAGCGCTACTCTTACAGATTTTATGCTACAGCAGATGCCAAACTATCATCCACTTTCTGCCATATCTAATCCGGAACATTGCTGATAGAACTCATTCTGAAGTCCTAACTTGTTCTTTCAAAAAAAAAAAAAAAAAACACACACTTCAATAAATTTCATATGGACACCACAGACACTGATCCATCTCTACATGAAGCAGTGAGATAGGCTTAGTTTAATTCAAAGTGACTCATCAAGCAGACTGTCTGATAGCAGGCTCTCAGTAGCCGGATGTTACCCTTACATGTATCAACTCTTGTGCCCCTCCCACCCCTGGTAACATTTAAAAAGGCTCACCTCTTCCTTCTCGTTTTTAAGTAACTGTTGTAAGTGCTTGTTTTTGCACTGCAGTTGTCGATCTTTCTCTTGAATTGAAACCAGTTCCTTTCTTAATGTTTCTAGTTGATCCTCCAAACGAAAGAAAAAAAAATACACACTTCAGTTTTTAAATAAAACATGACAACTACTTTAGAATAAGAATGTCAGGTGGGAAGCAGAAGAAGTTCTGAATCACACCCCACTTTTCCAGATTCTGGACAAGGTGGGGCTGCATCTTTCACACTCAATCTTATGCCATCTCCCCACACAAGCACCAACCAAGAAATCTAAATAGTGAATATAAAAATAAAAAATAAATAAAAAAATGTAATAGCTGTTGTAAAAGCTTCAATTCTATTAAGGTCACAGAGGTGAGGATTACATGGATCTTTCCTTACTTTATTTACCAGCAGCCATTAAAGAACCACAAAAACCATGATAACGAAAGAAGCAATGCCTTGGTTCAGAATTGTGGCGAGGCTGCAATGTGGAGTCTGGCATCGCTGTTGAGGCTACCATAAATAAGGGATGTGAGGGCCTGCGCCTGAAGATGCCTCTGGCAGCAGTGGTTCGGTGACGGGATGCAATGCAGGCAACTGACAGTTTGGATCCATGCAGTAGCCAGCGATCGGTCGGTCGTGCTCTGGGCTGCACCGTGCAGCAGAAGGGATGCGTTCGTTCCGCAGGATCCACAGAGGCTGGCAGAGACCGTGAGGCCCACTTCCAAGGGTGCACGACCAGGGCAGCACCACTTGACAGGGTTGTTTGAGCATTCTATTTCTGTGGCTCAAGTCAGAAGGCTAGCCAACTAGTCCTTGGACTCACTCTGGGTTTCAAGCAATGCAGGGCCAGTCCTCACACCGGCAAAACAGAAGCTGGCAAGCACAGCAAGACCAGCACAGCAGTCATCCTTTCCGGCAGAATAAAGACAGGTTCAGAAGTAACCTGAATTGGTGGTGCAAGAGGTCCACTATTTATACCCAGTTTGGGCTTTGAACTGGGGAAGAAGTTTCTAGAGGTTTCCCTGTGAAGTCCCCAGGCATCTTCTCTTCCCAATTCTGGCTCCAGACAAACTACAGGGCATGTGCAGCCCTTTGTGCAGAGGCAGGACACAGCCTTTACAAGGCTAAGTGGGGCTGTGGCCAGTTCCTCCCTCCCATCCTGCTAGTGATGGCCTATCAGGCACACCTAAGCTCTCTATTGTGTGGCTGTCTAGCAGGAATACACAAAGCTCAACTGTCGGCCACACCCAGTCATGTAACCCAGGTACTGGCTAAAAGCACCAAATGGCTACAACAGGAAATGTCAGGTTTCTAAAAGTGGCATTTTCAAAATTGTAATTTAAAAATCCAACTTCATTGATTTTTCATTAAATTTCCAAAGACACCAAACATGAACTATTTACCTGTGCTTGTTTGGAAATTAAAGCTTATTAAATGTAATAAGACAACTACAATTTTAGTGTATGGGAGATGCAAGCTTTGCAGTAGTGAGAAGAGAATTTAAGGGTTTTTTCAATACCTGGACAGGTAAAACTTAAAGTTACATGTCCCACTGTTTAATTGCGGGGGAGGAGAGAGACCACTCTAAGACGGACAGGTCTAAGACCAGCAGCATTACAAGAAAAACATGAAATAGTTCATTTACTAGCTGCATAGGTGTGCACAAGGTAAAGAACTACCAGTCTGCAGAATTCAATGAATTAACAGAGGCAGTAACACTTTAGGTCAGAAGAGTGGTATGCGCCATAAGGGTACAAGTCCATAGGAAGAGGACCTCTTATCAAATCAAGATCGTGATTTCCGGCCAGTGAGCTCTAGTGAGCAGACTATGGTCAGACTCCCCTCATTTAAGTTGGTACCATAGGCTGAGGTGCTCGAATTCTTCCAGTGCTATGTTCATCCAACATATGTAACTGGAGCCACTAGGCAGGGCTAGACCCTCCCCCTCCCCGACAAATAAAAGCTCACTGTTTTGCCATGGGCCATTTGATCTTTAATGTCTAATGAGCATAGCCATTAGTAAGAAGGATCTCCTCTTATGCTTTTTGTGGGTCTATGGATCAACACACAATTTGACTCCAAACAGCCACACACACAGGTTACTCAGAAGATGCGTGGCTCGTTAAGTACTGGCTCCAGAGTAAGGTTTCTAATGTACCTGGAGGTAGCATCTGAACTAACCAATCTGCAATTCAAAGTTTGTAAAGAACGTGTTTCCCCAATGAGGCAGGGCCCAGTAAAAATTAACACTTGACAGAGGAGATGTGGGGATATTTTCAGCTTCATGGCTATGAACGCCTCAATATTCCTTGGAGAATCAAATGCCAAAATAAAGGCCCTTGTGGGAGCGTACTTGATAAAAATCCTTACAGAAAAGTATCACAGTGAGCACTCGCACCATGAAAGCTCTGGCTGCAAGGCACTGGTTTCAAATGAAGCAATACAGTCAATGGTTGGGGTAAAAATCACACATAAAACTACAACGCAATAAAAAGTAAAAAAAAAGAAAAAGCTCACCTCAAGTCACCTCCAGAGGAAGCCATAGAGACAAATGTTGGTGCCAAATGAGCAAATAAGGTTTAGGCAACATTTCTTAAGTAACTTTTCCTATTTTCACCCCAAGTGTTTGTTTTTTCCTTTTAATTTTACTGGGTGTCCGGGACCTCATGGCCTTTCAAACAAGTTATTTCTGATTTTAACATTCAAGCTAATTGGGTGCATTGCTTTAAAATGAATATTAAATACACTACCATCTACAGATCTCTTTTCATGCTCAATAAGCTGCTTTCCTAAAGATATCTCCTTTTTAGACTTAAGAGTCAAAACTGACACAAATGGATGTATGAAATCATATGATCCTTCTGGACATGGCATGATTGTTTTTGTGCCATGATTTACAATTTGTTAAGGTATATTTTCCGATTGTATATGTATACACAAACTTTAGGTTATCTTGAACTCAAATCAAGTGTTTGAGTACTTTCCTGTTTTCTCCTTCATGTGAGCAAGGAGATAAACAAGTAATCTTTCATTATTATATTTGTTGGGCCAAGGATTATATTTAAAATTGTTATTTTACTTGGTGCATTGATTGATTGATTGATTTCAAATACACTTTCTATGTACCGCAAGGAGCCACTGAATGTTGATTGCACTGCCCTAGGTCCCAGGCAGTTATTGGACTGCCCTTATTCAATTTCTCAAATCTAATATTGACCATTCTTGTGAGCACTCCCGGAGGCTGTTTTTACAAAGGATTTCATTGCATTGAATCTAAGTACTTTGTAATCCATGGTTCTGATCACATACGGCTGTGATTAATATGTAAGCCATTTTCCTTAGAAGGCTGCAATTAACTTCATGAAACCAAATCAATCAACTGTCTTCACCATCTCCCTCTGCTGTTAACGTTCATATAGTATTCCTCGTTGTCTGATTTGGGTGCCTGTTTGCAAACACGTTTGGGGCCACACCACTGTCTCTTCAATTTCCAACCTCTAATCTTATCTGCACATAGGAAGTTGTCCTCCATCATAGCTTTTTTTTTTTTGTTCATTAACTAATGGCTTGAGTTTCTTCAAGTGTTATTTATATAACAGCTATATTTATTGGTCCAGTTTGTCCAGCAATCTCAACTGGTTTAGTTGCAAGCATTGAGCCATCTGTTAAAAGGCTAGTCAAACAAGGACAATGTGTTGCAAGACAAACCCCCTCAGTGGCACACTTTTAAGCACGGCTCGTCTTTTCTACTGACGTCAAACCTACCTGCCTCAATGTTGTTCATAATTCTGTTTTTTGAACTTCTGTATTAAGCCTTCAATACCATGGTGCAGGCGATGATGGAATGCGAAGGGCATTCAGTAAATTGTTCCAACTGCAAATGATTCACTGGTTTCTCTGCAGTACCCGACCACTGCAAAACGACTTCACGTTTAAATCTTCTTGTTCCAGTTTTAAAATGCACAACTTTTCAGGTCAGTTTGTTAACACCCCCATGATTATTTGTGCCAACTACCATTCTGCTGTGGTCAGGGTTTCCAATCCCTTTGTAAAGAGAACTAGCTCCCTAATTTATCCATACTCCCCAACACCTTTGCACATTTGTTTTCATGCCTTGATATCCGTCAAACATCAGTCATAAGAGATTATTAGCTTGGATGAGCAATCAGTGTGTCTTTCAGTCATCTGGTAACTTTGGTCATGTGTTAGATCAATAAATTGAGACCAGCATACAAATATTCTACACAGTGTATTCGGCCCACAGATCTTGATCCTTCACTGTCATATTTGCCAAACTAGAGGACTCGTGTGCCTTCTCTGAAACCCTAATATCATGTAAAGCTTTGCAGAAAGACTGAGGAAGACGTATCACAAGAGGGAGGTGCTCTAAATAGGAACCCCTACATAAACAGCTATGCTACTCTTTCCCTGGAAGACCCCCCTAATCTTCCTGGGGATCCAGTGGGCCAAGGTCTCAAACGGCTCAGTGTACACTTTAGCCTGCCTGATAGTCCAGTATCCACAGCATGAGCGCAACATTCCACACCACCAAAATGAAGGCTGCCATGTATTCCTGCTGCTAGCCTGCCTGCAAAGGAAGGCTTGCAATTCAAACATCAAGTTGCTTCAGAGATAATTTAAGGTGATAAAACAACCACTTTACATTATGAGCCATCTTTACTACGGATAATTATTTCCATCACCTTTTAGAAATTCAAAATTGCATTTATTCAAGTATAGAATAGATCCTTTCAATTTCCCATTTTATAACTTGATTAGCAGGGAAACTCGGTTTAGTTGTCTAAGAAAAAGTAAAGATATGATACAAATAATAACATTTATGCCTTATGGTCTGATTAGGACAATACCACAGCATCAAAAGAAGGTCATAGTTAACGTAGGTTGTTATTGTCAGCCAATTATCAACACTTCCTCATCAGATGAAGTGCAACTTTTGAACCAATAGACAACTAGGAGAATTTATAATGTTACAAAACCATTTCATTCACCAACCTTTTGCGTTTGTTTACATATTAAAAGAGAAAAAAACCTAACCAATCTTAGCGGAAGCACACATAAGAACCTCAATTGTAATCTTGTGACACAAACCACCGTCTTCATCCCCAAAACCATCCTTACTTAGCTATACAATTCCAAGCTTCCAATGGTTGCAAATAAATTGCATATTATTTAATCAGTAAGATTTTTAGAATTAGAGAGCAACCCTCATTCCAGTCCTGGTCCCAATGCCCTCATTTCTGAAATACTGCCAGTGCTTCCCAAAGCTCAATGGTCGAATTGAGCCAACTAACCAGAATACATTTTATCAAGTTGGTAACCATCCTGCCGAACGCCCAACTAACTCTGTGGATAAAGAGTTGTTACATACCAATCCTCTGTTTCCAATGGCCATCATAAATGGCTATCCTCCAGTTCAATTTCACCCAGCTTCAAAGCTGCTGTTGTGACACCTCTATTGAAGTTACTCATCTCGGATCTCGACAAGTTAGTCAGCTATCGCTCAATCTCAGAGCTGCCCTTCTTGGCTTTGCTTTTGGAGTGGGTTGTTGTCCATCAGCTTACTAGTACAACAGATTCCAAAGCTTCAGACAGTATAAAAATTATGCAGCTGGGTTGGAGTTTGGCCTCAGGGTCATGGACCACATCTCAGGAGCCTTCTTCCCCTCTTCAATAGCTCCTTATTAAACAGTTTTTCAAAACTATACAGTTTTTTTTTTTGTTTTTTTTTAATCCAGTGTGGCTTGCTCAAAAGGCTACGTATTTACCGACTGGTTGCGATCGACTGAGAGTTCTGCATGTCACTGCCCACCTCGCTCTTTAAAATCTATTGAGCAAGCTCTTTTCCCGCTTTCCTGATTCTGCCATTCGTCTTTGGGTTGTTGATCTTTCTATGTCGCAACTCCTCAGAGTTTTAATACCTTCCATCTCCTGCCCAAAAAGAACCAAGTCTTTTATGGTTCCATAAGCTACCGAAAACATGGTTATTCCAGAACTCTTCCTATTGTGGGGGTTTGTTGACAGCCATTTTGCATCAGGATTTAGCTAGGTAATCTGTGATTTGGGTTCAGCTCCAAGATAGCCACAAGGGTGAAATCCTAAGCTCTATAAATACCTTAAAATAAATAAGTCTCACATCACTTTATATTTACCACCCTAGTTTTTGTGAGCCGTCTTCCTCCTGGGAATCAGACACCCCCACCCCTGAATTTGTCAAAACTTGAAATATTTTGAAGGTTACTAGCTCCATACATAGTTGCACATGCACTATATCATAGAGAGCATTAACATAAACAACTTTAATTTCACCCACAACTCAGACTTCTGTATATCTACTTCCTTGTTTAAAAGAGAATCCAGATGACTTCCACATAATGTTTTCTTCCAAGTGTAATCTTACAGTGAATAACTGTCTGTCCGTTCCAGCTTTCCCTTTCATGATACTCGTACACATTAGAAAATCTTGTAATAGAAGTAACTTACAAACTAAAGGAAAATATATATCAACATACATATATGTATTACATTCCAATTAAAATGTGTCATGTACCTTATGTTTGAAATTGCTGTTTTGGAGGTGATCCATATCACTTAGCAGTTTGACGTGTTGGATCTCTGCTTCTTCATGAATTCTGAGGTTTTTACGATGAAGGAGCAGCAAATCATTCAAGCAATTCACAGCTGACACTATGTTTAATTGTCTCTTTATCCCTTGCCTTTTGATCTCTTCATACAATGAGGAAAAGCCCAAGATTGTGAGCTCCTGGCAACAAAAACAGAATAGTTTATATAGACAAGTAGTACTTCCAGAGTACAACTAAAACTGCTGTACACAAAATCACAGTAATTTTAGAGTCCAGACATTAAAGATTATCACTACTCACACAATAGCTGGCCAAGAAATCAGACAAAACCCAGGTTAGGTCAAAGGACTTATGACTCCAGTAAAATGAACTCCCACTTAATGTTCTGAAAGAATACCTAAAACATTTAGAATCGTCTAACAAGGTGTCCCAAAAGGCAGCCTTCCACTTTGGTTTGAGCCCGAATTAAATCTCAGATTTCGTTTTTTTGTCCTTACAAGTTTACTTACTTCTATTCCCCAAGGCACAGCTGATTGCAAGAATGCTGACAAAGTATTTAGATGTGCCAGGGACTCTTGGTTGGATGGGTAGTAGCCATGTGACTCAGCTGAAAGTGCCCACAATTTGGAATTTATTTTTGGCATCATACTTAACTACCAGGCTTATTTGAATAAGCACACCGTCTTGTTTTCCACTTATTAAGTACTCAGGAGGATCTTCCCTCTTTCCATTGAAAGCAATCATCTTTAGACAGAACTACTGAAAATCTTTACTCTATTAAGCCGTACTACCAGAATCCAAGACTATAACTCATTCAGAAATCAGCTGTCATACTCATTCTGAGTCTGAGTTTGAGTCATAGGCCACAGGTCCACAAATATTCTTCCTACACTAGTGCCCCCTTTCATCTTGTGTAATCTATTCAAGACAGTGCATTGCTCAAAGCCATTCCAAGGACCCCAATCTTTGGAAGATTTTAAGCCTCATGCCCCTTCTCAAAGTCGTAGATCCTTAGGTCTTCACTGGTGGGCAACCTCTTTCCACGTTGGCTCACAAAGCCTAGAATAAAGTCTTTCTTAGATTGAAAGCCACTAAGTGTCACCTACACTATCATTAGAAAGTAAAATCTATTTTTTTTAACCGTATGTTTGGACTACATTTGCTTCACCAGCCTTTGTGTCTACTCCCACAGCACCAGGACATCCCATTCCAGAGCAGCAGTTGAGATTTAAAAAGTACATATTATGGAGGATTTGTGTTACAGGTTTGTTATGGCAGGGATACAATTATTTGGCATTTCTGTCCTATGCTTGACGAAAGGGCAATGTTCCATCTTAAGCGTACTGCCGGATGTTATGCATATGGCATGCATTACAGAAACGTGGTTTTGTGAACCACGACAGCTGTACATGTGGAGCACCTGGCATGAGCTAGATATGAGCGGCCTTCCAACTGGTCCTGCTAAGTGTTTGTTATTTTAGTGGCAATCACATTTAGGAATGTCTAGACAGCCAACAATATACAAATCTGGATGCATGTGGCATGTCAACCAAGGTATTCCCTTGGATGATTATGTGTCCCACAGGAGCCGTGTAGAAAGTATCAAAACAGGGTTAGCCACCTGCGAGGTCTTTAAGTCACAATTCACTGTTTTCACTCAATATACAGTACAGCAACATCTTGAGGATAAATTAGTTAACTATTTATCACAAGATTTTAGTACCGTTATACTAGTGGTTCTTAAGTTTGATCTTTACACCAATTACTTCTCTTAAAACTATTCTTCTAGCTGATTACCCTCCTCACTCCTGCCAAACCATTTTCCATAATGAATTTTTGTTTTACTCGCATACTCTAAAAGCTGCGCGATTCAACACCATTTTCGCTCTTTAAATGCCTTGTTTTTTGTATTAGTGGCTGGCTGCTAGTTAAGAGGTACAAGCTGGGTACCCGCCGCTTTATTCATCCATTTTTTTATTTATTTTTTATATAAGTATTGGTCAAGTAGTCACTAATTCATATTATTTAAAAATACATCTGCCCCTCCTAAAGTAGTTTCTGAACATCCATACCATTAAAAATGCAATTGTCAGTCTCAATAAAACAATAACTCTCACCTGGTCAAGATAAGATATGCACTGATCAACATTCTCCTCTGTGCAAAAGGCAACGGGATTACTGCAAGAGGTTTTACAGAAAGTTGGTGAAGTGTGGAGCAGGTTTGAGGGAGACATCATTAGTGCGGAGGTACCAGATGATTGAATCTTGCTATCTGTAACAAGGCAAAAATCAATTTAATAAAAAGGTGCAGTAATCCCCCAAATTCGACCCAATTGACTGGTAACTTGGCCACAGAACAGAAAACAAGCTCACGAGAACACACTGGTTACCCTAGTAGTTGGCTCATCAAGCCTTAATACACCAGTTTTATTTTTTTAAGAGTAAAGTTAGAAAATGTAAAAATGCTTATATGGAGATTGCAGTAGTCCTTGCTTTCCTTCTGTTACAGCCGAGTAGGAACTGCCTGCAGTGGCAGGAAGAACATGAAAAGCTTTTCTAACAAGGAGATTGTTAACATTCTTAACCATCCTCACAGTGGGGCTACACCCATTCACTAAAGGTTTTGGACAAGAAAGCGTTGTGAAATATAAGGTAAGGGCTAATACAAACAGTCTCAACGTGAAAGCTTTTTCTTCCTCTGCTCCGTTCTGACTCTTCCCCAGCCGATTGTGGATCTGATTGAAAGGTCAAAAATGCTGAATTAGATAAAAACAAAAAGGCCAGCCACAAAAGTCCTAGCCAAAAGCAGAATTGTTTTTACTAGGCTCCCTTAGACAGCGCATGAGCTGTTGCTGCAAGACATTTCGTTTACCTACAGTGAGCTTATAGCCCGCCCACAGCTTACCATTTGGAAGCTTTAGCATTGCTCTCTTTTCCTTCATGCCTGTGTCTTGACATGTCTGCAGCCCATCATTCTCTTGAGTTTGGAAAACGGACCAAGTACTGAAGTTCTTCAATTGCTCCTAATTTTGGGGCTTTTTTTGGGGGGAGGGGAGGGGAATTGAGATGAGAAGGGATTCAAGCACTCCACATGCAAGCTTGCGTTTTCACTTAATCTCCCATATCCCCGACCATGTAGCTTTTATAATTCAATCAATCATAATTTATAGAGTGCAACTACTTACCCGTACGGGTTCCAAGGCGCTGAAAGGGGGGTTCGATCCTCTGTGCTTCAGTTGAAGAGCCAGGTCTTTAGGGCCTTCCTGAATTGAGGCAACAATAGTGACTGCCTGAGGTGAAGAGGCAAGGTGTTCCAGCTCTTTGCTGCAAAATAGGTGAAGGATATTCCTCCAGCCGAGGTCTTCCATATGCAGGGTTTGGTGGCTAGTGTCTGTTGAGCAGAGTGGGGAGGTCTGGCAGGGGAGTAAAAGGTGATGCAGTGATTGAGGTAGGTGGGTCCTGGGTCATGGAGCACCTTGTGTGCGTGGACGAGGAGTCGCAAGTGGATTCTTTTCTCGATGGGAAGCCAGGGGAGGTTCCTTAGGTGTCTGGTAATGTGTTTGCGGCGGGGGACAACCAGGAGGAGTCTGGTGGAGGCGTTTTTGGATGTGCTGTAGTTTTTTCAGGTTCTTCTGAGTGGTGCTGGTGTGGAGGGTGTTGCCATAGTAGTCTCTGGTAGTGACCAGGGCGTGCTTTACGGTTTTGTGGCAGTCATTTGGGATCCATTTGAAGATCTTCCTGAGACTTAATAGTGTGTGAAAACAGGAGGATGCAACTGACTTGATGGGTCATGGTGAGCAATGAATCCAAGATGAAGCAGAGGTTGTGTGCATGGTTTGTTGGGATGGTTGGGGGGGTGGGGAGGGGTGAAGGGAGGAGTGCAGAGGGAAGCGGGACACCAGGAGTCTTCCCAGGCTGATGTGGAAGGACCCAGGATAATGATCTCGGCCTTGTCAGAGTTGAGCTTGAGGCAGCTGTCCTTCATCCAGGAGGCAACAGCTTCCATCCCGTTGTGGAAATTCTTCTTGGCAGTTGTGGGGTTTTCAGTCAGTGAGATGATCAACTGGGCGCCGTCAGCATAGGAAACTATGCTCAGTCCGTGGTTCCAGACTATGGATGCGAGCGGGCCATGTAAATGTTAAAGAGTTGGGGCTCAGGGAGGAGCCCTGGGGTACTCCACAGCAGATCTCCATAGGTTCTGATAGGAGTCAGACTGAGTATTGCCTGTCAGGAAGGAGCATATCCACTGTAGGGCGTTTCCGCAGATGCCAGCTGCGTGGAGTCTGGAGGGGAGGGTGTGATACAAGACTATGTCAAAGGCAGCCAATCTGTCCAGTAGGAAGAGGGCTGCTGTTTGGCCACAGTCGAGCAGATGTCCTCTGTGGCAGCGAGGAGGGCGGTCTCCATGCTTTGGTTGCTCCTGAAACTTGATTTGGAGATGACCAGGACTTTGTTGTCCTCGATGTGTTTGCAGAGCTGTGTGTTGATGGCCTTGGCTAGGAAAGGCAGCAGGGAGATGGGGCAGTAGTTCTTGAGGTCCAGACGGTCGACTGTGGGTTTCTTCAGGAGTGGGCTGATCTCAGAGTGCTTCCAGTCCTTGGGGAAGGTAGCAGTCTTCATGGAACAGTTCTGTGGCAGAGCTCGGGTGCGATGGAGGTGTTGGCTTTATTGAAAATGTGGCGAGAACTGGGGTCAGTAGGGGCTCAAGAGTGGATGCCGCTCACAATTGAGCAGGTCTGGTCTGTGGCGAGGGTGGTCCAGAAGTGCAGGATCTGTGAAGGTTCAGAGGGTCTGAGCTGGAGGGTTGTTGGTGGGCTCGGAGGGTCTTGGGGTCCGAAACGATCATAGATGTTGGTGATTTTCCAGTGGAAGAAGGTGGCTAGTCGGTCGCAGAGGTCCTTAGACAGAGGGATGTTTGCCACTTCCGAAGGGGGGTCTAGCGAACTCCTTGACCACTGCGAAGAGCTCTATACTGTTGTGTGCAGTGGCACTGATACGTTCCTGCAGGGGGGCTTTCCTGGTCAGGGCTCGAAAAATTGACTTGACCACTTGGCACTGGTGAGTCTTATTTGATAAGGTCGAGCTATTTTTAAATACTTACTTGTCCCTTCTGGCCAGTTGACACTGAACAGGTGTTCCGTTCAGCTGAAAAGTGGAGGGGCAATAAAAAGAAATCTTGTTCTTATGTCACATTTGCTCTGTGTTCAAAGACAGGGGTCAAAAGTCAGTTTTTCTTACAATTACTTTTTCCTTCTGACTGCAGAGTTCCAGGACTTTGTAAGGTGAACTGTGTGACCTGCCGCTTAGAATGTAAAATAAAAGGATATAGGGTGTCAGTTTTTTCCTAACACACATTTAAATGACTAAACCAACTGTGCAAACATTTCAAAACATATTTCAGTAGTTGTGAAAGTCAAAAATATAAAAAAAGATTTTAATAGGATGAAAACAAATCAGAATACTTTGTGTTGATGTGCAAAGGATATGTTTTCTGAAACCCAATTTCCAGAGATTAATACACTGGGGGAGATTCAGGGGTAGGGAATCTGCAACTATATATTGTCTCCACCAGAAAAGGTGTTACCGAAGGTAGGTATCTTGTTCTTTTTTTTTTTTTTTTTTTTTTAGTAGTACAAGACACTGGGAGTGGCCTTAAAGAGCCATATGTCATAGATAATATAGATAGACAACTAAGGAGGCTAGATAGATAAATAAGGAGGTGTATAGTTTGGGAAAAACAGCAAATATATGAAATAATCCTACACGGAGATGTGAAAACCTTGTGTAACGTCAGAGTAGCTGGTTTAGGATGTTTTATCAGCAGGCCCAGGTCTTGGGTGTCAAGTAAAGACTGGTATTTCAAAACTCCCTGGTTATCAGTCATTTTCCAGTCTAAGATACGATTAGAGATGTATGTATGATCAGTCTTTATGAAGGAATCATTTTCCAAACTTGAAAAGGAATGAATGGATCAAAAGTGGTTTCTGCTCAATAATTCCTAGATTTCTGAAGGGATGGTACAAGACAAATCTCTTGTACATGTGATCAGGAGCTGAGCTGCAGAGGGCTTAATTAACAAGGCAGAACAGTTTTCTTTAACTTGTAGCCAGTGAAAGGCTATTCCAGCAAGTGACATATGGTCATGACCGTGAAGGCCGAATAGATGCCAGGATGCATGGTTTTAAACACTTCAGAGTTTGGTACCTCATTTATTAGGCAGGCTGATGACACACAAATACTACTTAAATTAGAATGCCTCAAAAACATTGAAAACCTCACAAATCTTCAGTTGCCTCAGAGCCGTTGATCAGTGGATGACCTGGAGCCATCTCAAACTAAATACCTCCAAAACAGAAATACTCGTATGTGGTGAATGGAAAAATTATGACCCTCTGTGCGTCTGGCCTGACGATCTCGGACCACCTCCTCAATTATCCAAGGAAGTTAAAAATATAGGAATCACCATGGATTCCAAGTTAACTATGAATGCCCAAGTGGACAAATTAGCACGAACAAGCTTCATCGCCTTGAAGACTTTACAACGCATCTTCCCCCACCTCGGATTTCCACACAAGGTGCAAGCTACTATCTCGCTTGTACTATCCAAACTGGATTATGCCAATGGCCTTTACCATGGATCATCTCGATCTATTATGAAAAAAACTACAATGTATCCAGAATTCCGCAGCCAGGCTACTATTACATGTAAAGCCGCAAGCCCACATCTACCCTGCCTTGAGAGCACTACACTGGTTACCCGTTGCCAGAAGATGCACTTTCAAGCTGCTTTGTATCATCAATTAATTCTAATTATGTATTGTATGTGCATGTGTGTGTGTGTGTATATATATATATATATATATATATATATATATATAGTTGTTTCTGTGCTTGGCATGTTCGTGGGTCATTGCATGGCTCCTGGGTGGGTTGTTATACTAGAAATCTATGAATTCCTGCTCTCATCTTATCACACTTATCTACCCATCATCATGTCATGTCTCTATCAAACTATCCTTCATTCTCACTCTGACTCATCCCAAATCCTTTCTACTACTTTCATCTCCTAAATACCTCTGCCTAAGCTCTTCCCTCCGCTTCCACATCCAACTCACCAAACCTCACTCTACTACTGTGACCTCCCACACAACCCTACTAAATTCTCCCTCATTTATCTCACCCTGCTACTATGATCTCCCTAACCCTTCCACAGACTCTTCCCTCCTCCATCCCCCTTTACTCATCCCAAGCCTTTGGGTTGAGTAAATTAAGGATATACTCCCAATTAACACTTGTGAATTTCTTTCCTCCTCCACCCCTCCATTACTCCAGTCAATCTAACTAACAAACTCTCATATCCGCGGCTCAAATTAACTCATAATACCAAAATTGTACTCATTATTTCCTGATACTAATCCAGCACTAATTCTTGTTGGGTTCCAGAGTAGCGTGCTACTCACCGAAAAGCGCTTCGGCGCCTCGTCAGGGGTAGTAAGCACTATATAAATACAATTATAATAATAATAAGAAGAAGAAGAAGAAGAAGAAGAAAATATAGTTTTATCAGTAAAGGTGCAAGTTAGTGGAGAGGTTTTTAGACATTTCTTGGAAAGTTACTGTGTGTAGATGACAATGTTACCGCATCATGGTTTAGTAATATATTTATGAAACCTGAGTGTTTAAACAAACTGAGAAACAGTCCTGCCCTGAAGCCAATGCTGTTAGTAACCTAAAAGAAGACCTAAGTTATGGGTATGTGGGCTTGATTCTTGTGATGCATGCAGCAAACTTGAGTCTTCCTAAAGAAACAAGAGGTTTTTTTTGTACTGCAGAAATGCTGAGCTCCCATATTTGAAGGTGCAATCATATGTGAGAATGAAGAAAAAGGCGACTTTAAACTATTTGCCTAGGATCACAACATTTGAGTCTATTTAAGATACTCACCCTACAGGTCTAGTAACATTTTAAAGATTTTTCGAGCCCTGCTGGTGCATGTGAGGAGGTGGAGGTATGATTTGTAGGTGGATTCGAAGGCGGTGAGGTCTCCCGGGGACTTGCTGCTTCTCTATCTTTTTTCTAGCTGTCTGCAATTGTGCCTTGAGCTATGGATTGTGGGGGGAGGACCAGCTGGCCTTCTTGAGGTTGTGTTCACTGAGGTCTTTTCGGAGTAGTGCTAGGGTGTTAGCACTGAACTTCCACCAATGGGTCTTCGAATGTGCCGAGATGTTTGAGTCTGTGGCGAGGGGAGGAAGAAATTTGCTGAGGGTGTTAGTGAGCTCTTCCTTGGTGATCTGGTTTCACTACCTGCTTGGTGAGCGGAGTGTGCGGGGGTGGATGGTCGTTGTGGTGATGGAAAAATGAATGCAGTGGTGGTCGGTCTAGTGTAGCGAGGAGGTGTTGTCAACAGTGATGATGTTGCTGGAGGAAAAGATGGGGTCTAGTTTATGTCTAGCAATTAGTGTTGGCAAGGTGACCAGTTGCTTGAGGCCTATTGTGGCGAGGTCCTTGAGCAGGGAAGCGGTGTTGATGTGGTAGTTGAGGTGGCCGAGGAGAGTGCGTGGGGAGATATGATGTTGACAATGGAGTGGCTGATGGCTGGCAGGGCCGGGTGGCCTGTAGATGAGGGTGCAGCGGAAGGTGGACTTGGGAGTGACGTGGATCAGGAAATGGAGGTGCTCCATGAGAGGGAAGTGTTCTTCTGCGTTGGTTGTCAGGCGGAGAGTGGATTTGTGTACGATGGCCAGGCCGCTGCCGCAGTCTTTGCGGAGCAGATTGTAGTCGCTGGGGACGGTGCTGATGCTGGGTTCATCCATGTTTTGGTGAGAAAGACACTGTCTGGGTGGGTGGGGTCTAGCAGGTCTCAGAGTTCTACAGCATGTTTGTGGAGCAGCGTATGGAGGAGGATGCAGCCGATGCACTCCGGGTGGGTGTTTGATGGCCCAATGGTGGGAGGTCTGGTTTAGGGTGGGGGTGTGGTAGCAGGAGAACGGTCCATGGGTGTCTCTGGGTGATGCAAGATGACAGGCAGTGGAGCACCTTTGTTCAGCATGTGGAGGGTCTCTGCGTTATAGCGACGGATGATCGGAGGACAGGATTTGTGGCGCTGGGCGTGGTCCAGGCATAGGCGGGCTTGCCTTTGGCACACCTGTGGCGTGGCCACCATTAATAAGGGGAAGGAGGTGGAAAGGTACAGTCAGCTGGGATGCAGGAGGGAAGGAGGGCAGGAAAGCACTCCACAGGGAGTGGGGCGGAGCCACAGCGGCAGAGAAATCGAGTGCAGGGCGAGAGAAAGGCGCTAAAAGGAAAGAGTAATGAAAGAATGAAGAAATAGAATAAATAAAAATAAAAATGACAAAGCACAGAAAAATGAGCAAAAGTAATGATGACCTGCACAGATACTCACAGGTAGAAGCCTACGGGTGGAGGTGGGCCTCGAACTGGAAGTCAGGCAGGCTCTCAGTTCGATCTTGGCAGCAACAGGTGCAAGGGGCCTAGCTACGTGGTTAACAGCATGGCTGACTAACAGGGCCATGGAAGATGTGTGGCGTGCCCATCACCCGGTGGATAGGGATTATCCCTACTATTCCCATATCCACCAGGTACACACTACAATAGACCGATTTGTATGCAATGGGTCAATCTGTAGGGCAGATGAAAAATACTGAGCACCTAGGCCGTACATTCTCGGACCACAGCCCATTTCTGATCCACCTGCACATGGCGGGAACCTACGGCCTCCTATCCAAACATGGCGCCTCCAACCAGTGGTGCTGGAAGATGCAAGTTCAAGTCACATTATCCACAGTAGTGGCGGAATACTGTTCCTGCAATGTGGGATAGACATTGCAAAGGGGAGTGGAATAGGAGGCCCTCAAGGTGGTGGTGGTACGGGCCACTGTATGGGTCAGACGATAGGTATCAAGAAAGCACTGGAAGGAGACCTCCATTGCCTTGAAGACTGACTACATATTTTGTACTCTCCTCCCCCCACCCCCCACCAAGAGGACTTTTAACACAGTGAGTTGGGACTATTTAGAAGTTACTATGTGTCAGCTGGGATTAGAAGAAGCATGGCTTAAGTGGTTCAGGTTGCTCTACGCTTCCCCAACCGCAAGAGTCAAGACTGGGCGGCAGATTTCTGATGTCTATGACACATACAGGGGAACCAGGCAGGGGTGTCCGCTATCCCCATTGTTCTTTGCCATTGTACACTGTTCCCTTTACTCATTATTGTAAGCTGCATATCTGAATAATAAACATCTTTTCAAACTATAGTGCCTACTCTCGCGAAGTATGCATATTGATACATAGGAACCTGCCTTTTCACCATCAGTTAACTGTGGCTGACCCAGAAGGTAGATGTCTGCTTATAGGAGGGGTGTTGGCAGGGAGACGTATGACCTTGCTTAATCTGTACACTCCCAACACTGATTCACCGGAGATTTTCTGCACCATTCAAGCACACCTAGACAGAGAACCTGCTGAGCATTTGATTGTTGTTGGGGATTTCAACCTACTACAGAATGAGGCTGTGGAATCCACATCCAAGCATCTCACCACTAAAATACACTCCAGGCGAATCCTCCGGGACATATGCGAGGTGCACTCTATGCATGACCAATGGCAGCTTTCCCAGGCGCCAGCGCTTCAATACACTGTTTACTCCACCCCCACGTCAAGTGGTCGCGGATAGATTTTTGGCTATTATAGTCTTTGCTGCTGCGCTGCCCATTTATTGCGCACTGTTAGACCACTCTCTTGTTCACCCAACACTCCGAATACCATGTGGGGCAATACATCGGGAGAACTTGACGCTTTCCCACCATGGTGCTCCACGGTGATGCCTTTCAAGCAAATCTTCGCATGGCAATCAATGAATACTTTACCAAAAACACTGCAACAGCACCCTCTAGAGCAGTACTCTGGAAGGCATTTAAAGCATGTATCAGGGGAATCATATCTATGCATTTGGGTGTTCTGTTCTCTATCCAACGTGATACGAGCCGGGTTGCAGATGTGCTGCCCAGCCTGGATTGACAGGATGGTGCCAGATATGAAGGGGGCTCTCTGCATGACAGATCATGGCTGCTGGAGGAGTTCCAGAAGCTTGCGGACCGGAAAATTAAACTCATGGGTTAATGCGCCAGAACACATTGCTACGGTAAGGGCAAACGGCCCAGTGGCATGCTGGCCTGCGCCCTTCGACACCCCCCCCTCCAACCCCCAGGTCACTATCATATATTCTCAAGTTACAACTCTTGGGGGGGGCAGGGGCGGTGGGAGCAGCTGTAGTGCAGGCACAACTTCTTGAATACTACTCCAATCTTGAAACCGACGAGACACCCCCCACCCCTCTGCTCTCCCACCCTGCTGAGCTATCTCGAGGAGGTGGCCATGGTGTGCCTGGACTCGCCAAAGCAGCAGTTCCGTGGGGCACTTTTCCTGAGGAGATCACCGCTGCCATGTACTCTCTGGATGGCTCCAAAGCAGCAAGACTGAACGGATTCACGAGAAGATTTTATAAAGCACTCAAAACACTTTTAGCTCTTCATCTCCTTGAGATGTACCAGGAGGCCTTGGAGAAGGGAGAGCTGCTGCCCACTCTACAAGAAGCAGTGATTACCTTACTGCTGAAATCAAGCAAGGATCCCACACACTGTGCGGATCTTTACAGACCACTGTCTCTCCTCGGTTTTGATAATAAAATACTGGCGAAGCTGCTCGCCACCAGACCATCTTTACTGCTAGAAGAAATAATCATGTCGGCCAAAGCAGAATCCGTGCTCCATAGATCAACGTCCATTAACCTTCAAACTGTTTTTGCCACATACATAGAGTCTCGCCTACCATCCCTCCTGCGTTTGCCTTACTTGATGCAGAGAAGGCATGACTCTTTAAAATGGCCCTACTGACAGGTCATACTCCATAAAATAGGATGCCCCAAGGGTTCGCATCATTAATTATGCGGTTATACTCTTCACCAACCGCCTGCCTTCAGATCAACAGCACATTAACACCCTCATTCCCCAATTCCAGAGAGGAGGCAGGAATGTCCCCTCTACCCCTTACTCTTTAGTTTAGCATTAGATCGACTTGTATGACACTTAAACATCTTCATCGCAGGTTACAGTTCAAAACAGGCCCCTTGCTGATTTCTCTCTATGCTGACGATATGCTCCTGTTCCCACGCATCATGCGGCCAAACTAGACACGGTGCTCCGAGAAATATCTTGCTTTGGAACACACTCAGGCCTCAAGATTACCTTTGGTAAACCTGAATTATTTCCCCTCACAGCGGCCACCTCTCCTGTCATAAGTGAGTACCCACTCAAATCATGCGACAATCAGCTCAAGTACCTGGGAACACATATCAACAGAGATCGCAAGCAGGTAATATGCCTTAATTATGGTGCGGCATTGGACAAATTTGAGGCCCAGATTGAACACTGGTCCATTGCGTGATGCATTGCCTTAATTCAAATGATTGTACTACTGCATTTCTTATATTTATTCATTAATGTTACTATCCCCCTCAGAAACTCCTTCGCGACTCTGCAGACA